>NC_073701.1:15932551-16557551 GCF_023634085.1 Falco cherrug | reverse complement strand
TGTGTTAATTTAATTTCCTGTAAAAGATACAAGCTGTATGATTCAAAGAAACAATGCAAGCACTTAATCCAAGTAAAAGCAAAATTTCTATATCTGTGCATATACAATACTTAAATGTTTCCAATGGCATCATGTGCAGGGTGGAAGTATACAAATATACATAAAAGCCCAATACTTTAAAATTTGTCAGTTTTGAAGAAAGCATTTACTGAATGGAGAACTGAGTAATGAAAAACAGTCAAAGCCAGAAAGGAGAAAGCATCGATTTATTATCTTCTCGGGATGATGGAAGGAGGGATTTCCCGCCCCCCCCCCCCCCCCCCCCCCCCCCCCCTTGTATTTTGAATGAGTTTAAAACTGTGTTTCAGCCAGCTTGTGAATGGTCAGGATTCATCAGGTTTTGTGAGCAGAAGGGCTATTATTTGGGCTTTCTGGCTAGGTTCCAACTCGAGGAATCCCGATTCAGGGTGAAATGCCTTCCTGCTCTGGGCAAGCATAACTGTTCCCTCCCCCTCTGTTGCACAGGGACTGGCAACTTCACCTTTTTTTCCTGCTGGTGTCCTGCAGAACTGAGTTAAGCACATAGCGATCTTGCCCACTTATATTGAGCTTGATACTGGCTCCTGCTAGTGATGAAAGGCTCGTGTGTGCAAAGTAATGAATGATGCTCTCGCCACCCCTCCCCTGAAGAGAAGCTAAAGAGAAGAGCTTGTGAGGAGAGGTGGTCTCAGCTGTGTGTCCTGGTGGAGCTGGCCCCTTTTGAATGAATGGAACTGAAGTGATCTTTGGCATCCTTTGAAGGAAGGATACTGCTCTGGATAGCAGTAGCTCTGCTTGCAGGATGCCAAGGAATCTGCTCTGCTATATTTATATATAACACAGACTTTTAAAAATAAGTTTATATTACATATATTAAAATACTATTTTAGATATAGATAAATACGTATTTAAAAGTTGTGTTGCTTTCTGAATTTTTCCACAGGGTGTGATGGCGGTGTACTTGTGCACATGGCAGTGGGAAACTAGCAGGGAAAACTTGGAGGGCTTAGGGATCCCTGAGTGTTGTCTGCCTGCACTGGTGCTTAGGTATTGCTTAAATGGGCTTAATCGAACTTTTGCCTATGTCTCCTGCCAACTCCATTTTAAAAGTACCGTGCTCAAATTAAAGATGTAGGTGGGAGGTAAAGTTAGGGACAATGCATGAGTTAATTTTTCAATGTAGAAAAACTCTCTGCTAATTAGTCTGTTTATCTAAGTCCTGCAGCAGTTTAGCATTCTTGTTCTGTCATTTTCTTTCCCTGTGCCCTACTCTCCTGCTGGTCAGAGTTTGTCTTGCCTCAGAAGTGGCTGCTTACCAATAATACATGACGTGTTGTTCCTCGGGCTGTGTGTGTGTTATAAAATGTATTGTGAGTATAGCTGCCTGTGTCGTATTCCAAATGCTTTTTGTAGCAAGAAGCATGCTAATACAGTGTGGTCGATCTTGAACTGAATTTACTGGTTAGTAGTATGTCTCTTAAAATACCTAGCCTGCCTGAAGCTGGGAGTGAGCATAGCACGTGTGTGTTATCTAGTTGGTGTTCTCTTAACTGTGTGTTGTTAAAGAGCTTTTCTGTCTCCCATTGCTGCTGCAGCTATGCTCTGGAGGCCTGAAAGAAGTCTGCTATTGCGTACAAGCTTGAGCAGGTGCCCTTTGCAGGACTGCTTCATGGATAAGCAGTCCTCCACTCCTGCACTCGCTGGATCTTTCAGTTATCTCTCTGCTCCTGTAGTGCATTTCCGAGCTGAGTTCCCTGTGCATGCAGTGTGGGTCTACTGAGCTGTTCTGAGGCAGTGACCTTCCTTGTGCTCCCAAACTGAACGCTGCAAGTCACAGGAGGTACAGCTGCCTCACTTGGAGTCTCCTAAATTCTGTAAAAGGATTTCCTGGGAATAAAGGCTCTTATTGCTCTTTTTTTCCACCCCCCCCGCCCCCCCCATCTGCTAATTGTCTTGGCTTCTTGTTCACTGTTTTCTCCCTTTTTAAAAAGACTAGAGAAATAATGGTTTCTTTGTTTTTTCTTTCTGAATTGTTTGCTGCACTATCTATAGGGCAAATAAATCTCCTTTTTGCTTCTTCCTGGCCTAAGAGTACCTTTCATTTGAAAGAAACTGTAAATCTAAAATAACATGAATTATAGTTTGACCCTTGTTAGTTAGGAAAATAGTGATGTAATGAAATGGCTACTGGGAGGACCAGTAAGACAAATCATACAGGCCTTTATTTGTCATTTTCCTGGCTCTGCTTCCCAAATAGCCCTGCACTTCGCCAAAATTAGTTCCTAGCCATTGCAGCTATAACACCATATGGGGCTTTAAGTTTGCATTGACACAGGCAGTTGGCTGGATGATCAGCTCCATTGAATTTAGACTGAACAAAGGCGGAGGGATGACTGGCGAGGGGTTGCAGCAGATCTCCCTGCTGCCCCATGCAACCTGGAACAATCTTGCCCTGCCAAGCTGGTGGCCACCTGTGGGAGCTGCTTGCCAGATGTGCCTGCCAGCAGTGCAGCCCTTCTCTCTCCCTGGCTGGGCAGGCTGGAGCAGGAGAGTGGTGGGATGGCCATGCGGCAGGGAGAGCCCCTTCTTCCAGCCCAGGTTAGAGGCAGCCTCCTTGAGGAGAGCGCTCGGGTAGACATACGGCCTCTCTCGCTTCCTTCAGTTTTCCTCCCTTTTCCCACCCCACCCTGCCCCTTCAGACCATCTCAGGGCTAACTGCAGCTGCTCAGGGAAGCAACTGGCTCCAGCTCCTGAAATCAGTGGGTACATGTACATCTGGATTGTTGTCTTTTGGGGTTTGTGACTAGACTGTGTCTTCACCACTGTAAAGGATCTGTGACATGAAAGGACTTTGAAAACATTCAACATTGGTTTAGCCCTGTCCTGGCACCTTCTCCCTCTGCGTTCATGATGTACAAGTACAAGCATCAGAACTTGGCTTTCTGGGACTAATCCAGCCTTGGCTCGAGGAAATGGATATTTAGGCAGTGCTCCATTAAGCCAGTGCTATAACCTTGTAAAAAGTGCTCTTCGAATCGAAAGCAGTTCCTTTATGTTCAGACAGAGAAAATGTTTGGTGTTAGCCTGGGTTAGCAGACTCTCCTGTGGATCTTATTCAATGCTCTCTTACTTTCTTGACTTTACAGCACCGTTGAGTCATGCCTCATTTTGGCTTTTTGGTCTGTGTGGTTACCATGTAGGATATCCCAGCTGCAATCCTCCATCTGCTGCAAATCTGATGGAAAACTGTTGTAAAGCACTCGATTTAAGTTAGTTGTTGAGGAGACTTGTATCGGCGCATTGACCCTTTGAAAAGGTACTGAGGGTGGATTATGCAAAGTTCAGCTTTCAGACTCTTTCCTGGACCCTCACATGTTTGTTTGTTTGATTTTGTCTGTATCAACAAAGCTTATTTTTAACTCTGTATCAGCATACTTGTATGGAGGCTCAAAGATTACCTTTGCATTTATTAAAGCTGACTTCACAGTCTTGGATTTGCATAGTTTTAACAATGTTACAATGTGCAATTTTTAATTAAAAGTAGTAGAACCCTTGGATAGGAAGACAAAACCTTAATTGTTAATAAAGTACAATTAAGTTTCTCAGTACCTAGCTAGTAATTACACAAATCTCACTGCAGTATGGAAAGACTGTTAGAAAACATGGAAGCGTAGAGATGTGTAGAAGAAGGTTTTTGCACGTACTGACTGTGAATTGCTCTGCTCCTAAAAAAGACATTTTTTTTTTGTCTTATATAGTACTATTTTTGCTGTTCAGAGTTTGTAACTGCAGCCTGTGCTTTTGCTTGGGGTGGACAGTTTTAAAGAGCTAAAGCCATGAGGTTAGCGTGTCATGAGGTGCTGCAAACCAGTGATCCATTTTAGCTTCCTTGGTGAGCATTTACAGAAATTTTGAGGGCTCAGCAAGGACTTGGACTCAGCCAGAAACAAAATAATCTGTCATGAACACTCTTGAATTACAGGGAAGGCTGGATACAAATCCGTGCTCCCTATTTTTGACTCACTTGTAGGGAGTGGTGGTCAGTGCAGGACAGTGATTAATTCAGCAGTGACCTTTTCGGCATCCGGCATATTGATGGTCCAACAAAATGTTGAAAAAGCTATGGTGAGGTTGGCCTTTAGAGTTTGAATTGCACGCACAGGACTGTAGTCGTAGCTAGAGTAACAGTTCTGGGTTTAGGCTGTCTTTTCTTGCTTTCCCTGAGGGAAGCCTGAGACAATATGGTAAAGAGATGTGCTGGAGCCCCCAAATGAGTTGGCAGCAGAGCCCTGAACCTGAAGCCAGAAGCCTGTGGCTTGCCAGACCACACTGTAGCATAATTACCAGATAGCATTGCTGAGACTCCAGGGGTGAAGCAAGCCAGGGCATAGATCTGCATCGCTCTCCTGCTGCGTGTGGTACGGGTATCTGTCGTGCTCTCCTTTTCTGTGCTTGTTTTACACGGATGTGACTCTTTCTGGGCATTGGGTAAACTCTGTTTACCCTGCTCTGAGTGGAGAGATGAATTCTTCAGTGCTCTCTGGGTTTTGTTTTTTAAGAAAGGAAGTTCATGATTTCTTTTGGCAAGAAATGCAAAGTAAACTCAAAGATGTAAAGCTTCCTAAATTACTCATCTTTTCCACACAAAACTTGATGAAACTTTGGGTTTCTCTGAGACGTTTTCTAATGACCCAGCGTATCTGGCTTTATACAGAACATCTGAAAGAAACTTTTGGAATGGAGAGCCATGGAATAAACAGCAAATGAAATCACTTACAGCTCTGTCTCATTTCTATTACCAGGGGAAGAGGAGAGCAATTATTTTTTTGGAAAATTAGGCTACATAAAGGAATTCTAATAAAGATAAGTGCTCTAATGAGTTAGAATCTGTGAGCAAGCAGAAAGGAGAAATGCATTATCACTAGCTGCATTGCTGCCATGTCTGTGAGGGTTACCATGGTTTAATGAGTCTGGCAGGACCTGCAGTAAGCTGTGTTAGTAATTTCATCTTGCAGCAGGTGATCTCTCAGCCTGCATGAAGAAGGGGTGAAAAAATCCAGAATTAAAAAAAGAGTGTGGTGATGCATGTTGAGAGCCCTGTGCTTGAGGTGCGTTTCTTTGCAGAAAGTAGCTAGCTGGCTTCTCTGTGCAGTAAAGTGTTCAGTGCTGCACACACTGCTCGTACAAATCTTCCCAATCTGTCCTCCTCTTCTCTGTACTTTTCTCGTGTTCTTCTTGTTCATCTAGATCACGCTTTGTAGAGCATTGCATTTATGTAGTCCTGTCTGATGCTTGTCTTCACTTGCAACCTCTTTTAAATTCAGGGCTCTGCAAGTTTGACATCTGCTAGACCTTGTCTTTGGGGTTAGGGATGTTCTGTATACCTAAGGACCAGACAACATAGTAAGTGAGGAATGAATGGGAAGTGAAAGTTGTGTTGGAGCTCAGTAGCTAGGGTTTTTTGTGGAAATCGAAGTAAAATAGCCTTTGCCTCTTTTTGGATCAGTGCTCCCGTTCCTAATGAGAATCTTAACAGCTGACTGCTCATGATCATAAAAACACTTAAGGCAGCCACTGAAAAGCACTGGGGTGCAAATTCAGGTCAACTTACCTGTATTCTTATGTCATCCTTTGCACTGTAGCCCATACACCCCAATGTTTTTTCAAGTGATGACTTGCTCTGTAGATAAAACAGGAGCTATATTTTAGTGTTTGGTCAAGTTTGGGAGGCTGTTTTTCCCCCTCCACAAATTTATAGGGCTCTTAGGAGGTATTTAGGGATAAAAGGGACTGAGGCAGAAACATGCTGTCACCTGGAAGCTTTTTGTCCATATCCTGACACCATCATTGAAGCAACCTCTCATCTGTGGAGGGGGCTCTAATGAGAGTAAATCACTGTGTATGGTAATGGGTGGGGTCGGGGGGGGGTTGGACTGCAGAAAGTGAGAGGTGTGGTGGTGACTTTCTCTGAAAAGGCCTTGTCTGGTTCTCCCACCGCCATTCCTTCTGCCACCTCTTCCATGGGACAGCAACATGTGCTGCTAGGTATGGCTTGAGGAGATGGAGTCTGCAATCTTCCACTGAAGGGCTTAGGTTTCACTGAGCCCTTCTGCACAGGGGGTGGGGTCTCCCTGTGCTCCACCACCTCTCAGAACATGCTGCTGAAGATGGTCCTTTCCCCAGTTTACATGGTGGAAAATAATCAGTTTACGTGGCATTGGAGTCTTTCTGCTGTCACCCAAATTTTACACAGCAGTTAAAAATCTGTTTTGCTAAATTACAGGATTCTAGGGACATCTTTATGTAGGATGTTTAATACAGACATCCTTGTGTAGGATGTATGTGGCTTCCAGTATTAACTGTTCCCCATGGGAAAGATGGTTTTTAGCTGATTTCTAAATGAATATACAATACAACATATACCTAATGGTGCACTTGTTTGCCCTCAGCATTTTTATAACTAGTTCTTTCACATCTGACTTTCATTTTGGAGTCTAAGCGAAGTTTACCTCTTTCCTTAAAAAAACAGCTGTCCTTCCACAAAACCAACCAACCAATTAAATATGAAATATTTATTCATATTTCATGTGAAATATGAAACTAGCTTTCACTGGACTCATCTCTGCTTGGCTGCTAGGTGGTTAGGGCTGCTTGTTCCTCCATTGGAGTGAAAACTGGGGAGGTGAAGTAGGAGAGTTAATAAGACCAAGTGGAGTGGAAAGCTCGTAGATGAAGATGCTGCTTTCTGGGGTCAGATATCCCCACCTGGCTCTTTTTCATGCCCTGCTACGATGCATTTATTGATTGTAATTAATTGTGATTTAAGGCTTATTGTTTTTGTTGGATAGCTTTATTATTATTATGCTCAGGCTCTGTCACGTTTCCAGCCCCAGTGTCTCAAAGCTCTATTCCATAAACCGTGCCACCTTGCTTTTGACACACTGCAGTGCTTGGCTCTGAGCCCTGGGCTATAAATGCCAGCACCCTGCTGTTAATAAGAGGAGCCAGACTATGATGGCTGGAGAGACATCATCTTATCACAGGACAGATCCAGCGCTCCTGACAGGGCCAGCGTCTTCTCTGTGCTGCCCATAGGACACATGTTGCTCTTGCCCCGGGGTGTTTGCTGCAGCAGTGGAGCTGTTTGGGCTGTTGTGACCATCCGTCCCTGCAGAGCCTGCCAGCTGTGGTCACGCAAGGCTTCAGTCTGAGGCCTGGGTGAAATGCCCTCTGACAAGTGGGATGCCATTGCAGACATGGTTTGCATATTGAGACCTTGGGGGGAAGGCAGTGCTGGTGACTTTTTAAATTTTTGTGTAACTTGAAGTGCTGGCCTAAAAGGGGAAATTGTTTGTGTCTTGTTTATCTTGTGAGATGCTCTGCCTGCATCTTTTCTGTGTCTTGAACTGCATCCTTAGTATTTTCCCTGAGACAAAAACTGTTTTTTTCTGTTGTTGCAAGACACAGACCTTTTTAAAGAAGAGGAGAGACCGAAAGCTAATGAACTTTTTCCTCTGAGGATAAAGCCCTCTAATTGTTACTGAAAAGGGTATTTAATGCTGATGGCAGTACCCTTACTTCCTCCTCAAAGTGATGTAATAGCTTGGTTGTAAAGGAGATTCTTGAATAAAATAAAACTAAACCAGAAAGGCTTGTGGAAGAGTGGGGAGGAGATACTTGCATTCTGCTTTTATGGTGCAGAAGCTTTCATTTCTAAGAACTAATGCATAAAACCTCCTGCTGTCTGTCTGCCAGTCACTAAGCGCAGGGAGGGAGTGGGGTGAACCTCACTTGGCACCGGTGGCTGTAGGACTTGCCCTGGGGTGGCTCAGCCCTGGCTGGGGGTGGATGTCCATCCTGGCTCTGCAGTGTGCTCCCCTTGCCTGTCCTGGCTGCTTGGCATCTCTCAGGGTAGTCATTGCTTCTTTCTGGCCCTCAGTGCTCCCCTTTTTCTGGAGCGAGGATAATTTGATTGTGCTCCTCATTCCCTTAATAGCTGTCCGGGTTTATGATACTGAGAGCTCCTTGGGCAGCAACATCATACATAAGTCGCAAGTGATCTCCATTTGGCTCACAAGCTTTTGTTGCCTTTGTACTCCTTACAGACAGTACTGTTGGCCATCTTTCAGTAGTGCCCCCGGGTGCTTCCCTCCCCTCGCAAGAGCTTCGTGGGATGTGGTGTGCATTTCTTCTTTCCGGGGATGAAGAGGAAGGTGGCAGCGGCTTGTGGGTGACTGTTCTGGAGAGGGATCTTGCTTTCTGTTGCAGCTGTGACACTGTGGGTTGAGGTGGGGCTAGTCTGCCTCTGCTCTTCCCAAGCATGAGCTCAGCTGCTGCTGTGCTACTCCTGTCCCATCTGCCAGCTTGAAGGCATATTCCATTTGTGGGCCCAGTAGCATCCAGCATTATTTGTGGGTATCTGAAGATGAAACATGGCTTATGAACAGCTAACCCAGGTTGTGATAGGAGAATGGTGTGTTGTGAGCTTCCCAGGGTGTGGAAGCGGGGACAGGGAAAGGATGTCATCGTACTTGTAGGTGTGGAGATGGTGAGGAGCTGCCACCAACTATCCCTCAGGTAGCAGAGCCAACAAAGCCTAGCTCTTTATGATTTTGTTTCCCCTGTGTGCGTTAGCCTTCTGTACGCCATGACCTGTGATCCTTCTCTTTGGACCTCTTAATTTTCCTTGTCCCTTATCTCCAAATTGTCTTCTCCCTCCCTTTTTGTTTGTTCCATGGTTTCTCTCCAGTGTCTCCCATGTTGGCCCCGCAGGAGTCAACATGGTGCTGGATGCCCACATGCAGATGTTGACAGAGTGGCTGTGGAGCCAAATAAAGCAGGGAGTTGCTGATTTCTTGCAGCAGAGTTTTTGACTCCATGTGAGGCTAATTTTGGATGTCTCCTCTACCTACATATTAATTTCTCCGAAAGACATAAGAATGTGACACCTTTTCGGATCTCTCTGCCTTCTGCCAAATGTGGTCAAAATTGACTAGCGAGTTGAAAATTTAATAGGGTGAGGACTGACAAACAACACTACCGCATAAATTTAATTTCCTTTAGAATCCAGGCCAAAAATATGTGGTGAGGGTTTTATTCTGCAATTGTGTGCTTTAAAACTGTGCGGAACAATGTGATTAGTAGAAATGGTATTTCAGGATTATTTGCAGCACATACGAAAATGTGACAGCTGAATCCTGATGTGTGCATGTATATTAGCACGTAACCAACTTAAAATGGCTGAAAGAATCAAAGTGTCTGCACAGAAAAATACCAAAATAAACATATAAAACTTACTTGTGAAGCTGGCAAATCATGTAGTTATGTTGATCCTAACTTCTAGTGTTTTTGACTCGAATCTTTTGACTATCTCTTCTTAACAACAACAAGGATGTTACTTTGTTCCTTTTCCTGGTAAGTGCTTTTGGTTTTTGCTGTTTGCATAGCTTCCACTCACTTCTCAGGTCAGGAAACACAGAGTTTGGATGCTTCATTAAAAGGATTTTGTAAGTTTGTGGTGTTGCAGAAGTTCCTTCTAGGATTGAACTTCAAAGCGAAGGATACCTGTAACAATTCAGGATAATTGGAGGGTGGGCACCTTCCTGGGAAATGTTATAGCAAACCTTACATGTGAGCCCAATCTTTTTCTTCTAAGGAATGTTTTGTGCTTATTTCTAGTAGTGTTATGAAGACAGAAACCAGTGTGTGGCAACAACAGTCAGATTAAGAAGATGAAGAACACTGATAGAGCAGCTCCTTTTGCATTTGACAGAGGATACAAAGGTTGAAGGTGTCCCATAAACCTCCAACCAAGAGGCACATGGAGGCTTTTCTTGTTTTGCATGTGTAGAAGTTTAAGACCAAACTGGTGCCTGCGAGAGAGAGAGAAAACACTGATAATCTTCTCATGTTTGTTTAGCGATAGCAGTGTTACAACTCATTGTGATCATCTTACCGTAAAAAAAAATAAATAAAAAAATAAAAAAAAATCTTCGCTAGTGAAACTCTTGCAGCCTCCTGGCTTCCAGAACCAGGGCTGCTTGAGACACCAACCGGACATTGGTATTTACACAGGGACAGAAGTGATGCCTGAAGATGGCTGTCCACCCTGCGTGCTCTGGGTTTTCATGTGATTAACAGGATCAGTGACTTTAGTCACCTTGGTGTCAGCAAACTTGACATAACTGTGAAGGAAGCAGAATACTGACAAGACCAGTATTTGGTGGTATCAAATTCATGCTACAGAAAGTGTCTTGCAGGAGATTCAATTCTCCCCTATCTGATTGCACAGACTTCTTATCACACTGCTTCCATAACATGGGTGCTGAGGGCATGAGATCTTCAATTAAGTTCATTAAATAATCTTCCATGTCTTCCAGTCACTTCTACATCTTCCATCAACTGACGTCTGCATTTCCATAGATGATAAACTGCATAACCTGTTGCTTTGGCTTGTAGAATTAAAAACAAAGCGCTAGCTGACAGAAACTGCATGAGTGGTGCTCCAATATAAAATTACTCATAGATTAGTCATAAAGTTTTCCTTACATAAATCATTTCTAGTTTCACTTAAAATCTGATAAGTTAGTGATTTGAAAGCTTTTATTTAAACCTGCTGCAGTTTGGTTTTGCTACTGGTCTTAAAAGTACTTCATTAAATGGTCTGTCTGGTGTTATTCTTCTCTGACTCAGGAAATTATTTACATTTTATTACACTTCCAGAAAGTGCATCTTTGCTGTGGCAGTTGGCTGTGTTGTCTGTATCCACCAACACCAGTATGTTTATTCAGTGACATTTGTGCTTGTACATTGTTCAAATATACTGTTTTGTGGTAGGAGATACTGTTGTATGTGAGAACAGCTGCTTGGGTCACTGGAGTTGATGATTTGGTTAGTTTTGCTTGGGTCCCTTTAGTTTTGACTTTGGGTTTCCGTGTGTGCCAGACTCTCTGGTTTTGGATTGAAACTCAGTTTTTAAGCTCCAGGCTGGCACTTGCAGGATGGGCAACTACTCTTTCGGGTTTCAGCTGTGGGTATAGTAATGTCCAAACCAGGTTGGTTTGTTAATGTGGATGCTGCGTGTTTTTTGTCCGCGTCAAAAGGTATGTAGCCTTCCAGAAACCAAAAATAAAAGAGGAGGGCTAACGCATCTGTGTTTTATGTATTTGTCTCAGTGCGGGTAGCCTGTCCCATTGTAAATAAGAGATCTGTTAAGTGGTCTGCAGCAGCAGCTGGAAAATGTATCCAGGGGCAGGATGATTTAAATGTGAGAGAGATTGTGTGTTTGTATTGGTGGGTGATACTTACTTGGTGTGGATAGATGATATGTACAAATGCAGGGAAATTATTCAAGCTGCAGCCTGGATTACTTCCATTCAGGTTCAAACCAGCCTTTGCCCAAAGGCCTTTTACAAAAAACTGTACTATTAGCATACCAAAATAAGACATGCATTGATGACTTTTTCCATGGAAAACCATTAGCTCCCCAAATCATTCAAACTGTTAATGTGTCTTCATTGCTTTGCTTGTTGGCTTTAAACTCTCTGTCCACCTTTCCAAAGGAAGGTAACTGGACATGTTCAGTTTGCGTTACTGACTTCCTTGGAAATGTACATGCTATTAATGTTCCTTCATAAATTTTTGAGTCAAGTTCTATCTAGTAGCTATTGATTCTTTCTTTAAAGAGAAAAAACAGAGTCTATTAATGTAGACTAGAGCTAGAGTTCACAAGTATCAAATAAACTTCTCAAGCAAGAATCTTCTTGATGTAATTTTTTTTTTTTTTTTTAAAAAGATGCTTTGTAATGCCCAGGATGACCTAGCTATTACTGCTGGAAAGGCTGAAAGTGCATGCTGGAAAGGCTGAAAGTGCATGGCCAAGTTCTGCAAAAATAATTTATAATTTATATAGATCTGGGGGAAGCTGAATAATGAGATTGCAGAAATGCCTGTGCATGCCTGGGCAAGGAGCTGTGTCTGCGTGGGAGCCTTCATGTGCATCTGCGTGAAGGCTCGGCGCAACTGCTGCAATTGCAGCTGGGCTTCTGGGAACAAGCATTTCAGTTGCAGGTGGAGGGTGCCTGGAAGAAGCTGAGGACTTGCTCATGTTGTGTTGTCCAAAGGTGGTGTGCGTGGCAGACAAGAGGTGAGCAGAGGAGGCTGCTTGCCAACTTTCCTCCTGGCAGTCAAGCTGTGGAAAGAGGTGGCTGTCAGAAGAGATCCAAGCACTACTACCTTGAGAAAGCAGAGGCTTTTATATCCCCCACTCTGAAGTGGTGAGAGGTCAGGATGTGCATGGAGCTGCTGACCACCTGTTGTCAGATGTTTCCTGGAGAGGCAACTGTGACTCCTTTGAGCTGTCAGTGTTACAGGCAGCATCTGCTTCCATTGCAGGGCAGAGCAGTTTGTCTGAACCTTCACCACGGATTTCAAGAAACGCTCTCTGCCTGAGAAAGTACGGCCACTTTCTTTTGCACTGTCCCCTGCAGCAGGCTGAGCTTTGCTCACCAGCTGATGCTCTCCTGGGCAGCCACAACCCTTCTGCCCAGGTGCCTTGTTCCTGTGTGATTTCTTGGTGCTGAAAGTCCCAAGTCCATTGCCCAGATGACTTGCTCACCAGTCTGACCGTGTCCTCAAGGTGTAAACAATCCGATTACAAAACCTGGTAATCAAGCACGGCTGGCCCTCACAATTAATTCAGGCGTGTGTGTAGGAGGCTTAGCTCCTGGAGTGTTTTGGGATCAGAGGGAGTGGTGGGAGATAAATGAATACAGATGTCTTTGAGTACTGTTGCCTGTAGAATTTTCTTTTAAAAATGTGGGAAGAATGTCATTGCAGCTTTTTAATTGTAACACAAACATGCAGACATGAAGTAAATATGTCGGAAGGAGGAGTAATTTTAATTGTGCACTGACTACTTGGGTCCCATGTTACAGGGTAATTTTTTAGCTTTTAGTAGAGAGACTCAGATCTTATAACTCAAAGCTCCTCTTTATCAGAAATTATTAGGAAAAACAGATCTGTATTTTTATCTAATAAAGAACAAATTGAAATCAGATTATTTGCTTGCAGTACTCACATTCTTCCAAAAATGTTCCTGGAGCAAACCTTCTAGTGGGCGCAAAGCAAAGAAATAGTGCTGCAGCCTTCTTATTGTGTCCTGAAATGCAATGCAACATGTGCATTTTTCAGTGTTTAGTCATGGGATTGTGTCCTGTTTTAATTAATACAGTGCATAATTGCATGCAGTTGTGCTTCTTGAGTTTGAAAAAGACATTGGTGGCTATTGTAGAAAACCTTTGATTGGAAAGGTAAAATAGTCTTGCTGAACAGGTAAGATTAGGGTTTGTGTTTTCTTCCTGGTTAAGAGATTGTAGTCTGGAAAGGACAACAAATTTCATGTTGTGCACCCCTCTTGTTTTGCCTTTATGTTTGTCTTGGCAGGGTTTTTTTGTTTGGTTTTGGTGGTTTTTTTTTTCCTTGGGGATACTGGAAAGGTTCCTCCAGGGCATCTATATTTTGTGATGTTCTCTGTATGAAAGCAAAAATCCAATTAACTTCTATCTCACCTGGTTTGCCTAGTCCTGCACTATTTAAATGATTTCTAAAAATCGACTCTTGATTATGAATGTGGTTTTCTGGGAGGTTGTTTTTTTGATACTGAAGTTGAACTTAGATTGAACTCGTTGGAGAGCTTAGCTCTTGCTATCGAGGATGAATAACTCCCGTCCCCCAGATGCCTAGCTGCCTGCATACCCTCTGATCAGGGCTTCATGGCACGTATCGTGTGTGACATAAGAGCAGCTATTCCCTAGGTTGCTGTTCTTGGATGATAATTTACCATTCCAGCTAAACCATTAAAACTCCACCCTTCCCCAGAAGTCCCAACAAGTCCCTGTTTTCCCAGTGTCCCTGAGCTCCAGCTTCCCCTGGGGGCTGGTAGCCTTCCAGGCATCCTATGCAGGTCACAGGGTAAAGCCCCCTGGAGCTCTGTGTCCTGTTCAGCCAGGAGAAATACTGGGGTGAATGTCACAGCCAGCCCTATAGGAATTGTTTTTGAAAATAGTTTTCAGAGGTGAGGCTGTGCAAGAGAGGTTTCCTTAGCTCTAGGATTAGAGTCTGAGATTTCTGGGGAAGTGTCATGGTTTAACCCCAGCTGGCGACTGAGCCCCACGCAGCCACTTGCTTGCTCCCCCCCGGTGGGGTGGGGGAGAGGATCGGAAGGGTAGAAGGGGAAAACTCGAAGGTTGAGGTAAAGACAATTTAATAGGTAAAGCAGAAGCCGTGCACGAAAGCAAGGCAAAGCAAGGAATTCATCCACCGCTTCCCACCGGCAGGCAGGTGTTCAGCCATCTCCAGGAAAGCCGGGCTCCGTCATGGGTAATGGTGACTTGGGAAGACAAACGCCATCACTGCAAATGTCCCCCCCTTCCTTCTTCCCCCAACTTTATACGCTGAGCATGACATCATATGGAATATGGAATGTCCCTTTGGGTCAGTTGGGGTCAGCTGTGCTGGCCGTGTCCCCTCCCAACCCCTCGTGCACCCCCAGCCTCCTCACCTGTAGCATGGGGTGAGAGGCAGAAAAGGCCTTGGCTCTGTGTGAGCACTGCTCAGCCACAGCGAAGGCATCCCTGAATTATCAACATGGTTTTCATTACAAATCCAAAACATAGCCCCATACTAGCTTCTATGAAGAAAATTAAGCCTCTCCCAGCCAAAACCAGCACAGGAAGTTCTGTAGTAAAAATTAAATTGAGTTTGAGGAAGGAGCGAAGCAGGGGGGATAGGAAATGTAGACCACTTCCCTAGCAGCCTTTGAAACAAACTGAATCCTTATGGTGACGAGGTAGGGACTAAGGCAGTTAGCTCACTTTTGAGAAATGCATGCTGGTGCTCCCTTCCTCATCAGACGGCGAGCAGCCGTACAGCGTGCCCGAGGTGTGGTCTGTGTATGTGTAACTGTGACTCTGTTGAGAAGGAAATGACTAAACTGTCTGTCAAACCACAGTAACAAAGAACATCTTTGATTTACCAGAATAGTCATGGTGGAGAGGCTCGGGAATAGCAGTGGTGCTGCCAGCGCCCACACTAGGAAGAGCAAATCAATCAGGGGTTGACGCTCGTGGGCAGCGTGGCTCTCTTGTCCTTAAAGGCGACATCGATGGAGGGAGGCCGACCAGGCAGGGGTGGCAGGGAGCCTTGTTCTGACAAGCTGCCAGGACTTCCCTGTGCTGGAGAAGACCATGAGGAGACTGGGGCTGGCTGCCTCTGCAGTGGGTGTGAAGAGGGGTGGACCAGCTGTGACCGAAGGTGGCTGGCTGGCCAACCAGCCCCATGCAGCGGGGCACAGGCTCGGAATCCCACTGATCCCGCGGCGCTCCACATCACATTCCCCTCTGCCCGACTGCTGCCTGTGGGTCCTGGCAGCCCAGGCAGTGGGACTCACAGGGATCCCGTTAATTTGTGAGCCTTGCCTGGCTCAGCTGGAGTCAGATATTTGTAATGAAGGGGAGAAGCTCTGTCTAATTATAGGTTTTCCATTTCAGCCCTTGGTATTACTTTAAGCAGACTTAAAATAACACTGTTAACTAACTTTTTTCCCCTAGCTTTGTAGTTTTGTATATGACATTCTGCAGTACCCTTTATAGAAACCTCAAATATTTTTTTTCCCCTCCTACCACATTTTGTCTCTTTTTCCATCTGACAGATGTTTTTTTCCTGTGTTGCACAGGGTTCAGTACATAATTATTCTGTTGCAATAGCCTGAAGCCCCAGTCCTGTGACAGAGTCTGCTTGCACAGACTCATATGTCCTGGTCATTTGTGTTCTGTGTAATTTTTTTCCCCACTGTTTTTGTTCAGTCTACTCTAAAAAACTACTCTGAGGAGCCATGAGCACCCAATCATTTGTGTGCCCCGAGACCATCTATTATAGTTCTTAATATTTAGACCTGAAAATGCCTTTTTTTCTCTCTTCTTTTTTTTTTTTTTTTTTCTTTTCTGTTCATCTCCCAGTCATGCATGGGCTGAATTCTCTCTGTTTTTGCACCTTCTGGATATTTGCAGTTGGTCTTTGTTGCCCCAAGTGAACAACCAATTTAGTCTGTGTCTCTTTAATACTATGTTATTCTTGAGCTGATTCTTTTCTTTATGATCATGTTGCTTGCTTGTCCTGTACTTCTGTTGATTTGGCAAGATCTGTTCCTGCTCTTGGTATGATTTTTGATCAGAGAGCAGCATCTCAGCATGCTGGCGCAGTGTCCCAGGTGGGGCTACACTGCGGTGTTCAAGGTTCAGTCCTCCTACCAGCTGTATTTCACTGAGCATTCATGTATGAATTACAGATTCTTAAGTCTCTTCTAATGGGAGTTCATGTAATTGCCTAGGTTTGGAAGTTTTTTGTTAGTAGTCTGGAGTTTTATTCCCCAAACTTCCCTTTTGCATTTCAAATTCAAAGTTAACCCAAGAACCTTCTCCCAGAGCAATTTTGTCAAGCTTCCCACACCCAGTAGCTCTTACTTTGACCACAATCTGTAGATGGGAGTATCCATGAATAAAACATAATGTCAAACCACAGTAACAGAGAACATCTTTGATTTACCAGAATAGTCATAGTAAAGACACTCAGGAATAGTGGTTGGGAATGAGCTGTAGGGTTGGTTCAGTGCTATGGGCCGCTCAACTTCCCCTGGCTTCACTTTATGCTCTCATCTCTAGCTGTTCAATGCCATGGGGTGTTTGTTTGGGATTTTTGGATACTGCAATAGTGAGAAAAAAGTCTTTCAAGGCATTATTTGCCACCTTTGTTTTGTGTTACACGTGTGTGATCAGCTGGGGAGGTGGAGGGCAGCCACAGGCCAACCATGTAATGCAGAAATACTGAGAAATAGTGTGGCTGGGAGTTACTTGGAATAAACAAGCTCATTTCCCCTTTGTACATCAGTTGTCATCCTTTAATCTCTCAATATTAGCTCTTTTTAATGCTGTTATGTACGTCATCCACTGTGCTTACTGTATCCTGTGTTGCTTGATGATAAACTTTTATAAGCCATCACTGTTAAGACGCCTCAGGCTTTGTAGTGATTAATTAAAATTCTCGATTTCTCTTTTCAGTGTCAGAAGTTTATATGGATCAGTGGTACTTGCTCAAGTGACAGTGCAGATCTGCATTAAGTGTGCTCCTCTGGGTGAGTAATCTAACACACCGCATTGCTGATGTCTATTATCTACAAATCTGCTGTTTTTTGATTGATACCTTACACAACAGCTCCTTTAGGCTTTTATTTCAAATGTCATTAAAATTATGCTATGTACAGCTTCCAGCAGGAGTTGTAGAAGAATGTCATGCTGTTTCTGCTTCTATAGACATCCATTTATTCGGTATCTTTTAAAGGATAGCCATCACTTAACACAGTCTGAGCCACTGTTTAGATTCAGGAAGGCTTTTCACATTTTAAAGACAGTGGATTTGGAATTAACATATGGACTGTGGCAGAGTAGTGGAGTATATTTTGATTATCCAAGAAATAAAAGTGAAATGACCCCTGGAGCTGTTGTGTGGCTCAAGATGGGCTAAAGTAGTGCTAATGCTCCAGTACAAGGCCAGTTGCCATGCCAGCTTGATACAGCTGTGCTGTGTGTGTGCAGTTAATCTGACTCAACAGGTCTATGGCAGTGTGCAGAGGAACTGCCAAGAGCTTTCAGATTAGCAGGGCAAGTTTATGTGAAAACACATTCAGCAAAATAAAAAAGTAAAAAATTTGTCGCATTAGCCTGTGGAAATGGCCCAGTTTAGTTGACTTCAAGGAGTGGCATTTTGCATTCAGTCTAGACTCATTTGATCCGAGTAGCCTAGTGCATGTCAGAGCTGGCAGTCTTGTTTTGGGAATGGTTATCCCTCATCTACTTTGTTTTGGGTATTACAGTATGATCTAGCATGATTTAGCATCTCAGATTCCAGCTGGAGAGCTGGGTCAAATTGCTGGTTTTGCTCTTCAGCCACACACCCCGCAGCTGGGATGTGCTTGCCCCATAGACCACTGTTGAGATCCCAGCCGCTTGCTGGGTCTCTCCTGACTCACGCTGTTGCTATCTTTCCTGTTCCGTACAACCACTTGCAGAGACCAGTGTCTGCTAGCACACTGCATCCTTTGTCTTGGCTTGTTGCCCTCCAGCTGCTCTCATCTCCCAGCTGCTCATCGCTGGATGAGGAGTGCAGTCTTTGTACCATCCTCTCTGAGGTGGTGCCTGCTGGAGAAGCAAGCGTACCTCCCTTCCTGTGGCGCATTTACATAAGGCACATCTGGTCATTTATTTGTTCACCTGTCCAGGGCCCTCTTCTGTCCCACAGCTGTACTGGGCTTCTTGACTGCTGTCTCCATGCTTCGTGAGGCGGTCTACCCACTCCAGCTGGGCCTTGTTGCCTTTTTGTCTGCGCTTTCTGTGGTGGATGGGCTGGATCCCCCTCCTGTTCCTCTGCACATCGTGATGTTCCCTGTGCCGTCCCAGGGCCATTTGATAGGGTCAGTGGTGGCTGCTGTTTCCCACAGTGTTTAACAGCCTGTGACCCAAGGGAGTGCTTGCCTTGCAGCCCACAGGTTTGCTAACAGCCGCTGGGCTTTGGAAAGGGCAGCAAGGACCTCCTCTGCTGCCTGGGACCACCTGTGTGCTGTCACCAAGGGCTTGGGGCTTTTCTGGCTTTGGGTATTGCTGCTCCTTAGTGCTGTCCTGCATCCCCAGCCTTGGTTGGTGCAGGCCCACAGTATGTGAGGATTGGTGTCTTATTTGAAATATTATTTCCCTTCTACTCCCTTTTCCTCTCCATAGCCTTTGGAGCGCTTCTTCTTGGATCTCCAACCCTTCCCACATTAAATCACTGTGTGTGAGTTCTCTGTGGGATTCACAGGCTGCCCGAGGTCTTGCACTGGACCTGGAAAGAGGTGGATGTTGCTCCTTGTTTGTCAGGAACCCTAAACTCTAGTGCCAAATGCTTTTATTCCCTGGGTTTTTAATCAGATGTCTGCTGGCTCCAGGAGTGGTTATCACCTATTGTGTCCCATCCTGGTCACATTTCTTCAGTTTTATTGCTGCTTATCAGAGTTGCTGTGATTACGCTTTAGCTGGCCCTGCACTCCAGCTGGATTTGGGTCTGTCGTGGCTGTAAAAACATCATTAGAAGTCCGATGTTGGCTGGCAGCCATGTTCTGCTGGATGTGTGTTTGGAGACTTTCAATTTGCTGGCATCACTGTGCAAATGTCTTGCCTTCGCTGGAAGTCTGCCTCTTCCCTCTCCAGATGCTGTGCTGGTTTCCTCTCCCTAAAAGCAGCAGAAGTTTTGGGACCTAAATCTGCTTTGTTTTCCGTCACTTGTGCTGTTGCTCCTGGGAAGGGGTGTGTGTCCATGTCCATCCCAGGCTGTAGTAGCAGCTGCTGAGTCCTTTTCTCTGTTTCTGTAGCTCCAGTACTGGTGTGTTTCTGGTATTTGGAGGCATGCTGTTCAAGTCAGACCCATTGCCCTCAGCAATCGGTCTGGAAAGCTGGAGCTGATTTCTCCAGCTGCTGCTTGCTTTCACCATTAAACAAATAAGAGCCTCTCCTAACAAGACGGCAAGAAATTCCTGTGCCTGACTGAGCGTTGACAGGAGCAGTGGGCTGTTTCAGACTGCTGTCTGCTGCTCCCAGCCAGGGGGAGGAACACGGACTTTCTTGCAGTGTTGCCCCAAGTTCAACCCAGATGTCTGAGCTCCAGTCTTGCCATGCAGAATGTGCTGATGTGTTTCGAGTGATGTATTTCTGTGCCTCTGCCTGCTGCCTCTATTTAGCTGTAGAAGCACAGATTCCCATCCCGTTGTTTCCTCCCTAGCAAGCACAATGTTAAGCATGGTGCTGACAGTCCAACCACGGCCCACAGTAAGGCAGCATGTATAAAAAAAACCCAGAAAAGCCAAATAAGGCTTTCAAAATAAGCCTTAGCAGAGAGAGCTGCCGTAGCGAGGTGCCATGGAGACACAGAAACCTGGCTACGTCCATGTAGCCAGATTCAGTCATACTTCCTGCGGCTGCTGCTCTTTTCTAGCAAAATCTGCGCAGGTTTTCATCTTCACCTTGCTTCACCAGTTTTTGGGACTACTTCAAGTTAAAGTCTGCACTTGGTGACAGCAAGTTGTCTAGCTGTCTGAAGCTGAAACAGCGCCCGTCCAGTCACCCCTGTTACTGTATTTGTTGGGTTTTTTTCCCCCAGTGACAATATGTGAGGGAAAGACCTACAAGGCTACTTCTATGTACGTCTCATTATTGTGTTTATTAGCACTTGGTGACTTGTCCTGCAGGGTCCAGCCCACACACAGCTTTTCCTGGGCTTTGAACAGTTGGGCTAAACTGAAATGTGCTCAAAATAGTAATAATCTAAAACATTTCCCCAGAGCCTGTGGCTGCTGTGCGTGGTTATAGGAGGTGTAACGCCGCCCGTGGTTGGGGTGTGGGTGGTCCCCAGGACACCCCCAGCCCCACTCCTGCCCGGCTGCTGGAGCAGAGGGGCTGTGGCGTGCATGCCGGGGCAGGCGTGGGGCAGAGCGCTGGAGTGGGGCAGGTGTGGGGCATGGCACAGCTCACACTGCTGCAGCTTCAGGGTGGGTAAGGCTGCGGTATTGCCTTTGTGGTGATGCATCACCCGAGGCTGCTGCGCAGCAAAGGGTCCAGCACAAGGTAAAATTCCTCATTTGCAGGAAATAGTTGCCTTCCACTTGCCCAGACCTCCCCCTGCCATAACCCAGTATGTTGTCACGGTAGTATTAGGGAATTTAATGACCTAGGGATGCTGATCAAAGGTTGGTTTTTATCTGATTTGCTGCTGGGTTCTGTGAGAGTTAAAACCACTGATCTATTTAGTTTTGAGTTAACATTTCTTTTGTGTGAATGATGCCCCATGTCCCATGTAAGCCTGTCAGCTGAGCAATGATCCTTGGACTGGCGGGGATGGGAGAGTGCCTCCCTGGCAAGTGGTGGGGGGGATGGAAGGAGGCAGGATTTTTCTGGTTGGTTTTTTTCCTCCCTTTCTTGTGAGAGGCAATATTGCTGCTTGCAGAAAGCAGTATGTTATTATGCTTTCGCTCTTCACATTTTATGTGATGTGGTTTGGGTACGTTAATGAACTTAACGTTGTGTTCACCCACAGTACTTGATGGTGGCTCTTTAATATACATAAATCTCTGCAGAGGGAGAGGGAGTTGTATTTATCTGTAAATAGTTAGCATACTGCCCTGTTTATCTAGCATGTGACCTCTCCATTGCACCCTGCATTTCCCTGCCTCCCTCCCATCCGGTTCTTTTTATTTATTTGACTTTCCCAGTCCTGACAGTTGCTTTATATTCAGAAAACATAAACGCATCCCCCACAAAGCTTTCAATTCTAATTTCATTTCCTCCCATCTTTGAGAATTTTTTTGCTCTCTTCAGGACTGAGAATGTGTATTTTCCCTGTTTATTTAGACAAGCTTATTTTGTCTGCAGAAACCTTGTCAAATGGTATGTTTCTTTTCTTGTATTTATAATCCTGTGAGGTTTATGTATTGGGAATAATCTTTGTGAGCTGGAAGAAGATTGTCCAATTTGTTTTAAGATGTCCCACTTTCTGAGTATTGCATCTCATTAGGAATACAGTTGACTGCATGGCTTTTTTTCTTCCTCTGTATAGCTTGAGGGAGAAAATATATCATTTCATCATCTAGTAATAATGCTTGGCACTTTGTTTGCATCTTTAAAGAACTATACGGCTTTGAATTGTGTAATTTCTATAACATTGTGTAGTAGTTTCTCATTATTATTTGCCCCATTTTACAGATGGGGAGAGTGAACAAGTCAAGTGACCTTAGGCAATGAAAGGAGGAACAAAATCAACTTGA
Source organism: Falco cherrug (assembly GCF_023634085.1). Taxonomy (NCBI): domain Eukaryota; kingdom Metazoa; phylum Chordata; class Aves; order Falconiformes; family Falconidae; genus Falco; species Falco cherrug. The sequence continues at coordinate 16,535,611 of NC_073701.1, read as the reverse complement.
GTTCCCGGCTGCCTGACTTGTACTAGAGCAGCACCACACCTCTTTCTTTTTTAAACCAAAGAAGGGGGGTGGAGGGTGGGAAGCTTGATCGAGTTGATGGCAGAAGGAAAGGGAGAGCTGTTTTATCTTTAGTGATCTGGCCTAACCTTGATAACTATTTACTTAAGTGCATTTTTTCATTGCTGTTGTTTTTTAAATACGCTGTCTTAACTTACTGATGTGGTTGTCACTTCTCAGTGTGTGGTTAGAGGTATGTGAGGAATTGTCTGGAGTTTACATAGCATGTAAATTGGGTTAAGGTTGTTGGGGAGGGGAGGGTGTTGCCCACTGCCACTGTGGGATCTTTCTGCACCTTCCCTCCTCTTCCCCCCTCGAACCAGAAAGTGGAAAACTTTTCTGTAGTATTTGGAGATATTTTTCCCCCATCTTGTTTTCCATCTGAGATTGAGATGGGAAAAGTGAGCCATCCTAAATGGTGACTGTGTTAACACATGGCATATATAGAAACTAATCTTTCTTGTCTCATCCACCACGTGCCATGCTAGAATTTTTAAATTTTTTTTTCCCCTTATGGGCTGTAATGGAAGTTGTTGGCTCAGAGTGGGATTACTTCATTTGCAGAAATAGTTTAATACAACTGCACTAGGCTATAGGGGTTGATTTACAGCTCCTTAATTAACTGAAAAGACCCCCTCAAATGTGTTGCATGCCATATAGAAAAGGTGAGTGCCTTAAGCAGTGAACCACAGAATTATGAACTCTGTTACAGAGGAAGTCGTGGTAACAATTTCATGAACTGCTTGTTCAAAGTTAGTTAAAACTTCTTTTTTCAGGAATTTTGGCTTTTTTACAAAGGTGCTTTGGAGCACTGGGCCATGTTAGAACAGTTTAGTCCTCTTGGGGAGGACTGATAATCTGCTTGGTGAAAAGTGGCTTCGTGCAGAGGAGTATGGAAATCACACAGAGAATTTCTTCATTTTTCTTTGGAAAATCCTGTGGCTGCTTCTCCACAGGTTCTCAGAGGATCCCTAGCCACCTTCTGGCTGGCTTCAAATGCCTTGTTTGATAAACTTTTGGCGAAAGTCTTGCCTGGCTTAACACAACATTATTCTGGGCATGCCCTGGTAGTGAAGGTGATGGAGAAAGCAGCTGTCTTCAGCCATGCACTCTTATCCAGGGATACAAAACTTCGCTGAGTCTTTTTTAGGGGCTCAAGATTTAGCTCCAGGATTATATTTAGTTTTCTCTTTCTGATGAGTGGGACAGATATCCTGATGCCTTAGATGAGACCTTCAACAATGGATAGCAGCACCAAGGTATCACAGCCAGTATTTTTTTTTTCCTCCTTTTCCTTTGAATCTCTTACATAGCTCATTTGTACATACTCCCTTCCAGCACTGAGCAGAGCTGTCCTGAGCTATGTCATATTTACAGGGCTCCAGCTTCATCCAGTGTTTCTCATGATACCTTAATTGCTGATTACTTGTCAGCTGATGACTTGAGGAGCTGAATAAAGCTTTTCACAAATCTGGATGTTTTTCCCTTGCTGGGCTTGGGGAGCCCTCAGGGCTGGGTTGGGACCTGAGCTTTGGAGCAGTAAGTGCAGAACAGCTGGTATAAAGACTTTCATGCTTTACGTGCAGGGTGCAAGCACTTGTGGAGGGGTCTTTGTGTCTCTCCTTTGTCATCTGACAGCTTCTGTCAGGAGACTTTCAGCTGTTTAGAAGCTCTACTTAACACTGCTCAGTGTGTGTAGAGCTGCATGTTTGCCTTGGATTGTTTTGTTCTGTTTATTTTTTTAAATTTTGTGTTTTGTGAGGTTGGGCTTTTTTTTGGTATTGCATCCAAAAACGGTGAGTGCTTCCAAGAACATGTTCAGGGTGAGTTGCTCAGATCATGCTGATACCCTTACCAAGGAATTTCTTGGAAATACTTTAGTATCTCTCTGTGTTACTTAGGTGTTTGAAATGAAGAGAGGGAGGGAGCTACTTGACTATCTGGATACTTCTTTTTTCTCCTTTTCCTCCCAATGCAAATTCACCAAAACTCAGGCAGCCTGTCAGCTGTGAGAAGAACTGCATGTCCTTCTGCTCAGCAGAGCATGGAGATTTGGATGCGGTGCTTGGCCCCACATGGCAGCTGCTCCTCAGAGCACCATCGCCCCAGGTCCAACACAGTAGTCGTGGGGCTGAAGAGGACTTTTCCTGCCATCACCTATTTGTGGCTGCAGTTGTGCCAAGCATGAGAACTGAGGGCAGGGTTGTTAGGTTGGGGTTTTTTTTTCCTTTTTTTCATGCTTCCCCCTAACTGTTTGCAAGCAGCAAAGAGAAGGGAGAAGCTGTCATGTATTATGGGTTGATCACAAATCACAAACATCATGGGCACTCAGGAGGGTAGGAAATTATCAGGGAGAGGGAAAAGGGTGGTGGGAGAAGGGACATCAGCTTGGAAGGAAGGAAAAAAGAGGTGGGAGCTGGCAGCCAGAATGTGATCACAGCCAGAGGGAAACAGGGCAGGTACTGAGGTGGGTATCTGAGCCAGTTCCCTATAGTAAACTTGATTACTGCCCTCCCCGCTTTTATTGGTTTAACTAAGAAATTCCATTCTGAAATAACATTAAGGGAACACAAAATATTTTTTCACTTTTAAAATCTCAGATTTGCAGCTTACATGTTAAACGTGTCTGCCCAACTGCCTGTATCCCACACCCTTATGTGCAAACCTTGCATGATAGTTGGACTTCTTGTTGGCCCTTTTTTTTAGTTTTACTTTGCATAGTATGTCTGTAGTAACGTGATTCTGGGACTTAGGGTGGGTTTTGGAAAGGCCTAGGATTAGCAGGACGATTGATGATTTTTGATGACGTTTAAGGGAAGCAAACTCAGCTGCTGCTTCACCAGGAAGGTACATTGTGCTGAGAGGGGTGCACAGGATGCCAGCAGGCACATGCCTTCCCTGGGGACTGCCTGGGGCATCCCTGGGGCATCCCTGGGGACTGCTTGGGCATCCCTGGGCTGGGAGGTGATGGCCCAGGTGTGTGGATGGCTCTTGCCCAGAGGAGCTTGGATGGGGCTTTTTTGTTTTTTGTTTTTGTTTTTTTGTCTGGGACATGAAAGCACTGGGAACTTTCAAGGTCTTGAATGGAAAACCAGCTGTTGTCATCTTTTCAGCTTTCATTACGACAAATCGGCCAGTTCTTTGTTTCTCCTGATTTTGAAAGGCTTAGTTGACACTGGCCAGGTTTGACAAGTGATAACCAGGGAGCCTGGCTGTGTTCTCTTTTACGATTAAACTTATACACTGGCCCTCTGAAGTTAACAAGGCAGTAGCTTCCAGGTTTGATGTATCTGGAAAATATCAAGGAGTAGGTGACAAGGTGTGAAAGGCAAGGGCTGATCTGAGCAGTGAGACTGCTCCAAAACGTGACGGGAGCAGGGGCTGGGGACAGGGCGGTGCTCCACTGGCAGCAACAGCAGTATGAGCAGTGCTTGCTACAACTGGGGGTGGGCTGAAGCAGGAGCTCTGTCTTGAATCTCCCCAAGCCTTTCTGTTTGTCTAAGGGAGGCTCGGATCCATACTGCATAAAATCGATGTTTGTCTCAGCCTGCTTATCTTCTGGCCAGCCCATACATTCCCTCCCAGATGTTCTGTTATCTCAAAACTGGAGATGCACCTGAAGTTGTCCTTTCAGGATTTGGAAGCTTTTCTGACAAAGCTGTCTGTCTACAAGTATTTTCAAGGACATGTCACACTCCAAAATCATGGTATTAAAAATAATTGCTTTTGAAATGAAGGGAGGGTCATGTGCCCTACATCAGAAATTCCTCTTAGTGCTTATTAATCCAGTATATAAATGTCATGGCTTACATCCACAGGGTGTTTATATTGAATTTTTAGCTGTATCAGTATCTCTTCAGAATAAATGCCATATAATCTGGTTATGAGCAATATTCTTAATTTAGACACCAAAAATAGGACATAGACAAATCTGAGTTACTGTAAGAAAGTAGGAGAGGAAATAGCCTTGCCTCATGAGCGGAGATCAAATTAAATGGAATCATCTAGTGTTTAATGGTGAGGCCAGAAAATTCAGTCTGTTTCATTAGGACAGCACAATGATTGCCATATTTTTTCTTACCTTTGTTTTTTTTGTGAAGGCCTGATTCTCCTCTGGTATACCTGTACTGAGGTGTGTAACAAGGTTGGGAAACACCATTTCTCTTTTTTCCTTCCCGCCGAGCAGATCAGGGTTCACTGATTAGAGGTACATAAAGTAGTAGGGACTTGGGCTTATCCCCTGCCACTCAGCCCCTGGTTTGAGGGAGATGTTTCTAAGAGACCAAAAGTGAGTGGCACTGATGAGGACAAGATGTGCATTTTGACAGCAGAATTATCGTTGCTGTGGCAAGTGAGCATCATCCAAAAGCTCAGACATCTGAAACACCTCCCTCACTTAACCAAGCCAATGGTCCTACGCCTGGAGGAGATTCCTTTTCTCATGCACTTTGCAGCTGTTTTTAAATAACAACAATGAAACTAATACTTAGATAAGCACCAGTAGCTAATAATAATCAGTACCTGATAAACTAACAAGGCTAATATTACAGGCTGTCCCTGCAGATGGATGACTGAGTGGCCAGTGCTTTGCTCCTCACCCTGAGTGGCAAAGGCTGTTAACTTCCAGCTAAGTTGCTGCCTGTGTGCTGGGCAGGAGGGTGAGCTTCCTCCCAGACTCCCAGTCACTTCAGTGGAGGCTTTCCTCAGCTCTTTGACTTCTGAGGCACAGCCTGCTCTCCCACCCTGCAAGCTCTCTCATATGATAGAGCAGCTCTTGTTTGCCCTGATTCACTGAGTATTTTTTGGTTTGTTTTCTTTGTGGAGTCAGGCTCATGGGTCATAGTGGTTCTGTGTAACTGTACGTAAATTTTTACCTGGAAATATCTTGGTAAAGAAGTTGGGTTTCTGTGTGGTGGTGGTGTCACACTGAACCAGAGTGATCTGGAGCAAGATCCATATTGCAAGAGAACACATCTTTGTTGCAGACTTGATGGGAATTTTGTAAATTCAGTATATCCCTTGGGCACAAACACCCCCACACCTTCCCCCCATCCTCACTGCCACTGTAGATGTGCTCTGGTAGTACCTGTCAGTGGAGAAGGATGGAAGATTGTAGTCACAATGATTGGGACACTTGTGGAGACTTGCTCATGTTCAGTTTGTGGCAGAGGTCGTGTCTGGCAGCTGATGGACTGAAGTCAGTTAAGGTGAGGAGAGCTGGTATTTTACTGTGGACCTTATGACAGAGGGCTGATAGAGCTGAAAGCACCCACAGGTTGCACAAAGGTGGCAGGATTTGTATTTTAAGTTCCTGTTTTGACCACTTAGTCAAACAGGCGGCCAGTGTTAAACATGTTCTCAGCACCGTTGACTTCAGTGGCATTACGAGCTTGCTTGTCGTCAAACGTGGGCTTATGCAACTTGCTGATCTCAGGCTGGGTGCGTGTTGCTGAAAAGACCTTGTGCCGACAGGGAGACTGTCTCTATTTCAGGCTGTGGTTCAGCTAGGTTGTCAATCCCATTTAAAGGGCCAGATTATAAACACTGTGAAATGTTGAGCCTGGTGTAAAGCCACTTTGCTGATAAGGAGCTGTTCAAAGTATTTGGAAAGGTCAGCTCTGCTGCGGAACTGGGCAGCCAGTCCAGGATGCACTCACAAGGTACAGCACCAGGGATGTTTCGGCTGGTTTGCCTACTTGGTTTGATGCCAGGAGGTTGAAACTTGATGTGTCCTGGGTGTTGTTCTGCTTGAGGTCCCCTGGGCAATGGTGGTGGTAAAGCAGCCTTGGTGGTTCTGCTGTATGGGCAGCAAACAGCCAGCTCTGTCCACGTGCAGACAGAAAATAGGGTTATGTATCCCACCATGTGCTACAGCATTTCTTGGGAAGACCAAAACCAAGGTGAAGATGGCTTTGGCCCCCTTTGTATCTGTTCTGAACTCCCAGCATGAGATGAAAATGTCATAGGTGGAGGATGCCACTCTGCCACGTCTCTGGCTGTCTCAGGGAGAGCCTTGTTGACTGACCATGTTTCAGCCCCAAAATAGTCTGGCAACAGAGCAAAGGCAGTCTGCAGCTGCCAGCTTGCATGTGGTCACAGGAGCCTCTTTGTGCATTTGGTGCTTTTCCATCCAGGACCTTGGCACAGATTTCCAGTATTGCTGCCTTCCCTTTCCTTTCTTCTGCTTCTTATCCTCAGTACAACAGTGTGCCACTGCTTACTGCTTCCCTCGCGGTTTTAGACACTGTTGGAAGTTAGTGCCTTTGCGTCCTGTGAGTATGTAGGGTAGCCAGCCTTGCCTTCACTTCCATGTTCCTGCTCCTTTATAGCCCATCTCATCATTTCATTTAGGGGCCGCCTTTGCAGCTGTGCTTCTGTTTGCAAGACCTCTGCCAGCTGTGCTGCAGTGCTCTGGGCAGAGAAGTAGGAGGAGTGATGTGCACAGACCAGCATGAGCATGGTATCGTGTGCTCTGGATAGCTCCTGCAAGCGCTCATCTGGATCAGGTGTCTGGTGCCAAGGAGTTTCTTGGTGCCTGGGTGGGGTATTAAGGTGTGCTTCCGTCTTCAGTGAGTGGGGTGGTGTCAGCCAGTAATCCTGTCACTAAAGGTAGGTGCAGCGCTGCTTTTAGCAACTGAAATAACTGCCTGTTGGGAGGATGGGAAAGAGAAGCCCAACAACATTGCTACATCAGAAGAAACTCGTAGTGTAGTCAATTATGACGGCAAGAAACTGCGTGTGTACACAGCGAGTAGTAGTAATGGACTGCGTCTGTCTCCTTTAATGCTTCTACTGTCTGATTAGTTGTCAATGTCTGTTAATTTCTGCTACCGCAAAATACGTACAGTTCTGAGGTTTGCATTATTAAGGGGGTGTGTTGTGTATAATTTACAGTGTATTATGACAGCTGTAGTGAATGCTGTGATCCATGCCAGGGAGTATTGAGATATGGCTGAGTTGCTATCTCCTGTATTATCTGGAACAAGTTTGGAGCCCTGCTGGCGTTACAACCGAGGAGGAGACCTGTATAATCATGTTACTCTTGTTAGGCATTTGCATATGGCTCTTCAGAACACGGCACAGCACAAGGTCGCTGGCCTGCAGCCACACCAGCTTCTTGGAATCTTGTCGGATCTTGCAAGCAAAGGAGCACCAGGCTGGGTCACAGTTCTTGGACAAGAAACCTCCAAGGAACAGGCTGCTGTTGCAGAGATACTGGAGACATCCTTGTGGTGCCGTGTGTGTTTTGGCAGGCATGCATGCTGGGTGTATTTCTGTTCTTTTTATTGTTGCTTGATATTTCATACTTCAGAAGAGCACTGTATTATTTTCCAGTGTTAGTGAGAAATAATACTTGATTCTTTTCTCCCCCATACTGTGCCCAGTTCTAAATGATTTGAAGATGAATTGCTTGAGATCTGTAGACAGGTATAACATTGATTATTTACGAGAGGATGGTTGCTCAGTCGCAAGTTGACTATTCAGTCGTACTAAGTGTGGCCGTAGTAGCAGTGTAGAGCTGTGCTTGAGATTTCTGGGTGATATTTCTGTGTGGAGCATTGTCTTTTTCCCTACTGGTGCAAAGTTCCCACGGGTGAGAAGCTCCCACTGGTGAGAATTTTGCAGAGGTAGATGCACGTGTGTTCTACTTGGGTAGGCTAACCTGTTAAAATAGCCATGAAGACCAGAGTAACAGGAGTCTCAGCTCAGGTGAGCAACTTTTCACCTAAGCCCTTCAGGGCGACCGGTTTAGCTAAGCTGGTTCTTTTGATTTGACACCCAATTTACTTTATCTTGATGTCTGTCTTCAGACAGGTTAACTGTCTAGAATTTGGCAGCCAGAATTAGAAAAGCAATGTATTTTTCACAGCATAGACCTATCCCGTGAGCTGACAGACTTCTGTGTTGCTGTCCCCACCTAAGCTGGAAGTTTTCTGCCTTGGACCACACTGCTGTAGTACCAGGAGAGCCTTGGGCCAGGCTGTCACAGTGTGAGGTGTCGCGTGAGTACAGAGCAGGTGGGTCTGAGCAACCAGGAGCACTGCTGAGTACAGCCTGAGGAGTGCCTGTGGTGTGGGAACTTGCCTGCAAGAGTGTGAAAACATTTCCTCTGGTTGGAAGGAGTATCGCAGCTGCCTGGCGGCCGTGGCCTCTCAGTTTTGGTTTCAGGCCAGAAGTCCTCTGTTCCAGGATCTGTTGGTTTCTGCCCTTCCTCCTGCAAGCTCCCAGTGCAGCCCTGATAGCCAGAGCGCTGCCCTCTGGGCACAGGTCCCCTTGCTGCTCACTGAGTGTAGGGTCAGTGTTAAATGGCTCCTCTCAGGGTCCCCAGACACATGGCCAGATCAGACTGGTTTTATGACCCGTTTACTCTGCAGGCTGCCTTTGGGGCATGTGGTGTTGGGGATGTCGTAGGTACCTTACTCAGACCTGTCTCTTCCCTGCCAAGTACACACTCATGTGCTAAATCACTTCCCTCCATGGAAGATCACTTCTTCAATGTTGCCTTTGCCCTTCCACTGCTGAGCCCCCTGTTTCAGATACCTGAACACCCTCTGGCTCTTCTTCCTCCTGGTTCAGTAGTTGGGCAGTGTAGGCAGCATATGCAATCTAGTTCTTCCTAATTATAAGCTGCAAGGAAACACAAAGTTGGTCATTGCAGAGGAACCCCCTGAATGCTGGTGGTATCTTTTCCCAGTGAGACCACTGCTGCAGCCAGAACCTCCTGCAGCATCAACACAGGATGCAGGATTTGGCCCAGGGTATGTCCTCGACTGTGCTAAGTTGGAAGAGGGTGCCCAGAACTGGGAATGCTCTCCAGCACTGAAGACAGAGTTGGTATTGCAGTGTAGCAACAGCAAGTTAAGATTTCTTCTCCTTAAACAAAGACATTTTTACATGTCTTACTCCTAAGCAACTTTTGCTGGAGTAACATTAAAGTAGGTTTGCAGAAGCTTTGAAATGGGCACAAAAATGTCAGAAGTGTGACTGGATGTGAACGCTTTTTTTATTGATAACTAAGGCTTGGTTTTGAAAAATGAGACACCATTTCAGTAGTTGTCTTGTTCGTGTTACTTTCCTAAGTCTTTATTTTAGACACAATACTGCGATACAGGATATTAAACCCCTACTTTTTTGAAGTTTTTTATTAGTTGACAGTACTGGTTCAGGTCTTGCAGTCTGTAAAATGCAGCACATCACACTGCTTCATCTTGGATAGCTCTCCACTCTCTTTTTAAAGACAGTTTAAATAGAATACTAGGGAAGGGGAAAAAAACCTAAACCAGAGCACAGAAATGGCAGTTTAGTAGTATTGACATTTCTCGGAAAGCTGCTTAAGATTATCTCCTTAAAATGGCAGATTTTGCCTGCAAGTCGAGGAGCAGGAACTGATATTTCATTAAAATACTATATTAAAGCCTGAATGCATTTATGATCCTTGAGACATTTGCAGGAAACGAGAGCTTGCTATTTGGAACTGTCAAAAGTTTTAATAAAGGGAAAAAAACATATCCCAAATGCCAGCTGCATGGCTCTGATAACTCCACTGCCAGAGATCTGGTTGTTACCACACAGAGATACCTGTTCCTGGCTTTTTTTTCTTTTCTTTTTTCTTCCCCTTCTTGCCCTCTTTCTACTACTTATGAATGTACTTGTGGAACCTTTTAATGTTGGGTGTTGAATGAGAATTTAGAGTGATGAGAACGAGATAGAATGAGAAACTGGAGTGATGATTGCTGTTACACATAGTTAAATGTATGGCCAGATGGAATTTCTTCAAAAAATGTACCAGTTCATGAAAAATGAGGGGGACCACTGCTTTCTCAAGGATCTGCCATGTGGGCAATGCTTTTTTAATTTTTTTTCATAGAATTGAGAGTTACTCTGGATGTTTTTGTAGAATCGTAGAATGTTTTGGGTTGGAAGGGACCTTAAAGATCATCTAGCTCCAACCCCCTGCCATGGGGCAGGAACACCTTCCACTAGACCAGGTTGCTCAGAGCCCCATCCAGCCTGGCCATGAACACTTCCAGGGATGGGGCATCTACAGCTTCTCTGGGCAACCTGTTCCAGTGCCTCACTACTCTCATGGTGAAGAATTTCTTCCTTATACCTAATCTAAATCTACCCTCGTTTAGTTTAAAGCCATTACCCCTTGTCCTATCCCTACATACCCTTGTAAAAAGTCCCTCTGCAGCTTTTCTGTAGGTCCCCTTGAGGTGCTGGAAGGCCATGGTAAGGTCTCCTTGGAACCTTCTCTTTTCCAGGCTGAACAACCCCGACTCTCTCAGCCTGTCTTCACCAGAGGGGTGCTCCAGCCCTCTGGTCATCTTCGTGGCCCTTCTCTGGACACGCTCCAACAGGTCCACATCCTTCTCATGCTGGGGGCCCCAGAGCTGAATGCAGCACTGCAGGTGGGGTCTCACCAGAGTGGAACAGAGGGGGAGAGGAGAATCACCTTCCTTGACCTGCTGGTCATGCTTCTTGTGATGCAGCCCAGGGTTTGGTTGGCTTTCTGGGCTGCAAGCACACGTTGCCAGGTCACATTGAGCTTCTCATCCACCAGCACCCCAAGTCTTTCTCCTCAGGGCTGCTCTCAGTCCATTCTCTACCCAGCCTGTATTTGTGCTTGGGATTGCCCCAACCCACGTGCAGGACCTTGCACCTGGACTTGTTGAACTTCATGAAGTTCACACAGGCCCATATCTGAAGACTGTCAGGGTCCCTCTGGATGGCATCCCTTCCCTGCAGCATGTCAACCACACCATGCAGCTTGGTGTCCTTAGTAAATCTGCTGATGGTGCGCTGAATCCCACTGTCTATGTCACCCACAACTGTGTTAAACGGCATCAGTCTCAGCACTGCCTCCTGAGGAATACCACTCGTCACTGGTCTCCACTTGGACATTGAGCTATTGACTGCAATTCTTTGAGTGCAGCCATCCGGCCAATTTCTTAATGACCAAGTGGTCCATCCATCAAATCCTTGTCTCTCCAGTTTGGGACAGTGTCAGATGCTTTGCTCAAGTCCAGGTAGGTGATGTCAGTCACTCTTCCCTTATCCATCCACACTGTAACCCCATTGTAGAAGGCCACCAGATTTGTCAGGCACTGTTTGCCCTTATGGCTGTCACCAATCACCTCCTTATTTTCCGTGTGCCCTAGCATAGTTCCCAGGAGGAACTGCTCCATGATCTTGCTGGGCACAGAGGTGAGACTGACTGGCCTGTAGCTCTTTGGATCTTCCTTTTCCCCCTTTTTAAAAATGGGGGCATGTTTCCCCTTTTCCAGTCCCTGAGAAGTTTACTGGACTACCACAGCTTCTCAAATACAATGGATAGTGGCTTAGCCACTGCATCTGCCAGTTTCCTCAAGACCAGATGCATCTTAATAGGTCCCATGAACTTGTGCAGCTTCAGGTTCCTTAGATGTTTTTAAACCTGATCTCCTGCAGTGGGCTGTCCATCCTTCATTCTCCCAGTCCCTGCCCTTGCCTTCTGCAACTTGGGTGGTGTGGCTGGAGCACTTGCCAGTGAAGACCGATGCAAAAAAGTAGTTTCCTTTTTTCTCACCTCACAACATCAAGGAATTGGGCTTCTGTCAAAGATTCTTTACTTTAGCTTGAAAAACGGAGTTGGAAAAGTTGATCAAAAGGTAATTTGCTGGGTAAGGTCTTGTAACAGCAAGAGTAGTTGCGTAGAGCATGGTTTTGTTCCATTTTGGCAAGCACTACTTTGGCACTTCTAAGAAGTTGTATTTAAGGCAACAGGTTTAATACTATCCATCTGTGTTTTCCTCAGATTGTATTGCAATAAATCTTAGACTCAGAAAATGAGAAGGAAACCCTGGTGGTGGTGGGGTTTTTTTGTTTTTTTGTTTGGTTTGGTTTTTTTACCTTCAGTCACTTTATAAGGTAAGGCATTTTCCTATCAGGGGAAATTATTGTTAATGAAATACAACATAATGGCAATATATTTTGTAAGGCTTTAATAGCAGTAATCTTGCACTTGGTTATGTGCAAGTGCTCCTTGTACTTACGCGGATTTCCACAAGCTTCAGCAGGGCTTCCTGTTGGACTTGTAGCTTATTTGCACACAGTATTTATCTTCGGCGATCAAGTAAGGCAGTTCCTTTGGGTAAAGCAGTTGAAGCATGTAGTGATTTGCAGGAGCACCCAGCTTATACAAATTTGAGTGTACCATTGCAGTGGCTGGTCTTAAAAGTTTGTCCTAGAGAAGTCCTTGTGTTGTAGCATTTAAGCAGTTAGAGCTTTCTTGTAGTCTTGCTTTTGGACTTTGCTGGAAACCTGCTAATAACAGCGTTATTTCAGTAACACAGTATTTCCAATGTATTTCAGTACTTGCAAAACTGTAATATACCAGAAGCGAGCACACACATGTTGATTGATGCATATTAATTCATTTGCAAAAGCAACAGAGTCTATCAACAAGACCTACACCTCTACAAAGTAAAATATCATGGTAGTTATACCTTACCAGCAAAACCTGAAGTAGGTGAGTCCATCTACATAAGTGGCAGATTTTGTGCTGTAAGGAGGATAGTTACCTTAGAGGTTTTGTAGTGCTGCTGGAGGGGGTGGGTGCAGCAGTGCACCTTTCTGTGAGCAGCTCATCACACTTGTGGTGTAGAGCTGCCCTCATTTCTGTCTGGTGACTGAAGGGGCAACCTCACATAGCTGCTGAAATGCCTCTGTTGCAGCCTGTTACCATATGGTGGTAAATAAATGATGAGTCTCTGAGAGGAGCTGTACGTGACAGGACCCCTGCCTGAAGATGTATGATGATTTACATCCTGAAATAAGCAATGTTTCTTTTCTAAACACGTCTATTGTATACGTGAAGTAAAGATTCTTGCCAGATTTGGATTTTCTTTTCGTTTTAAGTGGCAAGATCATTGTAATTGGGGCCTTGGCATCACCAGTGTCCTCTGCAAGCCTGGACTAGACTGGCTCAGTGCTTCCTTTCCGTTTGTCAGAGTAAGAGTAAGATCCTCCTCTAGAGGAGGATCCCATCCTAACTGTAGCCAGGGAAACAAAGTCTGCAGTGCTTCAGAGCTAAATACACACACAGACACCCCTACCCCCCCACCCCACCCCCCCCACCCCCGCACACACACACACCCCGGAAACAGTACTCTAGTGATGGCTCAGTAAGCACGTGAAAAATACTCAGCCCCAGCAAAGGAAAATACAGGGACGGTAGTTTTTAAATAGTTATTTTCATAGATGTATTATATATGAAGCAAAAATCAACCTTTTAAAACTTTGTCAGTGCTGGAGAGTAAGTGAGATTTATCTCCAAATAACTCCTGAGCCTCCATGTATACCACGAAGGATTTGGCCCCAGATTTTCACATGGTTGCTGGGAAGCTGCTAATTCATGGTGATGATGAAAAAATATAATGATTTGTCTACTTCTGTTTATTTGGGGTGGCTTTTTGGGTTTTCGGGTGGGTTTTTTTGGCGTGGTAATAGAGGATAATTTCTAGGATCTTCTTTTTTCAGCTGGTCCAGTAAGATCCTTGGTTGAGGCACAGAGACCTGGTACATCTTGCCAGCCACACCTTCTCTCTTTCACTGCAATTTTCACAGCATTTTGGGAGCCCTGTTGAGTTCTCCCCCTTGTCTTAGAAGAAAATCATTGAAGATGATCAGCTCACCCCTATTAAGCTTCAAAGGTCGTGGATCTTTGTTTTTCCTATGAACAACCTCCTCCCTCCTGTGGCCTTCATGGACTGCGCACTTCCACTGATCACAAATTCCCTCTTGATGTCAGCAAGACTGTTTGCATCCTACAGGTTAAACCTGTGGTGTTCATTGGGACCAGGATCTTCAACTGCAGGTGGGGCTGGGACTCTACCCTGTTTCTGTTTGACCTTTGATACACGAAGAACCCCTTCCTGGCCAACTGGTGTAGTGAAAATCGGTGTATAGTTAATATATACCTTTCTTTATACCTTTCTTTCTATATACTGAGTCTTCCTCCCCCACCTGAAAGTTGGGAAACTGTGAAACACTTCTAATGTCTGCTTCTTTTAGCATCAGACGTCTAATTTCATTTGTATGTAAGTAGGAAAACTTTGAAGTTGTTGTTGAAATACAAAGAGAAAGTACTTCAAAGAAATGTAACATTAAAAGTGTATCTGATCCCTTGAGGTTTTTCAAGTTTTATCTTGAAATTAGGGATTCAGAGGAGCATTTGTATGGAAATACTAAGGGTCATTAATTCATCCAAAACATTGAGTGTTGCCAGTCAGCACGGACTGAACTATTCTGTACTAGTTTTGATCTCAACATCATTGGCAGTGAGTAGTCCTGTATCCATCTCTCAATGTTGCCAGTGTCCATGACAATAAGAAGTTAATGTGGTCTCCAGCAGGGAATCCAAAGCATGACACTGCTACAGCGTGACACTTGTTCACTACTGTTACCTCATGTCCAGCAGAGATCCCTGGATATGGCCAAATAAAAGCACAGTGTGTTAAGCTCCCAAAAGTTCTGATTTGTATTGGTTGCTCTGCTGGAGTAGGGCCATGGTGATCCTTGGTAGGCAACAGGGTGCTGGATTACAGATTTCTAATACCTTGAACTTTGGGAGAGTTCAGATCTTGGCTCTGAGCTTTTTTACAGTGGGCAACCGCTCCTGTAAAAACATGCCCAGCTGTGCTGGAGGGGGGGGGTGGTTGGTTTTGCTTTTGGCAAACAAGGATTCTGGCATCAAAGTTCTTAATTGCAGGAATTACACTAGCAGTTCCCAGAGTTCAAGGGTGGGGGTGGGGTGTGTACAGGCGGACTAGTGAGATGTATATAAATCATGGGCTAGGCAGAGCTTTAAATCCTAGATATATTGTTCCATACTTGCTATCTATCTTCTGTTACAGTGGGGCTTCAGAAAGTTATAAAAGTATGAAGGTACACAAGAACTGCTTTTCCCCAATACAATATGAAACAGCAGTGAGGTTACCTTTGCTCATCTTATAATAACTTTTAATTAAAATACTATTAAATTACTTGCATTGTTTTTTAAGCTTTATTTTAATTATAGCTGTAGGTTGAGGGAAGGGAAACGGTTAAGCAGCATAAGCTGATTTTTTTCCCCCTTCTATTGCAGCAGACTTATTTCCCCTCTATTAAAAAAAAAAAAAGTCAGGTGATCCTGCTTCCCCTATCCACATCCCTTCCATGTCTTACTATATTACATATCACATAAGGGGCTTCCTGTGTTCAAACTTTCAGGATTTTCTTAGATCACATCAGACTTCCTTCAACAGCCACGTGGCTCAATATTTTTTTCTTTCTTAATGAAAACTAAGATCCTAGTGGAATTACTTCTCTAAGATCTCTAGTTTGGGAGAAATCGGATATTACAAGGTTTATGATGTAAGACTGGCTTTTCAGCAGACTCTGGAAACCTGACTGGCATATCAGAGTTGTAGACTGGCTTAAACAAGTTGCAGATGCCTGATAATGGAGAGAGACAATTCAGCTCTTGCACAGGACAATATTTCGATGTTGTTGTTGCTGTACAATTCAGCCACACCTAAGTTTGCTTCAGACTTGTTGGCTTGGATCATGGCACCACTGGCCTGAGCAGTATGGGATGGTGTGTGCTAACCCATTCACTGCTTATCCTGTTACCTGAGAAAGCTTTGCAGCCCCTTGCTTCGGTTAGACTGCTCTGGGTACCCAAACCAGGTGGTTTGTAGGTGTATTTGCATTGTACTGCTGCAAATGAATTGCAAAGTTTCTTGCACTGCTCTTAAAAGTTATTTTATTCTCCACTTTAGTGCATTATAGCCCTGTCTACTACAGGCTGTCTACTGTTAGTAAAGACTGTAATAAACCACAGTCTATTGCTATATGTAATGAAACAGACATTTTACATTGTTCTATGTAATTAAAAAAAATACTGTTTCACACTTAGCAGATCATCTGTAGCAAGTAACCTCAGTCTCAGTAACCTTGTTATATCCGTAGGTCGGTTTGTAGCAGCTGCAATTCTGTCCCCAGTTGGGCATCAAACATGCATTGATGCAAGTATCTCTGAAGTTTCTGACCGCTAAGGTTTTTCTTCATCTCATGAGCTGCATCTTTGTTGTGAAGCTGGCACTTTCTGCCCATCTTGCTGATGGGGCCCTGGGTGTTGGGTGGGATATTTCCCCCTCCTACATATGCAGAGAGGCTTGGTCACAGTATGGAGAGTGGCTGCTCCCTTCCATCCCTAGGTCTTTCTTACTGGAGAAGAAGCAGAAAGAAGTCACCCTTTTCCTTTATCTCCTTTCTTCCCAGCTTCCCTCCGCTTCCTGCTGCGGAAGAAAGGGAAGATAGTAGCGCTGGGACCAGGTTTGTTTCATGGTGTGTTCCTGCAGAGGTCAGAGCTCTGGCTTGATGCTTACCTGTTGCCTCCTTCCACCTTGCTGGTAAAAGCCCTCACACTTCAATATCACCCGTACCCCATGACTGTATTATCTGTGTAGCCCTCCAGCCCCCCCCCAGCAGTGTTCCCATTCCCAAAGCACTGATACCTTTCTCTTGTGAGCTCCTCTGAGCACCAGGCACAGCTCAGCACCTGCTCCACTGAGTTTTTTAGCCTTGGGTGGTGCTGGAGGCCAAAGGGCACCACCACAACATGAAAACACCTTTGCAAGGTATCAGTCTGACTGGCTGGCCCAAGGGTAGGCAGGACACGGGGCTCCCCAGCCAAGAAATGTTGAGTATTAAACAGCGTTGCAGACAGAATATGGTTCCTTAAAATGGTACTGTAATAACAGGGGTTTTGGGGGGATGATTTGTTTGCTTGCTACTCACCAGCACAGCATTCCGAAGAGAAGAGAAGGACCCTTTCCTCGAGCTGAGAGCACATAGCTTTTGTCCTTCATCTCTTGGCACTGAAACTTTGGTGTTGAAAAAGCAAGACAAAATCAACAGTGTTCTGCCCCCTGGCTGAAAAAATATAAAAAAGCTTTGCTTACTCCAGCGTTACCGAAATCCCTGGTTGTCAGACTTGGGACTGTGTTGTCTTAGGACTTGGAGACATTATCCTGGGAAGGGGCGTGGGGGACAGAAGCCAGTCGAGAGAAAGTGTGGGAAGGGCAGTGCTGGGAAAAAGCCATGTCTGCGAGTGCCTCTTCTTCAGCCTGGCCTTGAACAAGCAGCTCTGGAGCTGGGCAGCAAATACAGGCTGTGTCCCAGGGGAAGGGGACGATGATCCCGAGGGGATGGGGAGAATGTTCCTACAGTGCTGCACTCCCTGGGCAAGAGGCATCTCCTTGTGCTGCAGCTGGGTAGTGCATTGCTCTGCGGAGTCTTTGTCTGGGGCTGCTCTGGCTGGCAGTGGGGTAGCGCACATGGCAGCTGTCAAAACACAGAGGTGACTGCGTTTGCCTGTGCTTTCTCATTGACGATAACAAACACATGTTTCAGAATGTGTTTTGCATGTGAACTACTTGGGCCTTTTCACAGCTGAGAACTGATTCAAAATTTGAAGTCTTTGTTTTGAAGTGCACAGTCCCCCCACATCTGATACTTCAAGAATCTCAAAGGTACAACGCCTGTTTTTGACAGCGACTAAAGTTACATGCTGCCTAGAGCAGGTCTTCTTGATGTAGACTCTGTCAGATTCCCAAATGTACTACCTAAACATAAGTTGTTGGCAAAGCTCCAGCATGAGCTATTTAGTTTAGCAGAAAAGAAGGTGAAAAGGTCCACATGTTTTTTCAGGTGAGCAAGAGAAAACCAAAGTGAAAATTGCCCTAAATTTTATTATTTTTCACCTTTTTCCCCCTATGTGTTTCTCTTTAAAGTTTAGTCCTGTTCTATTACTTGGGAGAGTGGAAGTCCTCAACCATGCTGAATTCTACCCTGCTCCATTTTTAAAACACCAAGAGAAAAGAGATGGCAAATCATGCTGTATCGGGGGATTGTTGGTGTAATGGTAGTGCAGTGGTGGTACTGGCAACATCAAGTTCTCAGATACCATGAGTCTTTAAAAGACAGAAGTATCCCCACATGCAAAGCATGTACTTCAGAAATTACACTGTTCTTTTTCACGTTCCTCCTGAATGGTGAATCTTAAGACAGCAAAATCAGAGGCAATAGAAGGGGAAAGGTGTAATGCTGGGATTTTATATGCGGATTTTCCCCATGTAACAGTTGATGCTGCAGAATTACAAGGTTTTTCTGTTGTTTATTACAGACACATATGAAAGTGCTGTTCAAGCTAAATATACTTTATTCATTTTCTGGGCTTTTGATGGTCGGTGCCCCCTAATTTTGCTTTGTGCAGTGACAGCATTGAAACCGTGGATCTGGAAACTCCTAGACCTGAAGGTCCAAAATCTAAAGCCAAGCTCTTTCAGATCTGGAAGTTTTGAATTTGATCTTTGGATCCAGCCCATTAAAAGAAAGCGGCACAAGCTATGCAGTCAGATCTAAGCAGGGGTCTGTGCTCAGGATTTCATGGTTCTTAAGTTATTTTGAAGAACTACTTTTTGGACTCTTTACCAACAGTGTCTCTTTGTTTCGTAGCCTGTGTGGCCACAGTGTGTCAATAACATGTTGCTGGAGAATGTGAGGCATTTCCTTGCTTGCATTAACAGTCTCAGTGAGGAATGAATATCTCAATTGTTTTCCTAATCAGTGGACCCAAGCAAAACGTGAGAAAATAAGGCATTGATTTCATAAGACTGTCTCAGGTGAGTGGTTGAAGGCATTTACTAAATAGTTAACCAGTAAAATATGAACAGCCTAAAGTGAAGTATATCTGCAGGGGTTTTTTGCAAGCCTCCATTTGACCTTGGATTGCTTGTCAGTAAAGAGTGAGTCTGAAGGGTGTTTGCAGGCAGGTATTTGTGTTACACGGCTGCTTTGCAGGTAAGGTACTGCTGCTGTGGCTGACTCAGTGCCATCCAGCCATCACAGAGCTCACTTGTGCATCACAAAACAACATAACCAGTCACCTGCTGTGTTTTTTAAATTCATTTCAATTACAATAACAAAAAAAGAGCTGCTGGAGAACAGGGTAGTAGAGATAAGGCATGATTTCAATATTGCAGACCAAAATAAATGGTTTGTTTTGTAACTGGATATGAATCCAAGCCATAAACCTTGACTCAGAGACTTTGGGTGTTTATATAAGCTGTTGTGTATACATCTCTGCCCAAATATCTGAAGGATGCTTATCTTGTTGAGGCTTTGCTTTTGCCTCACAATCGAGGCGTTTAACAAATTTCAAGGCAGAATGCAACTGAGGTGGTTGGTAATAAAAGTTGTTGTGTGGTTTGAGGTTAGTTTTTGCCAGGTATAAAAAATCGTATCTTGGAAGGACTTTGGTGCTTTATGCTCTTAAATACTTTTAAGTCTTTTCTATGGCTTAATACCTTTTATCTCAAGACATTTCTTACATACTGTGGGATAGGCTTTCAGCCTCAGTGTGCTTCCATTCATTTTTATCAGTTAAAATAAATAAATAATGGTTGTTCTGTAATAAAGAAATAATGAAATTCAGGGAACAAAGAAAGGATCTAGAGTTAGGGAACAAAGGGACATTTGTTGCTTTCTTGTAGTTCTGTATAATATGAGAACAGCATTGCTTTGATGTCATTGACTAGACTTCAGCAAATTCAAGACATTTATTGATATATATAAAACCAAATAGATGTTATCAGTTTAAGTAAGCTTTTGCTAACATTTGGGTTGGTTTTTATTCATAATAATGTTTATCCTTTTTGCATGACCGAGCGTTGGGGCCCTTGGAGGGTGCTGGACCAACGGACTGGTGGGTTCTAAGCCTGGCCCCACTGGGCTCCCACTCCAGGGACAATGCTCCTTATAGCCATCCTCCTGGAATGGAGGACTTGGAGGGGAAAGGACCAGCCAAAGGACGTGCCTTGTCTCAGCGGACCTCCTTGCCTCAGCCTGTGTGTAATGGCTGTCCGGCCACTGCAGTGCAGCCAGGGCAGCATGCCGATGGCTGGGAGGGAGCTGAGCAGTGGTACCTGCCTCCACCTGGCACCCGGGGCCTCTCCCCGGGGAAGGGGGACAGTGTCTGAATGACACAGCTCAAAGCATGTTTGGGACCTGCCTAGTTTCCTGTCCCAGCCTCATGCTAAGATATTTCTTTACATTATTCCCATTAAGATGTTTTCAGCATTTCCTAGTTTTACTTTTTAAATTTCATTTGTTCTTGCCTTGGAAAACACCAGAGCAATGTATTCAACAAGGATCCATTTCCTTTTTTAATTTCTTATTTCAGGCCTGGAAGGTATGAAATAGAGTCAAAAGAAATGTTAATAGCTCCTAGTGTAAAGTAGCTGAATATATTAATCATTAAGTGTTAAAATGCTACTGACTGGTGGCACTATAGTTGAGTATCTTCAAAACATCCCATGAGAAATTCTGTCAAAGATTTAGATTGAATTCATTCAAAGCTGGTTTTTATTTGTGGTTGAAATGTATTTTGCAGATAAGTCTGCGTGTTTGTGTTCTCTTCTGGCCCACCAGAAAAAGCAGAAATAGATGTCATTATATGTCTGAAGTGGCATTTATCTTCATGAAACAACTTTACCTTGTAAAAATTGCTAAGGATGTATCGCTTTAGTATTGTAAGGCGATAGAGATGAATCCATAAGATGCTTCAGACCTGTTGCGCAGTCATCTTGTGTGTGTAGGACCAGGAATGCAGGGATATGAATTGTGGCAGCAGGGTGAAATTTAGGGTCTTTCTTTTGTGGTAGAATAGTAAAAGATGACTGCAATTTATTAGCTTTGTTGTTGTATTTTTGTGGTAGACTGCTCTGGGGCAACAGCCTGCTCTTGGGCATCCTTTTTTTACTCTCTACAGCTCTCAAAAACAAGCCCTAATTAAGATTTTTACTTTCTGTGTATCGAAATTTCCTCACTTAAGGAACATTTGGTAGGAATAGGAGAGCTGGGAAACTCAAGTCATCCATCTTATTGCATCATATAATAAAAATAACCTGTAGCTGATGCTTTCTTGCCAAGCACTTGAGCATTTGCAGAGCCTGTGCACAAAGAGGATGGTGAGTGGGACAAGAGGGCAGCCCCTGCCCTTCCCTGGAGAGGTTCCATGCAGGGCACAACGTGTCCTTTTGGCCTTCAGACCTGCTAGCAGGCAGCCGATTCTCTTCAGCTCTGTGAAACTCTGGGTTTTTAAGCATGGTGTGTTTGGCAGGTGGACATCCAGAATGAGACCACCCCCAAAATAAATAAAAAACACCAGGTTTGAAGGTGTTGCCCTTAGATGCCTCTGTGTGTGGTGTTTGATCTAGGAAAGAGACAGCATCTGAGTGGGGAGACTGTAATTTCCTACATATGTGAAATGTTTAAGTGTTTTTTTTGGTTTTTTGTTTTTTTGTTTTTTTTTTTTTTTTTTTTTTAAGTCTGCCATCTTAATTAAATGCCTGATTTTGAAATTGACATTCAGGCAGCTTTCCTGTTTGCATCCAGTGGACTGCAGTTCTCATTCACAAAGCCCCTTGGTTTTTTCTAGCTTTCCTTGGATTTATTTGCAGGGCAGCTATTTTGTTTTCTCTGTAAGCTGTTTGGAATACATCTTCATAAGCACTGTAGCCAGAGGGTTTGTATGTCATTCAAAAATAAAAATAAAAATCTCCACCTACTGAAAAGTGAACAGCATAGCCCTAGCAACCAGCTGGTGTGTTCAAACCAGAGGAGGGGACATTAAGCAAGTAAGACCAAATAATGTCTTCTCTGTCACAGCCAGGGATGTGGTAGAAATGCCAGCTAGTGATAAGATTAATCGTAACTGGTAGTAGAAATAGCTGCATTTGTATTTTATTTTTATTTTTTAATGGTGGATTGTAAATACAGCCTTGATGAAGCAGTGCTTGTTCTTGTCGGTGTGAGCAAGGTATTCAGCTGGGAGCTCTAAAAAGGGGGTCTGTCTCTGTAAAAACAACACCCCTGCCCTACCTTGCGCTGATTGCACTCGCAGGAAGGTAAGTGTTGTCATTTTCTTGGAAAGCAAGAGAAAACTTATTTTAAATGGTCCGTCAGACGGGGTGCTGTCAGTACTTTCCTCCCAGGTATGTTCTTGATGGCGTTATGCCATGGGTGGATTTTGTGTGTCTGCCTCTGTCTCCTGTGCTCACCTTGGTTTCTCATTCATCTGCTGTGTCATAGATCCATCTGTGTTAAAATGAGGATTTTCCTTTTTTTTTTTTTTTTTTTTTCTTCTTCCCTTCTTTTCTGATTTCATGGATGAAAATAATTTAAACTGCTTGACATCATCTGAAATATTAGCAGTGCCTCATTTTCCTAAGGAGCTCCACTGCACTTCTCCAAGATGGATTTTTGTTCATTTACCTGACTGCATGATTTTCCTTAGTCACTGCCAACAGCAAAACTCAAAAGCCTTGAGTTTTCTATTAGCTTTTATTTCTATTTGACTAAAGCCATAGAAAGGAAAGGGTAAAGAAAGGAACATACATATCGGGAAAGCTCTGCTGTGTTAGCAGTCAGCCGAGGCTCTTCTTGAAGTTTGTGAAGTCAGAAGCAGTCTTGGTGCCCTTCAGTAGGCACAGGGATTAATCCACTGGTGTTTATTGTTCTCATCCCTATAATCCACAAAGCGCTGCTGATTTATGACTTCTGTCTAATAATTGCCTGCCTTTGACTCCCTCTGCACCTCCCCTTTCCACCCTCTTCCTCCTGCGGTTTGTTGTTTTTTCTTGTTTCATGCAGTATGGTTCTTTGGTCCTCTGGTGTATGAGGTCTTTGATTTCCCCCCTGCCCATCCGTTCCCCGTGTGCTGATGATGGTGTGCAAAGGATAAAAGAGATTCCGTGCCCTTACCGGAGAAGGATGCCTCCAATATTATTTTTCTATCACAGCGGTTTTACTTCCTGACTGCTAGATGTGCTGCAATGTGCTGGGAAGGTGGCCAGAGCAGGATGTGCTATTCCAGGCTAGTTTTCAATGACCACTTTTAGAACCAAATAATGAGGAAAATGAGATTTTATTGTGTTATCTCCAGCTGTTCAGCTTGGAGACTTTTTGTTCTTTTTTATTTCATCTCTTCAAGTTTCTCAGCTGTAGGCTTGGTCGGGCTGCTAACAGATGCTCCATGAGTGTTGGAAGGGTTTTTGGAGATCAGTGTGTTTTCACGGTCTTGCTTCACTAAATTTTGTCTTAAAATTTCTCACTGCTGCTCCTTTTGCAGTAGCAGTGGAGGAAGCATTGTACAGACTCACGTGTCTCTTTCCTTGGATGTAGGGCCAGGTAACAGTGGGGTAGACACTGGAGGTCTCTTGGATGCTGCTGGTACCACTGCTGCTCTTGTCTGAGGGTTTTTTGACAGCCATGGATAAAACCAAGCAAGGAGATCTTTTTTTGGAAACATGAGGGTTGGTTGTGCCTGGATGAAGCACAAGGGTGGTGATTTTTCTATGCCTATGAGCCATGGCTTTATTATGCAAGTATAAATTAGTAGTTCCTTGCCCCCACTTAATGTCTTTCCTAGGCAGAAGGTGAGAAACAAGGGATGCACTGTGATCAAACGTGATTAGGGAGCACTGTTCTTTAGCACATTCTTAGCCTCCAGTAGGCTTTTCCTAGTACTAAGTCTTCCTCAGTACTGTATTCAATGCTTGATTGCGAGCTGCGCTGAGCTGACTGATGGCTGAGGTGGGAAGGCACCACTGGAGGTCTCCAGTCCACCCCCCGCCCCAAGCAGGGATGCCCAGGGCAGGCTGTGCCATGCAGGGTCCAGTCAGGCTGTGAGTTGCTCCAAGGATGGAGACCCCAAAAAGGCAGCTCTTTCCAGTGATTGCCATCCTCACAGTATACAAGCTTTTTAAGAACTTTTGTTTTAAATATAAGGTTTTAATTATTTTTTTCCTTTTAATGCTTCAGTGGAATTTCCTCTGTTTTAATGTTTGCCCCTTGCCTCATCATGTTACTGGGTGCCACTGAAAAGAGTCTGGCTCGGTCTTCTTGACTCCCCCCAGGAGGTGTTTATGCACATTGGGAAGATTGTGGGAATCCCTGATTCCCAAACATTAATTGACTGTTGTGGGTTTATGGGTGTTTTGCGTTGTTGGGCCTTTTCCAATTAGAGCTATGAGGAATCGGTGTTTTGCCTGAGGCAGCAGCAGCCCTGGGCTCCCTCTTCGTGCTTTTTGCCTTCAGAGGAAAATCCATCACAGACCATCCACACTCTGCGTTCATAGACACCCATACTTGAGCAGGACCTGATTATCAGAACCAGGAAACCCTAAAGGAGAAAAACCAAGATCGTCTACAGCGTTGTCCAAGTGAATGTGTTTGCAAAGGCTGCGTTTTGTGCTCATTTTTACCGGATGCAGAGGCACCAGACCAAATGTCTTGTAGGATCTGCATATTCTGGCAGATACTGTACTGCTTGAAGTTTAATATTTACATTGTGTTTAAAAGTGGGGGCTTCCTCCTGGAAGGCTGGAAGTCTTCAGTTATGATGCTACTGCATTTTTTTAAGAGTTGCAACACCTTAACTTACAGGTATTTTGACTTTTTGAAGTTCTCTTGGCTTTTCTGACTCTGGCAACTAAATAATAAAGCAAGGCATTTGTCAAAAGTGCAGTAGTCTTTGTGCTGTCATTCAAAAGTTACCTTAGGGTTTGGACCGACTTTGTGTAATAAAAGTTTTGTTACAGAAGATTAAATGTTTGTTGGCATTTTAAGGATAGTATTTCAGCAAAGCTAGCTGGCAGCCTCCATTAAGAGCTACTTCCCAGCTGGGTCAGAACAATAAAGTGACTCGTAGGAGGGAAAACTCAGTTTATGACATGAATTTTTGGTTTGGGTTTGTTTTTGTTTTTTTTTAGTAGACTCTTTTCCAGGACTTATGCCAGAGATACTGTGAACAACTTTCTTAATTGCTTATGTTGGGGCAAATGTCAGCAGCATTGCGGCCTAATACAAAAACCAAATGGCAGGGTATGCAAAAGGTTAAAGCGAGTTTTCCTTCCTGGTGTTTGTTTAGCTTTGTTCCCTAACTGTATTTATATCAGAAGTAGTCTGGCATGTCTTAGATTAAAGCCATGGCAATCTGGGCTATTTGGGTGACTTGTGTGTCCATTGTGCTGGGGTGGAGGGACTGGGTATGTCTCTGACCTCTGCAGCTCCACTTCAGCAAGTGCCAACTTGTAGCCCATCGGGATTTCGTATCTACTATTTCACCTGCCCAGGCAGCATGTGGGGCAGGTTCGCTTTGCCAGACTCTGCTGGAAGCACTCCTCTGGGGACCACTTCTGACTTTCAAAAGTTTTAGGATAAGATCAGATTGCATCATTACAGCTTGAAGCGCTGCTAAGCGCAGAGCAGCGTCTTTGGAGGGATAGTCTGTGCATGGACGCTACATCCAGCGAGGCATGGGCGTTTGAGATCTCCTGCCTGTAGGCAAATAATTGCATGCTTGGGGTTTCTGGATTGTTAGACACCCAGATACCTTGGGCAAATGATAAGACTCCTCTTTTTCTGTACCAACAAATTCTTGGGGAGAAAAAATACAGGTAGACGCATTGTTCATTACTGGGTTGCAGCTTCCTTTTAGTGATAGACCTTTGTCTTCTATGGGATGCCCCCTCAGTGGTATCTGTGGGCAGGGGCAGGTCACTGGCTGACCAACAGTAGGAACTGGATCATCAGGTTGGTGCTTTGATTCTTTGATGCCAGTTTGTGCCTGGTGGTGAACACCTCTGAGTCTTCCTGTGGTCAGCAAACGGCCCCAGTCTTCCTGCTGGTCTGGCAGCTGTGGTGTCTGCATTCAGAGAACGTGCAGTGAAATTAAATTCTCTTTTGCAGGTTAAATTGCAGACTCGAGGCTCTGGATCCAACTCACACTACTGGTGATTTATTGCTCCTAATGGTGTAGCTGGTGATTGTTCCTGAGAAGAGAGAAGATGATGAGTGATGCAAGTGACATGCTCGCTGCGGCTCTGGAGCAGATGGATGGCATTATAGCAGGTAAGCACTCAGGGCAGCTTATTCATTTAGCTGTTTTGGTCCTCCTTTCTCATACTGGGAGGGCAGAGTTTCAGGCTTAGAAGGGAATGTGCTGGTAACTGTGTTTGGTGTCTTCTGTTATAGCTTAGAATTTACAAGTAAACGGAGTGGAGAGTTTGCACAGACTTTTACAAAAAAGACACAGCTAAATGGGTAGTAGTTTTTCTTCTGTCTTTTAACAAAATGCTGCTCAAAGTGGCAGACGCAGTTCATCTGGTGCACACAGCACCAAAAAAGTCAAGGACAAGGCACATTTCAATCCAGGATGACTGTATTTAAAGAGCTGCTACAAGGCAGGAAGAGTAAGTTTGCCTAATACTGGCTACTCTGAACTTCTCTCAAATCTGAAGAGCTAAAACTTAAACTGAATTTTCCTTTTTTTTTCAAAATTGGGATGCTTTGGGTCCAAATATTTGGTTTGGACTTGCCTTGAACTTAAAAGTACCTGTAAATTGTAAGTGGACAAGGAGAGGCATTGCAAAGTATACAGCTTCTGCTTTTAAGTTGAGTCTAGTGAGACATAAAATAATATAAGTACACAACATAGAGGAGCAAAGCAGCAAGAAGTTAATAGTTTAATCCTATTCCAGCAGAGCTATGCAAACAAACTGAAAAAAATACCCTGCAAGGATAGCAACACAGTTATAAAGTCTTTAATAGTTCCACTTAGAGTAATTTCCCTTAGGGAAAAAAATAATCATATGGTGGATGCTTTGTTTAAACAATGAATTTTCTCTACAGTTTTTCTAAAGATATTAAGGACACATAGCAGGAACACATGTAAAGTGGATTCAGTTGGATCATAATGATCTCTAAAAATACTTCTAAGCTGTACCTTTAGTAATTTCCATAAGTAGATACTGGTATTTAGATCCAATCGTGTATCTGTTTCCAAGAGCCTAAGTTGATTATGGCAGGATGAGGTTTAATATAAAAATAAAATGTGGTGTTGAGATGTTGAAGTCACCACAGACTTCATTTACCCATGTGTCTGTTGAGACAGACCTATAAAGTAATATAACAAAGGGACATCAATCCTGTGCTGTTGTGGGGATTATTTCTCTTTCGTTTTTTTCAGAGGGAATTAGCAGAATACTTGCATTTTTGTGGCTTGCCAGATGAGAGGAATGAAAGTTCATGGAAGTGCATCTATGGCATATCACTGTAGTTTCCAAAAGTTGACAGTACAAATGATGCTCTGTCATGAACACGTCTCACTGTGCCCGAGGCATTACAGTATTAAGGTCACAAATCAGTGTGCTGAAATTACAGTTGGAATTAGCTAGGTTGACTTAAATCAACCTTAATCCTGAACTCATAGTTTTCTTCCTGACTTAAGATATAGCAACTTTTAATGTAGGTCAAATATATGTACTGTGAGTTTATGCAGATAGGAGATTTTTCTCTTTATTAACATGCAGATGTCAGGGCTACCACATCAAACTGTTGGGTTTAAAATTTGTTCTTGTGTAGAAGTGATTTGGGTTTTTTATTTATCTTTATATATTTTTTAATTGTTTTTAAAAAATTCCAGTGCCTTGGAGCAGCATAACATATTCCTACCTGTAAAATGCAGAGCATGGTTTCCTCTGGACACCGTCACTGTCTGACTTGGGTCCTGCAGTCCCTACAGGGTGACTCGGAGCGCTAGGAGAGCCTGTTCCCCCCCAGTACTTAGTGCCTCCGATACACCCTGGGGAGCAGGAGCCCAGCCCCTGCCTTGAGCCTGTGGGCACGGCTGTGGTGTACACATCCCCTGTCAGATCAGCCCACCTCCTTCCTGCTGGAGCTTCCATCCACACAGCATGCCGGCAAGGGCTTGCCCTTCTCCAAATTGCTGCATGGTGCGGACGGAATCGAGCACTAGCGACGAGTTTGTTTCAGATAAATGCCCGCCAAGAGCAAATGCCACCACTTACATCTCTGAGCCTTGCTGTGTGTCTGACCTGCTTGCCTTATGCCTGATGCCATGCAATTTTGCTCCCTCCAGGTTCGAAGGCGCTGGAGTACTCCAATGGCATCTTTGACTGCCAGTCCCCCACCTCTCCCTTCATGGGGGGCCTGCGGGCACTGCACCTGGTGGAGGACTTGAGGGGCTTGCTGGAGATGATGGAAGCGGACGAGAGAGAGGGGCTGCGCTGCCAGGTCCCGGACTCAACGGCAGAGACCCTGATCGAATGGCTCCAAAGTCAAATGGTATGGTCTCGCCTTGTTTCGCCCATGAGGCGCTCATTTTTTATGTTAGCTAGGTTGACTCAGGCAGTGGGGTTGTGCTTTATGCAGACATCAAAAAAATTTAGAGTAGATTTCAAAGAACCAAAGGGAAGAGGTTTTGGGTTGGAGATGCTGCTGTGGGGCCTTGGAAAAGCTGTTGCCCAGATGGCTCGTGCGCTGCGTTGGCCTATGCTTTCTTTGATGTACCATTGTCTCTCAAATCTAGGGAGCAAAAAATTTTTGGTGACTGGATTTTTATCTCAGAGGGCTGGAGAAAACAATTTTTGTAGGAATCAGATGCTTAAACGGTGGCAGAGAGGAGCTGTTTTCCATATGAACTTTTCACTGAAGAGCACTTTTGGCAGTGTGTATTTTCTACAGGGACCAGTGTTACTGAGTTTCCTTACCTGGTTTATAACAGAAGCGAGTGATACAAGCTCAGCATCCCTTTAATCTGGATACCAAACCAAATTTATATTTTCTGTGTTTGTGAATCTGCCAGTTTTTGTCACCTTGCTTTAAAAATACACCAAAACACACCTGACAAGGCTCTTTCCCCAAGACCTGGTTTTCCAGATCATCAGATATTATTTGAGTGGTAGCTACCTGAAGACTACCTTGGGAAATAACATGTTGTGCTTATCAGAAGGTAAGTTACACGGCATCATTTTGGAAGGGCCCACTGGTTTTGCCTCCAGGTGCCCTGTGACTGGTGACTTCCTAGCAGGGCCAGAGACGAGTCCTTGTGCTCGCGGTCTGTGGCGAGGTTTCTGTTCTGGTGGTCAGATCGTGCACAGGTTTTGGGGAAGCTCCGGCAGTGGAAGTGAAGACTTATTCTGGAGGCCATGCTTTAGGTTTTAAGTCAGTCTGTGGCTGTTATGACAGCGGCAGGTGTGCGCTTCCAGGTATTTTGCCAAGTCTTACAGCAGTGTCCAGATCCTGTTGTCTCTCACACTTGGTGTTGGCCAGGTTTCACACCATGCTGCTGAAATGGGGATGCCAGATCTGATGAAGGCCGGGTCTGATGCAGGACGGGCCACTGTGGTGGCTCTGTGTTGCACCCTACGCACTACTGCTGCTGGGACAGGCAGCCATTGTCGCCTGGTCCCTTCCCAGGACTGGCATCACACCCCCTCAGAAAGGGTTCGGTCACCTTGGAGCCACGGCTGATCTTGCAAAAAGCATTTTTATCTTGATAAACAAATTTATTTTAGCGCTCTGTTGCAGCCTGGAGCGGCGGGTGCAGGACTGTGTGTGCCAAACTGGCAGCTGGGTCACGCAGGCTGGGCGCCAGGTGACCCGATGTGCCATCTGGCAGCATGCAGTGCTGCGGGAGAGACAGGCACCTGGCCTCGCGTGATGGGCTGGTGTCCCAGGCTCTTGCAGGAAGGTTGGAAGGGAGAGTTTTTTTCTTTTTTTCTCCTGTGCTTTGAACTACGCATTTGAAAATGCCTGAAACTTAATGAAGCACGTGGGAGCTTTCACACTGCTGCCAGTGGGATTTGGATCGTGCCCCCCGCTGTCAAAGCATGGAAGCCGGCGCTGAGATCAGGAGGAGGAGACAGGAGTGACATTCGAATCAGATCTTTAAAACGTGCAGCGTTCCTGCTAACATCAGCATTTCCTTCCTGCATAATGTACAGCAGTGAACATCGCTGTAAGTAGTCTCTGCTCTGTGTGGAGCAGAAATCGAGGGTCATAACAGGTTTCATGCATGTATGGCCTTTATAAATAAAAAAAAGTTCATATGCCAGACAAACAGCCTTGGAAAATTAACTGCTCCCCATGGTGTGCATAGACATCAGCAGTCAATGCTTAGTGATGCTGATCCACTGCATGTTACTCTGGAGTACAGGGGCCCAGCAGTGTGGCTGGAGGCTGCAGTGCCTGTTGAGATTAATGAGGTGAAAGCCAGTCATTGCTTTTTGTGATGGCAGATGTGTGATTTTAGGGATGCCTGGCTGTTAGGATCTGGAACGAGGTCCTTCAGACTCGTGCAATGTGGATCACCGCGTGGCAATCAGACAGTAATGGCTTTCATTGCAGCCATGGGCTTAATCTGTTTCGTGCCATTCAGCTTGGTGCTTCCTGAACACTGGAAAAGATGTGCAGGGGTTGTGTGTACAGGAGATTGCAGAAAATAGCTATTCCAGCTATGCTTCTCCTCGGTCTGCCTCCAGTTACTCCGCTGTACTCTCTGGCACCCTTAAAGCCCATAGTAGGAAAGACTGAATGTTATGCTTTGTACTGCGCTACAAGCTTGGGATTTGCAGGTGCCACCAGTGTTGTCAGTCCCTGTCTAAGCAGGAAGGTGTTACATGAAGTGCCCAAATGACTTGCAGGAAGGTATTCTGCAGCTATGCCCATCCTTACAGAGGAAGGGAAGCACCTCCTTGATTTGAAATTGGTTTATTCCTCCATGCATGAAGAAGTTGCGTCCACCAGATTATTCCAAGCTGCTGGAACTGGTGCATGACATGCCATCCAAAGCTGTAAGCAAGTCTCTCGTGTCTCAGAGGAAAGCAAAAATAGTGTTTGCTGCTGCCAAACAGTGTGTCACAACAGAAAAATCTTCTGCTGGCCTCTGCAGGGAAAACCGCTGATGCCCTAGTTGGGAAAAGGGCCTGACAGCAGTCTCCCAAAGTTGCTTGCTTCTGTAAAATGGGGAAGAACATTCAGTTTTGCTGTGCCAGAACTGACTGCTCCATGTCCCTGTACCACTTCTTAGTGATTGCTTCCTTTCTGCTCCTCCCAGTGTGTTAAAGGAGTCTATGCAAGCACTCAAAAAGGGCCAACAAGTTAAAACACCTCATACTGATGTATTTTTTTTAACTGGTGGGTGCCAGATGGTCACGTGACACCAGAATGCACGTACAGAGCCTGGACATCTGGCAGAGCTCTTCCAAGAGAGTCCATCAGATAGTCCCCATGGGACGTTCAAAGAAGTTGTACATGCCGCTTTCTGCTGCACAATTAAGTCAGTTTAACTCTACCATGTCAGTACTAGTTGTCCATCTACAACTCAAAACTGTGTTGTTGAAACCCTGCTCACATCTCCGTGTGCACATGGAGGGCAGATGAATGCCATGGTTAAAATTACGAACAAGGTTATTTGTGAAAGGTCTGGAAAGGTACTGAGGCCTTTTCGAAGCTCAGGCATGTTGGGTCTGGGTGCTTTCACTGGGGACCAGACCTGAAATCCACAGCCAGATCATAACTGTTCCAAAGTTTTGGATTTTTTTCAGATTTCTTCTGAATAACAGAAATGTTTAATGTATTCTGATGTGTGCTTCAATAAAACACGTGTTGTACTCTGTGAAAATGGAGCTCCTGGCTTGATTACAGACAGCACGTGAGTGAAGTGTAGTATCATCCCCAGTAACAAGACCATTTTAAATGAAACTCTTGCCTTTGCAAGACCAAGGCAGCCCTGTAGTGTCCAGCTGGAAGCTGATAGATCCATCTCTTGAAGAATAATTCTTAGGAACCGTGCTCCCGGTCATGAATGTTGCTCCAGTTTTATTTCAGTTGAAGCAAACAAGAGAAAATTTTCTTTTCTGGTTATTATCTTTCTTGACAGTGTTTTTTTAAAAAATACATCTTATGCAACAACTTTCTGAGAAAGAAGAAACCAACTGTGTCTTGTTAAAAAGGAGGGTGAAGGATAGAAGTGGGTGGACAGTCCCTTCCCACACCTCAGAGCCAGCTTCCCCAGGATCCTGATCTGAACCATGTATGTGGGTCCTGTTTTGTGCCTTCTCCTCTTTAAAGGATGTGCTCCTGGAATGAAGGAGCCAGGGTAATACTTCTTCTTTAAAATCCACAGCAAGTACAACTGTGGTTTTAGCTTGGGAAGTGACTTTCTGATTTTGAACATATATATAAAAAATAAATTTTTGTCACCCAGAAGTGAATTTCCGAAGTTGAGTGTAAGATCATTAAAGCAAACCAAACTTTATGGCCTCCAGAGGTTTCTTGAAGAACATTTTCAGCTCACCTGAAGATGGTAGTTAATTTGAGTTGTGGTACCCGTGGTGGCTTGTGCAATCTAGAGCGTTGCTGCTGTGACTAGCAGATCTGTCGTCTCACAGACCAGCCTCAGATTTTGACACTTCTTCAACAAGTCAGTTCTTCCAGAGTGGCTGGGAGAGTAATGAGAGTTAATATGAGGGAATATTAGATTTCAAAGAGAAATTTTCCTGGCTGGATAAACATAGCTTGTAATCTTACAGAGTGATACTGGCCTGTTTGGCCAACAGGGTGATTCCCAAGTGGAGGAAGTGGTTTGGTTAGCCAGAAATCTCATATTTCTTATTCATGGAAAAATCTCGTCTTTAAACCAAAGTTTGTTGTTTGATTGTCTTAGTGTGGGCGTACAGCGCATTCCTGCGGCTCAGCTTCTGCTTATGTTGAGTTTAGCTATTGAAAGGTCCTATGGTAATGTGTGGCACACAGATGTTTACCACCAAACACCTGTTTGAGATGCCTCCTCAGGCTGCGATATGAAAGGAGCCTTGTGATACCATTTCAGCCTGTCGTCATAAACTGCCTCCTGGCAATATTTTTTGTCTGTGAGTTCTTGAAGCATAGGACCCTGCTTCTTGCTAAAGGTGGTCATCGAGACTGGTGTTTTTAACACTGGAAGATAATATGGGCTTATTTATAGCATGTCGTGGCATGGCATCTTCATGCATTGTGGATGAGTTCATCAGCAGTAAGAACAACCCGTGCAGCCCCAACGGCAGAGCTGTCAAAAATCACCATTCCCAATCCAAAATGCATCAATCTGGCTTAGAAAAGGCAGCTTCTGCTCCTCTTCTGCTATGCTCTTTTCTTCTGGTTTATTTAGTATTCATCTTTTTGAGATTTTTATCTATCAAGGGTAGTTGTAAATGTTTCTTTTTAATAATAAAAGCTTTGGGGTCTGTGATGATCACAGGACTCCCAGAGCTAGGATCTGTGGTCAAAAATACTAAGGATTTTTTATGCTGCAGCTGTTACTGGGTAAATTTGAATTTAAGTGTGAGGACAGTTGGTTGTTACTGCTGCGTTTTATGTCATTCTAAAATATAACATAAACTTGAGACAAGCCGCTCGTGAAACCTAGGACAGTTGAGTCAACTTTTCCTTCCTCTTTTTCTTGGCGCCTACAAGTGAGTTACATGTGTTCTTCCAGGTTTATTAATAGCCCGTCGGGAAAAGAAAATTCCCTCCTGTTTACCTTGTAGTCAGGTGAAGGGATCGGAATCGCTCTTTTCTCATGTGTTGGATGATTTTCTCATGGGTTGGATGATTTCCGCAGGGCCAGGAGGGTGCAGAGGGGGGGTTGTGCTGTTCGGCAAGGAGCGAGGGTGGAGATGGCCAGCTGCCACCTGCGTGGGGCTGCCCTTGCTCCTGGTCGGGTTTACACAGCTCTGCAACCACCTGCCTACGTCCTCCTGGTTTTGTGTTTGAAGAAGGGTTGATCTTGCCGGGCTTTGATGTGTTAATTCCCCAGAGGAGCTGCTTGCTCCGCCTGAGGAGCGCTGCTGCTTCGCGGCTCTACTCCAGCTCTGCTGGGCTCTGCTCCGGCTCTGCTGTCACGTTCGCCTCCTTCCTTGGTCAGGCAAGGAAACCTGCTGTCACCTAACCTGTCACTTAACCTCAGCGCCTGGGTTCGGAGGAGCCTGACGGCACCGCTGGGCGCTGCGGGTGCCCGTGGTGCTGGGGCTGCAGCTCAGCCTCGCCCGCCTGCCGCAGTCACTGGCGTCCTTGGATGCATGGAGATAGTCATGACCAGCATGGAGTATAGCTGGGACATTCACGGACACTGCGTCTGGCTAAATAAGGTAAGGCTGTCCGTGTGCCTCCTGCGTTTTCCCGAGTGGCGAGCCATAGCTGAGCAGCGCTGGTAGGGAATAAGCATTTCAGCTTTCTCCTGTATCGGGTGGCAGCTGAGTTGCTATTGAAGAAACTGAATAATGTGGAATGCTTGCATCTTCCCTATTCAACAGCCGTGTTCTTTATATTTAAAAAATGTTTCAGGTAAATTTCTCAGAGTGACGGTCTGTCTTAAGCCGGTTTTCTTTTGGAACTCACTTTTATTGTAGTGAAGCCTTTAAAATGTACTGCAGGGGGGTTTGCGTGGGTTTGTGGCTTTTTTTCCCTTGCTTATTCTGTAAGGAGGAACTAATCTGTAAACTTTAGGAAAAGCTTAGCAGCAGGTCTGCCTGCCTGCTGCCTGAGCATGTGGAGCAGGCTGCAGATATTCAGAGCGATGAGTGGGGAGGCGTGAAATGCAGAGATGCTGATTTGGGAGGGCAGCGGTGGGCTCCCACACAAACTGGTTAAACACTGGTACGGATTGTCTTCAGACAGATTTGACTAGTATCATTTGGGACAGAATCGATACTTAGAGAGGATAAAGCTGCCATGGCTCTGTATCACAGGGGAAACAGTGGCAAATACTTTGCTTGGAAAACCTGGAGGCTCTGCCCATGGCGCACCAAGTGACGCTGAGATAGCTGAGGCTGGAGGAGCCCCCTTGTAAGGGACTCTCTAAAACTGAGTGAATAAGCAGAACAGCGGTAGCTGTGCTTAACTAAGCGTAGGTAATGTGTATTATAATGATCTGAACAACATAAGCATGTTGATGAGCTCTAATTTAACTCCAGATGGTCAGGAAAGAGATGTCAGGGACAGCTTACTTGCCCAACTGTTGACTGGACTGTGGTGGTCAAAACAGTCCGTGCAATCTGCTGTACAAGAAAATAATGCTGTGGAGTGGCAGCTCCTTCTATACAAATTAAATTGCCTCTACAGCAAGAACAGTATGATTTGTGCTTATTTTGTGTCAAAAGCAGATGGGAAAATGAAGGGAAATGAGGGCTAAAAATTAGGGGTTTTTTTGAAAGAAAGAAGAATTCAGCAGTTGAGAGGAAGCGGATTTTTTTTTCATCGTTATTATGAGAAGGTTTAAAACAGCAGCTATTAGAAACTTCCCTGTGGTTTGGAATGCTAACTCACTTGCTGAAAAAAAAGGATTAAAGACTGAGGGCAGGCAAGCTGTGGAAGTTTGGTGATGCATCTATTTATTACAGGAATAATTCCCTCCAGAGCAGTGTGGATTTTTACACTTACATGATTGCAGACAAAGCTTACACACGTGTTTAACAGATAAGCCACGGATTGATCTTGCAGAGTTTTTAAGTGCACTGGGTCTGATCTTATAAGGCATTTTAAGTAAATGCTTAACCTCAAACTTCTGCAAAGCCTCCGTGGCATCGTGACAACTGTTCTTTTGGTTTTAGATCAGTATTGGTAAATCTGCACTCTCTTCCAATACAGTGTTTTGCAATTAATCCCTAAATTGAAAACACATGCAAAGTCTAACCGCTTACTTGAAGATAGATTTTAGGTTGCTGATGAAAAAGAGCCTTCTTTGGAAAATGGCAAAGCTTGCCTTGCACAGATAGTAAACTATGTTAATCCTGTATTGACTTTGATGATACAAATTTGATCTAGAACTACCAACTGCCCCAAATATGCTTGCAGTTGTTGTTAAATATTTACTTGCTTTTTCTCCTCCCCGCA
The DNA here is from genome assembly GCF_023634085.1 of Falco cherrug. Classification (NCBI taxonomy): domain Eukaryota; kingdom Metazoa; phylum Chordata; class Aves; order Falconiformes; family Falconidae; genus Falco; species Falco cherrug. The sequence continues at coordinate 16,499,728 of NC_073701.1, read as the reverse complement.
CCCCCACCCCCACCCCCCCCGCAAGTGGAGCCATTGCTCTGCAGGATGCATAGTTGCCAGGCTCAGTCCCAGGGAGGTTGCAGGTACCCAGGTGGAAAAGAAACCGCTCCTGAAGGATGCATTGAGTGTTGCTTGCTCAGGTTTTGCACACACCAGGTTTCCTGGCATCTTTCAGACCTCCCTGCAGCCCGTTCCTCCCTGTTAGGGTTCCCTCCACCCCATCTCCTGGTGCTCTCGTTCCCATATCCAGTGTTTGGGCATCTTTCCTCTCCATTTCTCTTCAGTCCTGCCCACTGCTATCATTGCTCTGTTCTTCGTGTATTTCATCTGCTCTCTTCCTTCCTCATCTCTCTGGGAAGAAAATCACACCAGCTATCAACTTTTTTACCTTTGAAGACAGAGCAGAGAGATGTGGGAAGGTATCATGTGGCTGTTGCCTGCAGGTCTCCTATCTCTGCACCACCATAGGAGGTGCTGGAGCTGCCGCTCTGTGAGATAGGTGCCATAGCCTTTCTGTGCCATTCTTTCTCCAACTCTCATCTTGTTCCCCACTGAAACTGAAGTCAGTGACTTTCTTGCCTTTTCATACCTAAAATGAAGAGTTAGTCCCAGGTATTAACAGAAGTTACATCATTTCAGACAAGAAGCACACTGCTGTTGGTTTGTATGCAAAGTTTTCTGGTTTTGGTGTACTGTAGGAGGTCTGTTCCTCTGCAGATATTACAGAATATTTCTGGCAACAGCCAGCAAAAACATCTTTGGTTTTGTGGGAGAGCAACCTTTACTCCAGTCCTGTTTGGGGTTCCTACCACCTCCTCCCTCTTTCTTACGGCAATGTGAAGCTGCAGCCTGAGATCTCTCTAAATGCTGTTTTAAAGCCAAGTATGTTGTGCTGAGAAAAACAGGAATTTTTTTTGAGAAATGTGAACGGAGTTTAACAACAAAGGTGTCTTGGCAAGATGCTATGCACAATGACTAATGTTCTATTTTAACACCTTGTCAGTTTTCACAGCATCATAAATTACCTCCCCATATTTCTCTTCACGCAGTCTTTGGTTTTAGTTAATTTGTGTCTGGCTGCACTGACTAGAGGTATCAGGAGGTTCAGTGGTTAGGGCGCTGATGTGGCTGGGAGGCAGGGAGCTGAGTCTGTGCTTTGAGAAGGGCTTTCATGTTAGCCCCAGCAGAACGGAGGGATATCTTTGCACCGCACCTGCCCGCTTGTAATGAGGGATGAATATCGCTTTCCTACATCAGACACACACACTGGATTGATGAATGTGTTGTATATTAAATACAGATGCTGTTCTTACAGATCCTGAGTAAGTGCCTGAGATGTAGTGGGTGACTTTGAATGAGAAGAGAGCTACAGAATAGCAAAAGTATGCAAAAACCTAGGGTTTTTGTTTTGCATACAAGTCAGGTTACAAAATTTAAAGCATAATCTGCTAGTTGAGCAGCTAACAAGTTCATTTTGGAAGCTCTTTGACTTCTTTCACCTAAATTAAAGTGCTATAGAACTGAAGGTCTCACTGATCTTGAATGGAAATCCTGTTGCATGAGCTAAATTCTGATAGAGGTTGGGGAAAAACAGGGCAAACTCAGAAGTTTCCAATAAATCTGCCTTGGTGCTTAGTGTCTGGATGGTCAGAACACCTAGTAATTTACTGCTAAATAATTCAGGTACAGGGTATCGTTATGCTATGAGGTATTGGTACAAATTACTAGAGAGCATCCTTTCTTATTCTGCTGTAGGTCTAGTGATTTCAGGGGAGATATTGTGGTCATCTTGTAAAAGTTACACGTGTGTTTGGGAGACACATTTGCTACTGTACACTGATCTAAAACTGCCAGGATGCAGCCAGATTTCTTGAGAGTGTAAGCTGACGTCAGACACTTTGTACCCCCTCCCATTTGCTTTATGTGTAATCCTGGAGTGGTGCTGGTGGGAGTTTCATTCTTTCAGTTTCAAATGAGGCAGTTTCTCCCACCACCCAAGGTCAGACATGTAACTTATGAAAGGAGTTGTAGTGAGCAGGGTTCCTCAGGCATCCTCTGCAATCAGGGGAGGTGAGCTGCTTGAAAGGAAGATTCAAAGCAGGAACACAAGGCTTGCAGCTCCTAAGTGGTGGTGGCCTCTCAAGGCAGGGTTGTGCTGCAGACTCAGCAGGGCATGAGGATCCTTTTCATCACATATTCAGAAGGAAATCAAGGCCCCTCAGCATCAGTGAGAGTCTTTGCTGAGCACGCTGGATTTCAGAGCAGCTTCTCGGACTCCTCGAAGCAATTTATGCAATGATGGGAACAAGAATTTTCTTTTCTGAGCCGAGATCTGATTGTGGTGTCCATCACAAAGTGCTTTGGGACAGCTTTGAATATGGCTACAGTAAAATCCTCCTCACTGCTCAAGAGCATTGAAGTTATTATGAAGAAAAAAAAGTTGCTGATTCCTCTGAACTCTCTGATAGCATTAACATGTATTCTTGTTTCTGTTTAGCCCCAGGCAGCTTTACAAAGAGATGCGTTTAGAGTGCAGACGTTCAACCATACCCAGTATAATGTGCCTAATGCAAAAGGATGTCTCTTAGTGTGTGTTTTAGAAAAAATTGTTTGACTTGCAAGAAGCATAATGCACATTTTGTAGATTGTGCGTTGATTTTTTTTTCCACTTGCTGAATGTCTTAGGGTATTTGTCTCTTTGCAAATGTGGCTTAGCATAGTACATCATTGAGCACAAATTTTGTTAACAAAATGCTGAATGCACAGTAAGTGAATTTTGCAGAATTAGGTCACCAGAAGGTTCTTCCTTTCTCATCTTTAAGCCCCTGAACAATTCTTGTCCTGAATGGTGGTCTTGTGTCCTTTGTTGATAGTTTTATTTGACTTGTAACCCTTTGGGGGCTGGAGAATACTTTAAATCTGTTCCTGAACTGTGCACATTAAAAATACTGCTTAAGTGTGTTGATACTGTTGAATGACGTGGTACGATAGGTGGCTATGCAGTATTTGCTGTCTTTCAGACTAATGGACACCTATCTGGGAATGGAGATGTGTATCAAGAAAGGCTGGCTCGTCTGGAAAATGATAAGGAATCTCTTGTTCTGCAAGTAAGTAGCCACCTAAATTAATTTTTTCTGCACTTGCGTTCATAAGACTTTTTGATGGTACGTGATAAAATCTCTGAGAATTTGTTTGCAGTTGTGTCGTTTTGGACAGAGTTCAGAAGGCTTGCTGATACCTGCGAGTTAACCCAGAGTAAGGATAGGTGTGAATTTTGATTGCAGGAAAAATCTGCAGGCCTGCCTTTCTGCATATCTGATCTCTTTTTGAATCTTATTAGCTGAGCAGGTTCACAGAGCAACCACCTTCTTACACCCATGTTTATCCTTAAGATCACCATTTCCCATGACCATTCACATGCTGTCTGCATCAGGTGACACGTGCCCTGTCCTTGTGAAAGGTGACAAAAGCTGCGGGACTCGCCAACAGGTGGGAGAAGACAAGCAGCTGCCCAGAGGTCCTGTTCACCTGCTGCTGGGCTGGACTGGGTCAGCCCCGAGTGCTCTTGCCTGCTGGCTTACTCTTGCCGTTGGAGTTGGGACTGCCTAGTCCAAGTACCCTTTGGTCCGCGCAGGTGTCCTGCCATCCCCTGATGCGGACCTAGTCCAGGAGCTGTGACAGTGCCAAGCACTGCTCTAGGCAGCTTGCCCTCATTGCCAGCAGTACTGCAGATTTCATCAAAAAAGCCTGTTTAAAAGAAAAACTTCATTCAGAAAAGGCAAAATTGGATTGGGTCTGCAGTCTCAAAAGTTTTGTCTCAGTCTTGCCTAGCCTCAGTCTGTGTATTTTAACCTCCTTTGCTTTTATTGTTCTGAAAAGGAGAAGCTGTATGCTATGGCACACTGTGTGCAGTCACTTGGAAGGGAGAATAAATTACATGCACTGAGGTTTAGCTATTTGGTTGTTAAGGTAAGAGCTAGTGGCATTTAGTTAATGCATTGTCACAGCAAAGTCACAAGCTGCCCCTTGTGAAAACTTCCAGGACAAGTGAGGAGGGGAAATGCAGAACTGCAATGCACCCACTAGAACTCTGGCTATAATCCCAGTAAGTGTGAGGGGAAAGCTTTCCCTCCTCTCTTGCTGCCTTTGCCATGTGTTGTACCCACTGCAGAGCTCTGCTGCTCCTCCGCCCCCCATTGTCCCATTTAGTCTTTGGCCCATCCAGCACTGTTACTCATACAGTTCTTCAGGTGACGCATATGGCGTGGGTGCAAGGTACCAAACGTGCATCCCTTTTTCTCTGCTGTGCAGGTAAGTGTGCTTACAGACCAGGTGGAGGCCCAAGGAGAAAAGATTCGGGATCTGGAGTTTTGTCTAGAGGAGCACAGGGAGAAGCTGAATGCCACGGAAGAAATGCTGCAGCAGGTATTTCACAGCCCCATGTCTGTCTTTTCTGTCTGTCTTTGTTCTGTCTTAATGAACTGCATTTTGCTTTGGTGAGAGCAGTGCACTTCAAGGTGTTGCATCTCTTGATGTCTCTTAACTGAGTGATAATTTTCTACCATATTTGCTTTAGTCTTTGTGCTTAGCAATGTCAGTGCTGCTTTACACTGTAGGAATCCAGTCTGCTCTTCTTTGAGCCTTTCCTTGCTGAACTTCAAAGAGACTTGGATTAAAGCCTTTGGCAGGATGGGTGCATTGCCCTCAAAGCTCCTTGCTGCCCAGGGCAACTGTGATGACAGACAAGCTTTTTTCTTGTCCTGTCAGCCAACCCATGATAGTGCCCCTGTGATCTCAGATGCATCCTAGGTGCCTGGAGTCTGTCAGATGGGTAGTGGCTGTGTCCCAGGGCTTCAGATAGTGCCAAGGAAGAGGGTGATACTTTTCCCCATGAAAGAGGCCTTTAGCTGTAGAAATAAATTGCTTATTTCTTCCCCTTGGATGAATAATTCTGTTCTCTTCCTCTTTGTCTTGAATCAGGAGCTTTTAAGCAGAACATCCCTCGAAACTCAGAAGCTGGATCTTATGGCAGAGATTTCCACTCTGAAGTTAAAACTTACATCTGTAGAGAAGGATAGATTGGACTATGAGGACAGATTCAGAGACACAGAGGTGAGTAAAACCCAACTGAATAAATTGTGAAAATTACATGTGGCTTCACATTACCTGAAAACTTCCTGGATATTTTTTTTTTTACTTTTTTTTGCAAGGCAAGAACAGAAGTAGTCTTTAAGGTTTAAAGATTTATCTCTTAAAATGAAAAGTGTGCTTTTTGGTAAACTCTGGTTTAGAAAGAAAGTTTGTCAAAACCAGTTTTTGGTTCTTGCCATCAGATCTCAGGAGGAATGGCATTTAGGATGGATTTAAATAAGATCATGGACATACTGCACGCTCCTGCCCCAAATTGAAACTGTCATCTTCTTAGTAAAGCATGTCTGAGGCAAACACTTAAGCCCATTGCAAGTGCAAAAAGCATGCACGTGCAAAGACACAACACACTAGAAGACACAACTTTTGATTTCAGTTACGGAGGGAATGACATGACTCTGTGTGAGGGCATTCTGAAGCCTTACTTCAAACCCCAGCCTGACAGAAGCCCAGGACCGTGAGGCCAGCGGTTACTCATCTCAGCCTGGCCTCAAGCCCAGTGGTGTGCGGTGCCAGGCAGTGCCGGGCAGAGCTGCCATCCTCTGGCCGTGCTCTCCTCGGGCATTTGCCCACTGTGCACCGCTGATCTGTGTATCTGAACCTTGCTCACGTTTGAAGCCAGAAACCCTTGGAGCAAGTGGGCAAAGCCATTTTTTTTCCAGGAAACTCCAAGAATCAGAGTGAGCTTTGCTGCCAGAGTGACATACCCCATATCAGAAATACTTTGGAGTCTGCCTAGGAAGCAGATCAAAATTTCCAACTTCGGGTTCATAAATGAGCTGAAATGTCAGATGTTCATATTGTGCATGTTCCAGATGTCATTCATTTCTGGAAGGAAAGAAGCCATAATGCCATCACAGGAGACAAAATCTGTCCTTTCCACTTTAGTCAGTGGTTTACCAACTCCCTTCCAGTTTCCTATGTATTTTCCAGTGAAGTGTCATTCCTCACTTGTGTTGCAAGCATAAGAGCAAAAGTTAGACTTGCTGTTGAATTACTCTCTTTGGACCTGTCTGTATTAATCTGCAGACCCAGAGAAGTCCACTGGTTGAAAAACAATGACTCGAATCATGTTCAGATTTGAAAGGTGGTGATTGTTTACATAGTGGTGGCAGTGTCCTTTCCTGCAGTGTAGCACATCTGGGTGTTGCTAAGCTGTGGGTTGTATTCACGTTGCCTCCTGTTACCTTTTCCTCTAGTTTGATACCAGGTGTTATGTGAAGTATCACAGCATTGCCTTAAAAGCAGTTGATTTGGCAGTCCTGGCAAGTACTGCGCATGGCAGTGCTGGAGAAATTGGTGGGGGGAAAGGTGGAGGGAATCGTTGAAGGTCTTCTGCATCCGTAGGAGGTGTGTTTAAGAGCTGGCTGCTTTCACAGCTCCCATGAGGTCTCTCTGCTCACACAGTGCTTGGCTCTTTCATGAGTTATAGCATACAAGTAACTCTCTTCACCTGTATACTGGCAGCTGTCATAAGCAGCCCAAATGATAGATAAATTAGTCGACAGCAGTAAATGGCTTTGGGGAGGCAAAGTTTGGTCTGGGTGACTGCAGTGACCAGGTGCTTTCAGAAGTGGATTCCACTGCATCTCTGTTTGTAAACATCCTGTGGTTTCTTGTGCTGTCCAAAACAGGTAACAAAAGTGATTGGGCTTTCAGTGATTGGCTTCCTCACTTTCTATCCTTATTTTTATTGAATATGATTCATTGCTGAGCTTGCCTGTACTCCCCCTTCCTTTGTTGCCCCCTAAACTGCAGTTTCTCCATAACTTAATAGCACAACTCAGCACACCAAGAAGGCGTACGTGGAGCTACCTCTGTTCCCAGAGAAGTGGTTAGAGTGTGGGGCCACAGCATGCCCTGCGACACGGGAGGCTCAGTGCAAGAGGCTAACCTCCGTGGCCGCTGTGAAGACCTTTCTCTTTGAAATACCTAGAAATAAGCCTAATGTCTTTGATAAAAATAAGGTAATTTTAATGTCTAAAAGGTAATTACTATAATTAGGGGCTATATAGATTTTTATCCTCGATATTTATGCCCGAAGTAATGAACTATTACTAAAACGTTCCTCCCTCCCTTTGAAAACCAGAATGAGGTAGTTTAGTGTGATAGAAATTATTACGTTGTTTCTTCTTTGTTTCAACACTTTATAGCTGTAAAAAGGCTTAGGCTTAGACACTGAAAGGGATAATAGGTCTTAATTTGCATTTTGTTCAGTGGAAAAATGAATGGCTAATTAGTTATAAGGGTCTCAGCCATGCAAAATCTCTTAACAGGTATTTTGGAGGCAGTACTTATTCAGAAGTACACAGTATTTTATTCAGTGTTAATCTAATTATATTCCTGTTTAAAGTAGTAGATGATCAATTATTTCAGCAGATCTGAGTATTTAAATTAATATTTAAAATATTCTACCATAAAACACATTATGGCGTTTACATACAGTGTTCAGATTGGAAAAGAATTCATACCCAAACTGGGAAAAAAAACCCTATGAATATTGCTTCTGTTTTTATTTAGGGAAATGGAAGTGAAAAGGGAAAACAAAACATTGATGTCTTACAACAGCTTCTGTGGAGCTGCTGTCTCCTACAGAATTACCATTCAGATTAAATCCTTCATATTATCCAGCTATTACTTATGTCTGTCATTGCAACTGCCCATTCCAGCTTGGTAGGTTTTTCATATTCACTGTTCTTTTTCTAAACAGATGCTTCACTGTATCTGTAAGCGTTTTCCTTTGTACTCTAGGACTTTACTCTCTAGATGTTCACAAATACACAGCTTTTTCAAAGCTAATTGTATACGTAATAGAGATTTATAATTGTTCTGTTCTTTAAATCATTCCAGTCTTTCCACTTTCTTAGCAGACACTATTATAATTTTCCTTAAGGAGCACGGGTGGTCTGACTTGGGCTGAGTTTATGTAAGAAAGTATCGTACAAGGGAGTTTATTTAGGGAGGAGTCCATAACCAGACACCGTCTTTGAAGCAGCAGCCAGAGGGTAAACTGGCTCACTCGTGGGAAATTCTTCATATTTTAAACACCACCAGTCTCCTTTGTGCAGATGAATTTCTGAGTGGTGTAGAACAATGTTTTTGTTTCCAGTGCCAGTAACAAAGCCTCTGACCCCTGTAGCTTAAAGTTATCATTGCTTTTTTGTGCCTCGCCGGCCTTGCTACGAAGAGCGCAAGTAACACGAGTAGGAGAGAAAAAGGCTTTGGGAAATAGGAGTCTGTGTGTCCCACCCTGTCAGCTCCGTTTATGGATCCATTCAGGGAGCCACCTAGTTGGGTGTTTGCATGGAGAGACCTGACTCTGGATCAAAAGAGGACCATTTCATGGCTCTTTCCTGGTCTTCAGGCTTCTAAGACAGGAACATGCATTATGCCCAAGACAGGTATTTTAACCCGTTCAGGGGTGGCTGCAGAGGAGGTATTAAATGCAGGCAAAGCAGGTGCCATACACTGGCCACCATGTGGGTGACTTTTACAGCTGATTCATCTGGGTCAGCCAGGGAACTCCATGGGTTTTTGGTCTGGTCTCAGATCCTGATGAACATATACAATACCCTGAGTGCCACGGGGACGTACACACCTCAAGCATCACACTGGTCCCAAAAGCTCTTCACGTCATAAGCAGTTGCAATGGCTGGCACCTTCAGGTTTCGAACAATGCCATGATGTCCTTGCTGGGGCTGCTGCAGGAGGGGCAAGTCGTAGTCCTTGCTGCGAAGGGTTTGTAGCCAAAATCAGTTGAACAGGGAATAGTGGAAGAGAAGAATAGATGTTTGAGGGCAGCAAGAAGGAAAATGAAGTACACTGGGAGGATTAGGATTTCTTAGGGAACCTCAGTGCCTTCGGCAGTCTCTACCTCCAGTAGCTTGCCCAAAGTTAAATAATAATTCTGTAGCAGGGGAGACAGCCCTTTTTGGGCCTTTTCTTTTTTTCTCTGCTCATTTATGCAAGGTGTGACCATCTCTTTTATACTAGTGAAGGGCTGTATATGGAACCTGGCAACTCTTTAATGTAGTCCTCTGCCTCAAAAAGATGAGAACAAATGCCATTTACAGTTACTGTGCTGTAGATAAGACATCAGTTAATGTTGCACTTGCAAGAGAGTAATTGGAAATATTTTTGGAGCAAAGAACGCTGTTAGGACTTGTCTTTAGTTCTATTTAACCCTTGAGAAATTTTACAGTATTTTTAGTGACCAGTTACCAGTGGTAAAAGTTCTGATTACCCATGAGGTCCATAACAGATTAAGCAGAAGAATTTAGTTTCTGCTCCAAGATCTTACACCCTTGGATACTGGTTGCAAGACTGCTCTGCTCTCTGTGAGATTGTGAGTGCATCTTGACACTGCTGTTAATCGATAAGGATTGTGCTAACTTTTTTCATTAAAAGGAGAAAAGTTTTGGTTTGTTATATGTTTTGCCTCACCAGGGGCCTTTTGAATATGGATAACTGGTTTCCCTCTCCTTCTTCAGTATTTTAAAAGTCCACATAGTTGTGTGTATCACATAAAAGTGATAAATACGTAGGCAGCAACCTCAGCACTTATTGCTACACAGCATGTTTTGACATTGGGTCATGCCAAAGCAAAAATGATGGCTGCAGGAAAGAAAAGCCCCAAATCGTCATAGTATCAAAGCTGACCATGAGATCTGGGAATGTAGATTTGTTAGAGGTCTCAAACACTTGGCATTGACAAGAAAGAGTTCAGTTGGTGTAGTCATGCAGACTGACATCCATGTACATTTATATTTAGAAGAGTTAGGTGCTTTGTAAAGGTCACACACTGGAGAATCAGTGAGGAATTGCAGGTGTACCCAAATCAGAAAGTCATACATTAGCAGTAGTAATTACTAATAGCATCAAAATTTTCATTTTCCTTGTAATTCTGGTGATTGAGCTTGGATCTTACTAAAGAAATACAGATGCTGCTCTGTCGCCATCAGATTTGTTAAGCACAAAATAATTACCAGAGGCCTGTAAGCTCAGAAGATGTGGTGTGGGGCTGGAAGGCAGGTGGTACTAGGGACCTGTGAATGTCAGGTGCTGGCTTGTTATTTTGTAAAGTATAGATCTCCATTAATTATATAACTAGCTCTGAAAAAATGTGCTTATAGTTGTTAGCTCAATGTACAGCATTGTTTAACATGGATAGGATTTGCCTTACCATGCAGAAAGACGAGACCTAAGTACTGTACGATCTTCTTGGTAGTTTAACAGCCCTTGTGCTGTGGTTCCAGTCTGCTGTGTTTTCTAGGGTGCACGAAGAGCTTATCTCCTCCTTTGAAGCATTTCCTGGTGATACAGTGTTACAGTAGCTGCTGAGAAACTGCTTTTTTTTTTTCTTTTTCTTTTTTTTCTTTTTCTTTTTTTTCTTTTTCTTTTTTTTCTTTTTCTTTTTTTTCTTTTTCTTTTTTTCTTTTTCTTTTTTTTCTTTTTCTTTTTTTTTCTTTTTCTTTTTTTTTCTTTTTCTTTTTTTTTTCTTTTTCTTTTTTTTTTTTCTTTTCCTTTTTTTTTTTTTTTTTTCTTTTTTCACACAAACATAACACTGGTCTGGTGTCCATACATCAACTAAAGGTCACAACACAGAAGCTTGCTGGACAACTTTGAATTGCATGAAAGAGACACCTTTCTGATGATGTGTTCCCTTGCTGAGCAGGAAAATCGTTTTCCCAATAAGCTGTGGTTTGTTATCTCTTATATAGAAGGATACTTTGTCCTGGCTGTTCCGCAGGCTTCCTGCAGGTCTGCAGCTGGCCACTTAAGATCCCATTTTGCCATGTTGGCAATGGGGAGGTTTGGAGAAAGAGTGCCTTGCACCTTGGTGGGGCAGTGCAACTCAGAGTTTGTTTCACCACTGCAGGAAGGGAGCTGTAGAGCTGGTGGCACTCAGGGCTGACCTCCAGACCTAGTAGGTCTTTCCAAGAGGATGGCCAGGAGGTCGAGCCATTCTCCTGAATAGCTCAGATGTGACTTGGTGCCGGCTCCGAGTTTCTTCCAAACCAGGTTGAATTTGCAAAGCTCGGATGTAGTGGTGCCATTGATGCTTAAGCACATAGGCCTTTGTGCTTGTGGAAACCAGTGGATGGCTCTGCCATTCAGCCGTCAGGTAGAGAGGGGTTCATCTGAGTGGTGGAAATGTGTATTTACGCTGTAATGGCTTCATCTTCTGAAAAGGCAGGTGACAGCTGGTGAGCCTGAGGTGTGAGGGGAGGGGAGGATGTGGCTGCTGTGTATTGAAGGACAGCTGCCACCGTTTTCCATTACCTGCCCATAGCAGCAGACATCCAAGCAGGTGAGCAGCCAGAGAGGCAGGAGGCCTTTCTTGGCCCTCAACACAGGGGACACAACTTCAATTTATGTCTCCTTTTTCCTCTGCCCTCTTGCATTCAGTGCATTAATGCAGAAACTGAGAAATACAGTCCCTGCATACCTAGGAAGCTCTGAATTGCCTGACTTAGCTATGAATGTGGATGGTGTGTGTTTGTGTATGGAGCGACTTTTATTGCTGCTATGTTTTCATGGTCCTATCAATGGGTAGCAATTATTCTGTTTTGTTTACTGAATTTCTTTGTTGTTTCTGGTCTTGTTTTTTCCCTCACTCAGGATTTGATCCAGGAAATAAATGAATTGCGGTTGAGAGTGGGAGAAATGGACAATGAAAGACTCCAGTATGAGAAAAAACTGAAAACAACCAAAGTAAGTGAAGGCTGAGGGGGAAGAAGCAGAGATGGGTGTAAGTCAGGCTTTAGAAGTTCGCTGCCTTTTCCCCAGTCCTTGCCTGCACCCTGCAAAATCCTGAGCACGCTCAGGCCCAGGAGTTTCATGGTACTCAGCAACACGGGTTATTTCCAAATGTCGAGCTGTGTTTTTCGGATCTGGACATTGTTTTTTATGAAGGATAACTTACCATGCAGCTGGCTGTTAACAGTAAATTTATTACCAGTTTACACCCTTGTTTCACATATGTGTCAAGAAACACCAGTTGCAGTACGTAAGGCATTTGCCATAGGTGAGACCAAAGCTAAGCATTTATTTTTTCCTAAATGTGCTAAAAATCAGCCACTTCTGATGAGAAAGCATTCACCAAAGTAATTCTAGCAGCCTGTTTCTGTAAGTGTCTAACTTCGCTTTGCCATTTAGCCTTGTCTCTTTTCTATCTTTAGTTTTCTCTCACTCCTCTGTCTCTGTTACCAGTCTTTAATGGCCAAACTTTCTAGTATGAAAATCAAGGTGGGTCAGATGCAGTATGAAAAGCAACGGATGGAGCAAAAAAGCCAGATGCTAAAGGTGTAGTAGTTTCTGGGTAACATTGGGTCTGTTTTGAATCCTTCATGTTCCACCATTTTACAGTCTGTCTTGCATCGTGCTGTCATGCTCTGTTCTTCATTAATTGCTGTGTGTTGATATGCAGTGTGCCCTTTCCCATTAGATGTGGAAAGCTCCTTATGCAGATATTCCTTGTAAACAGCTTTTATATTGGATGGGAGAGGGTTTTGGTGTTGTGGGCTTTGCATAGGTTACACATAATGGAATTAAACTTGGATTAAATCATTCCCCTTCCAAGGAAAGATCGCCTCTTCTGTAGGTTACATCCGTTATTCAAACAGAACATTTTCTCACCTTTTTGGAAAAATCTTATTCATAAAAACTAGCTAGAAAATAGTGATCGTTTTATACTGTCCCCTCTACCATGTAAGTTTACAGTGTGTTTCTAATTCGGGGAAGAAATATGTATCAACAACCACATGCAGCTCTAGTTGCACAGGGATACAACAGCAGCTTCTCTAGTGACCAAGAGGTGTTCTTGTTTTGGAGAAGCATGAGTCTCACAGAAATCCCATCAAAATTAAAGTTGGAGCACTGGAGGACTGTATTGCCTAACCATTGTTCTGGAAGAAGCTTTGATTTACTGACAATTTTAAGATTGATCTATTTTTTTAATATTGCTTTAGAGCAAACGGGAACCAATTTGAGACATCCTGTAGTCTGGACCATAGTTTGCGTCACAGACATCACTGTATATTTGCAACAGATCTTTTGAGGGAAGCTCAGGAATATACTTAAGCCACAGTATTCTAGTTTGGTTTATTCCTTTCAGGATTTAAAACTTCAGTTAGAAGCTGTAAATGCCAAAATTGTGAGTCTTGCCTTGTTTTGTTTTGTTTACAAACTGAACAAATTAAATTTTCAGTGTTGGGTACATTTGCACTGAGGGTCCTGTCTTGATGATGCTGTTGCACAAGATATCCTCGGACATCAAAGAAACATGTTACTAAACTGGGTAGGATTTGACTCAGATTTTAAAAAGTTAAGTGCATGGATCTGTGCCAGCCACTTGCTAGTGCAGATGGTTAGATCTAAGTTAAAATTTGCTAGCATTTATCTAATACACCCCAACTCCCCCAAACACCATCTGTCTTATTCCCGTGAATCTCAGCTCTAAGTTTCCTTTCCTAATGCTTGATCAGCAAACCCAAACTGTGGCAGAGGTACCACATTTTCATCTGAACTGCTTTCCAGTATGTGTTTATGTGCTTGATGGTGTTGTGATTATTTTTCTTTCATAGAATCAGTGGTTATTTCTGAAACTGTCCTCAGCCTGGTGTAAGCACGGTTCCATAATTGTCCACCTTTGAACATGCAAAATGCCCTATAAATACCAAAATAAGTGTATGTAAATTTTAACATTCAGCCTCATCACCTGCACTTTCTCTGTCTCTGCAAGGCTAAATAAATAAGAAAACTACTTTTGCTTTACTTAAATTTAGATGTAAAATCTCTTCTCAATTATATATGAGGCCAACATTTTCGGACCGTAGGCTCCCTGGTTTTGTCCCCTTGTGGACTCCACGGTCTGTTGTGATGTTCAGACTCAGTTTGGTGGGTGTACCCTCAGCCAGTATAAATGTCAGGGGGCCCTTGGTCATCTTCACTGGCTGAGGACTTGTCCGCCATGCTTCATAGGAGGGAATTTTGGAAATGTCTCAGATGAGTGTGGAAGCTTTCACTGAGTGATTCTGTGTGTATTACAGGATGAGCTAGCAGCTTTGAAAGACAAACTAGAGCAGAAGGAAGCTGAGGTAAAAAGATTACAAGAAAAATTGGTTTGCAAGCTGAAAGGAGAAGGAATTGAAATACTGGACAGAGGTAAGAAGAAGGGAGGCTCTGTTACCATGTCCTCCGAGGTCACCTCATCCGAGGTCATGTTTGCAATAACAGATAAAAGCCTCAACTTTCATATACTTTCTGCCTTTGTGTTTACTTCTTTGAATATAGTTAGTTGGTGTTCACGATGCAACTGCTGAACCTACTGTCACAGCAAGTTCTTGATCAACTTTAAATTAGCCTAAGTAATCCCTAGTTAGCTCTTTACATGGTTTGCGTAGTGCCTCAAAGGATGCAGTTCATACTGGTAAAGAAATCCTTAAACTAATTTCAACAAGTTCCCCCAAAAGATTATATTGATAAGGAAACTTTCTACGTGGGCTGGGTGTTGCTTGTACACCCGTTACTGGTAAGGAAGGGGAAAAGCTGAACTACAGACCAAAGTATGATGTGTACTGGTAATCTTCAGTGTGGACTCAGCCATAAATAGGTGAAATCGAAGACTGGTTCTGGATTTGTGCACTAGTCAAGTCTAAATCCTAATTAAGCTTTAATTAGCATAGAAATTTTACGTGTCAGATAACTTTTATTTGCTTGCAAAGAAGAAACAAAATCAGTATTTATTTGGGAGAAACTTAATTCGGGAACTTATTTAAAAACAGAAATTTTTCTTTAAGGCCTCAATCCTGCAATTTCACTTCTGAATATATCTCACTGATAGTTATTGCTGATTTTAAGATTGTGCTGTTAAAGTATGTTTTCTAGAAAAATAAAGCCACAAGAGATCAGTTAGTCTCCTCCCCTGACCCAAGGAGGAAAATGCTCTGTGTTGATTGTAACATTTTATTTAATAAAATGTTCTGTTTTCAAAACCACTGCATAAGATCACTAAAAGTAGCCACATTGAACTGTGATTCTTTTTCCTTTTTTTTTTTACCATTTAAATGTGAACCTTGTCTGACTTTATTGCATTTATGACTGCTTAAATGGGGCTTCTTGGGGGCTGCTGTGTACGTTGAACTCCCATTATGCTGCTTTTCAGCTTTAGTTTTCAGTATAGCTCAGCACGAGATCTTCTGCCGTGATGAACCATGTTTTTTCTGCCTTGGACTAATATTAAATAATGATGTTTGTAGCTAACACAGGTGATCTGCCCCATTAGCTGAATTGTGCTTTCTGAACAAATATGTATACGGTATCACTTAGCTGGCTTTTGCCAGTAAAGTGTTAGCTTGAGAGTACTCTATTGGCATAAGCCTTTTCTGAGACCTTACAAGCTGAAAAATATATTCTTGAGACAGGTAGTTGTGTATAAGAGCAGAGAGACTATTTTGTGCCTTTAGGAATGTTAGCACCACGGGAGTGCAGGTTGAAACGCTGAACTGCTTGCCTCTGCAATGATACATGAGGAATAGTTGACTTCCTTAAGTATCTGTATTGTCTTAAAAGTTATTTAATGTCATAACCTTTATGCTAATTTCAAATCCAATGGATTTTCCTGCACAGATGAAAATTGTAAAAAGAAGCTCAAAGATAAAAGTAAGGTTTCTGGTGTCTTTCCGCAAGCATTTGCATTTCAGAAGTGCTTTCCAGAACAGCTTTCTGCATGTGTTTGCAAAACTGCTTTAACAAACATTGTGAGGTTGTATCATCTATAACCCTTAGTTACACTTACAGTAAAGTGTGAGAATAAGAGTGGATATATCACACTTTAAATCCAAAGTTTTCTGAAGAAAAGCTGATGGGCAAAGAAAGATGTGGTCTCATGGAGACTCAAAAAACAGTTGCCTCTCAATGAAATGCAGTCAACAATCCAGTAAACCAGATTTTCAGTTAGCATAATGGAGTGAAAATCTTTGGAACTGGATCAGCTGCTCTTTTAGCCCAGTGTGTCTTTCATCTAGAAAGCCAGGCGGCTTGTTTTCTTCTTGCATTTCATTAAGGAGGAAAATGTTCCTCCCACTCTTGTTTGTTTTCCAAGAAATTTTAGGAAGTTAAAACCAAGGTAAAATGCTTGCTTGCCTGTGAATTCGGCCACCTGCCTGTGTCTGTAATGAAATCTAAAGTTCACTTCATTTATGCAAGGAAGATTTTTAGCAAAATTTAATATTATTTCAATTCTTTTTTAATTTCTAGTCCAGAACACCTGCAGTATCTAACCTTGTTAGAACATATATGTTTGCATGTATTTATACTTTGTTGTAAGTAAGGATTATAGATGAAGTGCAGAACACTGTCATCTGTATTAGGGACCTTTTCCAAGTCTGAACTACAGTATATATCCCAGCATGACTGCTCATCACAGCAAATACTTGTATCATTCCATTGTGCTGTCCTCATTTCTGCATCCGTACTGAATTAAGACTAAGCATCACTGCACAGTGCTTTCTTCATCATATCCATTAATCCTATTGCTTTGTATAGTGGGGTTTTGAGATGCCATTTGGGGTGTTTGTTGACTGTTGTACTGAGGATGAGTTTTATTGCACTCCAAATGCCGTATTTTGTATTTTGGACTTTTTGTTTTGCAGTTATTTGAAAGATGCAGATACTGAAAGTCAAGCAGTAATTTTACTCTTGACTTTTCCATTGTCCTAAGACTAGGGAGGGGTGGGTGAGGAAATTTCCTGAATTTCATCGTTTCGTTGATAAAAATGTCAGAAAAAATGTTTTTAAGAAAAAGGGGTTTTTTTCTATATATTTCCATCTAAAATAGAATTTAAGTGGCTTATGTTTTGAAAGTAAATTTACAAATTAAAAGACAGATATTACCAAGTTGCTTCTAGGTTTTTTGTGTTTGTTTGTTTGGGTTTTTTTATTTCCTTACACTGTCTTATTTAAATTGACTTGGAGAACTGTATTGTGTTTTTAGATATAGAGGTACAGAAAATGAAGAAGGCGGTAGAATCTCTAATGGCAGCAAATGAAGAGAAGGTAGCAAAGTCATTATTTTTTCAGTAGTCATTCATCAGGTTGAGTTAAATCTCTAAGAAAATCTGTATATATGAACTTGTCACAATGCAATTAAAAAATCAAATTTGAAAGAATCAGTGATTCACTATTGTGAGAAGCACTGCGGTACCTTTAAGGAGCTATAACTGAGCATTTATGAGCTCTGTTGTGTATACACAGAGTCCTTACACTGTTGTGTCATTCAGTTTAGTGTGACTGCAATTCACACCATGATCTGAAAATGTAAAGAGCTTCATACAAGTCCCATGAGATATCACAAACTGTGTTTCCAAAAGGGCTTTCTGTAAAATACTCATTGTTTTCATGTATGTTTTTGTGCATTCATATGCATGTGCACTTTGTAGGATGTTTCCTTTTGATCGCCAAAGCCCTAAATCCTTTGATTACTGCTTTCTTTGTACGTGGCAAATTTGTTATACTCTACCTTTGACTTAACAAGGGACCTGAAATTGACTTTCAATACTGGAACAATTCTGGTGATTAACCAGATGCTAGTTTTTGCTAAATACAAGTTTTGATATTTCAAAGCCTCTCAGAGTTCTGGGTCCGCTCCCATCCAGACTTCCCATTTCTTTTAGTCTCATAACCGATTAAACTGAAGATTATCTAGTCTTTGTAGTTCTTATTCTTGATTCACTGAAGGAAGAAGCACAGTCACAACTTTGCTTTGTTTTAGGATCGGAAGATAGAAGAGCTTCGGCAATCTCTGAATAGGTACAAGAAAGTTCAAGACATGGTGATACTGGCTCAAGGTAAAAAAGGTATTGTACAATCAAAAAAACCCAACACTACTTGCATTGAAACTCTAGGTGCATTGTGGTAGTGTTATATCAACTCAGACTTAATATGGAATCACCTCTTGGGTAGAGTAAAAGCCAGTTCTTCTAACTGGTGTGAACTGGTAAATTGCCTTTTTTGTCCAGGCAGCTGCATGTTTGGGTGCTATCCCATTTATCATCTGGTAGTGGTAACTATTATTGTCACATTGTTTATTTCCCCCTTGTAAAATTATTTTGGGTATGATAAGCTCTCAGGCTCTTTCCACAGCCTTCTGAAATGCCTTTCAGGGCTGGCAACTACATTAACTGCTAAAAATTGCTGTTCCCTTCTCCTGCGTGTATTCCTGGGGAGGGCTTGGTAGCTGAGCAGAGCAGTGCCTGAGCAAGCACGTTCCTGCAAGCCAAACCAGCACCGCCCTGGCAGCTGCGCACGCTGTAAGAGCAATGCCTGAGAGCTGCAAAAGTGTCTGTAGCAAAGTGGGTGTGCTGCCAGGACTGTGTTGTGATGACACGCCACATCTTTGGCATATAATGAAGCCTTCGCAAATACCACATGCAGCAGCTATGGAAGAGTTCTTCTTCCTTAACACAGTAGGGGGGCAGGCTTGCTTTTGCTACCAGTCTTTTGTCACACACACCCCCCCAAAAAAAAAAAAAAAAAGCCTTCTCTGCCACCAGATAATGAGCTTAACTGTGTGCCTGAAATGGTAGCTATAATATATACTGTAACATATAACGGTCCATTCCATGTGTTCCAAGGCTGGTGAAAGTTTCCAGATCCAGGAGCTTCTGACCCCCAAAGATGATAAATGTTGAGGTGGTCATCAGTTTGATGTGATTGTATTGAATACCCTGTCTCTCTCCTTCCTCCCTTAAAAGAAAATCAAAAGAAACGCACATAGAACATAACACTGAAATGGTTCTGGGGTTTCAGATGAAAACACTCAGGTGTTAGAAAATGAGCACCTCCCTTTACAGCAGTAACCCTGGCCTGGTGGGATGTTTCCCTGCATCATCCTGTTCTTTCATCACTCAAGTTGCATTTTATAGGTCATTGTCCTCTGAAAGACCTGTCCCCAAAGTTTTTAACACATTAGCATTGTGATAATCTATGTGCCTATAATATGTGCAACTTAATAGTCTGCACCACAGCGTTGTATTACCACCTTATGGAAACCTCCCTTGTCATGGAGTCCTCTGAAGGCCAGAGAAGGCCAACCCGCCTTTCCCGAGGCCTTGAACTGACCCTGGTCCATTGCCTGAGCTGTTATTAGGACAGACAAGGGCTTGTGGCTTGTGTATGCCATCCAAATGTTGGAGGTGAATGACCTTCCTAGGAGAGGGATGTAGGAGCCCCCAGAGATGCTTTCAAAGAGTGAATGAAGATCGTCAATAGCCAGAAATGAGTGAGGAGGCAAAATACGGATTTTTGTGGTGGGTGGATTTATGTTTGGGCTCTTGGGTCTGCTGTCATGAGCCAGGGCAGGAAAAGTGGAGGGCAGAGCCCCATCTGGACATGCTGCTGAGACTCGAGCTAAGACCCAGGGAAAAGAGAGGCTCCTGGTGCCCCTCTTTGCTTCTGCCTGGGTTTTAAGAGGCCGTGACTGCAGCAAGGAGATCCAGACCTTTGCTCCTGAGGGGGCCAGCTGATCTGCAGGGCTCCATGAAAGCCCTCAACCATGGTCTCCAGCTGTCTGTCCTGCACCCCCACAGCCACTGCAGACCCGAGGCAGGCGCAGCGGTGGGTTCTGGAAGCAGCTTCTCTTTAGTCCGGTGCCATGGATGTAAGCCAGGATAGGAGCTGGCACGCACCAGAGCGTGCTGGGCTGAAAACTCTGTGTGCTTTGGATCTTGGTATGTAGGGTCTTTTCCTTCCTTGAAACTGTGCATTAAGGACACAGCTGCATGTTTTCAATCTGCAAGGCTGGCAAAGCACGTTATCCATGAGGGAAGAGGAAGGGTGTTGATGGGGGCTGAGACACCATGCAATATTTCTTGAATAGGTATTGCTCTTCCATGTAGTGCTGTGCCTTCAAAGACGGGATGTTAAAACAGACCTCAGGTCTCTGGGAGCTGTGCTTTGTGGTCAGTTCATGGAGCATAGACAGAGATTTCAGGGAATGAAAAACGGGCAAGAGAGGTTTTTGCTGTGAACAGACTTTGGCTTGTATTTGCATCATGTCTTTGGCAATGAGTGCTAGGTTTCTGCTCACTTTGTAGAAAGTATGAGTTGCCTTTAATTTTTTCTTGTCAGTGTCAGTACTCAGGTACCCATGACAAGTGTGGATATCCAAGCCTTTTGGTAGTACTGAGGCAGCTCAGAAGCGAGTTATTTGTGGGGAGCAGAGGATGCCAGGTGCTGGTGTGGGCTGTGGCATTACCTAAATGAAACACAATTTGTGACAGTCTGCAAATACTTAAAAGCTGGTGTTAGACTCTTGTGCAATGGGCTGCATTTTGCCTATGGGTAGTTTGAAGATATCATAAAGGTATCTTAAGTCTCAGCAGACATGACCCCCTGGTCTTTCCCTAGTGAATAAAGGAAGAGAAGCATTTAGTATGAAATTCCAGAACACAGGACAGGAAATAACTACTCCAGTTTATTCAGCTTGTTGAAACTGATCCCACTAAGCACCCTGAGGGCATTTGCTGGGCTTTTTGCTGCCAGATGTATGTTCTCCCTCTGCTCAAACCCTGCCATGTTGTGGGGGTTGAATTCAGAAGCGACATTTGGCAATGACTCCCCTTCTTCTATTGTAGTCTGTCATAAAAAAAATTTAAAAAATCCTAGCCTATTCCCTTTTCGGCTCATAAATGAGCATGCTGGCTGTGCCTTGCATGGGAGCAGGGGACATCATGTATCCAGAAGTAAAGCCAACAAGTTTCCATCTTCTGTCCCTCCAGGCAAGGAAAGTGACAGTGAAGACTTCTTGAATTCAGGGTCTGTTTCCACGGTTTTATTGGACACACCAAGCCTGACTGACCCAGAGAAAAGCCCGTCCCCAACCCCAGTAACAGCATCTCCAATCCACGATGAGTTTAATGTGAATATTCATGAAGAGGTATCTTTTCTTCTTCCTTATTTAATGCTATCACTCCTTGTAAACATTGCATGTGCTGAATTCATATTGCAAGATGCCAAAACTCAATTTTCTGAAAAGATTTTTCTGCGTTGCACAGTTTTTAGTGATGTCCTGTATCCTTTTGGAGAATGTAGTTTTCTTGTGAAAGCTGCTGAGGAATTTCATTTGAGTTCAGTTAAATTTATTTTTCTTAGTCATCAACCAGGATCAGGAGGCAGCAAATAGCTGTATTTGTCATGAGAATGGGTCTAAACTACTTTTCCTATGAAACATAGAAATGACTTTTCATATCAACGCTGTTTTAGGAGCTGCATTTAATTTGTCAGGAACTTGAAGTAAATGTGTTGGGACTTAGTTAATACATCCTGTCATATTTGAAAGGATGCAGTCATCATTACATCCATTCAGTTAAATGATAGGTAGGTTGTGGTCTAGTCTGTGATTGCAAAAATCAGATTTTCCAGTAATAAAACTATAGAACTCTTCTCTTAAAGCTCTGAGTCAGAGCGGGAACTTGACTTACTTAACTAAACAGCATGAACAGACTATGAAGAAAAACTAAATTAAATCCAATGTTTAGCAGCTTTTTGGTATTCCCTGACTGGCTGAGGACAGGAGTAAACCTGAAAAGTGAACTACCCTTCATGGGACCTGTGGTAGAGATAGCAGGCAGCTTTGAAAGACTTGAGAGGTTTTTGTCTATGCTGTACCTTATTTGTGCAATGATTCATGTTTTATCTTCAGTGTCATCTTTCAAGTAGTAAATCATTGTATTACAATAGAAAGAAATCTTAAATTTCAGATCCTTCTTTTCATAATTTATGTTACTCTTTTCACCTATGACTGCTTAATTTCAGCTCAAAACAGTGTTAACATGTATTCTTCGTTCTTTTTAGAATTCCTTACAGATCCATACCAGTATTTTACAGATTTCGATCCCATCTTTCTCATCAACATCCAAGAGCTCAGAAACTGTTGCAGAGAAAGTGAAAACACAGCCTAAGTTAGATCCTGCAAGTGAAATGAGGTATTATTGTTTCCATGTATTTTTCAATTTTAATTCCAGTGTTCTGTGACGTTTAATGAGAGTAATAGTCTGTCAGTTACTGTATTGTCAAGTCATTAAGTCAGTTAAACAAGGCTAGTATTCAGCTGACTAGCTATAGCAAACGAAGCTTATGTTTGTGAAGTGCATTGATTAAATCTTTTTCATTAAGTATTAGTTTGGTTGCTGTTGCTCGTAGCAGCGCTCATACTCTATACCAGCTGCTTCACAAGAAATGAACAGAAGGAGAGAAAAACTGATCTAATGTAGCAAAGGACACAGAATCATTTTTATCTAGGTTTACATCATCTAGGTCTGACTGAGATAGTGTTGGCTGTGCTAGCACAAATGCATTCCTGGTGATTTGCATTCAGACATTTTCCACAGTTGGTAAAGATTGCTGTAAGGCACTGCCAAAACTGCAACAAAAGGGCTCTCCAGCTCTAAACTTGAGCTGTTCATGGAGCCCCAGAAGGAAACCCAAGCAGCATTTCAAAAGATCAGAGAAAGAGATCTCCTTGCTGCCGTCCTTTGGTGTGATGAACTGCAAAGACATTTGTTCATTCACTTTTATGAGAGCCCTGCCTGAGATTTTGAAAGCCAGATGAGATGTGCAGGCACAATGCCCCAGGGAAGCCAGGGTGGGGATGTGTGGCTGCACCCTGGGGCTGTGGCTGAGCTGTGGCACCCAGGGACGCCCATGCTTGAACCCCGTGGCAGCCTCCTGGGTGACAAGTGTCCGTCAGCTTCCTCCAGCATTTCTAAGCCTGCCACCCTTCTTCCCTGAGTGAGGAAACCTGGCCCCTGCAGATCTGGACTGGCACTGCAGAGTACTGAAAAGTGCACCACACTTGCAGCTAGACAAAGGCTGTGCTGGCGGGTTTTTTTCTGGGTCCAAATCCCTGGCTTTATCTAAATGGTTATCAAATGCTAAGAATTCAAAGGCAAGGAAATCTTGTTGGCTTAAAACTGTCATCGATCTTGATGCTGAAAATCTGTGCAAGCACAAATTGATGTGTGATTTTTCCAGTTCCAGTCAAAGAAAGCATCTTATCCTGATCACCAGCTTTGCTTTCTTTCTGCTGTGCTGTGCCTCCTGCAGCTCTAACCATCACCAGCAGGGATTTCTTCTGTGTCCTGTCATGGAAAAAAACAGTCAAAACACTAACCTGCAGCAAAATGTCATGCACTGTGGTGACTGACCGAGAGCCAGTGACCTCCACCACTTGGTGCTGCAGCAGGCCCTGCCCATGCTGTAACCTCTGCTTTTATATAAGGTGAATAGTGCAGTATTGTCATCAACTTGCAATGTCAGTTGCCTTTCCTGGGGCTCTTGAGCTCACCTTTGTCCTTAATCTTTCACAAGACTTGGCACCATAGAGGGGAAAATTTGCCATGTGTTAGTACCGTAACAGCTGAAGTGAAAACAGGATTAAAGCAGGCTGAGACTCTAGGTTTTCTGTATCAGCAAGATATGTGGATGGGATCCGCAAATGTCTGTCTTTTTTCCTATCTTTTTTTGGTTTTACAGTGAAGGAAGATCAGTGGGTTCCTCCCCAGAAACTCAGCTGTGTGATAGTCCAGTGTAAGTATCATAATAAAAAATGTTTAGGAAACATATTTATATGTGATTCTCAACTTGAAGTCTCCCCCAACACATATTTTACATACACGTGTAAATAATGTCCACTAATTCTAGACAAGATGATATTTAGTGGCGGTAGTTTTCTGCTGATGTCCTATATGTTTTTGCAGTCGTTATTTTCCAATGCTTTATCTGTGCACATATGCAGTTAATTTTTTTTTAAGTTGTGAAGCATCTCTGATTTGGTTGTAGACCATCAATATACTTCAAAGTGTACAGTTTTCTGTAGTACATGTACATGTGATTTGCTTTTTGCTTTTGATAGTGGCAGAAAGCTGACTCCAATGAGAAAACAGTTTTAATTTCTTAATTATAGCCATTTTGCCTAGGGAAATCAGTGGGACTGTTTATGAACTCAAAGCTGAGTCAAAGCTATTTGTTAGCAAGGAGCCTAAGTCAACAGGTTTTGTCTGGTACACAAAGTGAGGCTCAGCAGCTATTTTTATTTCAAGTGACTTAGTGCCATGAGAATTCCCAAAGCCAAATTCTGCTCCCCTTATGTTGGTATAAAGATAGGTAACTTTGTAAAATTCAGTTAAGTTACTCTTAATTTGTACTTGGTTGCAGGAGAAATTGTAATGGTAACTTTCTTTTAACCAGACTTAAGTATTCTAGATTGTAAATCCCACCATAAGTTGGGAGATACCTGATCTGAAATGGAAAATGGAACTGCGGATAAAATGCTAAAGCGCACATGCTTGACTTAATATGCTTGGCTTCTTTAAGGATTAAATTAGTCAGAAGCCTGTTGCTAAAAATACTGTTTTTCATAGCTTTGTTTATATCACTTCCTTTGCCTGTGTAACTTTTGCTTGTGCTTCTGAAAATACAACATTAAATAAGAAGCCAGAAATACCCAAAGGTAGACATCATGTCACTGAAGCATTAGCAGCAGTAATTACAATGTAGAGGTTCTTACAGTATCTCGTGAAATTGCGTGGGCTTTTATTAGTGCATTGATTGCCTTAATTCAAAATGTCTTTGTTTTTAGTATATCTCATCACGTATTATAATGCTTTCTTTAAAGATGTTCCTGAGAATATGTTTATCTTGGCAAATTCAATTCCAGTAACTTGGCTTGGCTTTTATGTTATTGTTTCAGAACTTCTTCACTGCAGAAGTCCAGCAGTCTGAGCAGTTTGAGAAAAGAGACATCTGAAGCGGTTGGTTTGGTCTCGTTATGTTCTCCCATCCTCTTAGAAACAGGGGTGATGTCTCTGTTGTGGTAGTGACCCCGTGGATGCCCTGTTGCTGCCTTCTGAGAAATTCTGAGTCAGCATAGGGCTCCTCATGTCATGTGTTAGCAATGGTCACATATGTGTGACATTGTCCAGATTTTATTAAAGGTGAAAATCTTCTGTCTCTGAAAACACAGAAAACACAGGTGCTTTTTTTTTTTTTCTTCCATGAGGCATTTCCTTGAGACTGTCTTGCTGTGTTTTTCCTCAAATAATGAGTTTTTGGGGTTGTGGGTTTGGGTTTTTTTTCATTTATATGCTATTCTGATTTAAGAGAAGAAGAAAGTAATTCCCACTACCACTTCCTACCTGTGTTTAAGGCGAAGAATTTTGGAAGACCATGTAATTAATGCATTATAAAATACAGTGTGGGATGACTGTATGTTTTAGGAGCTCAGGAACAAAACACTGAGCCTTTGTATGTCTGGTGATAGCTTCAGTTTAGGTCTCTTCTGAAGTGACCAAAAGCAGCTAGCCTCTAACGATGTCATCAAATCAGGGTAATTCCTGTACTCTCTTTTGACAGCCTAAATTAAAAGCTCCTGAGTTCCCTGACCCAAACCGCTGAGCTGTGCCTCACAGCTCAGGTGGAATGTTGATTTAAAATGTAACCAGAACTTGATGATGAGAGCTAGAGTTCATGGGTTAGGGGGTTGTTTTTTGGACGTCAAGGTATGGAGGTTGTGGATGTTTTATCTACATGGCTTCTACCCTGTCTGATTCCTGCTTTGGGTCCCCTCAGCCAGCTGTGCCCATTAGTGCTTTAACAGATGGCATGTCGCTAATTATGTACACAGCTAATCCTTTACAAAGTAAACCGAAGCAACCATATTTTCTTGCCAGCTCACTGACCTCAAAGGAAGCAAGAATTAACCTGTGTGAAATACAGCTCTGGAGAGATTTATCTGGGGGGGACAAAAAATAGGTGGGGAAGGGTATTCCAGTCAGAATTTAACTCTGAGTAACCGTAATGAATTCAGTAATGATTTGGCTGTAAATCATGGCTTTTTAAATGTCTGTCTTAATCTTTCCCAAACAGGACAGAGAGTCTGCACAGAAGCCAACAGAGGTAACGTGTGTGTGCGTGCGTGCTCATGCGTGTACACAGAGAAACGCAGACTGCGAGCGGGTGTTGAAAAGCTCAGTTGCGTGAAATTGCAGCATGCAGTTCCAGAGGAGGAATAGCAGACCTGCAGACAAGAGAGCGAGGACTAATATGATGGTTGTCATCATCACTTCAGTGTCAGGCTTAGAGTGTCAGGCTTAGAGTGTCTCACACGTTCTTGTCTTCCCAAACATGGATTATCTTTCAGTCTAGTTGAGCATAAGGTTGCCGTCTAAGCTAGCGTTTCCCCCGTGTGTTCTACCACTAGGTAATTAACAAAGCTAACCATTAAGTATTTTACTGAATCTGTAATTACCTTTGATTAGTGTCTCTTTAAAAGCCTTTGGCTTTCCAAATTGTTTTCTGTGAGTAGAGACTCTGTTGCTAAAAAGACTCATTGCAGAACAGTTACCCTGCAGTACCGTATGGCTGTAGTTTGCATGCAACAATTATTGCCTATAGGAAGACCTGAGCAGAGGTGATGTACATCAGATACCACCTGTAGGGTGAATGCTGTATCGATTCAGCAAAAGCCAAAGGGTCGTATTTGGATCGTAATTGGGTTTGTTCCCTCCTTCTTTTAAAGAGACAGTGAAACAACTGGCAAGGTTAAAACTACTGCTTTAGCTTGGTTAACTGGTGTGTAGGATGGCTGTCCTGGCATTTATACTCCTTGCTTGATACCTATTTTCCTCTCAGCTTTGGCAATGGACATAGTCGTTTAATCCATTAATTCTGAAGCTGCAGAGCAGTGATAGACAAAAAGAGCTGTCTGACACTTGGCAGACAATGGGTATACTGTGGGGGTCTCGTCTCTCTCTTTGCTTCCCACTGCCCCTACAGCTGCTGTTGGGGGAGACGGAAACCCTGGAAAGCTAGAAAAGTTCATAGCCTTCCAGGACTGTATTTTTACCTTTTCCATACCTGTAAGCCATCCTTACAGAAGCTGAGAAACATCTTAAAGAAGACAGGTTACTCTTAGAAGGTAGTGATGGTAATCCTGGGTCGTGAAGGTACTTGAATGAGAGTCTTGTTTATGTTTTCCTTTACGGCTTTTGCATTCTGTTTTCTTGTAGTAACAAATGAGAGGGACTCTACAGATTAGCTGTCAGCAGTCACTTTGCAGTCTCTCTCAAAAGGCCTTTTGCAATTCCCTGATATTGAATCTTTTATTTACCTAACTTGAGCAGGTTAAACCTCCTGTGGAAGGTAAGAATTTTGCAACTCTCCCTCCAAAGTCCCCTTCTCATGGTGGCACAGGCGACGAGGACAGTTTTGGTACCCGTAAAGCCAGATCTTCATTTGGACGAGGCTTTTTCAAGATTAAGAATAACAAGAGGACTGCGAGTGCCCCCAATCTGGGTAGGTATCATGCACCTGCATGCAGATTTTGTGTATTTTGAAGGGTCTTAACAACAGTTGTAACTGTCTTAAGAAGCAGGAAGGCCAGCCTTAGCCTCACTGTGACTTGGTGGCACTTTTCTCAGTGGAATGTTTGGAAAATACCAAACAGCAACAACAACAAAAAAAAAAAAAAACAGAAAAGAAACTCTCACTGATGTAATGAAGCATTTGATCTTTTTCAGCCTATGCTGTGATATCTCCCCTGGGACCTTGTAGTGTGTTGCTGCTGTTTTGAAATGCTAGCTGTCTGGCAGTACTTCACACATGGGATTTGTGGGGTGTTTTTTCCCTGGGCTCCATCCTCAGTTTATCTTTCATAAGATTTTGAGATGTACAGAAATGATGCAGCAGTTCTTAGTCTCCCTCTTTTATTTTATGTGTATTGAAGCAGCTCTGCAAAGAGATGGTGACAACAGGAACAGGATTGACAAGTTATTTAAGCTCATGTTAATTTTTGGACCTGTAATGGAGAGTGGATTGTTTTGGAATTGTCATTTGATGACATTTGCACGTGACAAAGAAATAAATAAAATGTTCTGCTTAATGCAGAAGTCGCTGTTGCCACCAACTGAAATCCTACTTGCATTCACTGCTGTGCTATAGCAGTCTTTCCACTGTTCCAGTTCAAGCGTCAAGTGAGTCTTGTGCATCAGATCTGCTGACATTCATCTAAAGTTCTTGGCTTTCTCTTGCATGAGATTTAGGAATTTATCTCTTATCTTCAGAAGACTGAAGGTGGATAGCTTCTGCTTTGTTGAGCAGAAGAGTCTCCTGTTCTTACTCAAAGACAATTTTAGACTTTTGTTCAAAAGAAATAACATACCTATACATTTATTATACCTTCCCCACATTTGCCTGTGACATATAGCATGGGAACTTGCTAGCTTACTTGGAGTAGATGTACAGTCTATTCTGAGGGTTAGAGTCTGCTTTTGTTTATTTCATGTGTGTTTTTGTGTAATCACTTGTTTCACCCTGAAATTAATTTGTCTAACAAAGTGGAGTACTTGTGGCTGTCGTAAAGGATTGGAAGATGGACCATCTAGATCAGAGTCCTGTGAATTTGAGTTCTTTATGTTATCCAGATTGCAGTGCTTCCATCTGTAAAGCTGGTGTCCTGGTACTTGCCATCTCATGGGAGCCCGTGCGAGTCACCTGCCCGATGTGTTGTGGAGCAAGTGACCTCCCTGCACCGAAGTGACTGCGGTGCTGTTTTACCCTCTCCACCATAGCACTCTACTGCATTTCTTTTTTTGTGAGAGGGGGATTAACAGTGAATTGGTAATCCTAATCTCTGTGTGAACTCAGCATTGTGTGTGGCGCATGTGTCTCATGTACCTCCCTCCCTTTGTCATGTATTTTGCTGATGTAAGTTTTGAACTGTGTTTTACCTTGTCCCTCTGCGTGTTCTCTCCCGTTGTGCTGCGTGTGGTTATGTGCGTTTTTTGGATATCTGAAGATCGCAGTCGAAGTGCAAGCGCACCTACTTTAGGTATAGTAATCCTGCATGTCTGCCTGTACCAGCGCTGTGTTGTGACTGCTGCTAACAGCTGGTTATGGCCACACACTTTCCAAACAAGAACTAGACACCAGAGCTATGCATCAAAACTTTTGTCCATTGCTAAAAGGAGTTTTCATGTAACACCTGCCCTCTGCTAAGTCAGCTGTGCCATTTCTCAGTAACTGCTACTAATGAGAGAGATTGCGGGTTAATTTGCAGAGACCTTTGCCGTAACTTTGAGCACAAAGTTACCCACAGACGGAGGCAGCAGGTGAGAATTGGTGATGTTTAAATACGGGAGGCACCTTTGTGTTGTCACCTGTCTTGGAGCCCCTGGAAGAGCTTAAAGGGTGGCAAAGCAGGGAACGAGGTGTATTTCACAGGTGTTTACTCAGGAGAGTTCTGAGAGGAAGGATACATAATTCCTTTTCTAAGACGTGATTATATTTGTTATATAATAAACAAATGAGAAATAATTGAGCCAGATGGGGATGGAGCCATGCACACAGTAAAAACCAGTCTTGTGATGTGGGGGTTCCCTGGGCGGGTTCTGGCAAAGGTGGGTAAGACCTGTGGGGTCTTAGCAAGCAGAGCTCTGTCAGTCAGTCCGGGTGGTTGTACAGCCACCCGATGTGCCCCTCGCTGATGAAGAGACCAAGTGCTTCGGGCCCTCTCGGTTTCCCATATGGCCCCTTAGATTGTGTCAGTGCATGAAAGGGAGCAAGGTAGAAGAGCAAACGTTGCAATACCCGCAAATCTCTGCTACTAATGCATCTACCCTTGACCTGGTAGTCTCTCTCTAGAATGCCATTTAAATGTGTTTTTTCTAAGCTAGCACCTTTTCTTATACAAGTAAAGCAAAAACCACAAATGCCAAAGCCTGGTTCGACGCTGGTGCTGTCTGCCACTGGCAGGATCCCCATATTCCATAGCAGGCAAATGAAAGTGCCTGGAAATAATCTTTTATGCGACCTTGTTGCTCCACTGCAAGGTCTAACATCTAAAGCATTGGTGGAAAATGGAACATGTCCAAATGTATTCTGGCTGAATTGTCTAAAGTTTGCCTAGCAGAAAGGTTCACTGGTGAAGCCTGCGGTTTGTTGCTGTTTGTGGCACGTTGTGGCCACCTCAGCATTAACTCTGTGGCTTGAGACCACGTGTCCCGGCAATATATGCTCTACCTTGATTCACATAACTTGCGTGCTTTTCTCCTGGAAGTCTGAGAGTCCATTTCAAATATAAATTATGGTTGTCTAATTACACAGCCATGTTAAAAGATGGTAAAAGTGGTTACAGGCCTGACTGTCAGCCTGCTGCAGGCTGCCTTGCCACAGCTGCTTCTTCTGAACAGGCTTGTGCTATCACTGTTCCCCAGCGAGTAGGTGGCATAAACTCCACATGGTAGTTTTATTCAGCTGTCTGGCACTTGCCTGCACATCTCTGCTAACGTAGCCTAGTAGAAACTGCAATTTCTTTAGTTTTCTTTTTAATTGATCTTAAAAAGAGTTTTCTTCTTTCTTAGTTTAGCTTTTGTGACAACTTCCCTTTTGGGGACAGGAGCCCTCAGATTTGTTGTCATAGAAAAGAACAGCTGCAGATCAAAGATTTAATGCTTTTAAAGTGGGTAGTAATGTGTTTGGTCTCTAATCAGAGGTGCTTTGTGGATCACTCAGAAGATCTAGTTTAGACAGAGCCTAAACTCTGTGGTGTTTCTCTGCAGAGAAACAAAATATTCCACAATTTGTAGAAGTGAGGGGAAAAGGATCCTCCTGCTCCTGGGACGAGAATTTGTTGCTGGAACTTCCTGGGTGGGGAGCTTAGGGAGTAGTGCAGGTTATTAGGACAGATGCCTGCAGGAAAACTGGTTTTCTGTGCTTTGGGGACTCGTAGTTTGGTTCCCTGCCACAGTGCTGAATTGTTTCTGGGCATCCACATGCCTCAGCTCTGTCTGTGAAAGGACTGTAGGAGCATTCCCCAGGGAAGAGTAAACCTGAGGTTTAATTCAGTGATTGATTCACAAGGTGGTTTTTGCCCATCTTGGATGCAAGGCACTTAACTGCTGCAGAGCACTGCCTTGGAGTATTCCCAGTCAGGTCCATGAAGGAGGAACATGTTTCTCCTGGATTTTCCCATCCCTGTTTGCCCCATTTTCTTACCGTGGTGGCTCTCTATAATTCTAGCAAGAGTTATTCCCAAGTTCAGGAGTGTGTCTGTGCAGTCGTGTGTAAGTGGGTCTTGATGGGGCTTTTGTTTTGCAATAGCTGAAACAGAGAAGGGATCTGCAGATCACCTGGATCTGGCTGGCTTGCCCCCTCGCCCAAAAGAAACTGATAGTCTACAGATGACACCACCTTCTCCGGATTCCAAGAAGAAGGCCAGGGGGATCAAGAAGTTATTTGGAAAGTAAGTAAAAGATGAGAAATGACCATTCTCCAGAGCTGGGGCTTGCACAGGGGTTTGCTGGGAATACATCTTCCCTTTTTCCCCCTCCAACCTGTGGCTCCATGGTTTACTGTCTCAAGAGCAGGAGCCAGTGTGCCATTTGAGAGCGAACAGCAGGTCAGTAGCAGGTAGAAGAACAGCTACAAACCCTGTTAGGAGATCTTGCTTGTATCGGTTGCAGTGACAGCAGCGTGCCTTTTCTTCAGCCAGAAAATGAATATGCTTTCTTCCTTTAAACTAGACTTAAAAGAAGTCAGTCTACCACCTTCAATCCAGATGACATGTCAGAGACGGAGTTCAAAAGAGGAGGGACGAGAGCAACGGCGGGGCCACGACTGGGCTGGTCTCGAGACCTGGGGCAGTCTCACAAGTAAGACGAGTGGTGCCACGTGTGCTGGTGCTTGCCTTCCCGACAGCTCTGGTCAAGCATAGGGTCCAAAGGATAAGTGCAGTGCCAAGATGAAATGCCCCCTCTCCTGGCAAGTGGAAACAGGTGGCTCCCAGGCCATTCGCTCCTGTGAGAGATGGTCTTTGCAGAGTTGAGGTGCGTTGGGTGGTGTGGTGATGCTGCTGAGCAGAGCCTGCCTTGCTCACAGCTTCACAGGCTGCAGCCCTGAGGCTGTGTGGAGCAGAAGCAGGGTGCGAGCCCTCGCCTGGCAGTGACAGATACTACTCCGGTACATTCCTTGCTGCATTTCTGGGTATTAAAAGCTAAAGTGAAACATTATGATCCCAGTTCAGCATTTTAGCCACTCAGGTGGCAGAAGTGGTTGTTTTCAGTAGTATTAACAGACCATGTTTATTGTGATCGTGGCAGGAGATCAGCAGCTGTCCGCAGTTCATGGTGCTCACGGTTCAGAAGTAGAGAAACCCTCTTCCTTGGGAGGCTCACCTAATAGCCAGCTATGATGCACATTTTCCCCCACCAAGATTGTCCCAACTCCCACAAAAAACTCATGGATTGGGCTTAGGGTTTGGCTTTCTTATTATATATGGGAAAAGGAGATTTGAGGCACGGGATTTATCAGTCTTTTTTTTGGTAAAATCTTCTGTAGTGAGCTGGACATGCCATTCGCAAAGTGGACAAAGGAGCAGGTTTGCAACTGGCTCCAGGACCAAGGGCTAGGCTCTTACATGAGTAACGGCAAACACTGGATACTGTCTGGGCAAACACTTCTCCAGGCTTCTCAGCAGGATCTGGAAAAGGTGAGAAATACTGCAAACACTGCTTTCAGTTAAACGTACAAAAAAATTGCTGTTTCTGTGCGTGTAAATCATGTCTGTAAGGTGCACCCCGTAAAAATAAAGAAGTAAACAAGATGAATTTTTAAAATATTGTCATATGAAGTGATGCCAAACCCGTTTCTTTTTAGTTGAAGTTCCATAGAAATGTAATGCTGTGTACTGAAACTAATAATTACACCTATGTGATTTAACTTCATTAAGCATGGCCATAGCAATCGGCTGTGCTGCCTTCTAAAAATATGCACGAGAGTGCCTCATTATCATATGGGCTTGTAGCCCTGATTCATTAGCACTCATTTGTGGTACCGTTATCTTAGGTCTGTGTGAGAGGGTGTAAAAAGCTGCTGGTTTGGTCTGATTATATTTTCTGCCCGTTTTATACAAAGAGGAATGAGAATTTGGTACACACATGGTGATTAGTCTCTTTGTCTTAAATCGTTACAGAATTGTCTTTTTTCTACAACTAGAAACAGAAAAATAGTTGATTTGATTTATACTTTGAATCCACAGTATTTGCTAACATTTGAATGTTCAGCTTCTAAAAAAATCACTCTCCTCACCAAATAGTAAGCTTGTTTTCTCAATTAGGCTAATTCAAAGTTGGTAGTTACACTACAACTGGAATAAGAAAAGTGTGATCTGAACATAGTGGCTTGCAATAGTGTTAGAGTGTATAGTGCTGCCATAGAGGTAACATTACCTAGCAAGCACTGGTGAAAAGTGTATATGGGATTGAAGAGATCCTGGAATGGCTGCACTTGCGAGTAAACTGGGAAAGTGTTATGCATTTGGAAGCAGTAATAAATTTCAGTAATTCCTGGGACCTTCATATGCTCTTAACTAAACAATTCTTTCAACCTTACCTGCCAAAGTGGGAGGGAGGGAAGTAATCCCATCAAGTATTTTTCGGAATGCTAATATGATTTATATTGTGGGATTTTTTTAACCTGGTATGAGAATATCATGACTGACATTTTCATACAGTTTGTAATCCACCACATTTTGAAATTAATCCACCACTTCCCTAGTGCTGCACATGTGCTAAAATGATGCTGATACTCAGCAAATAGAAAATACACCTGCCAAGTCACTAGCAACTGCTGTGTACAGTGTGACTCAATGAAACCATTTGTAGTTCAGCAGAGGGAGAAATAAAATACAGTATTGTCTCTAGGTTGGCTGCTTTCCTTCCTTTCACAGGAGCTTGGGATAAAGCACCCATTGCATCGGAAGAAGCTTCAGCTTGCTCTGCAGGCACTCGGATCTGAAGAGGAAAACAATCATGGAAAACTGGATTACCACTGGGTTACCAGTAAGATTTTATTACATGCTGAAGACCAACTTTAGATAGGGCTCCTAAGCATGGCTAATTTGGGGCTCAGAGAATGAGAAGAAAACTAACTGGTGCTAGGTAACTTGGCTACCAGACTAACATGATTGTGTGTCTCTGCCTTAGGGTGGCTGGATGACATTGGCCTCCCCCAGTATAAGACCCAGTTTGATGAAGGAAAGGTGGATGGCCGAATGCTGCATTACATGAGCGTGGTGAGTAAATGGCTTTTCTTTTCCTGACATCTTTTTCATGTTCTTAGTTTCTCTCCACTTTAATGCACACTGATGTACCTCCGGATAGCTCACTAAAGACCAGGTGAGACTAGAGAGAGAACTGCTTTCACTGCGCCTATTGCTGCAGCTGCATTGATAATAAATTAATGTAACGCCCTCCAACTTCATCCCAGCCTTCGTGTTCCTCCTGCTCCCTTTGGGTCAGTTCGCCAGCGACAGCAACCTTTTTTGCACCCCAGGGCACAAGCAGCTGTGCCCTGCCATGTGCCTCGGTGAACAGCCTTCTCCCCTTCCCATGTTCACCTCCTCTCAGCTGCCCCCAAGCCTTTCCTGGCAGCAGCCCTGGCCCCAAACGCGCTCCCTGCCCCTGCTCTGTGGAGGGGAAGAGGGGTCCAGGCAGCAGCTGACCCCAAGAGACAGATGGCTCTGGCTGGGGAAGAGGCACCACCATTGCCAACTCTCCCTCAGCCCTCCTGGGGCAGCGGCCACTGGCCAAACCCCGGCTGGCCCCATGAGTGGGGGCTCTGTGGCTGCTCAGACAGCTCTTGTGTTGCAGCCAGCCATTCTCGTGTCCATCCAGGGAGAGCAGAACCAGTCTTAGGGGATCCAGTGTCCACAAGGAGCCAGAGAGCTGGATCACAGCTATCGGGCTTGTAGCTTCCTCGAGCAGAAGGTCAGCACCTTCTGGAGGCTGGCTGACCATCTGTGCATTACTCTGGGACTGTTAAAAGTTTTAAAGAGGAACATAAAAGGGCCACATGGTTGCTGTCTCCACATGTCAGTTTTGCCCCAGATGACTGAATGTACTGAAAGTAAGCTAAGGTTGGAGCTTACTCGCTTTTGCAGCATCGCAGAGGCTACGCCTCTGCACACGTAGTGTACCAAAAGTACAGACTTCTCTCCAACAGCTAAACATCTCCTGTGTCTCATGGGACTTTCTCATGGGACAATAATTTCAAATCTGTTGAATTGTTCATAAATTGGGTCTTCACATTTTCTGGGTGATTGTAGGGAGAAGGCTGAGGGGAGGTCAGAGTGTCAGAGACATCACTACCCCAAAAAGGACATGCCAAAATGCTGTACTTGTCTGTGGGCTCCACTGCAGTGTTTAAAGAACCCTTTGAAACCGTAGTGGCTGTCCTGTGTTAAGCAAAAGCTGTAACCGATAGAAGACAGAAGCTCTGATACTACTACTCACCTGCAAGTTATTTCCTATATTCTTTTCAGCTTTAAAAGATACTATCTTAAGGTGGAAGAGCTAACAGGCTCACGCACGAGAAATGGGCAGTCTTGTGCTTAACAGCTGTGCATGACACTGGTGTGCTCAGGCAGTGTTTGCAAATACACAGAAGTGTGCAAAATCTGTGGTCACAGTTCATGCAGCTGGGCCTTTGCTGTTAATTAACTAATAGAGGTAGGTGGAAATTTTTTCTTCAGTGAGCAAACATTCGGTCTACTTACCTATTCATGTGGATGTTCAGGTGAATAAAACCCAAGCAATTTCCTTTGAAGAAAATTGCAGTTTTAAGAGCCAGCTTGTTTGAAAACAGGCTACATTTAGTAGCTTTTAGTTGAAGCCAACCCAGCAGGTTTCCTTTGTGTCGTGTTTCAGGTGAGATGAGGTAAGATCTTTGTTCGTCTCTGTGGAGACACAGATGCAAACTAAGCAGCGCTAATATTAATCTCTTCTGTATAACAAAGTTGAAATCAATCACGCTCCTGTTCTCTCACAAGCCATGCCATGGACAGAGTAAAAGTTACCCTTTTATGCCCCATTTGCATGTATTTTGTATAGGCTTTACAACAGCACCAGGAGGAAGCCTAGGGTTGATCCACTGAACTCTCCTCCTCTGAGACAAGCACAGTGCTGCTGAGGAACCGCAGCCGCTGCCCGGGACTGACCTGCCTTGGCTACCTGGCGTGACTTTGCTGTTGAGTCCATTTCGGTCAAATGTTAAATACTGCTTATGTAGTGGGGCTTGGCGTTTGTTTCCTTTGGTGTTTCAAGGCCAGACATTAATATAAAAGCAGGAAGCAGTTTCTGTCTTCTGCTTCTTAAGTCTCGGTGATCTGATGCCAGTAGGCTCCGTTGACCTTGATCTTGTGTTGAGAGACTTTACTACCACGGTGTTAACTGAACGGGGATTGAACGCAGATAAGACGCAGCACAGGCTGTAATGTAAGGGGACTTGTATTATTCAACAGTCGGTCTTTTTTGTATTAAAAAGAAAAGTAATAGGTGAACAGAGGAGAGATTCATAGCAGGAGCTTTGCCTTTTAAATAAATATTCTTCCTGTCAATTCCCTTTAATTGTAGATCACTGGGGATATTTTTCAACAGATTTTGACCATAAAATTATAACAGATTCAGTGTAAACGACCAACTAAATACAGCTGTATGCAAAGTATGAAAGAAATACTTTTTAAAATCTTGTGAAGTTACTCTGACTCAAAATAAATAATAGCAAATATTTATTATTTTATAATAAATTAGAAAACATGACATAGAAACTCTAGTCTTAGATTCATCATAAGGTTAGCTGAACGCAGTGAAATGTTTGGGTAAACGAAGAATCTATTCTTAAATATTCTGGCAAAATAAAATCCATAAGTAATACTAAAACATTCTAAGCCAGATTAATCTTGGCACAAGGATGCATAAATTTGTTGAAGTCAGCCAACTTGCACCAGCAGAGAATTGGACTTTGAGACACTTAATGGCACAGTTAGGACTGATTTACAACTGAACTTCAGCAGGAGTGCAAGTCTCCAGCACGTGACCAAGTTGCAGTGCAGGGGAGGTTTTTCTTCTGTAGCGCTGCTCTGGAGCTACAGCCACAGCCAGTGAGCTGGGAAGTCTAGCCAGGCCTGTCACATACTCCTCCTTTTCATGGCTTGGCTCCCTAAATGAGAGAGAATATGATTATTTTGGTTTTGAAATGCTGAATTTTGGGGCTATACGTTGGAATGAAATGAGAGGTGGGCAAAATGTGACACCTTCTGCATTGCATGTATTGCAAACCAGTCAGCACGTCAGGGGGTTGGGTAGCACCAGCAGCCTTTTTTAACCTGTGAGCCTAATCTAAACCTTCTGTCTCCTTCGGCATTGTCCACGTGTCCTGTGAGTTGAGCCCCCTTGGGTGCCAGAAGGCTCTGTCTCACCCCTCCTCGGTGGTTTGAAGGAGCCCCGAGTACAAGAGGGAGAAAAGGGAGCTTTAATGGAGCCGAAGCAAAACTCCTGCTTGCTACTGTAGTCACAAAGGGAGGAACTAATTTCTCCCAGCTCCTGACATCTAAAAGCTACCTGTTCAGCCAGAGGCGGTTGGCTGTGCCCTGTGGCCAGTGCAGAGAGAGGGGTGCTGTGAGGCACCATCTCTTTCCTTGGCATTGCACGAACTGACACTTTCCATAGGCACTGGTAGGAGCCTAAACAGCTCGTCTGTGTGAGCTATAAAATAAGTGCCCCATGAGATGAATGTTTAAGTAAAAAAAATTGCAAGGATTGAGCTATTGGAGAAGGAACCAGCTGCTTTTGTCGGTATCACCAGAGGCTGAGAGGAGGCCTTACCTCTCTGCAGCTGCCTGAAAGGAGGTTGTAGCGAGGTGGTTGTTGGTCTCTTCTCCCAGGTGAAAGGATGAGAGGAAACAGCCTCAAGTTGCACCAGAGAGGGTTTAGATTGGTTATTGGGGAAAATGTCTTCACTGGAATGTTGTCAGGCATTGGAACAGGCTGCCCGGGGAGGTGGTTGAGTCACCATCCCTGGAGGTATTTAAAAGACGTGTAGATGTGGTGCTTAGGGACGTGGTTTAGTGGGGGACTTGGCAGTGCTGGGTTAACGGTTGGACTCAATGATCTTAAAGGTCTTCTCCAACCCAAATGATTCCATGGTTGTAGGGTGCATTGCAGGGGAGGAGTGTGGCTGTGCCTTCGCAGGCTCTTGCCCTGTGACATGTGAGAAGTGGCTCATTCCACGCTGAAGATGGTGTGGTGTAACAGCACTGCCAGGCTGCCCGTGTGTCCAGTGTGCTCCCTTGGCACACGAGGGAGAATTGGCACTCCTGGGCAACCTGCTGCCCTTCCCTTGAACCACAGCAGGTGCCTGTGCAAGGTAGGAGCTACACAAGGATCGTGAGATGGGGCCAAGGAGCCTTAAGGTGAACTTCTCCGCAGCCCTGGGTAGGGTCACCTTGTCCATCGTTCCATCACTTGTGACAACCGTTTTGAAAAATGTTTATCATTTGCAGTTGTGGTCAATTTTCAGGGTAATTTATTGTTCTCAGTTAAACTCTTAGCTGGATGTTTGTGGTGTTAAAACTTTCGGCAGGATTAAATACAAATGCCAAGTGAGTCTAATGCGGTGTCTGGAAAGCTGTCCTGGCTTTGATCGGATTGCTTGAGGATGTGTCACCTCACCCTCTCCGCTCTTCATTACCCCAGGTTTCTCATACTAAGTTCTGTTCCCTGTGTGAAGAACACTGCCCAGGAGCTAGTGCAGTGCAACATGGGAAGCTTTTATTTTAGGACAGATGGTTTAACATTAATCATGTGTCTCGTGTATTAAAATCTTACCCTGGAATGTGTCAGGTGTGCCATTTTAAGCCAACATCCGAAACAGTCTCCTCCAGTCAGGTGCTGGTTCCACCAGTAAGTACATCTATGTTCTTTGACTCCCCTTTCCTTTTCAACAGGATGACTTGCTGTCCTTGAAAGTTGTCAGTGTCCTCCACCACCTCAGCATCAAAAGAGCCATTCAGGTTTTGAGAATAAATAACTTTGAGCCCAACTGTCTGCGCAGGAGGCCATCTGACGAGGTACTGCTTTAAGGTGAAGCTGTGAAAAGGAATCCTCTAGGGTTTTTTCCTTGGTGTTTCTGATTATTCCTGCTGTGTCTTCTCCTTCCCATTTCATTCGGTTTCATTTTTGGTTTCCTTTTCCTCATATTGTTCTTCCAGTCTCATGCTCTGCCATCACTACCTGGAACACCACTTTCTTTCCTCCACCTGCTGTGGCCCCAGACTCAAGTCCCCCTTTGCCAAGTATCCTACGTTTTAGCCAACAGCTGGCTGTTTTCTTTGATGTGCTGTCTGGACCATAAATCATCTTCAACACTGAGTTCCATGACCACTTCTTACTAAGAGTCTTATGTAACTTTCTGGAAAATTGATGGCTGTCTCAAAATTTTCTGTGTAAAAGGAGTTTGGCCCTGTTACCAGATGGGAGACTGCCATCAGTTCGTTTTGGAAGCAGCGTACGCTGCGTAGGGCAATGGATGATGAAGCAACCCAGACTCTTGGATTTAGATTCACAATGTGTATCTGCAAAAAAAGCACAGCAGCTTATGGAGCTAACTGAATTTTCAGTTCTGCTGGTAGAAACTGCAGGTAGTCCTAGTGCACAGCAGGATAATCAAATGACATGAAGCATAATACAGACCTGCCCACTGTCCAGACCCATCTCCATGTTGGTATTGCTGCAAGATAGCAATCCAAAAAGCTTTTTTATCCAGTTCCAAAGTGGACTTGCATTCATTAAGGGCAGGAGAGGTTTGTTTCAGTAGTGATTGGGGCTGGGACAGCTGAGCTGGAAAGTCTTCTTAACTGCGTGTTCCTCCTGTTCACAGAATAACGTCACACCTTCCGAGGTCACCCAGTGGACCAACCATCGCGTGATGGAGTGGTTACGCTCCGTTGATCTGGCAGAGTACGCACCTAACCTGCGGGGCAGCGGTGTGCATGGGGGACTGATGGTAAGGCGTTAGGCTGGCCTGTTCCATTTTATGGAAAAAACCCCCAAAAAAACGGCTGGGAATCACTAGAGCAAAGTTCTGACACCTTTGCTGCACACACCTTATCTTATTCTGCTTAGTAAGAAGTCGCTATCAAAATTTATTACTCCGTAGTTCAAAGGACATGAACTTCTTGGGCAGGATTAGTGTGGGCAGCAATGGGTTTCATTATCTATATTCCACTCAGGATTTAACGTACGTATGGTGTTCACCTCCTGTTCCACAATGAAGTACACTGCCATCGTGCTGTTAAACAGCCACCGTCTTCCTTCCTAGACCTGGATACGTGTTTTATTTTGTGAAGAAGGCTTGTTACTTTTGTAAAACTTGTGATTTCAATGTCCAGCTGGGATTGTTTTCAATTGTTACAGCATCAAATACTCCAGACAAGAGACTTAACACTTGCAGAAATTTGTTGTGGCGATTGAGAGGTATATCCCTGCCCAAAACATTTAATGTCTGTTTATTTTCCATCATTTCCAAGGCTGTGTTTTCCAGAATTGAAGAGGATGGTTGGTAAACATTTTGTGGCAGCTTCACACATTAAAAGAGTTAAGCGTGGATTTATCTGTTCCTTTCTTACCTGTCAATATGTTTCTACTTACAATTCCAGAAGGAAAGCCTGGTAGGGGTTTATGAATCCTTCAACTAGTTAACTCTCTTTTCTCCCTCTTTGTTGTACGTTTCCTCTAAAACACAAACAAAAACCCCAAAGCAACCTTAGGAAGTGACCAAGATAGGCATGCCTGATGAAGTCTTTGAGAGCTCATCAGACAGTACTGGCTTCAGCTGGATTCTCTGTGTTGATAGGTTTTGGAGCCTCGTTTCAATGTAGAAACCATGGCACAGCTGCTGAACATCCCACCGAACAAGACACTATTGAGACGGCACTTGGCAACTCATTTCAACCTCCTCATCGGGCAAGAGGCCCAGCAGCAGAAACGTGAAGCCATGGAGTCCCCAGATTACGTCCTCCTAACAGCAACTGCCAAAGTAAAGGTTGGTCACTTGTTCTGGGTCAGTGTGTCAGCTTACAGGCCGACATTTGAATCTCCAGTGTGCTGGTTTTAGCCACGTTTGGAGGGCAGTTCGGTAAGGTCTGAGAAGGGGAGCTTACTGCTAATGAAAGAAGCACGAGAGCAGGACTCGGCACAGATGGGTTTGACACTTGTGTCTGCCATGAACGCACCACATCTCAGCCTCTTATGTGCACGGACAAGAGGTAGCACTCATGTGTTGTCCTTCTGTCTGTTCTATAAGGTATTTAGGAGGGAGACTGTCTCTTATGGTTTGTATGCTCATGGTTTAATGCAGTAGGGTTCTGATCACATTTGGGATCCTTTAAATGGTGGTGTCTTAATGGTAGAATGAGGGGACACATCTTGTCCATTCAGATGCAATTATCGTGAAATACAGCTACTCAGAAGGTCTTTGTTGAGGAGAGCAGTGGGGGTTTGACCCTTCATCACTGAAATACCAGTGCGAGGGTAAGCAACCTGTTGATTCTTTGCTGATTCTCTAACTTCTTGTCAATTTTCTCTCCACTTGTAAGCCAAAGAAACTTGCCTTCAGCAATTTTGGGAGCCTGAGGAAGAAGAAGCAAGATGATGTGGAAGAGTATGTGTGTCCTATGGAGCTGGGGCGGGCATCTGGAAGTGGGACAAAGAAGGGTTTTAAGCCTGGCCTGGATATCCGAGTATATGACGATGATGATTTGGACAGACTGGAGCAGGTAAGCCCATTTGAGCAGTTTGGACTCTTTGACTGTGCTGTCAGGTTTGGTGGAAAACTTTCCTTTCCCCAGGGAAGCCTTCTGTCTGCTTTGGCCTGTGAAGGTCCTGACTTCCTGCAGTCGCACAGCATTACTAACAAAGGTCTCTCAGCCCAAGGAGGTTCAAGCTGTGAATGCAGCCTTTTTAGGACCTACTCTGCCATAACTGTTTTCTCCCAAAATGTCACGCTCCTCCCTTGCTCTGATCATGTCAGCTGTAATCAAGCAGTTACATTATGTGCTGCACTTAATTGCCACTCTCCCATGGCATACAATGAATTTATTATTGATTTATTATTCATTATCTGGTTTTTTTATAGATGGAAGATTCAGAAGGGACAGTGAGGCAAATAGGAGCGTTTTCTGAAGGCATCAACAACTTGACTGTAAGGCTTGAAAGTGGGGTCTGTGGAATAAGGTCTCTGTGAGATGGGTGTAAACCCCTTCCCAGTTGCCACTATTAAGTAGCGATGCTGTGTAATACAAATACACCGAGTACAACTTCTCTTCGCTATTACTGACTCTGTCAAGCAGCTGAGTTTTGTAGTTTTGGGGGCAGTTGCTTTGACAGATTCCAGTGCATAGCAGGACCTAGTCTTTGGATAGCGGGAAGTGCCACTGGTCTCTGAGGGCTAAAGTATATAAAACACTGTGCACATTATAGGTGTAGCAAAGCCTTATCAGAACTTATCAGAACAGTTGAGGTCCTTTGGTTTTTGTATGGGGACAGAGAGGAAAGGGAAAAGAGAAGGAAGATCCCTGCCTGTTCCCGCAGCAGGGAGCAGTGGCCCATGGTTGCCAGCTCTCCTCGCTGACCCCTGGGGAGGGCAGAGGACGTGGCATCTGGCTCTAGGCTAGCGGGTTGCCCTTGGGTGGTGAGCTCCAGCTGGGGTTCACAGTGC
The DNA here is from genome assembly GCF_023634085.1 of Falco cherrug. Taxonomy (NCBI): domain Eukaryota; kingdom Metazoa; phylum Chordata; class Aves; order Falconiformes; family Falconidae; genus Falco; species Falco cherrug. The sequence goes on along the minus strand of NC_073701.1, from coordinate 16,456,972 downwards.
ATTTTCTGGGTGGGAGCCCAGCCACAGCCTGTGCTTCCCGAGCTGTTAGGGCTAGCAGACAGCACTGAGCTGGTTTGTCACTAGTGTGAATGAAAAACATCCTCAGCAGAACGAAGCAGTGGCTGGCAGGGCTGACAGCGGTGTTTGCTGCCAGGCACAGGGCTGGACCATCCTGGGTTCCTGATCTCAGTTGTGAGGGCCTGAACCTTGACTCTTCCCTCCTTTCCTTTCTAGCACATGTTGAAAGAAGATGAAATGTTTAAAGACTTTGCAACTCGCTCTCCTAGCACCAGTATAACAGATGAGGACTCTAACGTGTGACAGTAACCACCAGGCACTGACAAAGGTTCACTTCTCTATGTGCAAGAAACGTCATCATTACACGTGACGGGCAGCAAATCATGTACATTACATTGCTCTTGCTTCTGTTTGTTAGAAGTAACATTGGCAGGCACAGAGATTTTAAAAAAAAAAAAAAAAAAGGCAGGAAAAAAAAAAAGGTGCCTACTCTAAAGTTGCCATAAGAAACACCCAGACACTGGTGAATGGTAATTGTTTTTACTATATTTAATGTACAAACTGGTGATATGTTTCAGTGTTGCATTTAAATGTACGTGGTATGATAGTGCTCCTTTTGCTTATTCACAGCCTCAGATAACCCTTTATACTGTTTCAAAATAACAGATGATTTTAGGTAGAAGTATTGCATCTGTAGATATCATGCATCAGCTTTCTCTAGGCTTTCAGCTGAAAAAAGACATTACTGCTCTTTTCCAAGTGCATTTGTTTGGCACAAATACCAGTTCTGCCCTTCCTACAGTATCCAATGTAGGATTTTAGTCATCCATGCCATGCATAAACCTTCTGGTAGTTCTTGACTGTTGCTCTTATTTTTATACTGTTTTATAAAAAAAAAAAAAAAAAGAAAAAGAAAAAAGAAGTGTATGAACTACGTATAAAAGCAAGAATTTAAATTTTCTGAGATAGAGTGATGGAAAGTCCAAGGTGTAGGGGAAGGGGAAAGGGTTGTAAAAAAATTATGCCAGTTTGCAGACCAGCTGGTTACTGGAAAAGGCAGGCTGACCTTTGGAACTGTTTGCTTTCATTGCTTTTTACTAAGTGCACAGTTTAATGATCTTCCATTTGGGATGAAACAATTACAAAGCACATTTCTTCTAGCAGTGACTCCTACGGAAACTGCACGTATTAAAACATCTTCTTTCTTGTTCCCAGCAGCAGTAGTTATAGCATTCAAACAAGGTTATTAAAACTTCTGTGACTTACAACTTAAAAAATTTCCTTAAAGTTGAGGGTACTCCCTGCGTATGGAAGGGATATTTCTGTGCTGTGACTAATGTAAAGATGATGTAGTTGCAAAAAGATAAAGTTATATAGAGAAATGTATAGGAAATATATTATTTCATAATATTAAACCTAAAGTGGGACTTTTCCTCCAAAATTCAAATATCAAACATGTTGCTCATCATTTTACCTTCTTAAAGTACAGCTCCTCTGCTTTTGAAGATCATCAGATTTTTAAAAATCCTAACTAGCCAGTGGAAATCTTTTTTCAGACTTTCAGTACCGCGAGGTGTCCTAGCCAAAAGCAAACAAAAAAAAAAAGGAACTGTTTATTACAGTGGTTATGCGTATGGTGTTGAACATTGCATGTATTTTAGCACAATGGCATGAAGCTTCTTTGCTTTGTAAAGGCAAAAAAAGTACAGCTGGAATTGTTCCTTGCAGTGGTGTGTTGCTTTACCAAGCGTTTGTCACTCATTTCATTGCTCTCCTTGCTGGAAGTGAGATTGTTTCTGACACGTTGCTGGTGTGGTGCAAGGGATGTTAGATTGGCACAGACTTTGTGGTTATTCCTGAAACACTATTAACAAAGCTAGGAAAGGAAGAAACGTTCCTTCAGGGGCTCCCAAGGAGCTCCCATCAGATGTTGGGATAAGATTGGAGACATATTCTAGCATTATATTATTGTAACCTGATGAGCTATTACCAGCCTGGTTCTTTGAAGGATGTGCAGTGTAGGCTATTATATATGTACCAAGGTGAAAAATTTGATGTGGACTGGTTGTATTGTACATAATATCAGGTGCTGCTTTTTTCTCTTTATTAACTGGAGCCAGGCAAACAATCCATAATGTATACGTCAGAGAGTTTGTGCTGCTCACCTTTTGTCTACAAACAGATCATAACTGGTGCTTTATTCAATGTTCCTGACTAATTCCTGTCTGCCAATAATTTGTGGCCACTTGTTTCTTCCTCTGCAGTCTTGGGGGTGTTTGAGCTATTTTATTCAGGCAGAGATAACATGTTTGTCACGCCTGCCATCAGCTTTAGGGTGCAGATGCTTGGGATGTGAATTCAGGGCTCTCTTTCTGTGGATACTCTGCATATGGTTATTACTTACATGTAAGCTGAACTTAAGACCCTGTTCTCCCTAATGCTGCAGAAGCACTGGGAAGACATGGGGCAGGCTTCTGAGCAGAAGTATTCTTCCAGGTTCACTCTCACTAGACACTGGCTAGTGAACATGACTTGTGATATTCACAGGGGAAGAAAAAAGGGGGCTAGCAACGCAACATTATGTGCTGAAATAGGCACAAACACTCTCTGGTTTCTCTTCAGTCCAGTGCTATTAGCAACCGTATCAACAATGGCAGATGATGGTTTATTTAAGTCCAGTGTGAGCAGCTTTCTGCTCTGAACAATCCTGCCCTGCGCTCACTGTTTGGAAGCCAGGTCATCCCCTTGCAGCTGCCTATCATCTGAACCTTGGTTGTTTTATGGGGGTGGAATATGAAAGCAAGTGATAAAGTCAGAAAGCTTACTGCGCACGTGTGCACACAGTTGATACCACCGGGGTATTTTAATTTGTGCGTGTTTGAGGAGGGCAATGTAACTACTGTGTATTGCCATGTAAAATCCAATAAAGTCTGTGGAAAATGCAAAGTGTTTCTGGAAGCTGGTTCCTTTTTAATGTGTTGTCATCTTTTCCTTTTTATTTTCCTAGGAAGCTCATTTTGTTCTGTTAAAAAGATGAAGGAGAAGGGGCAAAATCACCCATCTTTTGTGGACTCATTAGTTCATTTGTCGATAGTGCCTGCAGAAGGACTCAGCTGACAGCTAAGAAACCCAGCCCCGCTGCGCCCCGTGGCAGTGATGGGCTTGTGAGAAACGGGCACTGGCACGTGTGCAGGGGGCACCCGGGCAGCCCCACGCTGGCCCTGCAGGGGCTGCGGGGCAGGGGAGGGTGGTGGGAGGTGTTGGGCTGGTAGGGCAGCTGGCCAGCCCTGCAGCCCAGCTGGACAAGGGGGTAGGCACCTGCACCTCGTGGGCATGTATTATCCCTCGGCTCCTCCGGCTTCAAGCATTTGCAGGCGAATGTGGCTTGCTCCGTGGGGGATGTAGGTCTGCTCCTGTCCTGAGGAGGAGGAGGGAAGAACGCTGCTAGGGACTAGAAGCTGCATGTCCGCGCTTGCACAGAAATACAGAGGGGACTCGAGCATCCAGGCGGGTGAAAAGCACCATCTAAAAAGTAGATGGACTTTTTAGATGTCAGTCTTTTAGACAGCCTTTTTAGCAGTCAGCCATGAGAGTCCACATTTGATGACTGTGCTGCTTTAGAGAGGTCGGCGCTGAGGCCCCCTGAGTTCAACTGCTATCCATCTGTATCGTGAGCTGCTTGGGCACCCGTCTCTCTGGTCCCAGGTGTCATTCCCCTCCTCATGCCTGTGGAGCCCTCAGCAGTCAGAGGTGCTCCAGCTACTTTGCCAACAGGAGCTGAGCTTCCCCAAAGTACTTTTTGTTGCTGGGGTGCAGGTACAGTTGATGTATCAATGTTTTGCCCAGTGTAGCCCAGATAATGTACCAGAAAATGCAGAACCCCTGTCTCATGACCTTAATTTCTGTGGTTTTATTCACCAGCCCAACATTTCAGTGGGAACCATGAGGATAAACACTTTGAAACCTAGAGTATAATAAACTTGGCTGTTTGTTTACAGTGATGAGGACAAGATAGATGTGTATTGCTCAAGAGCCTATGGAGGTTAAACCCAGCTTTTTTCCATTTGCTTAAATTACCTATATATAATTATAAGAATAAATAAGAATAACCTCTGGAATTACTCTTCTGATTCCCATCCACTAGGTATTGTTGCATCCTGGCTTTCCCTTCAGGAAGGAAGCTGCACTTACTCTACCTGCATACTTTTTATACCTTGCACGGCTTTGTTGTTATGATTGCTCAGTGCATACTTTATGCTTCACCTTAGTATTCTGGCATTTTCTTTTGCAGCAAGAGCTTTTCCTACTGAGCTTCTTTATCCTCAGTTGGGAGGAAGAAGATTGTGCTCTTTGAGGCAGCTAAAAGAAAAGCTTCCTGAGTTGCAAGTAGATTTGGAGCAGTGGTCAGCAAGGAGAGTATTAAGTGATGGAGAACCTTTGATCAGAAAGGAAATTAGAGTTACAGTCAGAGATACCAGGAGAAGCAGCAGCGTGTTCCCTCTGAGAAGGTCTTGAAGGAACGGAGATGGGCCCATGACACATTTGAAGACCTGTGGAAGAAAAGACACATAATATGTAAGACATGATCTGTTTCTTAGAGAGGGGACCCAAGGGCAGCAGCAGGACTGACCAGCCCGTGCATCGGAGAAGGTGTTTCCCTGGGTGGCAGGAGCACCACAGCTGTAGTCAGAAGGAGAGATCTATCAAATGAAGTTTTGAGCAATGGGAGTAAAGAGGGCAGAGAAAGACAGATCCTTGGCACTTTCTTCACTCATTCAGAATGAAGAGGAGGAAGAGCAGCGTTCAGCAGGACAGAGCCTGTTTCTTCAGAAAGATGGTGAGATCCTGGACCAATGAAGAGACCAGAGTAGTGCATTTGGCACCAGCAACATCTAGAACTGAACAGGGCTGGCTCCTGCTGCTGCAGTAAGCCTGTGTTCCAGCTTTCACTGCTAGGGAGAATAGGAAGCATTTTATTGTAGCTGCATTTGATAGTCCTGCATTGTGCTGCATTGACTGTCCAAGCTTCCTTGAGATAATCTGGTTACAGGCAGCAACAGCACAAGCTTCTCGGTTGAGCCCAAAGTCCAAGGTGGTGTGCATTGCCATGGCACAACTAACGCTACTGACAGTAGCAGCAGTTAATACTGGAATACAACACCCGACAGCCCATCAAAAAACACCACCACGTCATTTCAGGCACCCTGTAGAAGTCTTCAGGTTTGGATGCCTACTCTGGGTGATTTAAAAGAAAAAGGTTGCTTCATAGTCCTAGAGAGGAGATCAAAGGAGATAAAATCAGACTGTAATGGGATAGCATCAGCTGAAGAAATGGTGCCAGAATTAACAGCAAGGAAAACGAGCACAGATGAATTCAGGTGGGAAAGTGACTGGGCCTGTTGGGCTGGTTGCTGCTCAGTCAGCTGTAGAGAAACACCCAGGAGAAGGCCATGACCTTCATCTGGAAGGCAGCAGGTAACCACGTGCATGCTTAATAGGTCTGGCTGAGCCCAGCAACTACAAAGCCTTTGCTGGAAAAGGAAGGGACTTCCCTGAGGCAGTCTGCACGTGGAAACTAAGTCCTGCACAGAAAATGGGCCAGAAGGCACCCAAGGACAACCAGAAGAACAAGGCTGAAACCCTAGTCATTTGTGAAGTCTTCAGCCAAGGTGTGGTCCATGCATCTCAAAGGTGGAAGGACTATCTTGGTTTCATGGATCCTCAGAGCAAATTCCAGACGGCCACAAACAGGCTGAGCAAGATGGTTTTGGTCAACTTCTTCAGTTTCTGCATGAAAAGGGAATGGAGGAATGGATCATGACAAGCAAAATGACCAAGCAGTAGTCCTCCCTGTGTGGGGTGCGCTGGGTCTGGACTCTGTCTGGAGCTGACAAGCAAATCAAACTTGGGATGGCGGTGCAGGCGGTGCAGCTGGCCGAGCTTTGCTGGGAGGGCAGCCCTGCTGTGCTGGGGGCAGCTGCGGGAGCTGTGCGGGTGGGTGACCGCTTCCAAAATGGGACCAGGTTTGGGAAGCTGGTAGAGCTGTGCCGCCTGGTGGGATGGGACTGCCTGGGCTTGTTCATCACGTGTGCCAGGGAAGCCTGAGGCACATCTGAGGAGTCAGGTTAGACAGCATTGCCCAGGAGGAGCAAAAATGCCGCCTGTTGGGCAGGAATGCGCTATGGCAATTTGTCACTAGTACCGACAGCTTCCTACCCACAAAAGACATGTTGGAAAACTGCCTTGGCACAAAAAACAGACCAAAGGAGGTGGCCAATACACACACAAACTTTCTGTAAACCACTGGTTAACAGCAGTGGCTCTTTGCATGCCAGAGGCTGTATTGGGCTCAGCTTGGCCTCTTTAGCTTTTCTTCTCACATGCCATCCTCTGCACCCCCTTACATCCCACCTTCCCTTCCACCCATTGCATTCCCTTAGCTCCTGCAGGAGCCAGGCTGAGTCAGTCTCTCCAAGTTTTAAAACAACAGGACATACCCTGCCAGAAAAACATGTTTATAGAAGGCGCATCATTCTTGCAGAACATTTTGTTCACCAGACATAGTCTTGGCTGGAGCTGATGAAAGCTTTATCACCCTGAGCCTTTGGGAGGTCATGGTAGATTTGACTCACAGCCTCTGTTAACCGTGTGGCAGATTTTTTCCTGTAATAGACGGCAGAGTCTGTAATAAAGACGATGTACTGGTTCTGGTCGGGAGATCTGCACTGAGCATGAAGGACAGTATCAGGGCTTAAGAACACCGGTTTGGAGGAGTGAGCTGGTTCCCAACTAAGAGGAAAAGCCCTTCCCTGCAATAGAAATGAGCTATAAGCTAAACATATTAATTACCTGCCCCTTAAAGCAGCTCAGTGCCAGGCTACAGAGGGCCTCAGAGCTGTGACCGCAACACAGGGGCAGGGTTGGTCCCGGCTCCAAAGCCTGGTTTTGTTGAGTGGCGGCACCAGGTCAACGCATGGCAAAAGGCAGGGGCTGGCGTTAAAGAAAACGGGAAAAATCAACCAACGGGGACAAAAACCTGGCCCTGGAGATGGAGGGTATTTTTACTTTTCATGGCAGCAGAGGCAGCACCTGACTAATCACGCAAAAGAGTATGGAGGAGGCAAAATTATTTCATGATGAATTTGTTCTCAGTAGCTTAGCAGCTGATTGCATTTAAGGACTGATTTATTCCATTTCCATCAGCTTTTAGTGGACAAAGTGAGACTTGTGGCTTGCAGAATTGTAATTACTTTGTTTCAGCTACTGTTAACCAGTAAAGGAAGACCTGCTCAGTTTTCAAATCGGTAAACTCACTTTGTTTATAGCTACTTGAATAATTTTGTCAGTGCAAAACTCCTCCACCTATAGTTTTCTTGTAATTTTGTTTAACAAAATAAAAATTTCAAAATCTCATTCATATTTTTCTACTTACTATTTGAGCCATAAGATGGAGCAGCTGCCAAAACGGTCTGCAGTTTTCCATGGCATAGGTGTGAAGGCTGAAAGGGGAACTGAAACAAAAACAAACATGCAGAGAACTGTGAAATTTTTGTGGAGTCACGTGCAGGGCTAGTATGGAGAAGGGAAGCCTTTCAGTTTTGAAATAACTCATTGAGATACAGTTGTTTTTCGAAGGCTGGTGTCACTCACGTTTGGGCCACTCACTTCAAGAAAGACCTGGAGGTGCTGCAGCATGTCCAAAGAGCAACGGAGCTGGTGAAGGGTCTGGAGCACAAGTCTTGTGAGGCGCAGCCGAGGGAACTGGGGGTGTTTAGTCTGGAGAGGAGGAGGCTCAGGGGAGGCCTCACCTTACTGCCTCTACAGCTCCCTGAAAGGAGGCTGTAGCGAGGTGGGTGTCAGGCTCTTCTCCCAAGGAACAAGCCATAGAATGATGGGAAATAGCCTCAAGTTGCTCCATTGGAGGTTTGGTTTAGATATTATGAAAATTTTCTTCAGCGAAAGGGTTGTCAGGCATTGGAACAGGCTGCCCAGGGAAGTGGTTGAGTCACCATCCCTGGAGGTATTTAAGAGGCCTGTAGATGTGGCACGTAGGGACATGGTTTAGTGGTGGGCTTGGCAGTGCTGGGTTAATGGTTGGACTTTATGATCTTAAGTCTTTTCCAACCTGAACGCTTCTATGATGCTATTGTACTTTTTGTGTGTAGCAGGGGTTTGGTGGGACACGGGATAGTTCTGGTGTTTTATGTAGAAAGCACGCATAGCTACGGGGATATGTGCAGGGAGGGGGGAGACTCTGCCCACTCAGGAGGGCTGGAGTTTGGTTTGGTTTTGATGGGGTTTTTTTTCCACCCGTTTAAGAGTAACAGCACAACTAACACTGCAGCAGGATTGATTGGGTTATAAAAGACCAGCAGAAAAGCTTTAATTTTGCATTAAATTGCTATCTTATTTACCTACCTCATAAAGTTAGTAAAAGCGAAGTGAAGGGGTTGGGTTGTGGGGTCATTTTTGTTTGTTCTGGGCATGGTTTTTCCATCCCCTCTTTGAGGGACATTGCTTGCTAATGTATAGTTTAGTATAATATATAGTTTACGCTGCCATTGAGCTCAAGAGCTCATAGAAGCATAGCTCAGTGAAGAAAGTTTATCAGAAAAGGAAACTTGCAGCACCACTGCTCTTGGCTGTAACATAGCCAAGTTGGTCTTCGTAACAAGAAAAAACAACAGAACCCAGCACCCCAGTAGCTTATCACAGGACACAGATACCCATCTTACCTGGGCCACAGGACACAGATATCCATCTTACTGGGCCACAGGACACATAGACCCATCGTAACTGGGTCCACCACGAGTTTCTGACTCAAGCAGGGATGACCTGGGCCCTTGGTGCCAGTGCTTTACTACTCCAGGAGGGTGTCTGGCATAGCCCCCCCGCCCCCAGCTTCTGCTCCAGCACTGTGGTCCGTGTACCCCAAGCTGTATGCTACACAGACACTCACTGCCTGGCTGAAGCCTTCATTACAGCTGTCCTGTCGCTCAGCCACACACTCTCCCCCCCTTCCTCCCTGGGGGATCCATCACCAATCACCCCTACTTTCTCTTCTGTCTCCTACACCCTGGGAGGATAAAACCTCCCACCGCCTGCTGTACAGACATTTCTGTTCTGCTGCTGCGCGGACTCGTTTTCATGGTTAGCACAGGCCACTGGCTGATAGCATCCACGAGTGAAGAGTCACAATTGTTAGAATAAAGATTGTTAGAATGGTTGGAAGCTATGCACTCGGAGGAATTTGCTGCAACAAGCTGCCTACATACACTCCTAACACCCACTGACGGGAGCCAGGCTAAAGCCAGACAGAGAGCAGCCCGACGCAGATGTCTTGCGACCGCTGCACTGCGAGTGCTGCATGCCGACTGCGGTAGATCTGTTTATAAACAGGGTCCTGTCCTGTTAATTCAAACTGTAGGGTGAGGTGGCAGGCAGGGTATGATCCCCAGAAGCACTAAGCAAATGCTGCCGCTACCCCCTCATGCTGCTCAAGCAAGGGGAGTTGCAGACCCCTGCTGCCTCAGTCCCGTTCTGCTGTTCCCCCACTGACACTCAACCCAAACGTGTCAGAAGTTACAAATGCGAGGGAGAGCCTGGCTGCTGCACAGGCTTTGCCCAGGCAACACACTGTTTTTTCCTGTTTACTTAAGCAGGAGGATCAACAGGAGAAAAGCTCAGGAACAGTATGAGGCTCCTTTCTGTAAAGCAAGTTCTTTTTACCAGCAACTTTCAGAGGACACTATTAAACCCCTGAGGCGACGCGTATTTCCTTACCCTTCATACACTACCTTGAAAGACTGAAGCAGACAGACCCCCCCCTCGTACAGGCAGCTGGGAAGCCAGGACAGGTGCCTTGGTCAGGGCAAGCGGTCACTTCACCGCGTGTATCGCAGAGCACAGAGCCAGGGGCTGCCTGCAGCTCCGGCCACCATGGCTGTGACAGCAGTAACGCCCACACGGAGCAGCAGACACGCAGCTGGGACTGCTGCAGCACCACAAGAAGTGCAGGCTCCAGACCGAGTGAGCTACTCAAGCAAGATAGGAACAGCTCATTCCTTACCTCCTTCCATGCTCAGATCCTCTGTTGCAACAGGACCGGCACCTGAAGAAAGACCCCAGCCCCCTGCAAGCACATCTTCACCATTTGGGGTGGGGGGGGTGGGGGGAGGGGGGGGGGGGTATCTGCCTTTGCACAGTGGCAAGCTAAGGGAAGGGGACCCACCTCTGGTAAAGCCAAAGCAGCAGCAGCCCTTCTGATCCCGTTTCCACAAAATTCATACAGGAGGTTCACATTTCCACAGCTGCTTTGTAATCAGCATATCCTGTCAGAAACCTGGAGGAATACTCAAATTTCTGTAAGACAGATGACTTGGTTCAAAGGAAAAGAAATTAATAACATGTTAAATGTCAGTGGTAGAAGTTGGTTTAAATGCTATTGTACAGGACCATCAAGCAACAGGGACTGTAACACAGTTTTGTTTCAGTAGATTTAATAAATAAAAAGCAGGATTTTATATAAAGAGTCTCATATTCACAAGGAAGATGTACAAAATAAAGGTTAAAAAAAGAGGAGACTGGAGTGACAGGGAGAAAAACGGAGACCATTTACTCCCTGACTCAGCAGCCAAACACAGCAGTTTGCACCAAACTCAAACGAAAGAGATAAGCGCTTGAGTAAACAAATCTAACAGGCTTTTTTTTTCCTTTTTGAACCTTCACTTTATAGAGATATTTTTGCAAATATAGTTTGTCTTTTATGAGGTTGAAGATGATCTGCTCAGTAAGACACAGGTGATTCACCTGCAAGATACTTTATTTCTTACACAGATGTGAAAAAAGCCAGTAATTGAATAAGCAAAGTAATACAAAATAGTTGATGTGTAACCAGCTAGTTATTTTTTTAACAAGAAAATGTCGTTAAATAATTAAAAAATCTATGCATATCCCACACTGATATAAACCAGCAGCAAGATAATTTCTCTCATATGTCTGCTTTTCATCTCTTAAAAAAGGGACTGAAACTTACTTTAAGTATTATTTGAACTTTGGAGCATAGTATTAAAGAACAAGTTTCAGAAGCACACATCAAAAATTCAAGACTTCAGAGGCAAGCATCTAATTAATAAAATTATTAACAGTATTATCCATTTGAGATTCCTTAAAATAACTGTGTATCTTTTTCTCCATTTAATTCATGGTGAAAATTAACCTTGTAAGCACACAGTACCCATCTGTTGTACAGGCATAAAAGAAAACATGGCAAGCTATAACCCTCAAATACCTATCAGAATCTTTTTAAAACTGGTACTATACAGTGACACTTGTAGCTAACTAACATCCACATTTCTTCATATACAATCACACACCCTTTCCGTCACTCTGATTTCATCACCAAAGCAAGATTTTTAGTTCCATAGATTCCTTGCAGGACAGCTCTAATCTCAGCAGTATCTGTTGTTTCGGAGCAGAAGGTTCGGCACACAAGATGCCTTAAGTTTACTACAGACTAGGTTAAAGGCTGCTGTAAAAAAAGTTATTACAAAAATAAAAACCAGAGCTATCATAAAGAGCATCTAAGAAATGGTTTTAGATTCAGTGAGACATTTGGATTTGCTGTCAGTTTTGTGACTTAAGGCTGTTCCCACGCATTGTACCAAGCAAAACCCTTTGGGGCTTCTTCGCCTGAGCAAGAAATGCAGGCAAGTCCCCCAGCTGCACGCACGCACCACACCACATGCGAAGCTGGGCTACCTGAGACCCACCCTGGCAATGAAACCTGAGCTCAGCCCCCTTTGTTCCAAATCCTTCTCTAGGAAACAAGAAACTGAAACTAGATCCAGTTTTCACTCAGCATTTTTTTCACTGCACAGCACATCCAGAACTGCTTTTGTACTCCTATGGCACCACCCGCTATTTAAGAATAAATACAAAAGTTGTTATTTTTTTCCCTGGTATTCCACACACATACAACCAATTCCGGCTATTTGTGAAACAGTGCACAAAGCAGCCTGCTTTCTGTAGTTTCTTTCATTGCCCAGGGATAAGAACTGTGACCAGCTGGAGAAGTGTTTGCATTTAAGAGAGACTACTTCAAAATACAAAGGAAACAATTTTTGTGTTGCTGTCTACCTCTGTTTTGATTAACAAGGCAGCTTGAACAACTTCAGTCATGCTTAAGTCATAACTGGTTAACTGTCATCCTTCAACTGAACAAGAACCTTTAAGCTTCTGATGTTGCAAAGACCACACATAAAAGGCAAACGCTCCTCCCTGGCCTTCATACTGTAAAAGCTCTGTAAGGATTAAAATTTGGCATAAACGGTGGATAATCCAGCACATTCCATGTATTTTCATACTTCATACCACACAAAATACTGGGTATGCACAGTGTTAGGAAGTAGGATATTACTGCCATTTGATTACAATGCTAAGAAAAAGCATAAATGAGTGTTTACTGCCCTAAGCAGCTATACTGTCCTCCCTTGAGGTGGAATATACCCTATAGCCCCGCACTAGGCATCACTATCTTTCCACAATACAGTTGTTTCTGTGCAACATACAGTACAATTTTAATACAGTTGAGCTTCAGTGTCTTACTTGCCAGAAATTCAGAAAAGATGAAGCATTTTTAATGTAAATGTTGCTTCCCAGCACTGTGCATCAGCCATCTCTAACTTAGTCCTGTTCCCCATTAAACATTTTTTCTTCCCTTTTACTCAAGATCACTGGATTATCGGTCCTCTTTAGAAAGAGAACCTCATGTCCTTGGTGTAGCCCAGTTTGTCCAAGTTAGGAATGCAAGCATATTGGATCATGGGAGGAGGTCCACACATGAGGATCAGAACATCATTTTGAGGTGGGGGCAGGTGGTCTTTCATCATCTCTTGGTTCACAAATCCTTGGCTGTACTCCCAATCTGTTAAAAAAATTAAGTAGGAGAAAGGGAATGAGGAGAAAAGAAGGAAAAGACAGATACAAGCCACTTTAGCATGATGTGGGGTTTGGGTTGGTTTTTTTTCCCAGTAACATTCTGGACTGTAGCATTTGTACATTCCACTCACATTAATGTCCTCAACACAGTTATGCTACATGGGAAAGCTGCCACCTCTGCTTTTAAGATGCAAAACTGATGTATGGAGAAAACAAGGGCTAATTTTTAATAAAGCTTGCTAAAAGCCCCAGGGAAATCCCAAGCACAGCTGTGAACCTTCTCAGCCCCAGCACTGTGAAACAACAACATTGATTCCTCTTTACCCCGCTGCTTGTAAGTTAACTAGGGGAAATCTAGCTAATGAGGTTGTTCCTGTTTGGAACGCTCATGGTGCTAATCAGTTAATGCTAGGATTCAGGTTTATCCACTGCATCTCCAGCCCTGGATGCAAAAAGCTGCTGACCCAAACCTTTGGGCAAAGTAAGACTTGACACATTTTTCTCCCACAGATTAACCAAAAATTTCCAGTTTTGGTCCGGTTTCATGTATGGCAGTGAGTGTCCGCACAACAGTGTTGAGGGGGTCTAAGGAGGAACTTTTATCACAACTGCTAAGATCAGTTCACAATTCACAAATATCAAAGAAAAGAAACAATGATTGTAAATTCCAGGTGAAGACTAATTGCAGGAGATGACATAACAGCAACAGACTGTGGGGACAGCAAGACCCTTCCCTCTACCCTACCAGAGGTGTATTTGTGGTCACAAGGTGAGAGAAGGCATATGGCTTTTCCTTCTCTGCCCTGAAGTACCACTCAGTAGGAGTGTGAATCCATCCTGATGCGGGTGGGCATGAGGAGGAATGGTAAGAAAGGAAAATGACAAGGAATGACACAGAAACCATTGAGCCTTTTCACAATTGTATTAACTATTTAGCCTTTCCTTCCTCAAACTTGCACAGCTGAGGGAGGCACATTCAGCTAGCTCATCCTCTCACCTGAACCAGCCAACTATATCGTGTTATCTTTAAATCTGGACTGCACCAAGCCGGAACAGCATTTTCATTGTGAACCACTGTTAATTCAAAGGCAATTCCACTGCCTACGAACAAGTTCAGCTACCATGAACTGCTGTACAATGACAGCTAGGCACGAGTCTGCACTTGGCCACATCTCCGTGAGACACAGTGCCTGACACTCCCACTGCAGCTGCCTTAATGCATGCTCTAAACACAGGACAGTAAAATAACATGTTTTATTTATGGGGAAGGAGAAAAAAAGGTCTCTTTCCAGAGTAAATAATGGTAAATATTCACGTGTAGTCATGGGAGGAATGTTGCACTACCTGAGGTGAGCTTTGTAGCTTCGGAAACACAGCCTGATTACATCTAAGAGTTTCTGTGCATCACGGTGTGAAGAACGATGCTACTGGATGCATTGATATGATTCATTAAGCAAGAAAGGAGCGCAGAAATATGCACAACATAGCATATCTTCTGTCAAACATGCATTAATACTTGTAACTTAAGCTGCAGCAGAAGCAGCATGTTAGATCTTACTCTCAGGTGCTCTGTCCAGCGTGTACCAGCACTTCAAGCGACCGGGATTCTGAACCTGGATCTCCTCTAGCTCGGAACGTAACAGGATATCTTTCTCTGTCTGCAGGGTAAGGAAAACAATGATTATGTTCTGCATTTGAATGCAGCCCTCAGATGACCACAAAGCATTAGCTACAGCCCTGAGAGATGGAACAGATAATTTGACTCTGTTTTACAAGCTGAACAGAGCAAACACATTATTTCCACAACTACGCTGTGGCAGAGCTAACAAAAAGGTTCATAACTTTCAAAAATCCTGACCATGCAATGCCTTCCCTCTAAAAAATAAAACAAAGCAAAACCTGTATCAAAGCACAGAACCTTCACTTGTTCAGGGATTTAGTGGTAGCATCAGAAGAGTAAAGGCCTCTTTCAGCACTTGAACTTTCATCAAAAAACTAAACGTGACTGCATGCAAATACCTTCCTACCCCTCCGTACTGTGCCGCTCTGTCAAGAGAACGCTGGGTTTTTCACCTTTGCCACGTCAAGTTTCATCAGCACTGCCATACAGAGATTGCTTGGTTTTTAAACAGGATGTGGAACAAATAATCAGAAGGGCATTGAGTTCTGTCTGGAACAAATGTTACCCAGGGTATCAAGTTCTGCTCCTCCCTGATGCAACACTGAAGGCCAAAAGAAAGCTTTAATCCTGTAGGAGCAGCTGCAGTTTGGGAAGGAGGGAGATGGCTAAGGATTAAATATGGTACCATCCTTTGCAGCTTTAATAATTTGGCACTATGTCTGTCACCGTGGGGGTAAGGAGGAACATGCCTCTATTGCCGAGAAGGTGCCTATTTCTGGATCTGCAGTTGCATGTGTTCCAGAAAAGCTATGACTGGGCCCTACCAACGGAAAGCACGCTAGTCAGATGCACAGTATGAGCCCGTGTACATTGTCATCTGTAATCCAACACAGCTCTTTCAAAAGGGCCAAATAAAAGATCAGCAAAACACGTCAAAAAATATTTTAAGTATTTAAAAATATTAAAAACCATCTAGTCTGCAGGCTTTCCTGACTGACCATTTGTCACAAGGCTGCTTTGTATTTGTGCAGTTACTGGGTACAAGGACTCTTTAAATAAGTCAAGGATTGATGTTTACACAGGCTGTTGCTAATACACAGGCAATTGTTCCCCGAGTCCTCCCTGCAAGAAGCAGTAGGTTTTCTAGGTTGCTAAAGCAGCTCTAGTCTTAGTCTAGTGTATTAGTCATTCTGAATTACTCACAGCAAATCCTCGCCCTCCTGCCCTCATACTGACTGCACTTCATGCCAACTCCTAGGGCTCAGCAGAGACCAGCTGCTGCAGCCACACCAGCCACACGATGCCAGAGGGCATGGGCAGGGCTCTCAAGGAAGTTTTACTGTAATAAAGCATCAGAACAGGGTATCTGTTGGCACTTGGATCATAGCTTCTGAGCAGAAAAATCTTGGTTTATAATTCAGATACGGCACAAAGGAAATGAGGACACATTGAATAGGAGAGCCTAAAGAAGCTAAAAAACACAGCCATGAAGTGAGGTTCACCACAAATAATGAATATTTGTTTCTGGATTATGAGCTATTATCATGGAGAAATTTAAAAGCAAAACTATTAACATCAGGCAAAGGGGCACTGCAGTTCAGCAGCACACCACCATTTGGGTTGCCTGGTCATCCAACAAATCTCAATCACACGGATTTCATGGATGACAAATCTTCCCTTTGGCCAGCACCGCAGTACGACACACCTCAAAGAGCAATGGAAACACGTGAAGAACTGACAGAGGGAAGGGAAATGAAAGAAGACAACCTTGCAGAATCACAGCTCCGTAGCTGAGGGAGCTGCTGGAGGCCACTGTTAATTTTAGCCTCACCTACGGTGTTCTCAAACAGAAAGATTCCACATACAAACCCTGCTGTGAAGTTGGGGAGTTACAATTGCTAGAGGAGACAGATGTCCACCTGTTTCACATTTCCACTAAGACAGACTGCTCTGAAAGTCCACCCAAAACATTAACAACTTGCACAAAGAAATGCAGAGGTTTACAATATTTATAAACCTGATTAGAAACAGAGCAACGAGACACAGGAAAGCGAGCATTAGCTGGAAGGAAAGCAGCATTTCTGTAGTCACACTAAAAAACTAATTCATTACGGTGCTTTTATACAGGAACTTTTCAACATTTCAGTTCACTTCTCCCCTCAGGGTTTGTATTTCTGCACCAGGTTTTCTCAGCAAGAATTTTGTTTGCTGAGTGGAGTTCTGTTAGTCAAGTAAAAGTTTATGAATAGAAAACAGGACAGAATTACCTGATTAGCAAAGAGCAGCTGACAAATGGTAGGGTCGTGTTCGTCTTTTATGATTGCTCGAATGATCTGCAGCATAGGTGTTATCCCTGAAAGAGGAAGGCAGGTCAACGATACGAGAATGCAAAGGGGCAAAAGAAAATGCAAGTGAGCACATGAGAGAAAATATGAACAAATACGTCTACCAGCTGTCAGAAACCAAGGATGAATCTTTGTATGTACATACCAGTCCCACCTGCAATCATCCCCACATATTTCACTTTCTTAATAACTGGTTCAGCTTTCTTTTCAGGCCGAATAGCAAACGTTCCTGAGGAGAAAGAGAGAGAGAGAGGGAAAACATTGAAGCAAGCAGGAAACAGTGCCTGTGATCCCTTCTCAGCACATTCAGCTAATTGACTTTTTCAGCCCTGTCACCTTTCCTCCTCCATATAGCAGGAGGGGGAAACAGACAAAGGTGAAGATGTCCTGAATTACAACAAATCCTGAAAGATGATTAGAGATTGTAAAACACAGACACTGGCATGGGTTATTACTTACTCCTGACTATAGCATCAAGCCATCACTACCGGTATTTTTATTTGCTCACGTCCCATACCTCTAGTGATATTCAGAAGCCCAGATCCTGGAAACCGTTCTACAAAAAGGAATTCATTTGCTCACAGAGTTTATTTACCCCATGCAGATTATTTTAAGGGAAAACATGAAATACGCAGAGTGTACTTTTTTTGTTTGTATATTTATCTCTTCTTTTTGAGCCGATTTGCCAGTTTCAGCCAAATCTGACAAAGAGCTTGAAATTGCTCAAAATGTTGTATTTGTTGTATTCACAGCTCTCTCCATCCAGGATAACATGAACACAATATACAAAGCTCTGGAAAACCACGTGTCTGAGTTCTGCTGCTCACAAAACTGCCAGAAGGATTTTGTGACACATTTGTGGCTGCACTATGCCAAAGTGAGATATTTTACGTTGGCATGAAAGTACTTCCTACTGATGAAGTTCATTTTCACTTGGAAAATCAGCATTGGACGGTGCAAATAGCAATTATTTTTATCAGTGTATAAACTATGTCCATATAAGCACGGAGAGAATTCCCTTCTTTGAGAACAGTACCAATAACAAACACTTTTATTGTCATTAACAATCCCCCTCAAGATAGCTGTTGTCTTACTTAAGAAACTAGCAATTTCTTTTGTGCAGATGCTAATAACAGAAAAGAATCCCTGTGTCTAGTGGGAGAGGGTGAGTATATTGAGAATAACAGCCCAAATAATAAATAGAGGTGATAGTTAAGGTTCAATTCATGCAGTGTGTAATCAAAATGTAGCCACAGAGATTCTGCCCATCTACACTGCTCTGGTGAGACCCCCACCTGGAGGACAGTGTTCAACTCTGGAGTCCTCAGCACAGGAAAGACACAGACATGTTTGAGTGGATCCAGAGGAGGGCCACAAAAATAATCAGAGGGCTGGAGCACCTCCTCTGTGAAGACAGGCTGAGAGAGCTGGGGTTGTTCAGCCTGGAGAAGAGAAGGCTCCAGAGAGACCTTACTGCTGCTTTACAGTACTTAAAGGGGGCTTGTAAGAAAGATGGGAATAGACTTTATCAGGGCCTGTTACAACAGGACAAGGGGTAATGGTTTTAAACTAGAGGAGGGTAATTTAGACTAGATAAAAGGAAGAATTTTTTTACAATGAGGGTAGTAAAACACTGGGACAGGTTGCCCAGAGAGATTATAGATGCCCCATCCCTGGAAACATTCAAGGTCAGGTTGAACAGGGCTCTGGGCCACCTGATCTCGTTGAGGCTGTCCCTGCTCATCGCAGGGGGGCTGGACTAGCTGTCCTTTAAAGGGCCCTTCCAGCACAAACTATTCTGTGATTCTATAAAGATTTGAACCCATCTGGAAAAAAAATGTGACATTTTTTTCTATTACTACTATTACTTTATATTTTTTTTGTTATTGTTTACTCTGGATAAATGCTATCTTCTGCGTCAGCCTTGCCTTTTCCTTTGTAG
Source organism: Falco cherrug (assembly GCF_023634085.1). Lineage (NCBI taxonomy): Eukaryota > Metazoa > Chordata > Aves > Falconiformes > Falconidae > Falco > Falco cherrug. The sequence goes on along the minus strand of NC_073701.1, from coordinate 16,438,107 downwards.
ACAAGTAGGCCACTTGGTCCTCTGAAGTCAATAGTATCCCCTATTTTCAGGCCGTCTATGTACTGGGACATCTTCCCTCCATCAGGAAACTTTGGATGGACACCTCTGAAGTAGACCTGTCAAAAATAACAATGAAGCAATTAATCTGACAGCTCAAAGATGAGCATTTACCCTTCAAATATTTAGGCACCCATACTCCTCATACAAAGAACACAATTACTACATTAAGAAATACCATTAATGAAGATTTCACTAACAGTAAGAGAAGCACCAAGTTTTCTGAAAGAGATTTAAATGCCACTCTTGCCCCAATTTTGATCAGATTGGACAGACTGGCAATTTCTCCATTGCTTTTTTATAACACAGGAAATATCTCTAAATAATCAACAAGATTTACACCCAATTTCAAAAGGAGGGAAAGAAAAAAAAAAAAGCCACTGTGATTTTAAACAGAAAACTTCTGAGAAAGATCCCTGACAGCTCAGTTGCAAAGGGATATACCTAAACCTTCTTCTTGGGAAGCCAGCTGTTTATGCATCTCAAAGTTAGGGTAACAAAAAAAGTGGGTATCAGCTTGCTGAATATTCAACTGTTCACCAACAGCTATGAATGGGTGTAGTTACACTGCTGGAACTGTGCTGGAATTATTTTTGTTTCAAATCACATGGGTGTGAAAGAGTTCCAAGTTGAGACTAGCTACAACTTTTACAAGAACAGCAGCATTTGCATGCATGCAGAGCCACACCAGGAAGAGAGTCTTGTGAAATATTTCGATCAGAGTCAAAGATTTACATTTTTCCCCTGTCACGTCTTCAGTGTGCAACATCATGTTCATGAAAATAAATAGGTAGTAAAAGGCAAATTCACATCTAATTTCACCATACATGAATAAAGTGCTATAAGTTGTAAAGAAGAAAAAAAACTTGAGTAAAATTCTAAGGGAAAATCCAGTGCAAATATTCAGGTTTTAGATTCCCATCATCTTTAAATGTATTTGTTTAGTCCTGCTACCAAGAGACCAAAGGACATCATCACAAGACTCAAAATCCCCTTCTTCCCAATTAAATCAGTTATTCACACTGTCTGGATGTAAAAATAACAATCACTGCTCTTAATGATCATAATGATCATATTATATCAGCTTCAGAAGAAGCTGATAGGCAAGGTTAATTTCTTATTTCAGAAAGTTTAAAAACAGCTGTGTGAACATCTGCAGGTCTACGCAGATTTTGGTAAACTGCAGTATGCATATACAGAAAATTATGCAGCATCTCGAGACACACTCACTAAAGGAGAGCTTGCAAAATGCCACATGGATCGCAGGTAACTACAAACCACTTGTTACAACAGTGGAAGTCCACAGTGGCACACACCTGAGCAGAAGCCAGCACACCACACTTCACGTAGCACTGCAGGTGTAAAGGTGGGCTCAGAAGTTGCCCAGCCTGGTAAAAGGACATGACATTCTCACCTTGACAACAAGATCCACAAAGCCTTTGTCATCGTAACTAGAAACCGGAGTGTAAGGTCTAACAACCAGAGCTCCATCAATCCGTGCAGACAGGTAGATATGCTGTCCTGTACACAGGGAAGAAAACAAGCAGTTTGCTTTCACAAGATTCTTCTTTCAGTGGATGTACTGACTTGGCACAGACTGCAAATACAGTCTCAAAGTTCTCCTAACTACCTCGTTTTGGGGCAACACCTTTTCCTCTTTCATTTTCCTGACACTGTAACACTTCGCCAGAGTTGTTAACCGTGCCCAGGTTCTACCTGGAACTCCACTGCTGATTTTATGCGTCAATCTGATCTGTTCTGATAGCTTCATGCATTTATATTTACCAAAGCCCTAACTGCACATGAGATCTTGCAAAAGATGTGGCATGTCTCTCCCATACAGACAAGTTAAAAGGACACCAGAGAAAAAAACCCATCAAGTGCTGTTCGCACTTCTTTATTAACATGTCAGTTATAAACTGCTACAGTTGAGTCAATAACTGTTCTTACTTTGGCCACAGACCACTCATGTCTACCAGGTCTTCTAGCTGCCACTGCTAAGGCTGCCTAGATATAAAGCACTTTTCTAACCCTGCTATTCCTCCAGCTTAGCATGTGAATGTAGCGATCACATTTCAACCTGTCACACATTCACTGAACTCTCTACAGTAGTTTCTTTCCTCAATGTCTATGTTTCTGATGAAAATGCCCTAGAATTAACTCCTTTGAAAGGTTTTCCTATAAAATTCCAACATCCTGAAGAGACCTAAACGAGGAATACCTGGGGTGGAGGGGGGATTTGGGTTTTGTTATTTTATCACCACTAGGTCAACAGAGTAAGCTATCTCTTAAGATGAATGCAGCTTTTCTGCCTTTTGTGGGAGCACAAAGAGGGGATTTTACCAGGAGCTGGTCTGCCAAGCCAGAGGGCCAGCAAGGCAAACCAGTGGGTGAATGACGATGTTCTACCTGGTGACTTGGGAAACGAGCAACCATAAGACACTTGAAGCTGTACACGAACATAATGTAAGGATGATTCAAATAACCCTCTCAGCAAAACCTATACAAATCTGGTAGCATGGGTGTTTCCTTCCTGCTAGGGAAGACCTGAAGGGAGCAGCAGCAGCAGCTTCCCGTTCCTCCTCCAGGCAAGGGGTGGCCTCACCGTCCCCTCCTCCAGGAGCAGACCCATGGTGACTACTGCACTGTGAACCTGGACAGATGGGACTGCTGTTGGGGTGTGTCTTTAAGAATTGGTACAAATCTAAAAAAGATGCTCCTCCCAAAGGGAAAACATGCCCTATGCTCTTACTCCTTAAGAGTTTTACCCTGCCCTAACAGGACCGCAGCTGGCAGCCTCTGCATAGGGCCACACACAATCCCACTCTCCCCAGAGTGAATCATGTTTTTTTCCTGTAACACTCCAGCTGCTGGTAAAAGCAAAACGCTGGTGCTGGACTAAACATGCAGGGTGCACACCGGTATCTGTCCCATGGCTGCCAAGCCTGCTGCTCCCAGCTGCTTCTACCACCCCCACCAGCTTTCAGCAACCTTTGCCTCCCCAGCCTCCCCCAGTAAACCAGTCCCTCAGTCACCCGCAGGTTAGCCCGAGTACAGCACCTTTGGGGGCACGACTATGCTGCTCCTGGACCATGGGGGGCCAGGCACACACCTTCTCAAGCTATGCTGAAACAACTGGCTGATTTTCCCTGACCTTACTAGAACACTAGAAGCAGCTGTGGCATCCAGCAGGCCAAATTCAGCCCACACTGCTTCCTTTCTGTTAGCGTGTAGGACAAGAACAATTACAGAGGTGAGACAGCTCACTCGTCAGGGTTCAGTATGGGCAAGGGAGGGAAACCAGCTTTGCCCTCACTGCTACTTAACAGCGTCAAGAGAATAATATATCCTAAACAAGAGGGAGCCTAAACACAACGGACTGTAACGCTGGAAAGGTGCTGAGGACTACCAAGAAGCAGCTGATCCACAGATCATTGCAACAGGTTGTTAAAGCACAAGTCCCTGTTAAGCACAAGTCGCAATTAAATGCTCTTTGTATAAGCCATAGGAAACAACAGCACTAAGCTATTATAGAAGGCAACACGCCACATGGCAAGGCCTAAGGAAATATCTACCCCATGGTGATTAAGAAATTCCATGACACTAGCCGCAAATTCAGAAGCGAGCAGATCATCTGGTAAACCGCATGTGTTAGAGGAAGAGTAGCTCAGAGTGATGCCCTGGGGGATGGAAAGGGACCACAGAGACCAAGCACCATGAGAACACCACACACACTGGAGAGCTGAGACTGGAAAAATACAAGTAAAGATCAGTGTTTGTTTCTACTGTCCTCACAGAAACAAGCTGTATGTACGCTTTCTGTAAGTACACAAGTTCTCACACCATGCAGATGACTCACAGCATAAGGATAATCTTGCTAAACTCTAAATACCAGCTCAAGCCATGTGGATGGTATTTGAAACTCAACAGTTCAAAATCTAGGAAAAAAAATCCCCACAAAATCCCTTATACTGTAATTAAGAGCACTTGGATTCTCAGTAAGGAAAGACGGAACGTACCTACAGGGAGACCCAGAATATGGTCTCTAGAAGGGAGAGCAAATCGAAATCTTCTTGTATCATGACTAACTTCCTGAAAGAGGAAAAGAAAAAGAATAATCAGCTGTGTTGTTGAGATTTAATGTTTGTGATATTACTTGTAAAACCAATATGCTAGTTAGACTTCTTGCAGGATTAAATATTGGGAGGCGTGCAGCATCCTAACTCGAATTTTTGCATAATGCAAATATGAATTCATCTGAACATGGTAATCCTGCAGAAGTCAACTCTTCATTCAAACGCCTTGAAAACTTACCTCAAAATATTTTAGAGGTAATTCCAAAGTAAAAATTGAAACAAAACAGACAAATGCAAATACTGTTTTGATGTATATTTAAATGTAATAGCAAAACTTAGTAAGATACTAACATACAGATTAAGACTAAACAACAGCTTTCTAAGTAGTATGAACATTTATGTTGCCTTCTGTGAGAAGGCCATAAGATAAGAATTAATCAGTTCTTCAATTCTCATTTAAAGCTTGAATATGCAGGAGTTAAGAGGCCAAAAAAAAATTGATTTTGATGTCTCAGAGCCAGATGAACTAACTATTTCAGTGTAGAGGATGATTTCAGAAGACACTGGTAGATGTCACGAAGATTAAGTAGCACCAACCTGGTCCCCTTTGCTATGCTAAGATGCTAAGAGCCTTAAAAATATCTTCCCTGTAAAAACTTAATCCTTAATCAAAATTGAAAAGAAGCACTCCATTTAGATAAGAACTTCATTATAAATTTTTGACAGTTTATGCAGCCTGACTTTACTAGGAAAGTCATACCTTGAATAAAATTTTGGTAAATAACTAAAGAAAATGTTAATTCTTATACTACCAGAGTTTTCTCTCTTAAAAATCAGGTCACATTCATGGGATTGAAAAAAACAGAAACAAACAGCATACAGCTTAACGCCTCATTCAATGACTTTTTCTAAAACCCTATGGGACAGAACGTGCCTTCTGGAGAAAATTTCATAAACATCCTATAATGTATCGTAACCCTTTTTGTCTTGGTTTACACATCCAAGACACTGCTCACACCGTTCAGCACGTCATAGTCAAGGCTAGATTAAATACCTCCTTGAAACAGGATGCAGAAGCCATTTCCAGCATGGGGTCATCTCCACTACACTCCCAATGCCATCATTTGGCATTACCCCAAGCACCTGGAAGCCCTTGGCCTCTGGCCACCAGCATGCATTTGTGTCTAAGTTACAGGTGCCGAGGAGTTTTCCACACTCACATCTGCAAATGCAAAGCTGGAGAACAGTTTTTGCAAGCTGGTGCTTTGCTGAAGCCACTGAAAGGCAACAAATGAATTATGCTTACATTAATAAAAAAAACCCCTGATGTTGTGGCCTTTTTTCAGGCATAAACTACATTAGTACACCTAACTATATTATAAAAGTTTTTTCCTACGGTGAACACTAGGAAGCAGCCTTGTGACCCCTGTTTCTCCATTCAGCAGATGGGAGGTATGGCATACTCAGTTTGGGCTGATGTTAATGTTTCAGCTGGTGGGTAAAACGCAGACAGTGTGTAGAGAAAGAAAGCCTTCTGTTCACAACAGCTTCACAAAATAGTACATTCAATTTCCAGCTTTCATACATAAAATCTAAGGTGTGTTAAAAGATACATGCATGTCAAACGAGGCATTCTCTAGACCAGTGCCTTTCAAACTTCGAGACCACAGACACCTAAAACCTGTTTCTGCATAAAGTAGACTCCTCCTGAAATTTCACGTGTATTGCTGCCTGGCAGCCCAGTACATGTGACTTAAGTCTTCTGTTGCAATCATCTGTCCATTTTCTTTAGCTGTGAAATTGGCCTAAGTGATTCCTTCAACTTCCCTTCCTGAAAGCTTCTTGTTCCTTCGCTTCAGTCAGCCACAGTCCATCAAGAAAAGTTTCTGCGAAGCTGTACTCTCAGCTGTCATCAAAATACACCAGGTTAAAGATTACAAACCCCAGCTACTCCCAAACCAGGGAGTACATTTGTTCATTTTTTGGTTTAACCACAAATCATTTTGGTGCTTTGCTGGTGAGGGTACCAACAGCTTCATAATTGCATAGAACATGGGAAAAGCACAAATTTTTAAAATATGAGGGTCTTTAGCTAGTCTGGGCAAGCAAAAGCAGCAACATTACAAGCAACACTACCAGCGTACTTAAATTCCTCTTGCAATGGAAGGTAAACCAGCCAGCCACATGGATGTCTTGAGTAGGCTCCACAACCACACTCAAGAGCCATGATTCTCTCCCAAGTTTAAATATTTTTGTGTAATGACAGGTGGTTTTAGATTAAAGTTCTCATCTACTTCACGTTTAATGCTTGTAAAATACAAACTGAAGCACGTCAGAAAGACTCTTGACTAATTTCAACTTTCCCAGAGAGGTAGATATGGCAATGTTGAGCAGTTTAGTACAAAGAGCAAAGATCAGACTGCTTGCACCAGATTTCTGGCAGGATGTTAGAAGCTACTAGCACTTGTTGCACCAAGTTATTATCTTTCAAAATTCACCTCGGTTTTCAGCACACATTTCCCATTTAGGCAAAACATTATAAACATTCATCAGTGAAATATTCTCAGTTGATCAAGGTACCGCATGCAGCAGCATTTGACCTGGTTATATATATCAGCTGCTCCTCCATCCCAAGATGAAAAAAAAAAAAAGCATACAAAAATAACAACAGTGAGAGGGAAAAAAAAAAAGACACCAGTATTCAGGGAAAAAAAAGTGAGCTGTGAATTCTTCTCTGTCACAAACTGCTACAGCAGAAAATAGACTGATTCTCAGAAGCATGTGCAGTGTCTCAAGCTTCCCTCCCCTCCTGCAGGTCAGGCAGACTGTACCTGCAACCATGTGCCACAGATCTCATGAGAGTGGGCAGTATATAATAATAGCATTGTTACTGCACTTATTTCCCATATATACTGCAAGTACACACGGGAAATAAATTTAGTAATGCTGCCCAGCCCAAGCCACAGGGAAGCTTTCAGTTTCCACGAAACCAGAATTCAGAATGACAGTAATAACTTCCTTTGACAGACAGAACAAATGAAAGCCAAGCTATCTCTGCACCCTCTGTACCTCAAATAAAGCTCTGTTCTAGTCCAGAGTCTTCTTCATCAAAACTCTTCTGATAACTTTCTGACTAGCTCATTGATCTCAAAAGTCAACACTAAAACGAACTTCAGGTGTGAAGGCACACCTGAAAAGCCAAGATTTCTGTCTCATGCTTTTGATGGTGAGTTTATCCAAGGAAACTCTGGACTTTTCACCTTTCATGACTTTGGTCCCCTTCCCACAAGTTGTTACCAATTTCTGACAGCAAGTTCCACCCCTGAAAGGGTGATGACTTTCCTCTGAAAACCCAGCTGAGCAGCCTGGGAGGTACAGAACTGCTTCTACTTTTAAGACAGAGAAAGAGAAGCTGGGGCAGCTCAGATGCTCTCAGGACTACATCATTTAAAAACCTTTCTTCCTGTAACATACTAGTAACAGGAATCAGTATCAGCATAGTTCTGACAACTACTATGTTGAACACTACCGACCATGAAAAAAATGCCTTCTCTGCCTGACAGCATGACTTCTGTCTCATAGCCAATCTAGCAGTGCAGAATTTAGGAATTTCTGGTGATGTACTCCATGACACACGACGCATGTTGCAGAAACTACGAGTTTGGTCATCTCTAAAGCAGCATTCTCTAACTTGCTTAGAAACAAGCTGCTTGCAGAACTACAGAATTTGGTTATACTAGGCAAGAGGCATTTATAAATAAGTCCATTCCTTAAAACACAAGTATTCACCCGGCTGCAACATTACTGAAGATTTAAGAAGTTGTAAGCATTTCCACAGAGAGGTCATGCTCAGCACTGTACATGTACTTACCTCCTTATCAATCAGCCTCAATGCATACTTCACTTCAGGATCCTCCAGAGTAATTGCATGATTGTGACTCCCGAAAAGCCTCCTCAGGATGGTGGTGTAGATTAGCCATATTGGGTATGTCACAAAGCGACCCAACTGTATCAACACAGAAAGAGTGTTAAGACACATGTGCATAACACAAGAAAGTTATTTTGGTGAGATGGAACTTGGTAGCATGACATGACAATCTAACCACTGAAAAAACTGTGTTTCTCTGTGCTAGTAAGAGCAGGAAGTATTGAAAAAACCACCAGGCAGTGCAACACACAGATTTGCTTTGTGCATACCTGACGTTACTCCTACGTTGAAGTACTTGGCACGCTGGCAGAGGGTTGCCAAACCTAGCAGCTTGACAGAAGCGAGGCTGTCACAGCTCCATGTCCCCACGACCACCAGTGAGGCTGAGCACCTATGCCCAGTAGGCACACAGACACATAAACACACCCCTAAATAGACATCTGGCTGGCCACACTGGTAACACAGACAGATGCTCGCACAAACAGCACTGATGGCCACCTCCTGTTCATTTCCCTGACTGATCAGGATGAAGGTCCATTAGCGGGAAATAGATAACATGCAAGGTGGATCCACCAGTAGCTGGCTTAGTCTTTGCAGCAACTGTCCCCACACTCCAGTCTCCCCAGTTGCTGGCATCTGGATGTAGAAGCTGCTGTTGCACAGACAACCCCTTCACACACCATCACATGCGCTGTGGACCCCCAGCAACTGGGGCTCTCACACTTGACCACAGATCCCACGATGAATCTGGCAGCTAGCCAGGACCCCTGGCCCCTTCAGTAGCCAGCCTCTTTGGTGGTATCATCCTCAGAGATGATCACACAGCAGGCTCCCAGGCCACCTCACCTACTTGCTGGCTAGTTCAGCTGGACCGTTGCTAGCCATCGCACACTTGCACTGGGTGTCGGCCCCGCAGACACACAGGCCCTCCGACTCACGGTCTGGCTTCAGGTGCTGGCACTTACACCTCCACACTGACACGGCAGAGCAGCGCCCCTCCCCCAGGTAAGCCGCTGTGGAGTTTAACAAAGACACAGGACAGACTGCGCCGACTGCATGCAGGACACAGCCAGACAAGGGTACAGAGCAAGCTTGTTTACACAGGGTCAGACCTTTTTATCCCCTTATCCTTTTATTTTCACCACGTTTTTTCCTCTCCAAATGACCTCGATCCCTGCCTTTGGCTCCTCCCATAAATGTTCCACAATCCCCAAATGCTCACCCCCTGCATGGAAAAATTACTTTGAGGGGGGAAGTAGAGAAAATTGGGACCCAATGAACGTGTAGTATTGCAGAAAGCTTTTTAGAGTAAAACAGCTATCCCTTTCAGGATGGCGGGCATGCATGCAATCTACATCGCCACTGCTCCCTAAGAAGCACAACCTGCCGGCTCAGCACGTGCTGACAGGAGTGACGAGGTGGAACGGAGCGGGGACACCGCGGCCAGGCTCTGTCTGCTCCCTGCAAGAACAGGAACTTGATGGCACCACACAGCTGATAAGCCGCATGACAGTTGTCACATGAAGAATCTCTGAGATGTCCGTGGCTGTGCCAACCCTTGTGGCCAAATGACTTTCCTCAGATGAAATACTCTCACTGCACTACTAACGCACACCTCCACCTCAAAGTTACCTGCCTCCACGGTGCTGCTACACCTGACTGGGCATGTGACACTGAGCAGTAACAACAACGGGTATGCCTAGAGTCACTCAAGCTCCACCTACATGTGATGGAAATGGACTAGTCCTGGACTGAAATAAGTCCAAAGCAGGGGAATTGGTGCCAAAACTCCCAGACTACCCAACTCCAATCTAATGTTCACAAAGCTAGGCTGAGCTGACCCACTCTCCAAGTTATGCATGAAGGGACTTCTAATCAAGGGAGTCAGCCTTGGGGAGGATGAAAGACAAGAACAGATAGTGAAAGGAACACCATTAAGGTACCTTACCAGAGTCTTGCCTTTCCTGGGGTACTGATCAACAGACCAAACAGGTTGAGAAAAATCTCCCCTCCCTCCCTTTCGCATGACACCTTGCATCCCATGCCCCCCTAGCCTCCAAGGAAAGCCAGCCTCCCACTGACGCACACAGACAAGCATCACTCCGAGCCCACAGGCCAACAGCTCCCCCAGTCAGTTCTGGGAAGGGCCAGGGCTCATTTCTCCAAGTCTGTTATCGGGGCTCCCCCACCTGCCAGTGCCTCTGTGCTCTTCTGTGTACATATACTAATGTACATCAGAAACAGATGATCAGGAAGCCAGGAGGAAAGTGGAGTTCAAAATACTATCTCTGCAAGTCAGCTTCTCTACTTATGTGCAGAGATAAATGTTTTCTCTCATCTTCGCGCATCATATTTTGGTCATCAGATGTCAAGTGAAAACCACTACAGCTGTTTAATAAGTAAGATTAACACACTCTTTCCCCCAATGTGCACAATCATCACTTCTTGAAGAAATGCGCCAGATCCGAGTCTATTGGAACTGAATGCAGTTTAATTTTCACAAACATTTTTAACAATGTTGGCATCATGGAAGGCAATTTGTTATTCAGGGTCAATTAGTGCAAAAGCCTCATGGGATTTAGGCTGGAAAGAAACAGCACACACGCTAATATGGATAGCTATTTTAGTTCCTCACTTAGAAGGTATCAGCTGGTGGGCAGAAAAGAGTGGAAGAACTGAAGACTGAATGATTACAAAAAGTTGTCCTTGCCAATAAATAAATTCTCAGTGCTTGAAGTGATCTATATACTCTTACCACAGAGTATATCAAGATATTCTGGAAGATAACTGCACCGCAACCACGGAAGCTGAATCAGATCTACAGCAGCAGAGGGAAGGACTGGATGACCATAAGGCCAGGAATCACTAAATGAAGATCTGGTGGCTTAACAGTTTCCAGTTGCAGCAATCTTTGCTAATAGAGATCACAAAATTAGTAATTGCACAGGAATTTTTATTAACGGAAACAGACTTCTGTATCTGCGGGATAACAAGAAAGGCCACAAGAAAGAGAAAGGCCATAGCACCGAGATTGCCAGCCCTTTCCCCTAGGGCGTGGTGAGCAAAAAGCTAAACACGTAAGCGTATGGCAGGACACTCCATCACCGAACTGCCCTACAAACACACAAACCAAATGCTGCCTTAACAAGAAAAATCCTGTACCCTCGGGAGCTCCAGTCACTCCTCCCCCACTTCCTCATTCAAACCCTATTTTTAAGTGGCTATAGTTAAACATACTTCTTATCTGCTTCGGAAAAATGATGCCAGGATTACGGGCCAGGCTTCGCATCTGCCTCATCCTCTTCTGTTCACGTAACCTAAGGAGCAGCTGCACCCAAACTAGCATATGTTGCATCCACCTCCACCCTGCTCCTCTCACAAACACAGAGCCCTAAGTGCTTGAGCTGCTGCATCAGAGGGAAGAGAGAATGTGCCAGGCAGCAGCGGAACGAGGGTGTCGCCACACGCTACCGACGACAGCACTGCAAACCCGCCGCTCGGCGGACAAGATCCCGAGGAGCAAGCCGCCCGGCTGGCGCTGCAACGCCACCGGCACAGACGCCGAGGCACCGCTCGGGGAAGTGCGGGATGCCCCCGCGCAGGCCGCGGCTGCCAGCACCGGCACCACCACCCCCGCCCGGCCCGCCGGCCCCCGCCCTGCCAGGCACGGGAAGGTCCCGGGGAAACGGGAGGGGGGGCGGGCACGTACGCGGCTCCCAACACGGGCCCCCCCGTTTTCCCTCCCGCACACGGCAGGGAAGGCAGCAGGGGCCTCGGGCAGCCTGTGACACCGCCCAGCGGCCCTCGCTCTGCTCCGGCAGCCAGCGACAGCCCGCCCGGGGCCCCCGGAGCGCCGCGCCGCTCCTCCCGCCCGCGGCCAGGCCTCAGGGCCTCAGCGCGCCCAGGGCCGTGCCGGGAGGGGCGGGCGCCGAATGCGGTGCCACCGCAGCCGTCACCCAACCGCCCGCGGCCCGCTGCCCGGCGCCGCCCGGGAGCCGAGCGCACTCACCGTGCTGAGCGTCGCCCCCATCGCTGCCCCCAACCAGAAGAGAAAGCGCTTCCCCCGCTCCGCCCCGCGCCGCCGCTCCGCGCCCCGCCAATCAGCGCCGAGCGGCTGCTGCCCCGCCTGGCCGCCAGGGGGAGGCCGCTCCCCGCTGGGGCGCGCGGGGGGCGGCCGCTGCAGGCGGGGCCCAGGCGCCGGGCCCTCCCCCCCGGTGTGCGCCCGGCGGGGTCGCGTCCCCCCGGCAAAGGGGAGGGGCGCTGCCGCCGGGGTTCCGGGCAGCGCTACGCTGGCCGGTCACTGGGGGAACCCGCGGGCTGGGGCACCGAGGCCCTGAGGCGACGCTGCTTGAAACGGCCGCGGGGCGTGGCTGCCGGCCGGCGGGCTGGCGGGGCGGTGCACCCCGGAGCCCGCACGGATCGCAGCGGGAGGCGTGGAAATCGCGAAAAAAACCGAAAGCGTAGTCACGGTTTCGCAGCTTTCCGTTGCGTCGTTACCTTCCGTGTGCCCCCCCACCCGCACAGAGCACGCACCGCCACGGGTTACATCCGTGCCACCACGGCCTTGCCCCTGCCCGCTGTGCTGCCGTACCGCTTACGCGACGCCGTTTGCCCCGTGTTAGCTCCCCAAACAAAGATGGGGAAGGCAAGGGCAGTGCAACCCCAGCCCCTCCCTTCCCAACTAGCAGCCAGGGCCCCGCAATCTTCCGGAGACGGGAACCACTGTGTGCCGCCACCGCGGCCCCGGTGCGGTACCGGCCGCGCCCCCGCCTGCCCAGCCTCAGGGCCGGGCCCCGCGCACAGCCCCGGTACCGATTGGGGCCCAGGGCCCTGCCCCGGTACCGAGTGGGGCCCCGCGCACAGCCCCGGTACCGAGTGGGGCCCAGGGCCCTGCCCCGGTACCGAGTGGGGCCCAGGGCCCTGCCCCGGTACCGAGTGGGGCCCCGCGCACAGCCCCGGTACCGATTGGGGCCCAGGGCCCTGCCCCGGTACCGAGTGGGGCCCCGCGCACAGCCCCAGTACTGAGTGAGGCCCAGGGCCCTGCCCCGGTACCGAGTGGGGCCCCATGCACAGCCCCGGTACCGAGTGGGGCCCAGGGCCCTGCCCCGGCACTGCTGAGGGCCCTGAGTCCCTCCAGCTCGTCCAGGCCGGTGACAGCCAGCAGCCGGGCTCATTAGGGGCGATGGTTATCCAAAAAGCAGAACCCAACTGTGCAACGAGAAAGGACATTTCGGCCAGACGGCCTAAAGTTTTTGTTCACATCAACATGCACAGATGAACGACTAACAAGCAAATGTGTCCTTGTGTCGGGGCTAAATGTGAAAGACCTCAAAGCTCTTCATTAATAAGCCTTAACTTGCAGTAAACAGGCCTCAAAAATTTCTACATACAGTTCCTTCTTACAAAACCAAGGACTATGTATGCTTGACAGTCCTAATATTAAGATTAAAAAAACCCCAACATTACAAATTTCCTCTCTTAGCCCCTCAGCTCACGCAGGGGCACGGAGCCGCCCGCCTGCCTCAGCACCTGCCTTCTCCCTGCCGCGGGGTTTGCGGGCTCTGCAGGCAGCTCACCCGGCTGTGAGAACATCCACGGCGGCCACGGTTTGCCCAGTAAACCTGGGGATTAGCACTGGTAAATAAAGGAAGGCTAACAGACCAACCTAAAGGTAAGCAGGTCACATCACTGCACAGTCTAGGTGAAGACATCTAGCTGCAGGAATGGAGTGATTTATTCCTGGCATTTCTATAACAAAAGCGTGCCTGGCTGTGTAACCCTCTTTTCTCTTTGAGGACAGCTGCTACACCGCAAACCCCTAAGTAAGTGGAGGGATTATAACATCATTGCTACAGAAAGAGTTCGGGACTGAGACGCTGAGGCTTGGGGAACTGGGGAGATAACCAAGAGACAGGCTGGGCGCTGGGACCATGGACCTTGGGAGACGATCTGTCAGGTGAGGCTCCAGCTTGAGAATTAACGCTTAGGGAAGAGTGGAGACCTCAAAGTCCTCACTCCCCACTCTCAGTGAGCTCTGACCTGGCAAGGTTCCCACTGAGCAGCCCAGGCCATCTCTACTGCTTTTCAATGTCGGTCAGCTTGTGGAGACTTGGTGGCAATAGCCAAAGACGCCATGGGAATGTCCAGCAAACTCTATGTCTCAGAAACTTTCCTCTTCCCTATATCCATGCACAAAACATGACCCAAAGGCCTGCTCTGGCTTCCCCAGGGGAAGGGCTGAGCCTGCTACAGATCTGCACAGCGTTTGTTCTAGCTGCCAGCTTTTACTCAGTCTCCCTGAGTGAGCCTCTTCAGCCCAGATGTGTCCTTGGTGCATGTGTGAGCCCTGGCTGCTTTGGTCTGGAAGCCTGTAAAGCCTGTTCTCACTCACCCTCTCTGTATCCACCAAAGAGGTTTAAATTAACTCTGAATGAGCCCTCTCCCTCTTCAGAGAAGTTAGGCACCTGACTAGAGGCAACAAACCAGCACTTAGCCATCGGCCACCTTGGTTAGAAAAGCAAAATACTAAGGCCACAAACACACAGACATGCCTACATCCTTTAGAAACAGGTCTTATTCGCAGGGTTTCCTTGATCCTTGACCTTGGCAAAGGTCAGCATCTGATGCTTGAGGTGGCAGTTTTGTTAGGCAGAACACCTTCTGCAAGTCTGTTGCCCCATTCCTTTGGACATGCTGTTCGCATGTGAATCAGACAACGCCAAATAGTCTCCCCACTCCCTCGTGCCAGAAAAGAGGAGCAGAGAGCAAGGGGAGCCTGCTGTCAGCTCCTGCACAGCAAACGTGCGCTGCCCTGTGCAATGGGTTTGACAAGGCACTGCTGATCTCTTCAGTAGGGAAAGCCAGCCCACACTGTTAGCAAGGCTGCTCTCCGGACACTCGGGTCTCCTTACTGCCTGCGTTAGACAGGGGAGTGACCCAGATTCTGCACTGATCAGCCTTTGATCAGCACTTTGTTTCCGTTGGCAGACACACCTTTTTACACTCTTTGGGATCCTTGAGTTTTTCTTAGCTCAACATCTAAATCATAGGGTTGAAGTTTTACAACAGATTTAAGTACATGTTTGGTTGTGAAATTGCTAGTGATGCTACCAATCAGACCTCTAGTTTTATCAAAGACTAACTGAAATCCACTGACTGCTGCTTGTAAATAGAAATTCCCTGGGCTGTTTCTGCTAATGTGAAAAAGGAGTTGCAACTTCCTTATAGATAGAATATGCCTACTGGCGTTTGTATTTTAAATGAAAGCCCAGAAAAAGAGTTCCTGCATTCAGTTGATAAACACAGGCACCGTATTTTTTGTCATTTATCTTGCTTACCCAGAACTGCAGTAGATGCTAACAAAAAATGCTAAAGAAGATTTATGTTAAAATTAAGGATATTCAGTTTTGAGATACATTAATTTCCCCTACCAGTGTCAGAAGGAAGCTTCACTTCTAAGTGTTCTAAGTGAGCTAGCTGCATGTCTTGTCCCCTATGCAATTCCATGTGTCAGGCATCTTCATTATCAGGAGCTTTGATTGGCTCTAATACGATTCTTTGAAGGGGTATGGACCAGGGGTACAGAACCATTTGCATAACTGGTAGCCTAACATCAAACCATTTTGGCTTCTGTATATACATATAGGTTTAAACTTAAAGCTATGTTTTTCAGGAGCTAATTATTATTGAAGAAAAAGATTTTAAAAGTATCAATCAAACAAAAATAAGCTTTAAACCATGTGAAGGTTCATTTAGCCACATAATGAATGAATGCTTCCCAGGCCAGGCACTGGAGTGGGTACCTGCACTTACTTGTACCTGCCACCACTTGCTTCCAGTGCTGCTTTTGTAAAACATTTCCTGATTAAAATGCCTCCTAATATTAACAATGTCATAACTAGCAATTTCAGCTGTAAATAGAAGCACACTTTTTTTTCTTCCCCATCTATAATTTTTTTTTCTCTCTGAGTTATTATACAGCAAGACTAGAACGGCCCATCCATCTCAGTCAAGGCTTTCACACTTGAAGTGCTTATTTCTGGGCCCAAAATTCATACAGAGATCTAAAATCTGTTAGCAAATAACCCAACATAACTGCATATGCAATGCCGTGACTCATGCCTGAAGTTCGTACGGGGCTCTCAGGGCTGTATGTGAAATGCCAGGTGGGAGAAGGCAGTGGTCGCTGGGCATCTCAGCCCTCGCCCCTATATTCCCTGCTGCACTGACTGCCCGGGGTGATAAGGCGAAGCAGGAGCCTGGCGGAGGTGGCTCTGACTTCCTGATCTGAGTGTGCTTGCGCTGGGAGAGCTCAGAAGTGGCATTGTCCTTACACTCCTCATCTTTTTGTGGGGTTTGGCACCTCCTGCCTCTCCCTGACCTACCTGCGCTGCCTGTCAGTCTGAGTGACAGCCCTCCGCAGGGAGCAGGCTATAAGAGGGTGACAGCTCCGTGCCTTGGACTACCAGGAGGATTCTGAGCTTCGGGTTGCCTTATCCCTGCTGAGTGTGTTTGCTAAGAGAAAAACTTCCTGGCATGGCTCATGGGTAAGAGAAAATCACATTAACTTTTCTCTAATGCAAAGGGAAGTGGGGGTGGGATATTCGTCTGGGAGACATGTAAAAAGGGAGTTACATGAAATACAGCACAGCAGTAACCCTGCTTCCTATCTCTGATCTGTTTTCCTAACTCACCTCAGCGTAAGAACTTGGTGAGACAACTGAATCGTAAGCTGTTTTAGCTAAAATAAGGTGATGCTAAGATCAGATTTTGCTTAAACATAGCTGATAACATAGAACCGATTCTCAAATATCACCTGCCTGCCCAGGACATCGACAGAGTGTTCACCAAGTAACTTCCCACTTTTATGTTTGTCCCTTGACAATGCATTTTCCTTTCCACCCACAAAAGCTGACTTATTTATCCTTTTGTATTTAAAATACAAACTATAAACTGAGGAAAACATCACTGGACTCAAGTAAAAGACATACACACTGGCACAAGAGGAAAATCGAAAGAATTGCTTGTATCTTCTATAAGCCGATACATGTATTTCACAACATTTGAACGAGTTTTTTTTAAATGATTGCAAACTTCCTGTAAATGGCTGCTCATCAGGCTTTCTCAATGTTTTTCTTCTCTATGCCAAGATTAAAAGGCTTTATAAAATCAGCTGTTGTTCAAAGTATCTTTGAAGGCAAATTTACTTGGAGAACGTATTCCATCAACACTGCTTTGCAGGGCTCCATGTGAGCCATTTGCAATACATGTTTTTCTTGCTTTGACATTGTTGACTTACTCACATGATTTGCCACTGTCCCTTTAATTATCTTTATGTGTTGAGTCATTTCTGATTTATAGCAATAAAAGACTTCTTCTTGGGGCACATTCTTTGGATAGAATGAAGGTTTCATATAAGAAAATCACTTGGAAAAGACAGGCACACTATGTGAAAGTTTCCCTTGAAAGCTATCATAAAATGGAGATGTTAGATTCTTTTGCTCCAGCCACACAGCTGGTGCATTAGAATTACTATTGCAAAGAGCCTCCCCCAAAAGTTTTCTCGGCTCTTACAAGTGCAGACTAAGTGTTCTTGTTATTCGGGTGGTGCTTTATGCACGTAAGCACATCCAATTAAGACTCCAATTGGACAAAATCCAATAGGCCAGGCTTCTTGCAAAGAAATAATTTATTCTATGTGAAAGCACAAATCTAACAACTAAGACATTTCACCATAGGGAGAGGATTGAGAATTAATGATAAAAATCTCTGTTTTGAGTCATACATGCAATTGTATTGAAAACCAGAGAGTAAATACACGACACATTTTTTCCAGGAAAGCCTTACCTAAACGCTGTGTGTCATGGATTTGCATGAAGGTGTTGGGCTCCTTCTGTTTGAAGTTGTCCTGCTTTGTATGTGTAAGCCAAGTTTATGGACGTTTTTTAAAGAAATACTGTCCAGAAAGAGGTTTTACAACATGACTCTGTAAGTTGCTAAACAAGTTCTTTGCTTTGGCAGGGATGTAGGTTTTGTTATTCTAATCTTCATTTACAATGTGTGCAGGGGCTCTGCTGTGTTTGGAAACTAAAGGGACAACAAAAAAGAGGAAAAGTCTATGACGTTATTGTGGTAGAATCCAGCAGAGAAAAAGGAGAGAAAAGGCTTTTATTTTCTAAAATTAAGTTACTTTAGAGTTTTGGGACACATTTTCTGAATGCAGGAATACATTTAGTAGATGTATTATAGTAATATAATACATATATAGTAATATATAGTAAGATGTATATATTAGTAGAAATATATTTATTAAATAAATACAAAGATTGAATTCTGTAGGTATGCTTGTGCTTTAACCCTCGCCCGAGCAGACATCTTGAGCTTGCCTCCATGAGCTCGTGTGATATTCCATAACATTTCTAAAGGAGGAAAGATCAAACAAAGCCCTACAATGCTTTATAAACACAAGACAAATCTGCCAAGAGCAGAGCAAGAACAAGCGGTAGGTACTGAAGGGATGAGATTTTCTGTAGAGGTGACTTTTACCAAAATACATACATGCTAAAATATATGTATATAAAATACTGTATACATGGGAAAAAAAAATTAAAACATCAATCCTAACATACCCCATAATATTTCACATACCTTGGATATTCAACAGATGGCAGAGTCCTCTTCACCACTAGTAGTTACTTCCAAAGTGAAAACTGTATTAAACATAATATGCCAGTACTCAGATGGGATAAGCTGATGCAGCGGAGTAGTCAGCAGGAAGGTCCAGAACTGGGGAGGAAAGTGACCCGGTAAGACTAGGTCAGTCCAAGGTAACATGAATGTAGACTTGTAGTTTGAGAAACATCTCTGGTACTGTCCTGTGAACTTCCCAATCCAGCTCTCATGACTTCAGCCAAGCTGGTGAGATGAACAATTTTCTGTTTAGTATTGGTTTGTGAGCTCTTTTGAGAAGGAATTACTCTTCTTAAGACTCTGGAAAGAATGTGGAGGCATGGCTGAATATAAAAATACCGCTGGTGGTGGCTTCCGTGGTAGGCTGTGAGGCTGACTCCCCGTGAAGCTGAGCAGGTGCCTTGTCTGGGCTGCACAGCCAGTATGGATAATGTGATGCTGCAAGTCACACTTCTGCTGTATAAGCAGAGCCTGGGGTTTGGGCAAGGGCTGAATATGTGCCCTCTGTGCCAGCCTCCTTCTGCTCCACTGTAAGATCCATGCAAGTACTTGTTCCAAGCAAAAATCTTCTTTCATATTCGTGTTTAACCCTAGCAACAAACATATTCTTTGGCTCCCATATACTAGAATCTTTAGTCCTTTTCCTTCTTTCAGATATCGGTGCTTATTCAAGCCCAGTTCAAAATTCAAGTTCAAAATTCCACCAGCAATGATCTCAAAGTATTGCAAAGCCCAAGCAAAAATGCACTGCCAGTGCCTCCAGCGTAGCTGAGGTATACGATGGCTCAGATGCCCCGTTGCAGCAGACCGAGGTGTGGCAGCTGAAGCAGTTACGGCTGTCTGCCCTGCCCTGCTGCAGGAGGTGGCTTTCCCCACTCAAATAATGCAGTGTATAATATGACTATCATATATGTCCTTTATGCTCCTCAGCTGCTGCAGCTTAATCTTCAGGGGCATTAATGTAAAGTGGCTGCTTTTGCCTCTTCGCTCAGGGATATGAATTCCTTTGGGCAACAAGCTCTCAAGGAGTTAAGCACAGACTGCTTACACTTTTCAGTATTTTAATCTTGGGCTGCATGAACTCCATCCCACAGTTACACTGACAATTCTGGCGAAAAGGGATTGCTTAATAATGTGGAAATAAAAAGAAGTCTCAGTTCTCCAGGCACAGTTTGCCACTTTCTGTTTCTTTCAATATGGAGCTTAGGCCAGCAGTTTCTGAACCAGCCATAAAGTGCAGTCCAGGACAGAAGGCACATAAAATCTTGCTGTACTGCTTCTAGACTGTTCTCCCACCATTTGATTAATGCCCTCTCCTCTGCTATGACTTCTATTCCCTGCCTGCCAACAACGGGGCAGGTACCCACCTGTCCCACTTTTTGCTCTTCCTGGCTCTCTGGCAAGCTCTGCAAGCTGCCTGACACCAAGGCTGCCCTGCCAGAGGACTGTTGGTGACCTTACCACAGTATTTGTTTGCTGTTTCTGCTAGAGAGCACGGAATTTGCCACTGGCAGGAGGATACAGCAAGTATCTCCATTCTGGCTAGAACAGAAGGAGAAGACATAACAGTAATCAGTTAAGGAGGTTCAGAATTGAGCTTGAAGGTGCCTTGGTTCAGTCTGGGAAAACCAGTTGTTAAAATCATGGCAAGTTGCCCAAACTGGCATTTGAAAGAAATGTCCATCGTTGACAAATTTCTGCACTTTTTTTCTTGAGAACATCTAATTTGGAGGAGAAATTAAAAATTATCAAGCAGTTCTTCTCTGAGCTTCAATACATGTGCTGGTCTGTAACTGATTAATTCAACTGTCAGTCATTTAAAGATTAACCCACTCCTTTTTCCTCTCTACTGTGTTCTTTGTCTTGATCTTATGTGTTAATGTGGACATAATGCCCTTGAAAGTGGAGCTGCCTTTGGGCAGTTCATCACAAATGGCAACCCTTCCTAAACCTTGTTAATAGGATGGATAGACTTCTGAAAACTTTACACTATTATGCAAGACAAAATTCCATTAAAATGAGGAAAGGCCAGCCCAGGAAGGTTTGTAAGTGCATAAGAGATCAGCCCATGTGAGAATTTTATTGTATGCAGACCCTGTGTTTAGAGTCTCAGTTTCAACTTTATGCTAGGAAGGAAAGAATATCTACTGTGGAGTCTTGCAGGAAAAAATGTAGGAAGAGTGTATGTAAGATTGTGGCTAGAAAAGCATCCTAGAGAGAATTCTTTGCTTCCTGTTCTGTTGTGTAGTGTTGCTGCATGCTGATAATCTCCTGTTTGCCACTGGTTTTCACATAGAATCCTCCTGAATGAAATGCCACCATCTTCATTTTTATTTCAGTGCATGGAAAATCTAAAATAACCTTAGGGAAGGCTCAAGTTTCCTTACAGGTTACCTGCATTCTTTAGATACGAACATGAATCAAAAGCTCTATGGATTTTAGAGCAGCACTGACAATAAGGTGTGGGGAGAAGGGAAAGCTGTCCTGGTGACAAGCTAGTATCCAGAACATACAGTGACATTAGACAACTCTTTACTTGCAGAAGGAACGTCATGCGTCTTTTACAACATGTATTTCTCTGAATTGCTTGACAGGAAGGCCTTAAATCATGAACTTTCTAAACTTTTCAATGAGATGTGGGATATGGATGTTAACCGCCTTATGCCTGGGAAAGACTACACTATTGATTTGCAGGTAACCAAACCAATTGCTAAATCACGTGAGTATCAAGGGCAGTATGGTACTGTAGGAAAAGGTGTCTGCAAAACTGCTTTTTGCTAAAAGAGTTGCCTATACTTCATTGTTTCCACTAACAGAATAGGCAGGACTTCCTAATGATGAAGGATCACTTAGGAGCTGGAACAGTACAGAGAGCACATCAGTGGTCCACACCACCTAGATGCTGGTTATAAGTGGAGTCTCTGAGGTGTCTGTCTTGGGTCCTATAACACTTAATCTTTGTCAGTGGCCTGGATGATGACATGGAGTGCAGCCTTTGCAGTTTTGCAGATGACAGCAAACCGTGATGATGAAGTTAGTATGCTCAAGCTTCTCTTCAGCTGAACATAGGCAGGCTGGAGAAATAGGCTAAGGAAGGAACATCATTAAATTCAACAAGGGCAAATGTAACCACAACAGGATGCCCAGAGAAGCTGTGAAATCTCCATCTCTGGAAGTTTTCAAGGCCCAACAAGATGACACCCTGAGTAATATGGTCCAGATTCAGTGCTGACCATACTTTGAGCAGGACTAGAGATGTTCTGAGGTCCCCTTCACCCTGGATGTTTCTGTATATTTATGACTGCTCGTGTTTATGGTCTGGGTGACCTGCAGTGAGGGAGAAGGGGAGATAGGTCCCAAGTCATTCTTGGGGGAATAAGGGAGGATTTTGAAGAATTCATGGTGTGCCGTGGCACAGAGGTGTGGGTGAGGAGGGTTTCAGGGTTGTTGCTACCAGTCTCAGGGAACTGTGAGGGAGGAGTGGGTATCAGATTTGATGAGCAGCCATTTCACTCCTTGCCAGCTCAGCGCAGCGCAAACATGACCATCTGTTTTGGCCACAAATGGCAGCAGGCCACTGAATATCCAGTATCCAATTTTGTACTCACACAAGTGCCCAAACAATTTATTTCTACATTGCTTCATATTATAAGATATAATTTTTGTTGCTGATAAACTTGAAAAAGGAGTACCTACCTCAGGCCAAAATGTGTGGGGAAAACTTCACTCATATGGTTTCTCCATTTCTCAGGACAAGGCTTTAGTTACCCCTTGCTCATGTTAATAAACTGCTACTCATTGTTTCTCCTCTTTCCCTGAGAATGCCCTCTTTGGAACAGAAACTTGAAAATTGTCAGGAAAGCCTCCTTTCCATTTTGGATGTGCTTATTGGTAACATTGATTAAAATGACCTTAAACGCAGCCAAGCAGAAGTCCTTGAAAACTTCAGAGCACCAGGATGCACTGGTCCAAAGCTGGTGGAGCCGCACAGAACTATCTCAGCATCTCCCTGGCACTGAGGCAATGGCTGGGGCTGCAGTCATGAAGTCAGAAAACAAAGGCTGAGCCTGAGAGAGCCTACTCAGGAGGCTACTGAGGAGCTGCATTGCTCAAGCATCATCACAGAAAGGAATTAGACTGGATAGCTTGAGGAGTGGGGACTCAGGAGAGAAACAACCCCTCTGCTGCACTGCATGGCCTCATAAATTATATGCAGTCTATCTGTGGGTTACAAACGAACAGAGAAGGAAGGTGCCCAAATCTTCTTTTTATTTATTTGTGGTGGGAGGAGAGAGCCTTGGATCTACATTATTTCCTTTATTACTTGTGATGCATATAGCATAGTAGCACAGCTGGTTACTGATCACAACTGAACTAGGACATGAGTCATCACAGTCACCTCTGAAAATGAGTCAACAGAGCAATTTCAGGCTCGTACAGTGTCAAAGATTATGTCTTTTTTCCTTTATGCTGGCACTTCTCCTGTAATGTCTTCTCTTGATTCGTAGGAAGACAATTCCTAACAAAGAATCCTGATAGCATTATGGGGTTTGTTTTGATTATTATAAAAGCAGGCACTGTCTGCTCTAAGGACATCTTTCATTGTTTTACTCTGGTGTTTCTCCTAGGGAAAAGCAGGTGCCGCACAGCAAGGTGACAGTGCTGTGCAGGACAGCGCAGCCAGACGGCTGTTTCATAGCGTGAATGAAGAGCGCCTGAAGAGCATAAAAACTTTTGCAGGTGAGACCCATTATTTTGTTAATGGTGGAAGTGAGTTGAAGAATCCATGCTGGTTTTGATGTGTTTGCCTAAAATGTAACATCATATATAATGTGGATGGTGGTGAGGATCATCAGGCCGCATGTCATTTGAAGGTAGTTTCCACAACATTTGCATAGAGGTTACCTATAGCCTCACCCTTAGGAAGAACATCTTTTTTTGCCTTAGCCAAAATCAGAATTTCTTTGTGGTTCTTCCACAAGTGAATTGGATGAGACTCTTGTCATTGCTTTGATGTTATTCCATGTATTGAAAAGGACACCAAAGTAATCTTTTCCTGCTTTGCTCACAGATTCTAGCCCTTTGGGGTGGTTTGATGCTGGCTGAATGCCAGGTGCCCACCAAAGCCGCTCTATCACTCCCCTCCTCAACCAGACAGGGGAGAGAAAATATAATCAAAGGCTCATGGATTGAGACAAGGACAGGGAGATCACTCAGCAATTACTATCACAGGCAGAACAGACTCAGCTTGGGGAAAATTAGTTTAATTTGTTACCATTCAAGTCAGAAAAACACCTTTCCCTCACGCCTCCCTTCTTCCTGGGCTTAATTCCTGATTTCTTTACATCCCCCTCCAGAGCAGCACAGGGGAACGGGGAATGGGAGTAACAGTCAGTCCATCACACGCTGCTTCTGCTGCTACTCCCTCCTCACACCCTTCCCCTGCTCCAGCATGGGCTCCCTCCCACAGGAGACAGTTCTCCATGAACTTCTACAATGTGAGTCCTTCCCATGGGCTGCAGTTCTTCACAAACTGCTCCAGCATAGGTCCCTTCCACGGGGTGCTGTCCTTCAGGAACAGGCTGCTCCAACATGGGTTCCCTGCAGGGTCACAAGTCCTGCCAGCAAAGCTGCTTCATTGTGGGCTTCCCATGGGGTCACAGCCTTCTTCGGGCATCCACCTGCTCCGGCATGGGGTCCTCCATGGGCTGCAGGTGGATAACTGCTCCACCGTGGACCTCCATGGGCTGTGGGGTCACAGCCTGCCTCACCATGGTCTTCACCATAGGCTGCAGAGGAATCTCTGCTCCAGTGCCAGGAGCCCCTCCTGCCTCCTTCTGCACTGACCCGGGGGCTGCAGGGCTGTTGCTCTCACTCAGTCTCACCCTTCTCTCTCACTGATGCAGATTTCTTTTTTTTTTCCTCCTTCACATGCTGTCAGAGGCACCGCCACCATGGCTGATGGGCTCGGCCTTGGCCAGCAATGGGCCCGCCTCAGAGTGGCTGGCATTGGCTCCACTGGACATGGGGGAAGCTTCTGGCAGCTTCTCACAGAAGCCACCTCTGTAGCCCCCCAGGTACCAAAACCTGTCCACGCAAACCCAATACACTCTTTCAGATAGCACTAGGTCCACAGCTACTTCTTGCATTTCTGTTGGGGGCTATACTTCAAGCATGCCTACGAACGTATGTTTCTTTCCCTGATTTTTCTTTTCCCCAGATACAGTTCCATTAAGCTGATTGAACAGCTGGCCTAATGGGGAGCACAGTTTTTCTCTGTTCCCCCCACTCTTCACTGAGCCACACAATTCTGTGTCTATTGAGGGCAGCTCTGGTACTCACTGAACCCTACACCAAGTCCCTTCAGCTCACTAAACTGGCAGAAAATTACTTAAGTTCTTGACCACAAGTATTCTTCTACCAGCTTGGTGTGCTGAATCGGCCCCCCCGAGTCCGCTGCGCATCAGAGCACGAGTAGATGAGGTGACAGGAGGGATCAGGTGGCAAAAGGGGTGCAAAGGAGAAAATGAACACATCCACTCAGTGGCCACATGCTCAAGCTCAAGCCATGTCATGTAGGTTTATGCTGTATTATTCCTCTACTGAAGTAATGCTCACAAAGCCTTCTGCCAGCATAGCTCAAGTTCATAAGCCTATGTCTGTAATTTTGGTGGTCAGATATGATTTGTTTTGGTAGAAGGTTGTCACTGCTTCAGCACTTGGTTCCATAAGGACACTCAGTAGCAAGCTGTTTATCTTAAAAGAACAGCAGTGGTCTGGCCTTGAGTCACCTCTAGACCTACACCCAACAGCCTACCCAAGCATTAAATTTGACATATATGTGAATGTCTTTCTCTAAGGGCTGTCAAGGCATGTCACATGGCATCTTTTTATGATGGCACTCCCTCATGTCTGAATCACAGGTATGATCAGGCATATGGCATGTTCATCGGGATGAGCATGCTGAAAGCTTCTCTTTTTCTGCAGCCTTTATTTCCTTGTTGGACAACTATGAGACATCAACTGGTGTAGCAGAAGTAGTGACTCAGGAAGAAATAGCGGAAAACAATTGCTTTCTTGATGCTATCTTAGAAACAGAAGTCATGAAAGTGAGTAACACAAGATCTTTTTTAGTCGCTGAAAACACTGAATTAAAAAGTAAACTGTGTGTGTATCTTGGTTTTATATCCTTCAGCTAGCTCATGAATATCTGCTTAAAAAAAACCTAGCAAAGGCAAACCTTACCGATTTCAAATATCAGCTCTATGACATCTGGTTCCAGCTCTATGCCAGGAAAGAAGGAGACAGGTATGTTTGATGGATATGGCCCCTTATAATCTCTACACTATTCTGACTTAGGTAAATACAAGCCCAAGTGCCATCTGTTACACACAGAACTGGAAAACAACCTCAGAATACGGCCTAAATCAGGTGGTTGTTGTTTCTACACAGGTTGTGTTTAAAGACTTACTGATCAGATACTAATAGTAATTGACCATTAGGGTATATAGCCTCCAGCTGCACTTTTTGTCCCTGATCACAGGCCTTCAACCACAACCATCCATGCAGTTCTCCGATCTAGAATTCATCAGTTTGTCTGTTAGTCTTTTATGGGAGACAGTGTCAGAAGGCTTGCTAAAATCTGGACAAGCAGCAGTGAAGCATCTGTGGCATTTACTAGCAACCTTCATCATCAAATAGAAATTCAGACTTCATGGCTAGATTTCATTGCAAGTTTTGTGCAGAGTAAGAAAGAAACCCAAACAAATCCATACAAATAAAATAACTGCTCATGAATCAACCTAAACAAGCTTGTGCATCTTCTTGCCTTTTGCCTCTGCCAATTTGAACTATTTAAACGTGTAAAAACCTATCTAATATTCTTTGGTTTATTACAGACCTGATTCTTGTGGTTTTGAACACGTTTTTGTTGGAGAAACAAGGCGTGGTAAACAGATCTTAGGTTTGCACAACTGGGTGCAATTTTACCTTCAGGAAAAGCGCAATCAAATTGACTACAAGGGATATGTCACTCGGAAGAACAAAACCAGGGTAAGAACTACCAGGGTGCCTTTGCAAATAAGACAAATGGAACCAGAGGTAAAAGCTGTCGTAATGAATCAAGGCACAATCATGCAATCATAGGTTCAACTGTTTTGAACCTAATTTGCCCAGGTGTATATAAGCAGAAGAAATACTTGCATGCCCTCAAGTGCAGCTCCTTTTTTTGCAAAAACTATTTTAAAAAGCATTGCTGGTGTTTACAGAATTGCAACACTGCTGAAGCTTAATTGACATAAATGATCATGTATACTCCAGAAGACAGGAAAAAGGCTGTGCTCCAGCTATAGCACCCTGGTACAGCAAGGGTGACTGAATCTTGCAATGCTCTCAAAAATCTGGAGTCAGAAATTCTATCTGTCAACATCATTCCATTGTTTTGTTTATGCTTTCAGCCTGACAAAGACGACCAAGTTTTGAGCATCCAGTTCAGCTGGAAGGGCTCGGTCAAGCCCATTGGAAGCACCTTTATTGGTGTCAGCCCGGAGTTTGAATTTGCCCTTTATACTATCATTTTCCTGCTGGCTGAGGAAAGAGTCACACGTGAAACAGTGAAGATAGAGGAATATGAGCTACAGATCGTTGTATGCCGCCATGGGCACCACATTGGAACAGCATATCCAGTACTCCTGAGCACCAGTAGTGAAGATTAGTAGCTAGAGCGATCAGGCTTTTTTTTTTTTTTTTTGGGGCGGTGGGGGAGATGGGTGGAACAGGACACACAGGACCAAACAGTACAGTAAGCTGTACTTTCATGTGTTGTTTTATACAACTTTTTTCAAATAAAACCTGATTACTTGCTTTTGGTCTGCAATTGAGTAATTAATAGTGAGCTGTGGCTCAGTGTCTGACAAACCTTGAAACATAACTGCTGCTCACATTAAAGGCTGGATCGAACTTACATCAGCCTTCCTTCACACATGATAAAACTGTACTTTTCAGCAGATAATGGAAGAGCAATAACCGTGCATTGTTTAAACTTTGCCTTCCAGGCAGGAACATTGATTGGGCACAAGCAGAACCACACTACGTATTTTTTCTCCTCATTTCCTAAGAGGTTCACTTGAAATGTGTTTTTAGAATTACAGTGCCCTGGACACACAGGAAACACATTCAGCTGTGAGAATGGTCATCAGATCAACAGCAGGTCTATCACTGCATTGGCTCTGCCCAGGTTTGCTAGAAGCCACGGCAGGCTTGATCTCACCTAACTTTGAAAGTCCATACGCACCTGCTCCCGTTACAGGCAGCGGTGCCTGCAGTCACCTACCTGCTTGTGGAATCTGCATTAGGGCTAGATGAACGGGCCTGCCTAATCCATTGATCAGATCCCCAGTGACAATAACAAGATGCCACTGGGGACACTGGTGCTAGGCCTGGACCTGATCAATGGTCCTGCTGATGTGAATATGTCTGCCCCTATTCTTCCACAATGTGTTCAATACTCCAGTGGAAGGAAGGTAATGCTTTTCCTTCTCATAGGAACGCAGAAACAGGCAGATGCTGAGACCCTCTGAGAGTGCAAGAAGGGCTGGTTAGATACTCATATGCCACAAGACTATCTTCAACGAAGCAAGGATCTTTACTCACACTGGTAAAAGAACTGCTTTTGTCTATTTGTTTTACTGAAGAGCACCAGAAAAGTCAGCTATGGCTGTGGAATGTAAAACAGTAGAAAAGATCATTTGAAATAAAGTACCTTCAGAAAGCAAGAAAAACTTCACACTGAGCCATGCAGAGATTTAAAATGTTTTCCATTTCTTAAAGCAATTTTAATATATTCCCCATCTATTTCACCAGCTGTAAGAATCTTTACCACTCAGGGAATTTGGTCCCAAGCTCCAGTAAACAGTGTCCTACAGAACCGGGTGGCATTTATTTACATTCTTAGAAATGTTACAGAAAGCAAGGTTTCCTTCTTGGAAACTACATGAGAGGATTTTCAGGCCTGATACACAGGAGCAGCAATTGAGAGAACAGTAACAGGGCAGCAACTGGTAGGCACCAATGAACAGGTTCACCCTTCCCTGTGGCATCCAGGGCTGCTGCAGGACAAGAGATGCCAAACTCAGGCTCTGGTATGTATTTGCAGCATGTAGGATCTGAGGCAGGTATCGGAAATGGTACAAAATCACCGAGCTGTCCTAGAACACCTGCTCCATGGGCTAGAAGTCAGCTCTGTGGAAGGTGAAAGGCACGTTAGTTTCCTTCAGGCTGGGGAACTTTCCTGCAGCCACGGGCCCACAGGTCACGCTGCAGGCTTTGACTGCTCTTCAGAGGCTTTCTTCATGATGTCGTATGTGGCAGGGCAGAACTGAGAATACAGCTGAGCCAGAAAAGCCTGGGATGTGATCTCTAGCCTTGTCCCATGGCTCAGTTTGTTCCATACATGAACTGCGTAGGTGTTATTAAGGAGCCTGTGAAGCTCCAAGGAGCTGATTTCTTCAAATAACTTCTTCCAGTCCTCCCAGCGAATAGGATAAAAGGCTTCTGTGGCAAGGGCATTCACGCCTCTGCAGCTCATACTCTTCTGGATCCTACTGATGGAGCACCACTTCTTGAAGACACGTGTTAGGAGGTATGGGCCCTGGTGCCCCCAGACCCAGCCGTTGTAGTTCTCCACAAAGTCCTTCATGCAAAGCTCAATGAACTCATGCTTGGGCTTGAAGGACAGAAAGGCCCCGTTCAGTACATCCTGAGACTGCATACCAAGGGCATTGGTGAGGTTCTTTAAGTTCTTAAGCACAATGAAGTCTGTGTCCAAGTAGATGCCACCAAATTTCCACATGATGGTAATTCTACAGGCATCAGACAGGACAGGTAAGAAATAAGGCTCCTGGCGCTGCTGAGCCTGCAAGTACCACTCTGCCAGAGGTGTTCCAGAGAAAAGCTCTGTCAAGTCCAGGGGCCGGATTTCCACGTTAGGGAAGCAGCTCAGCAAGGAGAAACCCCAGTGGTTGGGTAACGAGGCGTTACCATTTGCCAAGCCTTTCATGAGCACCACGACCCTCGTCCCAGGGTGTCTCCGCGCCGCTGACTCCACAGAGCACGTGAACAGGTAACTTGGGCTAGTTCGCTCCGAAGTCTCCACAAAAAACACATCCCCTGGGGAAAGAGGGGGCCCACTGGCAGTGGGACAAGGAAGGGAAGACAAAAACTGTCCAAACCTGCTTTGTGTGGGCAGGCTGTAGAGCTGGCCCTCAGCATCCTCCTCAGTTCTCCAGTAAAACCTTACAGAAGCAAAGAACACAAATGAAGTGATGAAGATAAACAGAGCCTTGAGCCTGTGGCTCAAAAGCACAGTCGTCAATTTTGTCAGGCAGTTGGGCATCCTGGGCAGTCTTGTTCCCGTCAGAGCGTGCTTCCCAAGATAACTGTTGTGACCTGAAGGGGAAGAAAGAAGAAGACACTAATAGGCAAGGCAGCAGACCATGAGCCTTGGGACAGTGTCACAGCAGAGCAGAATTCTCCTTCTTTCACCTCAGGGCAGCATGCTTAAGGTATGCCTTTTGGTCATTCCTGAAACAGATTCCTGGCTTCTCTGTATTGTCACAGGGCCTTCAGATCCCACATCAATAACTACTGCCCATCTCTGGATCCCTCTCTTTCAAACATAACATAAGGACAAGTCTCTCCTTTCTGTATATCACAAACCAAGATGGATCCTCAGTTCTGTCCATGTACATGGTCCACACAAGTTATGCTTGCAACTTGCAAAGATAAACAGCATTTGACACACAAACGGAATACCTTCATGGTGGTGCACAGTGAACTCAGGGAATAGCGTTACAGTCCTCATCTACAACCTTCTAGAACGCCAGGTCATTCTGGACATGAAACATACATGAAAAAAAAACCTAGGATGAGGAAATAGGAATGCTCTTTATGAATATTCCTGGAGCTGTGTCAACAGATACTGTGTGGAACTGCTGCCTTGATGAGAGTTTTTTCTCATGACAAGAGGTTTTCCTCCTGATACACAACCTGTCCTTCCCCAAAACCAAACACAATACTAAAACCCCAGTGCTGTCATCAGTTCCCAGCAAGAGGCCTCAGTCTCTCAGGCTGCTGAATCAGTTGCTGCCTTTTGAAATCAACCACCCACCCCTATAGAGAGCATGGCTCATTTTTCGTGGGACTGTAGCACAGCAGAATGGATGGATAGGGGGACGGGAATTGATATAAAGCAGTTCTTGAGACAGACGCTGACGATAAGGACAAGAACTGTCCAGGTAAAGAGAGTTTCAAGGCTGCTTCCCAACTCTGCTTTCCTGCCAAGTCCTCACTTCTACCTCCTCCAGCAGACGGTGCTAACCCAACCGTCACCAACCCAGGATGGCAAAGGCAATGCTGGCTGTGACCTTCTTGGCTCTGCCAGTGGAACCACGTGGTGACGGGTATGCAATCCACTCTACCCTTACTTCCTCTCTTTGTCCTGCAAAAGGGAGGGACGGAAAGGAAGAGATTATTAACAAGGCAGTAACAAAAAGAGAAGCCATTCTAGCTACATTCTCAGCCCTAGCATCAGAATTTTTGCCCTTGGCTCCCCTTAAAGTGAAGGACAGCAGAACCAGCACCTCCTGAGCCCAGCACGCGGGGCCCCAAAGGTCAACATGCAAAAGGACATGAAGCAGCAGCAAAGAGGATGAAAGTAAATGGCCTCAAGTTGCACCAGGGAGGGCTTAGATTGGATACTGGGAAAAATTTCTTCACCGAAAGAAATTTTGTTGTCCAGCTTTGGAACGCTGCCCAGGGAAGTGGTTGAGTCACCATCCCCCAGAGGTATTTAAAAGACATGTAAATATGGCACTTAGGGACATGGTTTAGTGGTGGACTTGGCAGTGTTAGGTTTACAGTTGGACCTGATGATCTTAACAGTCTTTTTCAACCTAAACAGTTCTATGATTTCTCTGCCTCCCTCTGCTCCACCTCCAAATCCCCATGCTCCAAAACAGAGAACTTCAGGAAACAGCAAAAGATTTAATCAAACAGCTGTAACAAGGCACAGGACAGAGAATCTAGCCGGCATGATCCCATTTGTCATTCACCCCTGGTTACTGCAACTGAGTCACATACAAAACTCCCCATGCAGCCAGAAAATGACTCGTCGGCTGCACTGGGGGGCTTCCAAATGCAACAGCACAGAGCCACCACTCTCCTCTAGGCACTGGGGCCTGGGGGACAGAGGAGAGGCAGCCAATACACAAATCATCAGCTCTGGATTCCCAGAACATTTTTTTCTCCTGCAGAGAAATGCCAGCATGTGCTGTGAGTGTTACAGGCAGAAAAAAAAAACCCCCACTCTGCTTTTTACCTACCTGCTTCCCTTGCCCTCCACACCACAGCCAGCTGAATCCTGTAAATTATTTTTAGCTTGGTAAACTGTAGAAGCGAAAGAGGTACAGGCTTGAGGGCACAAAGCCTTTGCTGTAGAGAAAGCAGGAAAGCACGGTTCTAATCTAACAGTGAGCAAGCTTCAAGGTTATATGCGTATTTTTAGGAAGAGGAGGAACTACTACAATCATGCTTCTATATATTTAGAAATACATTTCTGCTTTTGTAGCGGATGAGAGGACATTCTAGACGCTGCATTAACCAATCCATTTATTTCACGAAACAAACACAGGAAATCTGGCTTTCTACCTTCCTCTGAAATCGCAAGGGCCATTGCACGGAAATTGCAAATACTACTCACCTGTTCCTGCTTTCAAGACACCACAGAAGGCACTGCTCAGCTGGACAAGATTTTTAAGAGGTTAATAGTGTCTCTGGGAGTGCCTACAACTCTATGGTGTGGCACTCCCTTTTTCTGATTAAAAAAAAAAACAAACCAAACCAAACCAAACAAAAAAACATGGTGAAAGATGGACTCTGAACACTAGGAGAAAAAAAGCAGATCAAGGAGGATGTGACGTTACGCATTCAGCTAGTATACTGGCTGATACAAGGGTTACACAGCTGTGCTGTGAAGAACCCATATAATTAGAAATCAATCAGGAAAAAAAAAAAGGAAATTGAAACCTCATTATCACTACACATTAAGCTTTGTACTGTGGCAGGAAACCAGTTGCTGTTTTCTACTCCTTTGCTAAGAATTACCGGTGCTCACACTGCTTGGGCGGCTGCCATGAGAACTGAGCTGAGTTTCAGAGCTGCCTCCTCCCTCTCCAAGACTTCAGTTCTGAACAAACCTTTGAACCACACACTCTTTCAATCAAATAATTTACTCATTCATTTGGGAATACTCCCTCTTATGCCAGCTACTTCATTGAATGATGTTGTGAAGTTCAAGTGTCTCTTATTTTATGATAGAGTTCCCACTTTTCCCTGTGCTCGACAACAGCTGACCTTCTCTTACAGAAGACATGTGGGCGCATTCATAAAATACCACCTTTATCCCTACAGTCACTAAGTTTAAGGTTTACTGCAGTTTCTATGCAGTTGCCTGCAACAAATGTCAGGCCTATTGCTCTGTAGCTTCCCCGGCCCCTCCCCCCTCCCCAAATCCTTTCAAGCACTGCAGCACCACAGAGGGACTCACAAGATGCCAACACCAGGGAGGCTCTTTGGAGAGCACTTTAAGCTATTCCCAGCCCTTTCATTGATGGAGCTCTCCAGGTCTCAGGTCAGGTCCCTTCTAGCCACAGAAACACAGAAGGGTTGGGGTTGGAAGGCACCTCTGGAGATAATTTGTCCAACTCCCCTGCTCAAGGCAGTCACCTAAAGCAGGTTTCTCAGGACTGCGTCCTCTTGGCTTTTGACCTTGTCCAAGGACAGAGACTCCACAACCTCTCTGGGCAACCTGTTCCAGTGTTTCACCACCATTTCTTTCATTCTAATTTCCCATATTTCAATTCAATTAAACAATGATGCCTCATCCCATCACTGGATTCCACAGAGAAGTGTCTAGATTGTCTTCTTTACCCCACCCATCTTCAATTAGGTATTGACACACTTTGACAAGACACCCCCTGAGCCTGCTCTTCTCCAAGAAAAATGATCAGAGCCCTCTCAGCCTCTCCTCACACAGCATGTGCTCCAGCCCCTTTCTCGTCTTAGTAGCCCTTCGCTGGACTTGCTCCAATATGTCATGTTTTGCTTTTACTGGGGAGCCCAGAACCAGCGCTCCAGATGTGGCTCACCAGTGCTAGGTAGAAGGGAAGGAATTCTTCCCTTGACCTTGCAGCAATACTCTACATAATGCAGCCCAGCAGGCTGCTGGCCACCTTTGCCACAAGGGCACACACTGCTGGCTCATGGTCAACTTCTTATCCACAGGACCATCAGGTCCTTCTCTGCCAAGATACTTTACAGCTGGTCAGCCCATGTACTTTTCTCCTCTCCTCAAGTCTATCACTGCATTGGCTCTGCCCAGGTTTGCTAGAAGCCACGGCAGGCTTGATCTCACCTAACTTTGAAAGTCCATGCGCACCTGCTCCCGTTACAGGCAGCGGTGCCTGCAGTCACCTACCTGCTTGTGGAATCTGCATTAGGGCTAGATGAACGGCCCTGCCTAATCCATTGATCAGATCCCCAGTGACAATAACAAGATGCCACTGGGGACACTGGTGCTAGGCCTGGACCTGATCAATGGTCCTGCTGATGTGAATATGTCTGCCCCTATTCTTCCACAATGTGTTCAATACTCCAGTGGAAGGAAGGTAATGCTTTTCCTTCTCATAGGAACGCAGAAACAGGCAGATGCTGAGACCCTCTGAGAGTGTGAAAAGGACTGGACTCAAACGCCACAAGAATTTTCGCAACCCTGATTGCTAAATTTAAAAGTCTGGCTAACTGATGCAGTGCTGGAAATACGCAAAGAAAAACAAAACAAAAACCCCAGTTCAAACAAAAACTGTAAAACTTACAGACACATCTTACTGCATAAGGGAAAGGCTGACATTCAACTGATAGCAAGTTTCTCTTGTTCCAAACACAAAAAGGATAAAATGTAGTACAACGGGAACAGAAACAGGGCTGCTACAACAGATAATCTTGTTACTCTGCCATGCAAGGACTGCAACCAAACTGATGCTGCTGGATCAGCACATGGTCACATCTACTCTTGGTGGGCCTAAGGAGTACTGGAGCACCCTGCACTGAGCAAAGGGGTTTCCTGCCCTACGTGACCATCAATGTGCTTCACTGGTATTTTCCTTGGTAGCAAAGCCACAGATAGAAAAAAATGAAAACAACCAAAACTGGATGGTAATTGGATCACTGGGTGATGGTACAACATGAATTACGTGAAGCCACCTTACATGAAGCCAAATAAGCACGACCAGTTCCTGCAATCCACTGCTTTTCAAATTGTAACAGCAGATACTCAGAAGTCCCTGAAAACTGGCAAATCATTCCTAACAGGAAAAAGTGCACACTGTTGAGTGATATTGTTATAGAACATCATCAGATCTTTGTGACAGTTCAAGTACTGATAATACATGGCAAGAAATAAGCTGTACAAATTCTTTAAGAGCATGCATTTAGCGATGTCAGAGAATGAAATATTACATTCTTAGTTCACACTGAAAGCAATTAGAATTGCTTTTATATAATTACATACATTTACATAATTTTCAGATTATGACTTCTGTAGAATGTCTCAATCCTCCAGGCCTAAACCTTAGTAAAACCAGTATAAACATCTGTCTTAGCCAGAGGCAATCAGATGTTTACAGGAAAACGGTGGCTGTGTATAGTGCAGAAGTGCAAATGTTGTTTGCAAAGTAGAATATAAACTAAGGATGTGAATAAGGACTTCCCTTTTTTTTTTTTATTTTCCTTCTCTGATTTAATTGATATAGCTTATGCCTACACAATTAGCAGATTTAATATGTGAAGCTAGATAGACCTGCAAGTAAGCGGAAAGTCATAGGAAAGAAGACACAAAGGGATCATCTAGCTATTACCAAGTACACCTGCTGAGCAAAAGGAGAGAAGAGGGAGAACAGAGAGTAACAGAAACAGAGGCACAAACTAAAGGTTCTGTTTTGCATAAAATTTTGCAAGAATAAAACTGCAAAGGAGAAGCCCAATAATCCCTGACATCTAGGCACTCACTGATCACCTGCCCAAAGGAACCGGGAAGGATGATCACCTGGGTGCCTCTGACTTTGGCTGCTGGAGCTCAGGCTTGCTGTTAAATACACCCTTTGTCTTGACAGCCAGGCTGCTCTCTCCTAAGCTGGTCTGCTTGTGGAGTGCAGGGAAGCAACAAACCCAGCTCCGAGGCTGTGGAGAGGAGAGAAGCTGAACTGCTGAGCAGGCAGCTGCTGAGGCTGGAGAGAACACGAATGAGAGTCAATTTAGAATTTGAATATTTGATCGATTCATAATACTGCCAAACAAGAGGACCCCTGGGAAAACTGGAATGGTAATTCAGTGCTCCTACAGTGTAGAAAATGGAACTACATCCACTAACAGTGTCCAGCTGATATAAACCCAGGCAGAGCAAGAAACTCCTTCCGGTCTTGTGAGCTCTTTGAACCAGTCTTAAAAGGACAATAACCAGTGCCTGCCCTGTGAGCTGACCTGCACATACTGCACAACCCTAGGGTTGCTGGGAAGAAGACCCAAACCTAGTGGCTGTGTGTTCAGAGGAGATGAGGTGGATTCTCTGTCCCCAGAGCTTTCCCACTTCTCTCCGTTTTTGTGTCTTCCTCGTGTTGGCTTCTTGCTCCCCATATTTGCTTGATCTCACCCAGCAGTGCAGAAAATACAAGGTGACTCTCATACTTGTTCCTGAAGAAGGGAACTTTAAGAGAAATATAAGCTCTATCTACCTCTATTATTAACTAAAACGGATTGAGAATATAATTCTTTGATGTCCCTCAGAACATGCTTAAGTGCAGATTTACAAGAGAGACTGGTTAGAGACAGTTTTTTATCTTAAACTGAGCAAGATGCTTTAGATGGTCCCTTTCATAGCCAACATTTTAAAGCAATAGCTGTGCCCTCTCGTGGCCAACTCAACTATCATTCCTGCAGTGCTGTGCATTAAAAGTAGCCTGGGTTGAAGGAAGGCACTGCTGGGGAAGCAAGGGAGAGTTGCAGCACTTACCATGGGACCCAGCGCTAGAGGCACTGAGACTGGGGCTAGGGCAGAGAATCTGGTGCAGCTGAGATCAGCCAGAATATGTCATCAACATCCAAATCTAGCTTCGCAGGCTAAATCAAAGCACACTGTGGCATACCTTTCCTCCTTTCTTTATTACTGCTTGTCTTTGCTGCATAATTTTTAGTGCAACTTCAACTACTTTATGCCATTAGACTATTCAAAAGCTACATTTATGGTACATTAAGTAGAAAAAAAGCAACATAGCTCTGATCAGCCTTGGAAGAAGTGATTGCACCAGTTCCAATTGTCTTTAGGAGAATGGAGTACTCTTGAATTTAGTGATGTCCTTCCAAGCAAGCATGTGGACATATGAACAGGAAAACACTGGACAGGGTGCATAAATTCGCTACAAATTCAGTAACAAAAACAGAAAGGAAAAAGGCCCAGGAAAGTGCTGCTGCATACCCAGGTAGCTGCTAGGGGTCTTGAACAACATCAGTGATCACAAGCAGCCCAATAGGGGTATTTTGGGGATCCACGAGGAGACAGTTGAAGATCTCAACTTTCTCCAGATTTATACCACCAAGAGTAGAAGAGGTAAGATCTGACAATATCAGCATTCAGTGGGTAACTAACTAATCAGTCTGCTAGGTATGGAAGAGCAGAGCAGCGCCAAACAGGGATCAATCTACCAGCTAATTCCCCTAAATACTAGGGGAATTAGTATTTAGTATTTTAGCAACAGTTTTAGAGCTCCTCCTTCTGACCCCAGACAGAATGGCTGACCAAGCATGTGGGAATATTTGAGGTGAGATGAGGGGAAATACTGCAATTGTAACGCGTATATTAGACCAAGGCATAAGATACTGCAGCTATAGACAAAGGACACTTAAGGCACCTGTCTCTTAACTGCATCTTTTCTACTTAATCACAACTTCACCTTTCCAGGGTGAACCCTGCAATATCCAATTTCACTTATATGTTTTTTAGAACTGAGTTTTCTCCTGAAATAAAAGAAAGAACAGTGAAAATACCCACTCATAAAGTGTAATGCAGTGCTGGATAGACATTTCGTGGGGTAAGAAGAATTAAAAGCAAGCCACAGCAAAGAGTCAGAGGATGATATTAGCAAGTTTCTGCAAAAAAATAGATTGTGGGAAGAAATGATACGGCAGTATTTATAGCTGTTAATGCTCAAATCACTGTACAGAGAGTGGCCATAGGTGTGATGGCATCTCAATTAAGTTAATCAGAAAAAAAGTACAGACCCTGTCTGTTACTTGCAACAGAGAACCAATGAGATACATAAGTAATGGCCACAAACAGAAAATCACATAGCCAGTCATGGTAACATAATGAAGCTTCAATTCAGCTTCAGTTTCCCTAAATACAATAAGCAGTAGCCTAAGATTAGTGGAAAATTATCAGTAATGCTGTTGCACTCAGACAGAATAGGAAATTTGTGGAATTAAGATTGAGCTGTAACTCAGTCTTGTAGCTTCCAAAAAGAACAGGCATGCTCAATTTCAGCTAAGTGAGCTTGCTCAGTAGCTTGCTCAATTGTAAAGAAATGATAACAGGATTACCTTGCACGCAGTGACAGTGCTATTTGAGAACAGTGGCATGTGAATTCATAACATAGAGGCGTCCTTCTAATATTACCAGTGCTGTTAGCTACAGCGTGAGTTGCTTGCTGAGCAAGCTCAGAGGTAGTGCAGTGGTACACCAGAACAGTGCATGTGAGCAGTAACCCCTGAGCCAACTGGGGAGCCCAGAACTGGATACAGCACTCCAGATGTGTCTCACCAGTATGGAACAGAGGGGAAAGACTGCCTCCCTTGACCTTGTAGACAATGCCCTGCATAACGCAGCCCAGCAGGCTGTTGGCCACCTTTGCCACAAGGCCACACTGCGGGCTCCCAGTCAACCTCTTGTCCTCAGGTGCATGGAGTTACCCTCACCAGTTGCATCTCTTTTTGTTGAACTTTGTGAGATTCCTGTTGGCTCATTTCTCCAGCTTGTCGAGGTCACTCTGAGAGGCAGCTCAACTGCCTAGTGTATTAACGACTCCTCCCAGTTTTGAATCATCTCCAAACTTATTGAGGTTGCAGTCCATCCCTTCATCACCGAGGTCATTAATAAAAATGTTAAACAGTACTAGCCCCAGCACAGATCCTTAGAGTGTACCACCAGTTACTGCTCTCTACCTGGACTTCATGTTACTCATCACAATCCTTCAAGGCCAGAAGTTCAGCCAGTTTTCAATCCACCTCACTCTGTTTATGTAGTCCACATTTCATCAGTATGTCTATGCGGCTGTTATGGAGACTGTGTCAAAAGCCTTACTAAAGTTACAATAAGCAATATCTAATTCTCTTCCCCGGTCCACTGAGCTGGTCATTTCATCACAGAAGGCTATCAGTTTGCCCAGGCATGATTTCTGCTTTGTAAATCCATGCCGGCTACTCCTAATCACCTTCTTGTCCTTAATATGTTTGCAGATGACTTCCAGGAGGATTTGCTCCATCACCTTCCCAGGGTTCAAGGTGACACTGACTGGCCTATAATTCCCTGGATCCTCTTTCCTTGTGCTTTGTAGAAGACCAATTGGAAAAACAATCTAACACCAAGGAAAGCTCAGAGAGGTGCAAATGACAGCAGGAGATGAAATTTGTTACAGGAATAGAGGGGGTGGAGATTCCCTGAGCCTGTTTGAGGAAGGTCTCAAACACTTGCAGGATCAAACACAAGTTTACTTTGTATGACCTTGAAGAGGAACTGAAGACTGATAAGAGGGAACAGCTTATCAAAGGCTGAATAACTGCCCAAGAAGCAGCAGAGACAACAGATTTCTGCAGTTAAATGGGGGAAAGGTAAATGCGGCAGGGGGAGATCACAACCACTGACTCAATTCAAAACCAGAAAGACTTGCTCCCCCATGCTTGTAAGGAGCGTGCATGCTAATTTACATGGCAATCCAGAGTAATTTAAATAAGAAGTGGTCCACATTGAAGGGTAAGAACAAAAACAGGAAGGCAAGTGCCATTTCGGAGGGAATAAGAATAAAAGAAGAAGGGACTTCTGGACAAGCACTCCTACATGAAACACCCCCCATTGGCAGGCCTGATGCTGGACACAGGACTGGTGATCCCTCTCTCCCCCACCCACCCACCTGCTTTCCTGCTTATTACCTTTTTCTAGTAAGTAACACAAGGCATAAAACTTTATATACTTAGAGAGTGATAAGCATTTCTGCTACCCAATTATTTACCAATGACCCTAACCAAGGAATAAAAGTCTCTTTACCTATGGACCTCAAGTGTTGTGTATGCCCTACTCCAACCAAGAGAATCAGCGAATCTGATTCACTCCTCCCTCCTGCTTGGCGAGACATGACATTTAAATTGGCGTCACAGACAGGATTCCCTTATGTTGGAGGGGAAGGGGGGGGGGCACCAGCTCTCGCAGGGAAAGCGGATGGGGAGAGCTGGAAAATTACCTTTTAGCAAGAGGTCCAAACAGAGTGCCTCTTCACCTAGCAAAAGTGGGCAGAGAAAGATGGGGAGTGATGTCTCAGCCACAAGCTTGGAGAGATATGAGCTGTGTGAGCCATGGCCGCCTGGGAAACGCCAGCGCTCAACTGCTCCCCCATTATGGAAAAACAGAAGTATAATGCATGTTTCTCACCATCAGGAATGAGTTGGGCTCATAATAATTGGCATAACCCAAAAGGAGTGGCAGAAACAATTACAATACTTGTGAAAGAAAAAAAGGTGTGATAAGGAAAAGGAAAAGCCTTGCTGTGCACTGCATTGGGAGCGGCACTAGCGGTGGCTCAGAAGGAGAGGCACCTGATTAAACAAGCTCATGATGAAATGGTTGAAGCCTTTTAAGAACAAATAAAAACCCTGCAGAGCCAACTAACCGTGGAACATTAATGCCACTCACTGGCTTCACGTGGCTCTGTGCAATGCACTGGACCACGAGAAAATATTAAGGTCTGAACTGAAGAAAAATAAGTGGGGATCTGATGACCAAACAGATTCTAACTCAGAGCTGGATAGCGAACTGGGATTTTCAAGTTTGGCAAAACTAGTGGAAAAGCAGGCACCCAACTGGAAACCCCTACATGCAACAAAAGTCAGAGGGCAGTGAGGAATCTTTTTATCCCAGGGGTGGAAAGGCGACGAGACCCCTGATGGAAATCAAATCTACTAATAGCAGCCAGGCAGGGGCAGCTCCCAAGTCACCACCCAAATGGTACCATACTCAGTGGCCAAATTATCAAAGATTCAGGAGAAATACAGTAGCGTAGCTCAGGAGATGGAGACAGAACACGTACGGAGAGTTCCATTAACAGGCAGAAATTGAGTCCTACTCTCAGCAGATGAAGCACGACGGTACTGGGGACCCAGTGTATTTTTAACTACTGATGACCAAGGAGCGCCATGGTGACGCATTGGGCAGGGGGCTTAGACCCTTGGAGAGACCTGGCGTCTATTGTGACCCCCAATACAAAGCATTTAACCAAGAGTTTACCACAGGCTGCCTGCCTCCAGCTGGTGCACGACGGGCGTCCCGTTCCCCAGCAGCCATCCCCGAACGCTGCTGAATGCACACCCCGACGGGGCGATCCCCGCACCCGGGGCCCCCCCGGCCCGCTGACCCCCGGAACCAGCGAGGAGGGGCCAGCTTGTGGGGGGAGGTAGCTCCGGGACGGACCCGTTATGACGGGAGAGCGGGCCTCACCGGGGGGCGGGGCTACCGTACGGAGAGCGGAACGGCGGGTAGCTGGACACACACCTCCCTCCCGCGGGCTCGGAGAAGTTTATCGTGGGC
Organism: Falco cherrug; assembly: GCF_023634085.1. NCBI lineage: Eukaryota > Metazoa > Chordata > Aves > Falconiformes > Falconidae > Falco > Falco cherrug. Next base: position 16,396,400 of record NC_073701.1, on the reverse strand, counting down.
CGAAGGAGCTGAGGAGGGGGTTCCCCGACGTTTACTGGACGGAATGCCTACCATGGCCCCGGGAAAAGTTACCGGAGCGCGGGGGCCGGGGGGAAGCGTGCCGCCCGCCCGGGAGCGTGAGGCGGGGCCCCGGCCTGGCGGTCCGGGAGCGGCCCCAGGCCCCGCCGCCACCGGCCGCACTTGACTCGCGAGCGGGAAGCGGGGCGCGCCGTCCCGGGCAGGGAGGCGGGGGACGGCCCGCGGGCGGCCGAAGGAGGCGCGGAGGGGCTGCCAAAGGGGATCTACTTACGCCCTTCCCTGCAGGCACCCTTAAAGCCCCGGTGACTTCGCTAGTTGACGCGGGTGTTGCTAATGGCAACGGAGCAGCCGCAGATGACAAGCAAATTTTGGGGTCACAGGCGAGTTCGGAACTTCCCGGCCCCAGCCGACGGCTGGCGTGAAGTCCCGTTTGCCTGGAGATCAGCCAGCCGCGGAGGGGAGGCCGTTACGGCCCCCGGGACCTCCCCAACGGATCCCGGCGGGCTTGGTGCGGGGGGGACTCGGCCCCCCGCCCCCCCCCCTCCCGCTGCTCCAGCCGCGCCGCCGCCTGCAGGGGGTGAATGTCCAACGACCCCCGCCCCCAGGCGCCCGAGCGGGGATCGCTCCTGTCGCAGCCGGGAAGCAGGGATCGTGATCCCAACCCGTTCACCGGATAACCCCCCGGCGCGGCCGGTCCGTGAACCCCACGGGCAATGGCGGGTGGCGGTGACTGTGGGCGCTGGAAGGCCAGCACGGGCCCTTGGACGCCTGCAGCACCTCGTACAGAACTGATTGCCACCACACCGGAGCGAGTCCTGCCCATTTTGGCAACAACTGATGTAAAATGTACATTTTTTTACGGTTCCCTTACAGGAAGCAGAGGGAGAGCGCTTCGCCTTTACCAGGGACAGCAAGGCGCCTCCCCCGGGATGCGCCGCTCCATCCCTTGCTCACTGTGTGATGGCACAAGAGCTTACCCCAGTTCCCCCCGCCCAGGGGGTGCAAATGTGTCAATACATCGATGATACATAGATCGGCAGCCCTGATGTCACTACGGTATGACAAACTCATACTGAAATAACTGGTCATTTGGAAAATGTAGGGCTCCAAATCCCAGAGGAAAAGGTACAGCTTCCCTCTTCCAAGGTAAAATTCCTAGGCATTTGGTGGAGTCAACGGGACAGGTATGTGTTCCCCCAGAGACCTTAACTGCCCTTAAACAAGTAAAAATGCCTGGAAATAAAAAGGAGTTACAACATGCACTAGGCCTGCTGGCATTTTCATGAAAACATTCCACAAAATTGTGTTTTGGTGAAAACACATTCCTCCCTCCTTGGTGGGATGTGACACACATCTTGATAAGATAAGCAAGAGAGGCACAACATTTGTTCCCTTCCCCATCCCCCAAGCTCTATGACCTTTCAAAGAGTGGTCTCACAATAGCATCAGCCAACTCCCACAGCACTGATGGATGCATCCCATCAGGTCACATCACCTGTGTGTTCATTCAGCCCTGACATGTATTCCACGAACATAATGTGTGAAAGAGACAGGGGCATGCATCTCCCACAAGGAGGGATTACAGCGTAGAGAAAATCCCCAGGTTTCTTACCTGTAGCCAGATGCAGAAATTAATTTTGGTTTGCTTCAAACTGATCTCTGAACTCCCTTTCAATCTCTCAGCTCCCACTGACATGCCTCTCTAGCAGGCTTCCAGTTCCTTCTACAATTGGAAAAAAAGAAGAGCAGCATTGGCAGCTTCAATATATTTTGGAAATTGTTTTTCAAGCAATGTTTTCTATAACCTCATGGTGTTTTCATGTTTAACTGTTGTGCACCTCCCTAATTTCCCCTCTGGACATAGATTCCACTTTGTGAAGAATAATTTCTTCTCGTACTTCTACCAATGCACTGCAGAGCCAGTGCAGCTGCCATTTTGCTCCACCATCATACACAAATTTAAAGGCAAGGTCTCAGCTTGAGCTGTAATGGCAAGGTGCACCTGAAGCAACTTCCTCCTGTAGTTTTCCCTTCTGGACTATGCTTATTCATCTGAGTTCAGGGCATGGTTGCAAAGAAAACACCAGAGAGACCACAAGCCAAGTGCACACAGGTAATGGTCACAAATACTTCAGAGAGATGAACCTCAAGTACATGTAAAAGACCAGAGTACTCGTGTCCACAAATGGCATATCCAAACGGAGCATGTGGAGAGCTTTGGTTTTCCTCTTCTCTGCTGCTAAAGACAAACCAGCCCTAGGCAGACCTCAGCTCCCAACATATATAAGATTAAGGCAGGTAACGGCACTTTTCCCCCAAGAAGGGCTCTTAACCTACTTTGCACCAGAGCCTTCCTGGACTACACATTTTGGGAGGAGGGAGAAGAAAGAGGGAGGAGAAGAATGGGAGGGAGACGAGCCCTACAGAGCAGTACGACTTACTGCGCATCCTAGATTCCCCCAGCACAAGAGATCCTAGTGTAGAAGAGCTCTCAGCCAGCACAGATGAAGCAGTCATCATTCAGTCTTTTGCCAGGAGACCAGGTCAAGGATTACCCTGCTGATCCTTCCTCCTTCCTTACTACTCTTCTGTTGCACTGTCCAATTCTGCACCTCCAACACCCATTCCTGGCTTCTCTCCTTCATGTACTGCACACCTGTGTACCACCTAACCTTCATGAGCTCAAAGACAAAGGAGACAGGGCAAGAAACAGCTAGTGCCTTTTCACCACTTTCCATCATCCTTGACTGCATATCAGCAATGAAGAAAGCACTGGCCACTGTTTTACATCTCAAGGGAAAACTGTTTCCCTGGCTTTTGACTCACAGAGTCACAATAAAACCCCTTCGCACACCAGACCCCACCAGTCCTTTCACAGCTTCTCAGAATGCTCCCCTGGACTCCAGGGTCTTTGATGAGGCTCTGAAAGGCAGGTGGGAAAATAAATAGCTGCAGCACAAGCTTTCCACTTGTACGTCTGCAAGAGCACAGACACTGTTACTACTGTGGGAGGCTGTAGCCCATCACCTAGGGAAAAAGCAACACAGTTTCTCACGGAGTTTCCTATTCCATAACATCTAGTCCTTCAGGCTGAGACTAAAATGCCTTACTTCAGATAGATTGCAGGTCATGAATGAGGGGGTGATACCTGGTTGGATTAGGAATCAGCACCACACATTGTGTTTTCCTCTGTTCCCTCCACCCAAGTCCCGAAGATGGCATGGTCCGCAGAGCCTTCTTTCCACACGTGCTTATGCTCAACTTGGCTCATATTCATTTCACACTCCTAATTTTAGTGAGCCACTTCAGGACACAACTTTAAAATGTTTTTGTGCATAATAACTAACAGATTGCTCAGACTACCACAAACGCCTTGCAGAACAAAATGGAACATCTTGGCAGAAAGAAGTAATAGTAAAAACTGTATTTATTTTTATTTCACAAGACACAGGGAAAAAAGCCAAAGGCTGCTTTGGTTTGATTCTCTCCTTATCAAACCTTGGAACGTTGACTCTACAGGGGAAAAAACCAAAGGGAAACAACAAAAAAAACTCATTCAACTTATCCAAAAAGGCACTTTCTTAGAATAAGCAGTGGTACGTCAACACAGATACTCATTGCAGTGGGTCCCAAACACTCCCATAATCCATTCATGATATTCCCACAGCAGAGTGCCGTTATGCCTTTATGATCACCAACCACTTTTGCCATCTCTGGTAGAGGTTTCTAGCACACTAAGATTTCTGTTGTTTAGCCCAAATGGCCCAAAACAGAAGGAACCAGTAGAAAAAGAAAGCATGCCTCAATGACCACACACTAGGCCAGGGCTGACAATTTTGTAGCTGCTTCTAGAGAAAGCAGTGAAAAAAACCCCACAGAGTAGTGACAGTGAGAGTGGGAAGTGAAAGCAGCATTTGTTTATACCACCTAGTGTGTTGGAGAATGCTTACACAGTCAGCAAGATCTGCTGTTTCCCCACAGAATCTTTGTTCTTAAAGATGTTCAATGTTGGGAAAGCTGTATACATTCAAAATCCTGAATGCCTCCAGGATGTACCATAAAGCTGGGCAGAACAAATGGGCAGCACTACATACATACACGCACGCATGTGGTGCCAGCCACTGGAGAGGTGTTTCCAGCATCTTCTTCACTCCAGAGTAGCTCCTTGTGCACAGACCTCACACCCTGCCCAACTCACAGGCAGGTAGCTTTTAATCAAAGCAGCACTGGCCTCTGAGCAACACCAGACAGCTCAGCATAACAGAAAACCACCAAAACAAAACAAAAAACCCCAAATAAACCACAACAAAAGGTACACATCCTCCTTAAGCTCCCATGGCCATATTCCCTGATGGACAGGGAACTGTTTTGTAAAAATGACGGGCAATTTGTCTTCCTCATTTTCATCATCAAAGAAGAGACAATTAAACCTGAGACAAAGAAATGTTGCGTGCACAGACTTTTATGTTTTTGACCATTGCCTTGGCTGAACTGAGCAAACGTCACATTGCTTATGGTCAACCTGGGAAACAGAAGAGGCCTCAGACAACTGCAGATCTAGTTGCAGACAACAGAGAACTAGTGGGAGGCACCACATGAAAGAGCTGTCACTTTGGGACCTGGTGACATCAAAGATACAACCAGCTCATGGTCATCAAAGGGACCACTGGACTACCCCACTGCCGTTCCTAGGCATAAGAAGAGGAAGCACACTGGAGACAGAAAATATTTTACAGTGAGACCATGATCTCTTTCTTGCTAGTGTAGGAGAGAGAATGGCCCATGCTCTGCTCATCTGTATTACCCCTATTGTAGTGCCAAGCTCATGTGCCACACCTTTAGAGTGTGGTGGGGACCAGATGTAACAATGTTGATAGCCTTGACCTTATTCTTGTTTCTCACTGCTCTTTCTTCGCTCTTTTCCGATGAGAACTGTAAAAGCATAAATATGTCCTTTTGGCCATCAAGGCAAGGGATGAGTTTTCTCTCACAGTTTGTCCAACAAACTTGCCCCTGTGGTGGGAACCTTCAAAGGTACAACAGCACCTTGCAAGAGATGTTAACTGTCTCCACTGCGGTTCAGGAAGATGCTCAGGGAAAAGAGTAAAGCTTTCCTCTGTCCTCTTCAAGACCTCTCAGGAGAGATTTGTACTCCTGGACAGTGAATTGCAGGAGTACTCCAGGCTACTTGAAGAGGTCCACCATAAATAACTCATAAATGGACTTGAATTTAGATGGTACAGATTCCCTACCAAGCTCTTTGTAACCTTGGAAATACGCCTTTCCTTTAGGATCCATGCAAGTGCTGAAAGATCTCATGCGTCATAGAGGCAGTTATGGACATTAGGTCACAGAGCAAAACTCAGTGTAAAAGGTAGTTCAGCTCATCCTGTGCAATTTAAGGTGTGATTTGGATGAGGTCTCCTGTTCATCGCAGGATGTTAATTTGCCACTACTGTAAAATAAATCATTGCTGCAGAAGAGCTCCTTCTAAATGATGAGCTGGCCTTAGATCCTCATGTTCTGATGCACACTAAATTTTCACATCTTTAGCTCTGTGACATCAAACAGAGACTGCAGTGTCCTGCTCCCTTCTCAAACCAGACATGAGGAAGTCTTCTCCACCAAAGGCTTCAGAAGAGAAGGGAATGGGCATGGAGGGTGGGAAGTAGCCCTTTCTTCTCTGTTTTCCTCTATGTTTTCCTCAGGACACCTCCTCTAGCACATCCTTAACTTCCTCCTCAGTTCCTCTTCTTTGCTCTCTCATCCTTTCATTGCTTTGAGGATTGCACTTCAGAAGTCCTGAGAAACAAGCAATGAAGTATGCATTTCTACAAAGTCCTCTTACAGGTTTACAGACTTCAAAGGGTGCCTTACTCCTCTGAAAGGCTGATGGAGGCTGCCACAGGTGGCCCATCACTTACTCTCCTGCTGAGATTTCTCTACCTCACCAAGCAGAGCAGAAGAAAGGTCCTGCAGAGAAACAAAATATTGCTGGTAGGCAGTTAAAGTCGACAAAGAGCTGCAGAGACATTGGCTGAAGCTATAGGCTCCACCTACACCACGCAAATGGTTTTTATCCTCTGCTCTCACCACATCGCTTCAAAAGAAGGTTCATTTGTGATGGAGCAGCTGGAGAGTTGTGGGCTCCCAGGCGACTTCTCTTAGCTGACCCTTGAGTCACTGCTGTTCAGACTCTTTCTTCATGATATCATATGTGGCAGGGCAGAAGTGAGAATGCAGCTGAGCCAGCAAAACCTGAGATGTGATCTCTAGCCTTGTCCCGTGGCTCTTCTTGTTCCATACATGCACTGCGTAGGTGTTATTAAAGAGATGGTGAAGCTCCGAGGAGTTGACCACTTCGAAGTATTTCTTCCAGTCCTGCCACCGAATGGGGTAGAAAGCCTCACGGGGCAGAGCACTCACTCCTTTGCAGCTTGTACTGCTCCGAAGACTCCTAATGGAGCACCACTTCTTGAAGACACGCGTTAGGAGCTGTGGGCCCTGGTGACCCCAGATCCAGCTGTTGTAGTTCTCCACAAAGTCCTTCATGCAAAGCTCAATGAACTCATGCTTGGGCTTAAAGGACAGAAAGGCCCCGTTCAGTACATACTTGGACTGGATACCAAGCACATTGGTGAGGTTCTTTAAGTTCTTAAGCACAATGAAGTCTGTGTCCAAGTAGATGCCACCAAATTTCCACATGATGGCAATTCTACAGGCATCAGACAGGACAGGTAAGAAATATGGCTCCCAGCGCTGCTGAGCCTGCAAGTACCACTCTGCCAGAGGTGTTCCAGAGAAAAGCTCTGTCAAGTCCAGGGGCCGGATTTCCACGTTAGGGAAGCAGCTCAGCAAGGAGAAACCCCAGTGGTTGGGTAACGAGGCGTTACCATTTGCCAAGCCTTTCATGAGCACCACGACCCTCGTCCCAGGGTGTGTCCGCGCCGCTGACTCCACAGAGCACGTGAACAGGTAACTTGGGCTAGTTCGCTCCGAGGTCTCCACAAAAAACACATCCCCTGGGGAAGGAGGGGGCCCATCAGCAATGGCATGGGGTGGAGAAGGCACAGAGTGAGCACAGTGGATTTCAACAGGCAAGCTGTAGACCTGGCCTGTGCCCTTAGGGTCCTCCGTGATTCTCCAGTAAAACATGATGGAGGCAAAGGACATGAACTTAAAGAGAAGGATAAACAGAGCCCTGATCTTGTGGCTCAGCACCACCCTGGTCAGTTTTGTCAGGCAGTTGGGCATCCTGTGCGTTCTTGCTTCCATCAGAGCCTACTCTCCCAAGATAGCCGTCGTGATCTGAAGGGGAGGAAAGAAGAAAAAGACATTGACAGGGAAGGCAGTGGACCACAAGCCTCAGGACAGCACTATTGCAGAGCCACATGCTGAACTCTCCTTCATGCCGACGTGCTTGAATTGTGCCTTTAGGTCATCTTTAAAAAAGGTGTTCTGCCTTCTCCGTGCTGCCAGAGTGCCCCATTAGAAATCACAACCCATGTTTGGGTTGTGAGGTTATGTGACAAAGCTCATCTGCACGCACACACAAAGCTGAGGGACCGTGGCAGGAGAGGGAGCCCAATTATACCTTGCCAGGCTGCTCCCAGGTTCATCACAGGGGCCATCAGCCCATCGAAGGCCCATCTGCTCAAGCCCTGAGGAGCACAAGAGCACAATGGCAGACAGGATCCCCGATCAAGGACTCCAGAGGAACCAGCCCCTTGTCTGGGCCCCTCCCAGGGTTGTTCCAGTGTCCAGGCATGAAACCCATCACCAGAAGCAGCCCTCCAGACCACTCTTTGTGCCCAGGGGTTCACTGCCTAGGAGTGGGACATATTATGGAGTGCAGAGGAAGAACAGCTTGGAATTGCACAGGACTTATTATGAGATAGTTAGCAAAGGAACCAAAGGTGGGGCAAGGGAGGAGTTTAGGTGATTTTGGGAGGGACAAGAGTGGGAGAATAGAGGTGTAAGGAGACAACAAGGGCCAGATGCAGGTAAATAGCTTGCTGGTTTGTACACTTGGCTGGCCATGCCCTGTGCCTGATCAGTGCAGTCTCTCTTGTCTTCTTATTAAATCACTTTCCAACTCTTTTCTGAATGAGGGCTTTCAATTCTGTGTGCATGCATGTATTGGGGTGTGAACACAGCAGCTGGGTCAGAGGGTCCACGTGCCCATGGTGCCAGCAACTGGAGTGAGCGTGGGTGTGCAAGTGTGCGAAGGCTAGCAAAGATCAGGTGGACCAGCCTGGGAGTATGAGAAGCGGCCTGGGAGCCAGGAGGGCGAGCGGGTCCCTAAGGGCCAGCTCTGGGTGTGAGAGCACCTGTGTGCCTCTAAGGGCCAGAGCACAGGGGAGCTGGCTACAGGACATGGAAAGTCCTGGCTAACTCTGTGTGTCTGATGGTTTATACCAGCAACTGGAGTAGGGCTGTGGCCTCGGGGACTTGTATGTCCAGGTGCCAGCAACTGGGGAGACTGGGATCCAGGGGCCAGTCTAAGCCCAGGTGCTGGAGGGATCCACCTTGTACATATGTCTATCTATACTCATTTGTGGACTTCTATCCTGTCCAGCTAGAGAGGGGAGCAGGATGAGGCTGTTTGTGCTGCCTATGCTCATGTGGGTGCTCCGAGTGTCTGCCTGTGATCTGTGTGGCCAGCCACATATATATGTAGTGTGTATGTGTGCTTTGTGTGTGTGTGCCTGCTGAGTACATCTTCAGCCTCACTACTGCCTGGGCATGGAGCAGCAGCTATCTCACCTGCCTCTGGCTGTTGGATGTGGTATGATATATTGTCCTCTAGCAAAGGTTACTCTCCTTCAAAAACTAAATATGATCAAACTTCTCCCTTTGTTTATCATAAACCAAAGCTGACCATTACTTCCCTGGATGAGTACTGTGCTTCCACTTGTAAAATGGAATAAATGCTGTATTTCCTTATCTTCACCCATCCATCATTTCAAATCAGACATCTACAAGAAGTATCCTAGATACTAACATTTTAGATTCTCTTTTGTCCTCCAGTTTGCTGCTGTACTAATGATCCTGACAGTGATGGGGACAGCTGCGTTTCAGCTGTTTCGTTTCCCCAGAGGAGAATCACCTTGCCAGCCTTCCCCAAAACAGAGAACTCATCTAAAACCCCAGTGCTATCATCTGTTCCTGTCAAGAGGTCTCAGCTCCCAGAATCACAGAATGGTACTTGTTTCCCTTCCATGTATTCCTTGATAACCACCCTGTGTCCCGTATTTGCTACAAAGCTCCACAACATGGAAGTGTTTATTGTGTTCCTTTACACACACTTCTATTCTTGACCATGCTCTGAATTTTATATTTAAGCCTCTAAATTTAAAGTACTTAACACTTCACTGAAAGGAAAATTAAAAACTCAACATATTTTCCCCTTCTTTCACCATTTAAAACCACACTTTGTGAAAGAGAATTGAACATTACAACTGTTAAGCCTTCAGTACAGGATTAATCTTTAAAAGATACCTTGTCCTCTTTTCCCACCTATTCTACCTACAGAGCCAGACCTGCTCTAGAAGTATGCTTAGGTCTAAGAGGACACCTATAAACTCTCCTGTCAGGCACTTGACCTAGGGTGCACAGTGCTAGTTCTGCCTTTACAAGCCTAGCTGACTGTTCTGGCCAGCCCCCAAGTTTAGATCCCTACAGCCCAAAGTGCAGATTTAACCATAAAGAGATACGTTGCAGCAGATGGAAGAGTACAGCTGGGTTTATCTCTCAGAAAGTCAAACAGTTTTGAACAGCCTGAAATAAGGTGTGTCAATGCGCAGTCTGTTTGAAGGGCGCTGTCATATCAGTGTGCCAATGCCTTCCTCAAAGCCTGCATAGTCAAAGTGGTGCCAGGCTCTTAATAAAGGTAAAACCAGTAAGGCTTCACAAAAAATATACTTGAAAGAAAAAAAGGTGTCTAAAAGATGCAAAATATTTTAGATGCAAAATTTCCCTTTTGGTAAAAGTTTTCATAATTTAAAAGAAATAAAAACAATACAATCCAACAGTAAACCCAGAAGTTTTGCGAGACAAACCAAAAATGTGCAGAATGTAATAGAGAACTACATTGTGCCTGCTACAGATGGCTATGGGGCAGCTCAACAACAGAACAGAATTTTCCATTTCAGATGAATCATCCTTCAGTTGAAAAAAAAAAATAATAAAAATCACCACTGAGGGTTTTTTTCTCTCTTGGTTTTTTTCCTCAATATGAACAAAAGCTGTATTATCCTACGATTTTTTTTCAACACATCTTTAGTCTCTTGGAAAGACTGCTTTAGAGCATTTCCCCTCCACCTGTAGACAATGACACATCATCCAGCTGGTAGCACCCGGCACTGGTGCGCCTGGGAATGGCCATGTCACGGTGAGCTGCCCTTCCCCTCCACCATACCCTCTGTTTGCTTTCAGATTCTAAGGGGGTAACACACACTTTCTTTCCATATAGCTGCAAGAAACAGCAGGACCCTGCTGTCTCCCTCCCTCTGTTCTCTCCCTTTTCTCTCTATCGCTCCACTTGTGTTTGGAAGAAGAGTGCACCACCAAAGAGTTTGAGGGTGGGGGAAAAGACCTGGCTATGCAACTCCACCCTGCACAAAGAACACATCATCAGCAAAAGTTTACTCCAGCTCTGCCCCACAGTGAATCTTTTACAGCCTAAATATAAGGATTTGCAAATAAAACTGCATCTATTCTATGGATTTTGCCTACACAACTTTCTATAGCAGGCTGCCTAGGGAAGTGGTGGAATCACCATCCCTGGAAGTGTTTAAAAAACATGTAGATGTGGTGCTTAGAGGTACGGTTTAGTGGTGAACTTGGCAGTCCTGGGTTAACCGTTGGACTTGATGATTTTAAAGGTCTTTTCCAATCTAAATGATTTTATGATTCTATAACTTGTTCAAAGATCACCACTCACGAACTCCTGGAACTGGCTGGTGCTGGCCATTCTCTAGAAAGCTGTACTTGGGAAAATGCCAAAGTGCTGATGCAGTGATACAAGGGTATGCCAGCCTCGCTCACGGAGAGGGGAAGCTCTACCTGAATTACATCCACATGGGGTTTGTGGGCCATGACATGGGCCATGTCATCGCTATGCACTTGACATCCCAGCACAATTTTGCCACAGGCAAAACGTTCTTGACTTGGGAAATTTACTTAATTTATTGCAATTTAACATAAACTTTTAATTACTGATCCAAATACTGAGGGAAAAGAAAAAAAAAAAAAAAAGACAACCAACCAACTGTTAAACAAACACTTTGGGAAACACCTTTCCTCCTCTTTCCCCTGGCCCAATAAGTCCAGCACCCCTCCTCCCCCCTTTCTAGTCTCAACTTCCCTTATTTTCACTGTGGGTTACACTCAGTCTGTCCCAATTCTTTCAGTGAGGCAACAGGCAGCACAGTAACGGCTTCTTTTGGCTCTCCTTGCACCTAACTTTTCCTCCACTGCTCCTTGCTTCTTAATGCTCCTCTGCTCCAGCATGGGTCTTCCACAGCCTGTAGTCCCTCAGCGTGTACCTGCCCTGGCACAGGTTCTCAATGGGCCACAGTCCCTCAGGGGTGTCCCTGTCCCATCATGGGTCCTCCACAGGCCTCAGATCCTCTGGGATTTCCCTGCCCCAGCATGGACTGCAGTTCCTCAAGGGTACCTCCTCTAGCACAGAGCACCTCCTTCCAAAAGAGCATCTCCAGCCACGTACGCAACAATGTCCCCTTCCACATGTCTCCTCCACTTCTTCCTGTCTTTACTCCAGACATGTCTTCTTATGGATCTCCTTGCATCTCCTTTTGCATGTCCTCTTGTATCTTCTCTCACATCCCCTCCCGTCTCCTTTTGTCCTCACACATGTCCTTTTTATGCCTCCTGCCCCATGTCACCTTTTCATGGTTTTTTTTGACTCCTCATGTCTCCTTTTTTTGCATTCTCACATGTGCCCTCACGTGTGCCCTTGTGTGCCTCCTCCCATGTCTCCTTTCTGTGACTCCTGTACCTAACAGCTTCTACCCTTTCTTAAATAAGTTCAAGCAGAGGCACTGTGTGCTGCTCTGACCGGTTGCAGTTTTGCTGTGCAATGGGCTGTTTTCATCTGTTTTGGAGTTGGCTGGGACCAGCTGGAACTGACACAGAGCAGCTCACAGCCCCTTTTCACTCAGGTCACGTCTGCAGTCCACGGCCCCCCAAACCCTGCCAGTTACACCTAATACAGAGTGCCTTGTAATGTTTAAATTTAGATAAGTCTCTAGGATGTTGGGGTTTTTTTTCCCCTGTGAGGGTGAAATCTAGATTTGCATGTTGGATTACCAGCTGCTGAATAGTTCTTCACCACCCAGTCCAAACAAAACTGGTTATAAAACACATTAGGTGGTCAAGGTTACCAACCTCCTAAATGACTAATGTATTTATTTCCCTTTGTGGTAACATCTGCTTCCAAAAGTTACCTGTACAATTCTTTAAACAAAGAAAATGAGCAACTGTAAGTGACATGTCATCATTTATCTACTTGCAATGCAAAGGGCTGGCCAGTGATTTATTGAGAGCTTCACATTGAGAGAACTAATTTTATAATTTGCTCAAGACTGTCAACACCTTACCCTAAATGTCTCCTTAGCACATGCCAAATGACTCTCTACCAGTTAAGCAGGAAGGTAAGGATGTCCCAGCACTGCCACCCACCTGTACATCCTTCTGCACAAAGCAAGGCTTTGTGTTGCAGCTAAACCAACCTCAGGAGAAGACTCCAACAGAAGAGGGATGCCCTCCGGTACCCGAGTCAGAAAATTTCACTTACAACATAAATATGAAGCTTTTCTGATGTTTTACCTTCCACAGAACACCTCTGTTGAAGCAGAAATCTGAGGGAGAGTAGTTAAGAGAGTGCTACTGCTCCCTCAACACTTCTCCCTTACAAACAGCAAGGAAATAGCAATGTCCCAGTTTGATTTCTTTAAAGATACTCAGCAGCTGAACAGGAGAGGAATATCTGAGGCAGTAAACAGGTGCAGCAGATCACAACAGCTGTTTTAGCAACAACATTCAAAGCACCTGGGAAACCACAGGCTCATCCAGGGCAGTGCAAGCACCTCTAGACCTAGAGCAAAAGCTCCGTTTCTTCCTATCACATCTGCTGAAGTCTTATCTGAAGCTACAAGACAGCTGATGGCGATATACCTCTGAAGTCTCATCTAGCAATTTCAATTGATGAAACAAAGCAGGAGAATGACCACAAGCACAGAAATTACCTCCACACAAACAGGCAGTTGCATTTGCTTAAAACTCAGTCAGGTTTTTACTTTAGAGGTGCTCTGTGTCTAAAAAATCAAACATTAATAGGCTCTGAACAAGGGAGTTTCCTGACCCTGTCAGGAAGAGGCACTTTAAGACTTTGCTAGGACAACGTAGGGATGACTTCGCAGCAAAGGGCTACCACAGCAGTGAGAGTCAAGAGCCAGGTACTCCCACAGGCTTCAGTTTCCCCATGGGGCAGGGCACAGATCCATTGAGTTCATTTACTGTGGTGCACACACCAAGGAATAAACTGTTTTTTTAAAGTCCTTTTATAGTACTTTCTGTGCAGGATGGCATGCCACATCCCAGCATCAATAACATCATCCGTCCCATGAAGTGGCCTTCATATGCTGCTAGATACCTCCTCCTGTTTCAGCCCCAATGGTTAGTTAACCCTGGCTGAAGCAACACACAGAGCATGTCATTCAAGACTTTCCACAAGACAGACAGGGCTGCAATTCACTGAAGGTGACGTAATAGAAGTTCAGAGCATTCCTATGTGGGTCAGGTAGACTACTGGTTTTAAATGCTTTTTAAATATGCTCCCTAATACTGAGTCCAAGATGTTTTCCCAGATTAACATTGGAAAAGATCCAGAGTCTTTTTACTGCTGTTTCATGGAGGTCAAATCCATAATTCCATTGGTCTCTGCTAACAGGTTTTAGCCCTCGCTTTTGTTTTTCTTGGAAAGCCATGACAGGTTTTTTTGGGAGGTGCACCTATAGCTCTTCCTCTAAAAGAGGCTGGAAACATAAGTCACAAGAAAATACACAAAATCTTATATCAAAGGAGAATTGTCAAAGTAGTCTTTTAAGTAACACTTGGTCCATCTAAATTAAATATGTTAAGCTTGAATGTAGAATTAAGGTAATTTAGAATAACTAATGGCCATTAATTCCCATCAAATACACTTGGTGTTAAGGCACCTTTAAGTATAACCAAAAACAAACAAAAAAAAAAAGTTGCTGAAAGTTTACATAAATCAGTTCCTAGTTACTGTGTTTCAGAGCAGCTACAGATACACATTTCCTTCCTTTCAAGCACAATGGAAAATTAAAGCTTGCACAGCTTTCATCAAGAACAAATTAAGAAAACACCCCAGATCTACAGACTACGCAAACTTGCAAACTGTCAAAATATACAGTGTCTTTCAGTCCAAAGGCCATATACAACACTGCTCTGCGCTGTCCCTTATGCTTTTACCCCTTCACTCTTTCAAGTTTAGCACATTTGCCAAGAACAGTAGATAATAACAATTCAGAGTGTCGCTTCCTATGTGCTGTGGAGAGTTATGGTCAAGGGTGGTCCTCTGGGAATACTTCGAATAAGGCAGCCTGCAGCAGAAAGGTGGACAAAGGACTCCCATTTGGAGCCATGCTTTTTTGTTCTGCCCCCATGCTACTGATTGTATGGAAGCAGATGCAGGTCAGTTTGTATGAAGCCATTCACACAATTGCATCCTAAGGGGGAAACATAGTGGCCTTTCCAAAGGGTACACCAGGTACCATAGTTAACACATTTTAAATGCTTTTTTACACAACATGCACCCAAGTTAAAGTTTCTTGCTTATTAAGGCTTCCTCTGATACTAATACTGTACATATGAAACACCAAGAGATAACGTATTTGATTTTATTCACTTGTGCACACTTCATGATAATATGCTATTTGCATTTGGATCAACCAGTGCATATCAGGATCACATGTAACCCCCTGAATGTGTTCCTGTAAAATTCAATGATATTCATGCTCCGTACAACATTCACACACAGAATTTAGCTACCTGATTGAGAGCAGAGATTTCTAATATTGAAATCATGACTGCCTGCTCAAATGAACGTAGGGCTGAGCTGCTCGGACAAATACAGAGCTGAAGGGGAAGCGTCATTGCTGACTTGCAGCTTTCTCAAAGCCTTCCAGAGGGTTCCACAGGTGCGAACAGCACCTCTGTGGCAAGGCCACCAAGGTGTGGGGTGGCAGGGCCCTCTGGTGGGTACCTGCTCCTCACCCCACACCCCTTGCCCACTCAAGGACACCTGAGGTTACCCAACAAGCCCCAGGAAGATTAATTTTCTTAAATTTATGAAAAGCTGTTGCTAGTCTTTGGAATGCTTATTTAAATATAAGACTCTGCAAGGATCTCAAATGACTGCCTGGTTGCAATATCGGGGTCTGTATCGCATGATCTAGACCCTGTCCCACAGACTGACCCCAGAGATGCCTTGCCGCCGTGGCTGAGACTTGTGGGGGACTCCTGGCTGAGCCCACCGTGCCCCAGGGCTACTCCACTCAGCTCATGGGGGCTGGCATGGGTCAGGGAAGGCCTGCCCAGCCTCCTCATTCCCCAGTGCCCCCCATAGCTCCTCGGTGTGCGGCTGGGGTAACACCATATAGTGTCAGGGTGCTGGGCTCCACTGTGTCAAACCAAGAGCCCTGCGGGATGGAGTGGTGAAGGGTTTCATCCCGGTGGGAGCACCAAGCGATGCAACAAGCGTGGTGGAGTGAGAAAAGATGCCAGGGTCACTGTAGGGTACAAAGGGGAGCAAGAGCATTTACAGATACATCTGGGTAGAAAAAGACTGGCAAAATCAGGAACCCAGCTACAGTGCATAGTCAGACTGGTATCTCTCTTTCCATCCAAAATAAAATCATAGAATCATTTATGTTGGAAAAGACCTTTAAGATCATGAAGTCCAACCATTAACCCAGCACTGCCAAGTCCACCACTAAACCATGTCCCTACGTGCCACATCTACAGGCCTCTTAAATACCTCCAGGGATGGTGACTCAACCACTTCCCTGGGCAGCCTGTTCCAATGCCTGACAACCCTTTCGCTGAAGAAAATTTTCATAATATCTAAACCAAACCTCCAATGGAGCAACTTGAGGCTATTTCCCATCATCCTATGGCTTGTTCCTTGGGAGAAGAGCCTGACACCCACCTCGCTACAGCCTCCTTTCAGGGAGCTGTAGAGGCAGTAAGGTGAGGCCTCCCCTGAGCCTCCTCCTCTCCAGACTAAACACCCCCAGTTCCCTCGGCTGCGCCTCACAAGACTTATGCTCCAGACCCTTCACCAGCTCCGTTGCCCCTCTCTGGACATGCTCCAGTGCCTCACATCTTTCAAGATGTGGCCTCACCAGTGCTGAGCGCAGGGGGACAATCACTCCCCTAGTCCTGCTGCCCACACCATTTCTGATACAAGCCAGGATGTTGTTGGCCACCTGGGCACACAGCCGGCTGGGCTGTCAGCCAGCACCCTCAGGTCCTTTTCTGCCAGGCAGCTTCCCAGCCGCTCTTCCCCAAGCCTGTAGCGTTGCATGGGGCGGAGCTTTTAGCAGAGCTTAGCATTTGGGTCTTCTTTAACTGAAAGGAGCCAGTTTTGTACCTGACAGCTTATAACTTTCAAGAAACAGACCACATAGACCCTTCATGTATACTTAAAGCAGGAGGCGGCAGAATTCGGCTCTGGAAAGCTGCTGGAAAAGACAGACAAAAGGGACAGATGCTAGCAGTAAATCAGCTAGCAAACTAATACAGCTCTTTGCCACCAACAGCTTTCAAATAGTAGTTTTCTATTACTGCATATTTGTAGAAAGCCACACACACTCATTGTATAACAGGGTTGGAAACTGTATAAAGTTTAAGTCTAAACACTATTTTAACCCTCACAGCTCAGGCAAATACTGGCACATGGCTAGAAAAGGAGCAGCTCTTTGGAAGGACGTGCACATATGAGGAGACTGCGAGAGCACAGAAAACCAGAAGTACGCCTCGTCAGGAAGTGAGCAAATCCTGTTAATCACCAGTATTGCTACCGCCTACAAGCTCATGCAAGGACTTCACAGCAGCTCTTGCAAAACAGAGAGAAGGCACTGAAGATGCCGTCCTCCTCTACAGGGAGGTGAGTCCTATGGGTCTGGGCACCCAGCAGCATTCACAATGGAAGAGATACACTCTATCAGATCGTACTAATGATTAAGCACTTGAAGCCTAAAAGGCAAATATGTATCAATTTCCCCTTCCTCTAATCTGGGTTATACTTTTCCTTCTTGGACTTTAAAACCCAGAGCCATACTGGAGAGGAAAGATGGTCCAACAGCAGGCTACACGTGGATTCAGGGGTTTTCTGTTTATTTTGCTGCTCTGAAACAGATTTCTTACAGGCCAAGGAACAGGTCACTTAAAACTGAAGCATAAATTCTCACCTCTGACTTGAAATCATAAGGCAGTTGACATCTGAATTTCTTCAAAGATCTCAGGGGTTGTTTTTCTGTCTCTAACACTACCTTCCTTGTGTGAATATAGAAGTGCTTTCCTATCTGACAGAGCTACTGCAAGGCTGAACATACTAAAGACTGGGAGATACTAACCCATCCGTATTGCACAGATGGGAGGCTTTGTGCACTTACACAAAAACATTGAGTATGAACACTTTCCTTTTTAACAGAAAATTCTAGATGCTAACATGATTGTACTTAATCCTTTGCTTGCAGAGGAGCGGTTGGTTCACAGTGCCATAATCTGAAGTTCCACCAGACCTCGTTTAAACTGTCGGGAAGAGATCCCGGACCCAGTTTAAGATAATTGTAAAAGCCAGTAGAGACAAGCAAAGATGTGAGTTATAAACAAAGAAGTGAGTTGGTAATATATCATCCCATTTCCTACTGAAAGCACCATCCAAAATAAGATCCATGAATTTGTTCTGGTATCTGAAAGACTCAGCAATGTGACATGTTTTAAGTGTTTGTTTGGTCAGGAGTGCCTGTGAAAAAAAAAAAAAAAAAAAACAAGCTATCCCAGATGAGAGCAAAGAAAGGGATCTCAAAGCCAGAAGACACATCCCAAGCTTTTAACAAGCATGGGAATCGCAGCACTTATGGAGCTAAATGGTAGTACAGCTATGTTGCTTTACTGTGGAACTGCCAGTAAAGACAAGAGGGGTGTCCCCAGTCTCTCCTGCCTTCACATACTGGAACTTGATCCAACCCACAACAGTGCTGACAGCAAGACATATCCAGCCCCTATTCACTGCTCACCTGGTCTCCCTATCTATGGGAAAGGCACATCTCTATGGTTTTATATGGTAACTGCAGCTGGCAGATAGTGGCTTCTTTCTATAACCAATGACCAAACAAATGCAATGAAAGTAAGATGGAAGTAGAATTACTCATAAGTACCTTGTGCCAAAGTACCCACTGATGACACAATAAAACCAAGGCCATGACTGATTGTTGCAAATGCAAATGGCCCCGCTCCCTTCCTCCTCAGGCTCTTCCTTGATGGTCTTCTGAGCTGCAATGACCAGCCCTGAAAGCGAAAGCACCAAAAAGCCCATTCTGCTGCAGGACTTGATTTTCATACTTGTTTAGCTCCTGGAACCGGTTTTGCTCTGCTGCAGGGTAAGACAGGCACAAATATTGTCACAGAGATGTAAGAACAAGCAGACAAGAAGCTGCGTCTTTTTAGTATGACCAAACAGCTCTGTGGTAACACCAAACTGCAAACAGAGGTGGCCTTCACAGTCCACAGCTACTGAACTTGGCCCCATGATACCCCTGAGCAGGAAAAGCTTCATTAGAGCCAGATGTCAGATGGAGACAGGCAATGCCTTGAGAACCAGTAGAAATCCTATGAGAAGGAAAAAAACGTATAGCTACCAGCTGCTACCCGGAACGACACACCTAAAACTAATTCCTGGCAGGCAGATTGCTATTCACCCAACATCACACCCTCCAGCCCTCAAGAATGACTGCCATTTGTGTGTTACCAAGTGAGGAGCATGCGAACAAGCCTTGACATATGGCTCCCCAGTCAGTGCTTCCTCCTGCAGAGCCTGTGCCTCGAGGTGCTCCTGGAATTGCCCAGGAACCAAAAAAGGAATTCAAGTTCTGTGTGATTCGCTCCTCTGACTTCCACAGCAAAACACCGTGAATAACTGTGCAAAACCCTCAGAGCTCAGCAGACCCTAGACAAGGTTTCTTCAGGGTTAAGAAACATCCAGTCTATTCTGAGCAACCTCTCACACATTTGGAAACATCATGTTAGTTTAACCAGAATAGTTCATTCTTAGCCAAAGCTTCTAAACACGCCTTCTTTCAGCAGCATTATTGAGTTCTAGGTTACTACAGTTACAAGAGTCATGTATTTTCTTACGCCTCTTTCGTAGGGGCTTTCTTCCCCCTCTTGCCGCAGTAGTGTTTCTACAGCTCGGTTGCAAGTGTCCCCCTTGTCCCCCAGCCCTCTCTCCCAGCCGGACGCCAGCGCTGGGGCCAGGCCTGCCTGGGCACACCGCGGCCAGCGGCACCCCCTGCTGCATCCATCCTCTCGCCCCGGCCAGCCCGCCACCGCTCGCACAGAAGAATTCCATTTTTCTCCATCCCACCCGACCCCTTTCCCTCATCGTCCTCCCGCTGCGCTGCTGCCCTTCACCCGGACCCACAGTTTCAGCCTTCGTCTGGTCCTCCTCAAGGGGACGAAGCCCCCCGGTGCGGGCGCTGTAGGGGCAGCTCCGCTCCCCGCGCTGCTCCCCCGCACGGCAGGAACCCCCCAGAGCCGCCCCCGTCGCACACCTCGGCCGAAGCGCCTTGCCACCGCCGGTGCGGGACACTTCCCCGCCTGCCTGCAGCGCAGGAACCGCTGTCCGCGGAGCTGCGAGCGGGCACCGGCAGCCGCACGGAGCCAGCTGGGAGCTGCCGGCGGGTCCCGTCCGCCCCCCGCTGCCGGCGAGGCGAGCGGAGCCGCCGTCCCGCGGGGCAGGTCGGCTCCGGCCCACACCGAGGGGCTGCCCGCAGGGCGGCCGGCACCGCGCTGTGCCCTCGGGAAAGCTCCCCGTGGAAAGGTGCCCCTTCCCCCGGGCGGGGACGGGAGGGCGAAGCCACCCAGCCCCGGCCCACGGGCAACCCCATACCCGCGTCCCCCTCGCTGCGCCGCCCTCCCCCGAGCCCGGCACCCCTGCTCACCTCCGGGACGGCCGCTCCGCGCTCTCCGAGAAGCGCGGCCCCGTCCCGCCGCCCCGGGCACTACCGACGGCCCCCGCCCTCCCCGCCGGTCCCGCCTCCGGCTGGGCCCCGGCCGCTCCCTCCCGGGGCCGCTGCATGGGCCCGGGGAGACCCGGCAGGGGACGCGGCCGGTACCCGCCGGAGGGTCGGGGCCTCCGGTGCTGCCCGAGCCGCCCCCGCGCCCCGCAGCAGCCCCCGACGGAGCCGGGAAACGGCTCCTGCCCCGCAAGGCCGCTGCTGCCTTCGGGGGCTGAAGTTCATCGCACACCGTTTTAAACTGCTGGGAGGCTTTTCCCCCTCGCCCTCTCCTCTCTACCTCCAGGAATTTCTCTGCTACCCCACGGTGCGATCCGCACTCTCCATCACGATTTTACCTGTTGTCACGCTGCGACAGACCAAGACGGTGCATGTCGATTCTTGGCACGTCACGGCTCGGCTCTCGGGGGGTCGCACCGACCCCGATTAGAGACCTCACAGCCTGAAGGAATGGGTAACCACGGGCAGGAGGAGCAGGCGGGGATGGGAGCGTCCTACATCGTTTGACACCAAGGGAGACGATTGCAAAGCTAATGCAAGCCAACAGAGGTGTGAAACTGAAAATTTTAGTTAAAAAACCCAAAACGGCAGCCTGCAGACAAGCTGCTTACATGTTGCAAAGCAAGTTTCATACCTACCTTCAGGCAGGAGGAAGTTTTGCCTGAATTATTGCTGGCAAAGGATTGCTTAACAAGTTCTTAATGAGTGTGAATAAAGAAGGGAAATTTGGGCTTTCATTTAGAAAAGCACCTTGGACTTGCAAGGCTGTTACAGGGTGGAGTAAACCGCATGGGAAGGTCACCAGAGGTTTTGGGAAGCAGGTTAGATGATAATCTGGAATGGTTTAGATAGAGATAATCCTACCTGAGCAGGGGTTGGACACGAGCCCTTTTGAGATGCCTTCCAGCCCTGTTTTTTACAATTCCCATGATTACAGCATGTTACTTGTGTGTTACAAAACAGCGTACCTATGACAAACATTTCCACAAAGCAAAAGCTGACATTGCTTTAAACAAAAACTAGTTTTCTCCACAATTAAGTAATCTGAAACGGCCAGTCCTCCAAATAATGCTAAACTATTTCTAATAACAGGCCTTAATAAAATTTGAAATTAAAATGGGTTTCAAGATAGTTTTGCCTGCTCTACAGAGCAGAATTTAGATTAACGAGACAGTTACTACTAAAGTATGGAGCAAGGGTTTGGACCAGATGACCTCCTGACATCGGGTTCCCCTCCTCCTAGTTTTTCTGCATTTCTGAGCTGCATGGGGCAACACCCAAGCAGCCCCTGGCACTGAGCCCAGGGATGCTGTTCATCACCTGGTCCCCAGGTGAAAGCAGGCGTCAGGCTCCGGGGAAGGCAAGATGGGCTTTGTGAACCTGGGCTGGGTGCATTCAGGGACAGACAGCTACATCACGGGAGCTGGGAGGGCAAGCACAGGGCAGGTGCAGTACCTGCAGCGCTGCTGTATGCAGGCACCCCGTGGAACAGAAATAAAGTGGGGAAGGAGGCTCTGAAGCCCAGAGATGTCTCCAGAAAATTGCCAGAGTGAAGATTTAGCTCCCGTGGGGCTACTACAGCAGGGATGGTAAAGTCTTAGCTCTGGACACAAAGATGTATCGAAACAGCAGAACTCAAGATCACACACGTACCTCTGGGCTGCTTTATCATTAGTTCCTGAATTGTCAGCTTACAGCCCTGCCTGAACTGCTACTGGTTTGGATTTGCCTTAAAGCATTGATGTGCAAGTGGCACAGTTGCCCCCATGCTTGAAGGCAGCAATGAGCTGCTGAGTACCCCAGGGATGCTGCTGGTCCTGCTTGCAAATCAGAGCCGGAGCACACTGGGCCTCAGGGAGCCAAGACTGTGAGAAGCAAACGACCTACCCCCAGCCACCGTAAAGAGCATAGCACCAAAGCACCTGGCAGAACAAGAGCAGCATTACCTGTGAGCTAATTTCACTGCTGCAAATCACCTGAGTAAATAGTTTTGGAGTGCTTTCAGCCTGGTTTTGATCTGATGAACAGTTTTCTACCTAGTTGCTCAGTGGGTGAGGTGGCTTTGGTTTGAACTGGAAGAGGAGAGCCACTAGGGAGGGTTGCTACGATACTACAGGTTGCTTCAACCTCATCCCTGTTTCAAAACAAGCTAGTGAGCTGCCAGCCAGGGCTGAGTCCTGCTGCTGGAAAGGTCTGTGTGTCAGCCACTGAGGTGCTGGTGCTGGAAAGCACTAACACAAAATTTATTCCTATGAAAGAGGTGTAATCATGGCACTGGTCTCTTAGCCTGGGAAATAAGTAAATGGCTTACCGAAGTGGGGAGGGAGAAGGTGCAGCATGGCTGGCACTTAGCAATTAGATTGTAACATCCCACATCAGGAGCAAAGTGGGAGGAGGATGTGGAGGAGGGATGACACGCGTCTGGTCTGTTTGTGGGGGCAGAGGAAGCACATGCCAGAGGCTTTGGGTTGCCTGTATGCAGCGCAGGGGGTAGGAAGGCAACCAGTAGGGCCATTAAGCCCTCGCGGTATCAGTCTCCCAGACATTATACATCTTTCCTGCTGTTATACATACCTTTGGCTTCATGGGCAGACCATAGCCTGGGTGTTCATGGAGCTGAGAGGCCCAAAGTTATAAATGGGCAAGGACACGGTCTTGCCCTTGGAGCTGTTTTTCCTTACCTGAGGGCTGCCTCCTGCAGGCACTGGGGATGCCTGGTGCCACGCTGCTCCTGCCTTTCTGTCCAGCGGCTCCTGGCAGGGTCACACCAGGGGGTGGCTTGTCCCAGGGGCTGTGGATGGTGACTCAGTGACTGGGCTGAAAGACACCCACATCTGCATTTCTTCCTCCTGCTTTTCAACCTCAGCTGTTACCTTCATTCCTGCTGCCTCTTCTGGCTTTGGTTTTAAGCAAACCAGAAGTATTCCCCTTTCTTCAGAAAAGCAGATCAACATCTCTCATGTTGTGGCCACGAGCTCTTATCCCGTCTTCTTCTGATAGGAGCCGGATTGCAGACTGAGACCCTTAAACTACCTGCCTTTTTTGTGTTACGGTGCCAAAGGGATGGTATTCCTGATGAGACACAATGCGATCAAACCTGGAGCCTGTTCCCATTGCCAGGTTTTCTTGATCAAATTTCTGTGAGAGGAAAGACGAAGAAAAAAGATGTGAATGGTTTTGCTAGCAGACACCTGGCCCTTGAAATGAAGCTGCTGAGCTTCTACTGAGAGACCTTTTTTGAAAAAATTAAATTGGCAGACATGGATAAATCCTTTTAGAAGCATTAGCTTGGTGTCGTTAGGACATTATTGTATTTATTAACCAATAGGCACCAACAAGGGATGCACTCTGATAAATTTTGCCAGTTAAACCAAGTGTGATGATAAGCGCCGTGTCCAGCAAGCGGATTAGAAATGAAGATATGATAAGAGGGAAACTGAAACAGCGCGGCACCTTCAGACAGATGGTAGGATGGCTGCTGCATAATTTAAACCCAAAGGGAGGTGTGCTACCTAAGAGCCTTCGGCCGGATGAAAGAGCCAACTGCTTTGCACACGAACAGGCCAAGCGTGTCTCTGCTTCAGCTTTGTACCTGGGCAAGCTCACTTCAGACAGGAATCAGCAGGGGCAACCCCCACGTATCTATAGCTGGCTGCAGGGGAGCTGCAGGAAGATCTAGAAACATCTGAGTACACGGAAATCAAGGATGTTTGTCCCTCTCCATAAGAGCCTAAGATTGCAAAAGCTTTCCCTGGCCCAAGTCCGAAGTAAAAGAGTACTGAATTAATAATCACCACCAAATTGGGTCAGATCATATTTTAAAGTTTCATGATGATTTTATAAAATCATTTTAATATATATTGTATTTAAGTAACTCAAAATTCAAATGACATGTCAAAAGGAATAACTGTTTTGAGTCAGAGGGAAAATGTTTGCTTAGAAAGTGTCGAATTTGGAAAACTTCTGTCCATCTTTATTTCCCTGCACCACATTTTCTTTTACTTTTGATATTTACTAAAATTCACTCCTTCCTGCCAGAAGGCCAGTTTGAAGGAAATACCATAAACCCCAAATATGGAAATTTGAAAATTGGAAAACCCAAATTGGAAAATCCCAATCTGACTCCACTGATTATAGCAATGATTTTCTAGGATAAATTCTGTAGCTAATAATAACCCAGATCTGTAAAGCTGCAGTCGGTAAGAGTTGCGGTTCCCATAAATCAGGGGGTTCCGCTTTGGGCACTGAGAGTAAGTTACAAATACCCAGTGTTTGACTCCCCCCATCCCTGTGTTCCCATGTATTTGTTAATGTTTATCACTTACCAGACTAACACCATCCACGGGCATAACACAGGGTTTTCTTAACACAAGGAAAGCAGCTGCAGCATTTCCCAGCGCCAGTGCAGCATGTGATAAAATACTCTTGGTTTTCACACCTTAACCTGCCGTGGAGTGTAGATGTAATTCAAACAGTGAGGACGGTCCTAAAAACAACTGGACATCGCATTCCTACACAAATAAAGATTATTTATAAAGTCCTCTGATACTCTGTTGTTCAGCTTGGTCTTTTAGGATATTTGTTGAGCGAAGTATTACACTTCAAATGTGAATTACCCTTTACTCTGAGGCTATTTGGAAGGAAAATAGATTTAGGACTATAAACATAGGTGGATGCAGAAGGTCCATTTTCAAAACATCTGCCTGTCTCGTTACTGATCTGGGGCTCTCTCAAGGTTCTAATGCACCTTCCAGAAAGAGGATGGTCTAGTCTGAGTGCTGGAGCTTTGGGGAGTTGGACATTTTCATTTAAAAGTTTCCTGTTGACTTGAAGTAGACATACCAGTTTGGTATGAAACCTGTACCAGTTCCAAAGCAGTGTGCGACTGAGATTTCTGAGCCACTGAAGCTAACTCGTGAAACAGGCAAAAAAAAAATTCAGGTAGAGGAATAGGTGTGGATACAGTCACACTCAGCAACCAGTTCACAGAAATATGGTGTAATAGAGGGTTTTCTCCACTCTGAGTGTTGCAAAGGGTTTGACATTTGTCTGGCTAATTCCAGAGGAGCTGGTTTTCCTGTTGGTAGTAACCCTCCTTGGTCCCACCTATGTCCCTGCTGGTCCAACCAGGCAGAGCTCCAGGTTCCTGAGCATGAGGGCCAGAGTCTGAATCTAAAAGATTAGCAGGTGCTTAAGCACTGACCTAGCCATGTGCTAGAGGTGCTGTATAAGCCAAAAAGCCCACAAACCAGAAATTACTTGCCTGTAATGAAATCTATCAGCTCCGGGATGACAGCAGGGTTAATAGACCCACCAAAATCCCAGGAAAAACACAGTCACATGAGATTTTCTCTCCCCCTGAGACAATCAATGCCAACACACAGCACTTATCAAGTTTAAAGCAAGTATTTAACTAGTGAAGTAAAGGTCCTGCTGTTCTCACACAGAACGCTGATGTTTATTGAGGTTTTCATGCTCCCCAGCAGACTGTGGTAGCTGACATGGACCATGTAACATTATCTGCAGCTCATCCTCTCCTTAAAATTTAATGGTCTTTCAACAACCCCAATGTCCTTTCTGGGCATTGTGTCAGGCTTAACTTTGTTTGGTTTTAATTTGAAAAGCAGAATTGGTAGCACATGCATAATATTTGCTCTTTCCTCTAATCATTCATCCCAGCGGGCTCTGGATTGATAAGGGAGGAGGAGTGGGCATGAAAACCAGGGCAGTTTTCCACATTAATCATGGAGTTGGTAAACACGGCGAGACTGTGCTGCTCTTACTCCCGACCGGTGGGTAACTCATGTGTTCACCAGTAACAGCAGGCAGGTCTGCCTTAAGCCCTCAGTACGAAACAGAAAGAGAAGAGAAAATATCATAGCTTACGTTAATGGCAGGGGAGGATTAGGAATTAATCACACTGCCATGACTGCCGGGCTCCTGGCTCCATGGGCTCCCAGCCCTGGGAAGACAAGCACTCCCTGCCTTGGGAAAATGTTTTCTCGCGTTAAGACCCCGGAGAAGGTTCAGCCTTGGGGCTGGCTTAGGAGACTCTTGCACAGACATCCCCCACACTGTGAGGCGTGAAGAGACAGTTGGCGCGAACAGGAGGTGCCCACACTTTCCCCAGAGCTGCTGCCCCTCAGGGCTCGCCCACCGCAGGCAGCTTGCTTGGAGAGCTGTGGCAGTCCGGGCAGCCTCAATAAGCGCTGCACGTTTTTGCTTTCCCTGGCTTCAGAGCAAAAATAACAGCCAATCTGCAGTTGGTTAACTAAAATAAAATGAACTAAAATAAAATGAAGCTAAAAACAGCAGGGCTGTGTGCAGTGGTACTAGCGGTTTGGGGATGGTCAGCTGGAGGGACCATGCTTGCATGTGTCATGAGCAGGTGAAGTTCAAAGGACCTTTCCCAAACTGTGATTTCCATCTCCAAGTGGCAGGGTAGAAACTCATACCCTCCCCAGGTTTTTCTTCAAGAGTGCCTATGCGGGCAAATGCCAGGATGGCCAGGAACTCTTCATTTCGTCTCTGATGCAACACCTGGCCCTGGAAGCAGCGACAGTAGGGACTTACTGTCCCAGCAGGGACAGTAGGACAGAGTCTGCCACAAATCAGCACTGACAGCTGAGATCTTCCACCTAGAGCCATCATTTGCTGAGAGCACGGGTGCTGTGCTGGCCTCTTCCCAGCCTTTTTACTCCATGAGTAAAGGCACAGGTTCTCAAAAAGGCAGCTTCAGCTCTTCCTAAAGCGGATGAGTTGGCAATATGCCCGGTGTGGCTAGCAGGTAGCTGCGGCTTGGTCAAGTGGGCCTCTCCTGATGCATCCTCCCTGTGTCCTCCCTGCTCCCTGAAGGCTTTCAGGGCTCCTCTTCTCAAACCAGAAGCACCGAAGGTACCAGGCAAAGCCTCTCCTGTGTTTTACACCCCTTCAGCTCTGGTAAACTCCAGAGCCAATGCTGTGGCCAGGCAGTGCTTGCTGCCTGGACCCATCCCCCATGCCTGGGGGATTGCTACCCCACAACATCCCTGCTCCTGCAGCTGGAAATGGCCCTGCCAGCCGCCCTGGGATGGGGGAACCATCCAAAAACCCCAGTGCTGCTGCCACGCAGGTGGCAACGAGACCGCTGGTATAAGCAACAGCACAAAGACCAGCGAGGAAGCGAGGGTTTGCTGACTGCCAGTGTGCAGGGTCCGGGTGCTGCCCCCCAGTACACATCACCTGCTCCTGGCCCCTGTGTTTGCTGAGCAGGGAGGTGCAGGCCCCTGGAAAGTAGCTTCTGAAAGAGTGATGTATTAAAGCAAACAGTAGCTGACCTGGAGAAACTTCTTGGTGTGCCAGGCTGTGAACCATGACAGCTCAAAAGTGGCTTCCCACAGTGCACATCACTCCTCCCTGAGGTTGCTGCCAGCATGTCAGATACAGGAGCCAATGCTGTTGG
This sequence comes from Falco cherrug, assembly GCF_023634085.1. Taxonomy (NCBI): domain Eukaryota; kingdom Metazoa; phylum Chordata; class Aves; order Falconiformes; family Falconidae; genus Falco; species Falco cherrug. The sequence continues at coordinate 16,368,590 of NC_073701.1, read as the reverse complement.
CCATCATGGTCATCGAGGCCAGAGCTACCTTCTTGTTCTGTTACATACTCCACTAATATGTAAAAGTAACAGTCAAGACCTTGTCTGTCCTCCTGGGGCTTTGGGGATACCTAAATCATTTCAGGTGCATGGACACCTTTGGTTCCTGGCTAGAAGCTTCCTAATTTTGGACACTAAGGATTTCTCTTAGGTGCCAATGGCTCCACGTGCGAGATGTCAGGACAAGGTTTGCATCCTGACCAGAAGCCTAGAGGTGGGATCTCAGCCATGCAGAGGAGTTTACTAAAGGGATGCTTATTTTGAGCTATTTCACCTCCTGGGTTTTTTTTTCCCCCAATAACCCAGCCAATCAATGGATTATGACAGTAAAAAAATACGCATGGATTTGCACAAAATATCTGGATATTCTGCCAGGCCAAGGTGTGTGCTGCTTTTAGTGCCCTGAGTTCCTGCAGTCAGCACAAAGCTGCTACACACTTGTATGATGCACCTGGCTAATTCTGCTTGCTCCCCTCCACAACAGATCCTGGGTCTCCTCACTGCTCCAACAGGCTGTCCCTCCTCTGTGGGGTAACACTCGCCCACCAGAACCTACCCAGGGAGACGATCCAGTTGCTCCAAACTCTTTCTGAGTGACTGGCCAGGACCAGGCAGACCCCACCGACCCCTGAAGCACACCTCGGCAGCACACCTGCAGGGCACCTGCTGGGCACATCGTGCAGGGACAGAACACCTCAGTGCACACAGCTTGGTCCATCACCTGTGCAGTTCCTGCACAGGATGCTCCCACTCAGCCCTTCCCACAGTGCCCCGTGTTCCAGCTCTGGCTCTCACCCCAGCCCTGCAGCCAGTCCAGCCCACAGGGACATTGCTGGGCTCCTGGGGAGGCCAGCCAGGAGCTTTACGGCACCCCCGGGTGATCCTGCCTGCCCAGCTGCAGGAGGCAGATCGCCTCATCTGAACAACTCAGTGGCAGCTAATGACGGCATGGTCCGCTGGTCTGCTGGCTCTGCCTGGTCAGGGTGCTCCTTCCAAGGGCCTTGAGAAAATACAGGGCATTTTGAACTGCAATAGTCACTTTCAAATGCCTGCCTTGAATAAGCTTTTTGTCTTGCAGCAAGTTTAAGATATTTAAAAAAAAAAAAAAAATCCATAATAAGGAAAGAAGCAAAGTTGTCAGTTTCTTATCCCTCAAATCCCCCCACACCTTTAATAAAAAGCATTTTTCTGGAGAAATATGAAAAAAGGGGTAGGGGGGGAAAGGCAGAAGAAAGGCCACCGACTCCAGCCTGCCTGACAGGTTTTTTGCAGTATGTGGATTTCAAGGGGTGTTGGGTCTCAGCTGGGGGATCACAACGTGTGTCAAAGTGTGGGGAGTGGACTCTTTCTGCCCCGTTCTGAGAGCAGGGATAGATGTGAAATTATTTTAAAGTTGCTTGCGAAATGGTGTGTGGGTTTGCAGATCACATTTTCTGCCCTTTTCTAACGATGACAGGGAATTGCCTCACCCATGAGCATGAGACCATCTGGAAAATGTCATCCGGTGTGTTACTGCCTGTGCCAGAGGGATATTTATAGATAAAGTAAGCCACGCTGTCATGATTGAAACAAATAAGGAAAGGCTTCAAGGCAGTGGAGTGCCTCTGCCCTTGTATCTGCATGGCTTTGCCTGACAAGGGGATGCCGGTGCCTGCTGGCCCCCATGCCCATGGGGTGCCATCACCCCACAGAAGCTGGGTGTCCCCACCATACTGCAGAGCACTGGTGCGGGACTGGTCAGACACGTGTGCCCGGCCGCAGCTGCGGGGCAGCACATGCAAAACTGCACGCTGAGACACCTGCGTTCTGTCAGCAAGCAGCTGTGCAAAGCCTGCCCTGGTCCAAAAGGTAAGGGAGATATTGGCTCCCCTGATGCAGCTGGGGGTGGCCCAGCCTCTTCCTCCCACCTGTCCCCGAAATGAGCTGAAATACCTCGCTGGCTCAGGAGCAGTCCCACTGCCACAGGCAGTCAGCACAGCCTCACGTTCTGACGGTGGCTGCCAGCAGTTCCTCACACCACCACCATGCTTCGTCTCCTTCAGCCATGTGCATGCCAATAATAGAAACCCAGAGACTTCGCTTGGTCTTCACCCACCCTCCAAAACCTCGCTTTGATACAGCAGACTGAGGAACTGAATGTTTTCATCTCCAAAAGCAGTCGGTTTCGCAGAACAGAGAGGAGCAGGATCCAGCTGATGTGCTCCTCCTCAGCCCCTTGTCCAAATCTGCTGCATCTCACCTACCCCTGCATCAGCTGGGATGGCCAATGGTGCACCCATGGCTCACAATGTGTATATTTTGGACACAAAATAAGGTCATTTCAAAGGGGTTTCTCACAAGAAATGAAACCCTTCCCCTCAGCTGAGCAGTTTAGAGCATTATGAACCATTTGAATGGCAGCTTAACAAAACGCTGCCTTTACCTTCAGGAACGTACAATCCATGGAGTTCAGGCCAGCTCTTGTTACAAGTTTCCGGGATCTATTAATGAAAAATTAAACATTCACTTTAGATAGGCATGTATTTGCACATCTGCATCACCAAAATGGTTTCAGGCTCTCCCTCTGTAAAACTAATCGATATCGCTCACTTTGCAGTGCTACCTAGAGCAGCTCCATAATGCAATGTTATGGTCATGGAAGTGAAATGAAGAGCTTATGACTGACCCACCACAGCCCAGGTCTGTCTTCACAGATGCTGCTGGCTGGGGATCACCAAGTGTCTGGTTTAGTCTGTGTGTCCTTCCCATTGAAAGTTTAGCTTGTTGTTTCCAGGAGCATAGGAAATCATGTTGCAAGACAGCCCATTCTGGCCCACTGGCCCCATGCTGGAGGGTGGGAAGCGTTGGGTTCTGGGGGGGTTCCCTGAGGGAAAGCCAGGCAGCGGCACTGGGCAGGTGCCACAGCCCATGTGCGGGTGGTGGTGGGGCCATCGATGCCAGGATGCCCTGGTGAGGGGCTTTAACTGAGCACCTACTGTGGAAAAACTAGAAGAATAAATCACTTAGTGACATGGACAAATCCCTGTAGAGGTTTACCCGAAACCCACCCAAATTCTAAAAAACCCAAAATGCCTCCTCTGTACCTGTAAGCCACCTGTGTCCTGCACGGCACCGTTTCCTTTGCCATCCTGGCACATGTGGCTGTGCTGGTTTTGGCTGGGAGAGAGTTGATTTGCTTCATAGTAGCTGGTATGGGGCTATGTTTTGGATTTGTAATGAAAACCATGTTGATAATTCAGGGATGCCTTCGCTGTGGCTGAGCAGTGCTCACACAGAGCCAAGGCCTTTTCTGCCTCTCACCCCATGCTACAGGTGAGGAGGCTGGGGGTGCACGAGGGGTTGGGAGGGGACACGGCCAGGACAGCTGACCCCAACTGACCCAAAGGGACATTCCATATTCCATATGATGTCATGCTCAGCGTATAAAGTTGGGGGAAGAAGGAAGGGGGGGACATTTGCAGTGATGGCGTTTGTCTTCCCAAGTCACCATTACCCATGACGGAGCCCGGCTTTCCTGGAGATGGCTGAACACCTGCCTGCCGGTGGGAAGCGGTGGATGAATTCCTTGCTTTGCCTTGCTTTCGTGCACGGCTTCTGCTTTACCTATTAAACTGTCTTTATCTCAGCCCACGAGTTTTCCCCTCCTACTTTCCGATCCTCTCCCCCACCCCACGGGGGGGTGAGCCAGCGGCTGCATGGGGCTCAGTTGCCAGCTGGGGTTGAGCCACGACAGCAGCAGATGCGGGGCAGCTCCAGCAGCAGGTGGCCGCACGTCAGGACCCGCAGGTGCCTTACACAGCCAGCAGCCAGCCACGAGCCATTAAGCACTCGCGTCTGTTCCACAGTAGGGCCACCCCTGTGTGAGGAGATCGAAACGCGCCAGAGGCAGCGGCGGGGCCGAGTGCTGTGGACAAGAAGCATCCACCGCAGCCCTTCCCGGGAAGCCCAAGGAAGCGGGCGGGAAGGGGGTTCCCTGGGGACAGTTTGGGGGAGAGGCACACCAACAGGTTAAGCCTACACGGAAACACCCGGAGCTTGCCAGGACAAGCTGGCACTTGCCAAGCCAAATGACTGAGACCACATGGGAAACTGCTGATGTGTCACCGTCACCGCCCCAGTGTGACAGTGGCGGGAGTGAGGGCTCCCGGCAAACTGCTGACAAGCACAGCCCGGGGAGGTTAATGATTAAATGGGGAAGTGGAAACCATGGCACTCAAGCAGCGCGGCCGGCCCCCCTGGCCAGAGGCACAGCCATGTCCACCGGTCACGACACATGGGTGGCCCCAGGTCAGGTCACCCTCAGCTCCACGCCTGGAGGGGTGGCAGGGAGATTTTAGGTGAAACCCCTCTGTGGCCTGGGGAAAACAAAGGGGGGAGAGAAAACAGAGTAATTTGGCGAAGGAACCAAGGAGCGCTCTGGCTAAATAGGGCTTGCATTGAACAGGTAGCCAGATCAAGAGGAAACGTGTCCATGTTTCCACAAAAACATGGACATCTTATTTCCAAGACATGCAAACCAGGAATGCTTTGTTTTACGTGAAAATGTCAACATAACATTTTGAGTGTTTGATGAAGAAAAGATGGTCCTTGGGATGTGGCCCTTTGCAAATTATAGAGAAACGGCAACGTGCCCCATGCTGGGTAGGGGGATGTTATTCACCTGTTCGTTGAACAGCAATTTCCCTCCACCGCGGTTTGAGGGCACCTACTGCTTTGTCAGATGAGTCCTGCTGAGTTTTGCTTCTCTCTGTGGCCATGTGTCACATGCGCTTTCCATGCAAAGTCCCAGCAGTTTCATATGTTAAAAGGAGGAAACAGAATGCTGCAGCTGCAATAAAAGGTTTTGCAGAAATATTTTAAAACCTCAAAAAACCCCCACCCAAACCCAAATTAAAAGCACAAGCCACTTTAAGCAAGGCACAACAGCGCTGTTGTAGCATCCTGGCAGATTTGCAGTTAACCCAACAAGCCCAGGAACTTGCCCAAGCACGCTGCTGAAAACCAAGCACATACAAAACCCACCTCAGCAGCCCCTGCCTGTCACTGACCAACAGTTTTTGGAGCAGGTTAGGCCCCCGAGAGCCTCCTGCCCACCCCACAGCACTTGTTCCCCACAGAGCGCCCAGCCCAGCAGGAGGTGCCTCCGTGGCCATGGCTGGGGCACGTGGCCGCTCTGACCCCACCTGGCTCCAGGGACCCTTCCCCTGCAGGCACCCAAGCTCCGGCCTTCTCATTCTGTGCTGCTTTGGCCATGCCACCACCCTCTGCCTGGAGGGGCTCCCTTGGTGGAGGTGTCACCCACCTGGCTGCCTATGGACACAGCTCTGCACTTTGTGGCTGGAGAGGGTGAGCGGATTCTGCCAAACATCAGACCAGGTGCCACCAATGGACCTCCATTACAGGACACCGTTTTGCTGTTGGGACAAGCCACGGTGGCCATGTCCCTGTGGTCGGGGTCACAGGGCCAGAGCTGGTTGCCCCGTTACCTGAAGACCATTGCACCAGGAAGATGAGGAAGAAGCTTAAAATCACCCTCCATCTGGCCACCTTGCTGATGGAAAAATAGGAAAAAAGGAAGAAACCCAAGCAGGCACCTGCTGTGCCAGCAGCTGGTCACCCCATCTCGCCTCTCTTTTCCACTCGGGACCCCTCGGTGCAGCTCTCCTGATTGTGACCATAACAGGAGGGGGAGGAATGTGCTACTGGAACAGCAGGAAGAGCTGTGGGGAACCAGGACGTTCAACCTGCCACTGGAACAGCAGGAAGAGCTGTGGGGAACCGGGACATTAACCTTGCTGCTGCATGTTTTGTAGAGGCTCAGGCAGAAGTAACCCCTAGTTACATTTGTAAGTTATTTCCTCAATGATGAGCAGGAGATATTTTTTTAAACTCATTTTTAGTGAAAACTTTTATTATGTATAACAGGAATACTCTCATGCAAACAGGAATCTTCCTAAAGATAATTTATTAGACGTTTTTGTTGTGTAGCTTGATTATATTCCTTGTCTAAATTTCTTAAGCATTAATTTTGCCTCAAGAAAAGTGTTTAGAAAGTAAAATTATCTTTATTGTCAGCTAACATGCTCTTTTAAATTAGCTTTTTACTGCTTTTAACTCTCCAAATACCCTGCTGAATATTCTGTCGATTGGAATAAAATAAAGACAAACAGCCTTAGGGGCCGGCCGCGGGCACCCCGTGGGCAGGCTGCCAGCGCTGCAGCCGGAGCCAGAGCAGCCCTTCAGGTCAGGGCACGGCAAGCTCTGCACATCCACCGCGCTACCAGCTCACCTGGGCAGCCTGCTGACACTGCTTGGCCCGAGCTGAAAAGAAATAGAAACTGCAAACGCTGCTGGCCAGTGCAAATAACAGCTGGCTTTAAGGCACCGGGGCGTACAGGTGTGCGCACGCAGACTGGTCTCACAGGGATCCGACCGTTATCGTGGCTCCTGCCAAGGCCACTGCGGGGCTGCGGACCCGCTCGGGCACCTGACCTCGCACCAGCCCTGGGTCTAGATGGAGAGATGGGATTTTATTCATCTGCTTCCAAGGGAATTGCTAAACTGGTGGCTCAGTGCCGCAGGAAGCATCCCTGAGCAGGGGGATCTCCAGTTAGCTCAGCGGCTCCAGCCAGGGAAAACCAGACTCGCTCTCAGCAGCATGCCCGTGGGGCTGCCCGTCCAGGCACTGCCTGCTGCTCGAGCCCTAGCACGCTGGCCTTCCTCCTCCTCCTCCTGGCTCTGCTGCTTCATCTGCAGCAGCCCCCTTGCCGCGGGACAGAAGCTGACCCCCCTTTTGGGCACTGAATGCATGGCTGGGGCATGCCAATTATTTCTTTTCTCCCCTACCCAAGGCTCCTTTTTAATAAGTAATACATCTTTTGAGGCAGGGTGTGGGTTTCCATCCTGACCCAAGTGGGCAGGAATCAAGCACGGGAGCCCAGTCAGATCTCTTTGAGCTGCGGCTTCATATTTCTATGGATGTGAAGGGGATACTGGGCTTTCCCCGCACCGTGCACAGGGGGCACAAGCCCACCCTTCACCCCACGCATCCCCAGGGAGGGGATCTCTCCTCTCCTGTACCAGTGGAGAAGGAAGACTGGAAGCAATTTGGAAAATGGACTGTAACTTACCATGCACACATAGTGAAGGAGAGGCCAGGAAAAAAACAAAACAACACTTCCCCTCCCTCCCGCCAAACCTAGAAGAAGCTTTTTGCAACACAAGGCGCAGATTCGACGCCAACAAAACATTTTGTGGATTCCAGACTGCTCACGCCAAAAAACCAAATGGGGAAATAGAAGTCAGAGGAAAGAGAATTTCTCCCTGGCAGTTTTGATCACTTTTTTTGATTTTTATTTAAATGCATTTAAGATGTCCTTCCACTGAAAGGTCTCTGACTTGAAAGAAAACATCGCCTCTCAGGCTGAACAATTTATTTAGTTTGTCCAAAATTTTTTTCTTTACTCTTTTTTTTTTTTACCCGATATTTTTTAATTGCTTTGAGTAAGAACAAAACTTTCTTCTCCAGTTTTTTCCAAACTACTTAAAAAAGGGAATTATTCACACAGCTCTGTATACACTGCTCTGCACAATGGACCCACCAGTCTCCACAAGAGCCTGTACTCTTATTTATTAGCATTTACATCACAGTTTTGATGTTTCCCAAAAACAATGCGTCCTTTTGCTTGAAATTCTGTAAGGTTTCAGAAAACTCCTTCCTTCCCTCAGTACTGCTGGTGTTAAATCTGTCATGGGAAAAGCTGCAGGTGGAGTTAAACCACCTGTATGTGTCCCCTTACTGCAGAGGGGCTTCTGCTATAGCCCAGGACCTCGTTCTGTGCCACCCACCTGCTGATGGTGGGGCAATGGGGGCTGCAGCGCTTCTCCCACATGCTCGCTGACTCTCTGAAATCAGTGAGGCAGCTTTTCCTCTCTTGTTGACGAAGACAGGCCAGTGTGTTCAGGGGATGAGTCAGAACAGACACCACATTTTCACTCCCAGGGGTGTCTGGACTTCATAACAACCTTTTCCTTTGGGGGGAACAAAAAGCGCATTAATCTAGAGTGGTACAGGAGCCAAGACTGAAGAAAACCAGGCTGCAGCCCAGGCCTGCTTGCTCCGTGTGGCAAAGTTGGGCAGCTCCACATGCCTGCATGCTCACTGCCTTCACTGCTGCTCAAATCCACCTCCTGGGCTGCAGAAACCTGCTGTCACCTGGGGAGATGTGCACAGATCCAGCCCACTGCTGCATCCTGGAAAAGGTGGAGCACCGCTGCTTTCACCCAAAGAAGGGGGTGATGGAAGCGTTAAACTACATTTCCATGGATGCTTAGAAAACTTAGAAAAAAGAGAAAAAAGCCAGAGACAGTGATGTTTGAGATGAGGGAAAAAGCTACTGTAAACACTTGCTATTCATTTGCTGCATCAGCTCTTCGCTATGAGCCACATTTGATCAGAACAGCAGTTATAGCTCAGTTATATATTAGTTATACAGTTAAATAATGCCTTACTTAACATTTCCGCCCGCTCCCTATTTTCTCAAGCCTTGGGCGCATGCACTTCCACCTCCCTGGCCCATCACGTTGTTCAGAGTCTCATTTCAAGCAAGCACACTTACTTGTACTTGAAGCCTGCAGACTGGGTTTGTAATCGCTTCCAGAAACCACCATTGTTTTCCATCAAAGCCAAAGGAACAAGATCCCGAGGCTGAGCGGCTTCTTCCCTGCCCCACTCAGCCAAGACAGCTGTCATGTTTAGTGCCATTGCTCCATTCCTGCGTATTGCAGCCGCCGTAAAACAAAGCTCAGGCGGCCTCAGACAGAAGCGAGCGCCAGGGTACGGATCATAAAAGCAATTACCAGCACGGCAGGGGAAATATGGGCAGGAGGAAGCCAGGAGCACCAGGGAGAGGCTGATTTTGGGAGATGGGGTGTAGTGAGCAGCAGTTTGGAGAGTCACGGGATGCCCTGGCTGCACACAGAACCCACACTTGGCCTCACCATGGCCAAAACCAAGTCAGTGCCAGGCACCCTGTACTATTAATTTCTAGTGGAAACGCTGTTCAAAGCAGTGCAAGGTAATGGCTATGCAGGAAGAAGCTCAGGTGTCTGGGGGCGCGCGGCTGGGGGCAGCAGTGCCCCAGCTCCCTTTACAGCTGTGGGGGAGATTCAGGCAACACCAACCAAACACAAACGCTCCACGGCTTGCCAGCCGGTGGCTCCCATGGACCCAGCACCCAGGTCTCTGCCACCTGGGAAGGGAGCTCAGACACCACCCCGAGGTGTCCATCTCAAACCACATCCCGACAGCAGTGCCCGGTCCGTCGTGCACATCAGCGTGAATGATGCCTACAGCCACGGTGTCCGAGAGCCTCAGCTCTCCATCCATCCCCAGCAGGCAGAGGAGCTGGAACGGATAATCTGGAAGCATCAATTTGAATTAGTTTGTGCTGTCAGCAGGACTAGCACAGTAACACCAAAATAACCAGCAAAGGGCACAGGTGAGGGAGGAGCTGGTGTTCTGTGTCAGGTCTCACCTACATCCATGCCACCAGACAAGGCACCAGCTTCAGCCAGGATCTTACCCACACCGGCCATGCGGGTGGTAGGAGCACATCTCCGTAACCTCAAGAACAGGGGGGAGGGAGGGATGTCACTATGACGAACGTGTGCTGGAGGCCTTTTGCTGCCACTATGGAAACAGCCCTGGGGTTTGTGAAAACTTGTCGACAATTTTTGTGAAGACGTTTTGCACTCATCTATTAGGTCTCAGAAAACGAAGAGAAATTGAGCACAGAACTGAAGCTGGTATTAGTAAGTGGGATTAATGTCGTTAAAGAATGGGAGGCATCAAACCACTCTAAAGGGTGCCTTAAAGTGTTGGCTTCATAATGTCAAAAACAGCTGCAGGCACATCACTCGAGGGGAAAGAAAAAAAGCAGAGAAGGATGAGTGATAGAGAGTGCTGAGAACAGGAGGTCAGAGGCCACAAAAGCTAGCATTGCCAAACTGGAAAAAAATGTTTGCTGAGAGATGAGCACAGATAGCTCTGGACAGAAAAAAGATGGGGGGGGGGGGGGAGAGGAGGAGAAGGCAATGTGAGCAAACGCAACAGAGAAGGTAAAATTTCTGAGGGACACAGGCCATAGCTAATACTGTCCCACTATGGATGAGAAAGAGCTTGTGAAGAGGATGAGCAGGGAAGTTGGTGGAACTTTGTTTTTGCCTGTGGCACTGTTTCCGGACCGTCTGCTTCTGGAGATGAGTCCAGTTCGGTGGGTCGATGTCCGCCACTTGTTCCTCCACACCTCCTGGGTTTCTGCTCAGTCACCCTTCCCGCAGCTTCTGGCAGAAACTGGTTCCAGCTGAGAGGCCCTCAAGCACCTACCGTCTGTGTTTCCCAGACCAGGATGGTTAGTCATGTATTGTCACCCTGTCCTGGATTTCCAGCCACGGCCTGTCTTACCTGCGTCTGACAGGGCAGGAAGGCAGGAGGACACAAGCCCGGGGTGGCTGGGCAAGAGCTGCCAGAAAGGCTGCAAATGACTGCCAGAGCACAGAGTCTTTTGTCCTTACCTCCAAGGTCCCCCCATCACCTGGCAAGCACCAAGCTAAAAGCTCCTCTGGGGAGCTCCTGTGACAGACCCCAGCATCAACCCAGCCAGGTGCAGGGGGGATGGAGACGCATCCTTCTAGGAGCGTTTTTGTTCCCTCCAACCCTGGCAGCCTAGAATGACCCCAGCCACCCTCAGCACCGCAGTCCCCTCCTGCTGTGGCCGTCACTTCCCAGCACTTGCATGTAGAAAACAAGAAGTTCTCAAAAACCCACCCAAAACAAGAAAGGCTTCACCTAACTCTCTCCCTTCCCAGGGAAAGAATCTGAGGCAGACGCTGGTAATGCCACGCAATGACAGAGATACCTCTCAAGCAGGAAAAACATTGCACAAGAGGATGAGAAATTCACCAAGCAAAAGTGGGATGCCAGAGTCCAGACGAGCTATCAAGCACGCCTTTTAATCAAGTATTGCCCCATCTTGGCCAGCTTAGCTGCTTAGCGTTCATTTGGTAGAAATGCCAGTAGGATGAAAGACACAAATAAGGTCCACCTGGGCAAGGGGGGATGGGGTGGGGGATCAAACAACATTTGCTTTCATGTATTTTAAATCAATTTTCCCCAAGTTCATTGGTAATGTCTCACAAGTCATAAAGCAAAAGACACGTCCCAGTTATCTGCATGCTGTTGATGCATTTTGTTTCCTTTGGTTTTCAATTCATTTGCTCATCAGACTGGTTTCATTTTGTGGTTTTTATGAATTAGCATAGTTAATGTTGTTAACAAATTTTTAACCTGAATTCCTACTTCAGTAAGATGAAATAGAGATTTGACCCATTTCCCAGACTTGGGGCAAACTGCTTTGTAAGGCTTTAACACCTTTATACCCACAGTGAATTTCAGAAAATAACCCCTGAACAACGTCGTAATAGAAAACTTACTTTAATTTTTTGATGCGGTTGCATACCTGTAGGTAATAATGCCATGATTTAAATAATTATTTTGGCAATTGACTTAGCACATAAATTGGCTACAACACTTTGTACCTCTAAAGCTACACCACAGGCACACACAGGCAAGATTAAGCTGAAAGTTTCCTGAGAAGCTTCTTAGCTGGAAGAATAAAACCAAACACCACCCCCAAACTCTGAAGGCTCAACGGAGACCCATCTTGTGCATGGTGGCCCTTCCCCCCCCGCCCCGAGTGAGCACCCTCCCATCCTCAGCAGGACATCACCCACCTCTCTGCTTCCCGTCAGGAATTGCCAAGATGGGTCTGAAGGGTTTAAGGCCTTCCACTCAGTAAATAAATAAACAAATGAATAAATAATTTCAACATTATTCTACCCAGAAGTACCCAAACCCTTTTTTCTTACCTTACATTTTCCTTAGGTAAGATTTATTTTGCAGAAAAGCAGCATTCTCAGTACAAAGTCATAGGCATGCAATTTTCCCCACCCCACCCCCACCCCGGAGAGCAGGATGTTTGGGTTCACTTTATCATCATTATGTGCCTTAATTCTGCCCCTTCACCCCCATAACAGGTACTCTTCACATTTCAAAGACAGCTGAAAGCATTTAAATGGCTTGGGAACACGACGGTGACCTGTGCAAGTTCTTCATCTGGCCTTCACAAACCAGGTAACGGTGGTGCTGCTCACCTTCAGCACTGCTCTTCAGGGATGAGCTGCAGCTCAGGAGAGTGCAGTTTCTCAGTGCAGAGAAACCCTATTTTCAGTTGGACTTACAGAAGCGGGACGGCAATGCGCAGGTTTCCTTAGATCCACCAGACAACTGGATGTTGCTGCTTCAAGCACCCACCACGTAGCTGGGGCCAACAAAGAGCAGACCCGGCAGGCTGGGGCATCAGAAAACTTCCCTCAGCCACGATGGCAGCATGTTGTCTCCACATCCATGAGAGCTGCCAGGTAGGTCAGTGCAACACCTTTAAAATACAGCTCAGAGCAAAGTTGTCCCCAGTTTGTTACAAAGTAAAATCGCTGGTGGGGGGAGGTAGGGGGAGGTGGGTGTCAGTGGTCTCATTTTCTCCTCACTGAATTTAGCAAAGGGTTTCCAACAACAAGAATTATGGAGACAAACTCTTTTATTTTTAAAACTAAGACAGTTTTGTGTCAATCAGATAAAAGGAAATTGTTTATTTCTCAATTCAGCCAAACTGGGGAAGAGAGGAGGAGCCCTTCCCCTACGAAAAACCCAGCCTTGGTGAGCATTCCCTGGGGCTGAAGCCAGGTTGCTGCCATCACCTTCATTCTCTTCACAAAGGGTCAACACCTCAAATCTTGGGAAAACTCTCACTAAACAGAGCCATGGCTTCATTTTACCTGGCTGGGGAAGCCCACTCCAGCAGTTGTCCCCTCAGTTCACCACCCTCCACTGCGGCTACAAGGCTCTGCAAAACTGGTTCACCCAAATGACCAGAGCACCCAAACCAAACCCACCCCCGAAGGCGTGTTGCCTCTCAGCCTGGTTTTTCTTCCACAGCTTGTTCTGACCTTGAACAGGAGGGCAGGGAAAGAGGGTGACAAAGCATAGCCCAGGAGCAGGAAAGTGGCACATACCAATGAAAACCAGTTAAATCCATCGCTAGAGATCACTATTTTGCAAGCAGCAGCACCTGCCTTATCTTAGTAAGGCTCTCCGTTCCATGCCAGTTATTCCCTGTTGCAATCAGGTATTAAAAATGCATTCCCCTTTGGTGGATGATCGGTGTTAATCAAGATGCCAGCCAGAAAATTCACCTATAGCTTTGCATTTCCTTTACTTTCTGATGTTCTCAAATCTGAGACAGAAAAGGGTGGTGTTTAGTATTACAGAACGCAACAGACCTCTTCAGATATTGAAAACAAGGAGCTGCAAATAGAGACTGGGAAGTATGTGCAGTCTAGTCCATTACAAATACAATACAGCCCATTCACTCCCAGTTGGTCAAGCTCGTTGTGAACTGTGTGCCTTCAAACATCCTATTAATGCTTCTGGACCCACCAGCATCACTCATACTTGTAATTGCATTAATCATGAATTATTCCTGTATCAAGTAATTTTGATATAAACAGGAAAGAACTGTCAGACAAATAGGAGACGCTACGAGCACATTATGTGTTACCTGAAAGGAATGAAGAAATTCCTATCAATATCATGAGAAAACTGAAAAAGAAAGCAGGTGCCTCGTCAATGGCTGGCTGCTATACTTCGGAAATCCACAGGTACATTAGCTTTTAAAAATTATTCCTATGAAGCATTAGAACTGTTATCTCCTGCCTAAGCACTGGGCTTCGGAGGCTGCCCTTCGATGGAGCCACTGCTCAGTCCGAGGTTGCACAGTGTGGGGGATGAGTACGTTGGATAACGGCCAACACGTGAAATCTTTCTCTGAGGTAACACGGGCAATCTCCATTTCCTTCCCCTTCTGTCATTTCCAGTAGTAAGTCCTGGATCTCTCCCTGCTGCGGGCACACATGTTGTCACGCAACTGGTCTTTATGGACCATGACAAAGGAGCTTCTCTTAGCAACACCGCTGCGCCAGCACGCGCCTTCTGCACACCAAGGCAAGGCGTGCCAAGACTTTTCTGATGGCAGCAGATGTCCCTAAGTAGGCAAACGATTTGAACTCTCATTAGCTAAGATACACAAATAGCTACCTTTAAGATCAAAACCTGCTCTTGGAGACAACTGAGGAGAACAGAAAGGTCCACCTAACCACACAAAATCCAAAGCTACAAATTAAGAAAATCAGCACTCCAGGGCTTCAGTACAGAGCTGCAAGCCAAGCTGAAGTTGGAGAGAAATCCCAAGCCCTCTATTGCTCCTTTTCTCTCTAACAACAGGGAAGTTGTTGAAAAAGATGCAGCCTTAGAGGCTGGCAGAGGCCAAACTCTTCTCGTGCAGTTTGCAGACGGGATGGACACAACCCTCTACTTACCCTCCAAGAAACACCAGGCTCTCTGGAGTGCTTCAACACGGCTATACTTCTCTATTTTCCCATCTTCTTGGGAAGAAAGCAACGTTGCTTACCATGTAAAGGGAAGGAAAAGACTCGTAGGCATCAAAGTTGAAAAAGAACCATGAGATCATACTGCTTTGTGTGGGAGACCCACGTGGCTAGACTCCCCTTGAAGGTTTTAAACAGCAGACACCCAGAAAAAACGTCAATCAAAAGCACTAAAATTAGAACTAACATATTCTGACAGTTGCAGCTGATCTTGCAAGAAGACAAAGGCGGTGCTACTGTTTGTCTTTGAAGTTGTGAGCAGCAGAACAAAGGATGAGTGCAAGTTTTCTGCTTTGTACCACCTCAGCGACCTCCATTTCTGTAGGATGCTGGTTTGGCCATTCCTGATCAAAAATAATCCAGTCTCAAATGCATGGATATGCAAAAAAGCTAATTTGTGTAGAAGCTCCTCAAAACCAAATGAAGCACACACCAGCTTCACCCTTGACTTACAATGGCAGCTAGACTTCTTTGACCCAAGAGCAGGACAAAAGCGATGTTAAAATATGCACAGCTCAAGCAACAGTTACACACAATGCTACCGCGTCACTCAGCCCATTCTTGCCCTACAAAATCCTTCTAAAACAAGAAGGTTAAACCTGCATTCAAACAGCCCTGGAATTGCTTCTCCCAGCAGTGGAACAAACTGATGCGAAGCAGCCCAGAATGTCAGCATTGAGCATTTCCCATTCTGCAGAAAGCAAAAGAAACAGACAGTAACAAGATTCCCTTCACAGTTTACTCGGGGAAGGAGAGCACAGGTCTCTGCATCGAATTAATGCTGGTTCTGGTGTTTTAACAATAACTTTCTAACCCTTTCAATTTAACCTACGAAAATAAACTCTGAAAAACCTCTCCTTATATGCAGTATCCTGAGTGGACTTTAAGAGGAGGAAAGTTTAACTTGAAGAGTTCACTGCTGCTGCTGCCATCATCCAGTTCCCGCTTTGAAAAAGCGGGATGTATAATGGTAGTAAAAGAGAAGGATTAAGGGAAGAACTGCAACAAAACACAGCTGGTGACCAATGTCAAATTTCACTTGGAAACGTTGCAAAATCAGATCCAATATGTGGTTTTATCACATATTCTAAAACCTGTGATGCCTGCAGCACCATCTTACCAGAGGCTGATCAAAGTGCTCGAAGGCAAGAGATGAGAGAAAGGAAAAGGACATGCAAGGAAGCAGGAATGCAAACCTAATCTTTTCTCGCTTCGATCCAGTCCAACCAGATCCAGCAGGATCAGAGGTGTCATGGCATCCTGAATTCCCAGGAGACTAGAGGAGTCAAAGCCGGCTCCTCCACCGTACATGGCCACCCCTCCCCACCTCTATCTGATGAGACACAGTGAGACCTCACGGGTTTATTCAAGACACAAATAGGTGTACTGGGGGTCACGAGCTATTCATCCAGCCATCACATCAAGAGAACGTATTAGCAGTACACAGCTTGCCACAGAGAATCTGCAACAAATGAAATTTATGTTGAACTGCAAAATATTCCTGAAATATTGAACTGTTGCTCACCCGTAAGAGAACTCTGGCGTAATCTTCAGATTGTAGCAAAGAGGAAAAAGTTTATACCTCTGTTAAGAGTGTTGTACATGCTTTATGGCATTTAAGATATCCCTATAGTTGTTTCCTCCTAGAATTTCTTCTTATTTTGCACTGAAAAGATCAAATTTTTGTAGTTTTCTATCTTTGAGTGGTTCACTGTTTTGCAATGATGCATTAAAAATGCACACAATTATTTCAGTGTAGGTGATCTCACACACATTGTTACATATGAGAAACCACAGGAGGGGACAGAACTACATTTTGTTATACATCGCTGCCTTAGTTTAAGCAACTGCATCCATACACAAATGCCTAAATATGTAGCCTAGTTATTGGAGGAGCAGCTCTTCTGCAAGTCCATGGATGCTGTTGGTATCTCACAACTCTGAAAAATCAGACCACTTATTACTTGTAATAAATTTACTAATGTGTGTACACTTAGCTGTAAAGTAGTTTGAAAACTGAGAACCATTACCTGTAATTAAAGAAAACCAAAGCAAGCCCCGACCAGTACATTTTCTTGTTATATTAGCAAAATCATCTCTATAGGGCGAGAAAGGAGAAAACAAAGCGAGTCTTTTATTGTAATGCTCTGCAGTTAAGCAGAACAAATGCGTATCTTGTACTACTCTTAAAAAAGAAAGATCACTGTTGGATTAATAAATCTAAATGCAACATCTGCAAGAGCAAGTTGCCAGAACTGAGTTAGATATAAGTGGCAGCTAGAAATTAAAACCCAAATACAGCTATACTGTTAACTGTATTTCAACACAACAACAACAACAGTAGAATAGCTTATTCTCTACCCTAGCCTTCATGTTTTGATTTCTACATCACTACAGCAATTTAATGAGAAAGCTAGTTTCACTAATTTAAATTAAAGGCTAATTTTACCAGACCATTGTATAGACAGAATACAGATGGTAGTATTTAGAAAGCTGGAGACTGGTGTCTGCACATAGAAATTTAATTAAAAAATGAGTTTATATCAATTGTTTTTATTAGATATCAGAAGTTTACAAAGTGGAATTAAGAAATAAAGTTACAGAATGGAATTAACTTGAGCTCATTCTTGGTTGTGAGGTGTTTTTTTTTTCTTTAAGGTCATCATCATTTTTACACAGGATGTCATCAGCAATAAATTCTAGACTGTCTAAAACACAGCCCCACTATTTCCCCATTCAATATTTCATAATTTATCACAAACCTAAGATTGTTCTAAACATTTTTAAACAAGTATTTAATTAACTACTCTATTAGGCCCTTTATATATTTTGATTTTTTTTTAATTTGTACACAATACATATTTGTAAAAAGCACTTAAGGATTCCATATTGCAATTTTTTTGTAGCTTTCAAAACTAGGAATAAATAGATTGTTCCCATGACAAGATGAAATCCACTATTCAGTATACCACATCTTGTCTTTTCCATACCTCACATCTAAGCATAAAATTTTCTAGCAGGAATATTGTTTTAAAACACTAATTCCCCATCATTTTAATGCACATCAATTTATGACTGCAAGAGCTTCTACTTCCTGACAAGCACAGGTTTAACTTCATTCTATATTTTGCTACAGTCTACTAAGTACCACCTCAGCATATGCTTAATTTACATTTTCTTCTCCACACCTTGTAAGACAGTCTGAAGACAGGTTATGTCTGGCAGGCAAGGATGCAACTGCACTGGTTTCTGTTAGGAAGCCCCATTTCCAACACACACATTCACCCTTCTTTCTCCTTCCTGCCTCACAGCCAAATCAGTGATAAAATAAAGGTTCCAACATCTAACATTAAGGTCACTAAGAAATAAAAGACTGTAAGGGATGGGGGAAGCATATGCAATGTAACAAGTCGCTACAAGATTTCTGCTCTGTAAAGATGAAATAGCAGTAAGAAATGGCTGAGCCAGAAAGCTGCACAAGGAAACAAATATGCTGAAACAAAACATCAGCAGTCTTAAGGCAACCTTCATCCAAATCAGCATTGTGATTACTTGTGTATCTGAAAAGAAATCCTTTAGTGTACTTAAGTATGTTGATACAAATGATGTTATGAACCATATCGATCCTACAAAAGTAACAAAAAAAAAAAAAAAAAGACAAAAGACAGACATGAGTACGTTTCCTGTTGAAAGAAATTCGTTTTTACTTACATTTGTAAAATGAACAGTAGTTAAATTCTTAAAGAAAACTGACCAGCACTTCCAAGAACTGCAGTTCACAACTAATAATCCAGGATAATTAGTCTGATTTTAAAACACCTGAGAGCTCCCACTGACCTCATATAGGAAATGCAAACTAACTGGAGCACAAGCACGCTTTACACTGTCTTAATTTTGTGCACAAACACGGATCAAAGCTATTACTGTCAAGTCAATTAAAGAGTCAATACAAGAGTTGAGCTAGACGATGGTCCCTTTCAAATAAACTATTCTATTCTGAGTTACGAACTATTATTACTTTCAAAATAGTGACAGCAAATCACTTCCATAATGGAATTTTTGTTTCAATTGTAAGAAAAGAAATAAACTATGTAAGGGAAAAGGCAAAAAAGATATTCTAAGGAAGGTGAGCTATCAGCTACAGATTTATCTGTTAAAAGATCTACTGTCTATCTACCGTAAGAGGTCTACAAAGCTCAAACCCCAATTCATTCTTTTCTCCCTGAAGATGATTCAATGGCAGGACCCACGATACTAAATCCCTACAAAGGCTTTAACTGATGGTTAATATATTGTAATATTTTTACTAACCTGTATAGATGTCATGACCCCATTAGCAAGTACAGAAAGTTTTCCGGCCACCGATCTGACTCCTTGTTTAAACTGAGCTATATCAGGAGCTGAAGGCAAGACATTTGTAATATTGTAGCTTCCTAAAAGG
This sequence comes from Falco cherrug, assembly GCF_023634085.1. Lineage (NCBI taxonomy): Eukaryota > Metazoa > Chordata > Aves > Falconiformes > Falconidae > Falco > Falco cherrug. Next base: position 16,349,548 of record NC_073701.1, on the reverse strand, counting down.
AGAACACACACAAGGAGGAAACATAATTTTATATTAAAAGCAGCCTTTTTTCCCCCCTGAAATACAATATACTACTAGGACTACTAAATTCCAATGTCTGATCGACACTGTAAAAAACACTAGGCATAAATCTCAAATTTCTTAAATGCATCTTCCTTTTAATTGCTTGTAATTCCACCCAGAATATCATCTTCTACACTTTGTATTCCCAGCTGAGCAATTAAAAATATATTCTAATACATTAATAATTAGAATAATATATTATTTATTCTGCATTTTCAATCTGCTGCAATGTTATTTGCCTTGTATGCTGAACAGCTGTTACTACTTTGCAATTTGAAGATGAATGTACTTCAGTGACAGCTGAAGTGATGAACCCAGCTTGTGTGCATGCATAGGTGTGTTTTACATGCTGTATATATAGACATATTTTGCATTACTAAATCTTGAGGCTTGGAAAATTCTATAGAAATGATAGTAAAGGTAAGTAAGTTTTGAAAGTCTGAAACAAAGCTGACAATCCCGCCTTCCTTAAGGCCACTGAAGTTCAGCCAGTGTTAGCTCTACTGCTGTTACGGAAAGTATAAGCCTAAAGATAACAGAAATTAAAGATGTTTCAAAACTAACTGTGTGATAAGTACTAACATGTTAACGAACACCCGCTCTTTGTGAAAGGGGTTACTGGCACACCTTAATATTAAATACCTGATGCTGTAAGAGGCACAAAGGGCAGTAACAGATTCACAGAACTATGATCTCAGGAATAAATGGAGCTGCTGAGGGGAAACATCCCCAAACAGATCGTTTCCAAAACGGAGCCGGCAATCTGTAGCCTGAATTTAGACTCGTAGCCAACGGATAGCTCTGACCAGCCGGGGCACAACTGGTGACTTGTGAGCTGTTACTGACCCTCGGACAAGCTCGTCCAGCTACAGACTCCACAACCTGCACAACTGTAACACTTCTGACCGCAGCTCCGTACAGGACATGGCTACACACAGGCAGCCCTTCCTTCTCCTCTTTTTCAACAGGGGTGGAGGAGGAAGACAGAGGGAACCTGCAGCTCTCTTGTCATGGGAAACTGAAGGCACCTGCCTTGTCAGCAGGCTGAGAAAGACATTACTGTAGATAATTTGGTTTTCCTAGGCTAGGTGGCTGGTTCATAGTGGCAGATGCATAGCCACATTCAGAGAGCTTCCCACTCCATTCTTTAAAGCCGGATAGCAGCTGTTTCTACAATGCACACTTATTTATATATTATTTTCAACAATTCACTGTCGCTGAGACAGCCCTATTTCTGAACTGTAATTTTGACTTCCTTACGATCTGTTCCACCTATCAAATGCGTCAGCATTTTTGTTATTAAAGTCAGAGTCTTGGAAATAAATTTTGCAGATATAAATAACCTGAGAAAAGCTCTAATCACTTCTCAGCCACATGAATTTTCTCATGTTTTTCTGGTTACGTATGGTCATCTGAAAAACTTCTTGTAAATGACCCAGGAAAGCAACTGATTTCCTGTGATTTCCTGCAAAATCAGCATCTACAAGTCAGCCATCTGATACGCCACCTCCCACAAGGTCTGAAATGATGCAAAGTGAAAGTGTCTTCCTGCAGCCCTCCTTTTGTACAGAATGCTGTAGGAGCTATTTACAAAAAAGCAAGCACCCCAAACCTGTTCTACCCTAAAATCTCAGCAGTGCTCATAAAAACAACTTTAGATTCAAAGGACATTTTGTTCTGGCAAGAACCCCAGAATTACAGCAGCATTTTTATTGCCAGTCTTCAGTCTCCCGATTACCTTTATTTCATGGAACTAATGATAACCTTGGCATTAATTCAACACCAGACAAGCTATCCGTGCAGTAGAACTTCTTCAAGAAGGGCCACTGTCAAAAGATAGTCTTTGGGGTGGGTTGTGTAACAGAAAGACACAAAGGAAAGAAAGATTCTGTAGACCAAATATAGGGTGAATTTATAACATACAAACTAATAATTCCTGGTGTATTTTTCCCTCACTATTATTCTCCAGCAGTTATCAACCCACAAAATTTAGCAGAAGTTTAGTCTTCGTAATATAACTTTAAATTTACTGTTGGGTTACATGCCAGTCACAGAGAGTCACCTTGAGTCGCAGGCAGGTATTTTTTATCCCATTATTCAGAATCTCTGCATTCCCTCACGAGCCCCAAGAACCTTTTCAGGTGGTCAGTGATGAATGATCATGCGTGCACAATTCACGTACACATAGAAAACATGATATAATTGCCTATAAGTACCCTTATTCAGAATACAGTTGAGAATTTTATCACATATATACGTATGTGTAAATAGGAAGGCAAATTCATATATATATATACACACACACATCACACAATTTGCCCCATCTTTAACTTATATTTATACTTTCCTAGTTCATTCCCTTATTCATTACTGTGTAAAAGCCCCACACATATTATACAAATTAAAGGAAAAATTAATTCCATACAAAATCATTTATGTGCTAAAAAATTAAAGAAAAAGGACAAAGAAAGTCAATAATAGGTAGATAACAAAATATTTGTTATCACAATCCCATGTACTATTGAAAACATAGTTTACAAATTAAGCAAAGAAGTGATGTTTCTTTCTGATGTTCCCCACATCTTTTTTAAGCATAAGTATGACAAGTTGCAAATACTATTTCAAATGGCTGAAGTAAATTGCTGCAATTCCTGCTTTATGTCTCCTCCCCTCCTTAATTTTTTTTTTTTTTTTTGCTTTACATTTCAAATTACTAAAATCCAGCTTAAGTAACTGGTAACAGGAGCTATTTCTCTACTAGCCAGTGTATTCAAAACTTGCTTTCAGGGGATCAAAACTCAACAGTCACATGTTCTTTTTTCCCTCCAACTTTCCCAAAGTAAAATCAGATGCTGCATACTGTTTGCTTTTCCAGCCGACTTATATAATTACTCACAGATTTCAAGTTCAGTAATGCTTTTTTTTCCACTTCCTCACGAGTTAAAAAATGAAACCCAACTGATCAATTCAATAAAAAATGTTCCAGTATTTCCTATCTTTTCTATTTCACTTTATTGTACTATCCAAAAAGGGTGTTGGAAAGAAAACATGGAGAGATTTTCAACAGCCTAAGGGGCTACTTTTCAGTCAATCCAATCTAATACTTCTTCCTTTCTAACGGGATGAACTATCCTCTCCAATGTAAGGTACTCCAACAGATCTTTTAAACTGACAAACCAATCGAAAAACTTCCTTAGTAATTTGGCAAGACCAGTGTCAGAAGCAGCTATCTTGTTGAATGATATGCCATTCAACAGATTACATGGGAATTTCAAGGCCACTCACATTTTATTAAAGATTATTCTTAGATTTGATGTTATGACAGTTGTTTTCACATATATAAGTAAGTTACTTACAGTAACTTATCAAAACCCCTACCTGATAGTCAGTATTAGGTGTTACCTTATTTGTTTTTATAATAAGATATTACAGGTTTCCTTTGAAAAAATTATTTACAATATAGTCTATTATTTGCAATAAATCACATTAAAAACCCAGTATAAAATACTGAACTTCCTGAACTGAAAACTCAGAACTCGGTATTTAAGAAATTAATATTTTTTTAAAAATAATGACTACACCTGTTAGATTTGTTTAACCTATTAGTGATACCAACAGGTACTGCACTTTGCACACTTCACGCAGAATATGGTGGCAGCTAGCTGATGCTGTAACTAGAAGCAGAGTACGGGAGCATGAATACATTGCATGACACAGTTTCTCACTCGGTTCAATACATACCTGATGGTTGCTTTTTCTGATCTTCAAACAAGTCAGCTGAACTTATAGATGAGCTTCCAGAAAGTCTTTCTAGTCGAGCCCTTGCTTCATACTAGAAAATAATTGAGAAGTATTGTACAGTACGCTATCATCTTTCGAGGTCATGTCAGATAATTATATACAGTTTTAGAACATACAAATCCAGCTGAAGTCGACCGTTCTGAAAGTTGTTCCCATTTAGTAGTTTACACATGTCTTAGGCAGTGTGAGTTTGCATCATCTCAACTTACTTCAGTTGATCAAAGAGTGACATTTACCATTCCAACACCAACAGGCTTACTCACTGCCAGCTACCCTAAAACTGCTGAAAAACTAAGCAACCAATAGGAACAACCACTAAACAATGTGAAATGGAGTGGCTGGGAAGGATAAGGAAAAAGCACTGCAGTTAGCATCATGTTAACCCTTCTAATCACATGATGCTTTTAATGTAACTTTCTGAAATCCCTGGGAATGATAATACACTGATTGTATTTTTTTACATTACTCTTTACATTGTTAATTCTCCATTAAAACCAGATTTTTTTAAAATAATCCCTCATGTCCTAACCGCAACATACTATTAATCTGGTTTTTATTTCTAGGCTGATTCAATTGTCATTTGCTGAACAATTTATCTGCTTAGTTAGCCTTACAATAGCAACAATGTTTCCATGTAATAAATACAGAGGGGACAGATGTTTTAAGAACAGTTTGTTGGCATCAGTTTGGGTATTTAGAACAAATTAAGTAAGCCTTCACCCAGCATCAGGTTGATTTTTTAAAAATAAAGACTGCTGAATCACAGCCTATCACTTCTGTCGGAGAAGAATGATGTTGGAGGTAAGGTCCTACTTGCAGCTCCAACTCCTTAAAATGAAATACTATCAGAGTTATCAGATACTTGTACATTTCTATCAAACAATTGGGACATAATTCTATAAGCTTACTAATTCTACCGATTTAATTATTTATTGTCTTCTCTTTACACAAGAACACCATGTTTATAGTCAAAGAATATTGTAACATTCAAAAATATTTATCATTGCTTTTTACTTACATCAGCATGATCTTGCCTTCCAAAATACATGTCTGATGAAATTGCTTTTACGTTGCCAAATTTTTTTTGTGCCTCATCTGTGTTTAAAGATGGTTCATATTCAGGTTTACGACGAGATGCAGGCCTGAAAGAAAAATAACTTGCATTAGTGAGTGTAACTTATTTACATCACAACCAAATGCAATAAATCAAATAAGAAGCACTATCGTCTTTGCTTTGTGAAGCCTAAAAGTATAATTGTGATTTTTTTAAAAGATAAAAATCAGACCAGTATCAACCCAGGATAAAGAAATTCAGATTACTAAGTTGACACAGCAGTGAATAAAATTTCAGCGACAGTTTTAAAAGATGGTGAACTTACAGTATTTCAAATCCTTTAATCTTGAATCTTTATTTTCAAAGTTAATTTAAAAAGCAAGCTAAATTATGTGAACAAGGACAGAATATTTCTACAAAACCTCAAAAAAGCCAAACCACAATGTTAGTGAAATTCAGATTTAAATGTAATAGCACAAAAAGGTGTAACATCCTTTGAACTGTCACTGTCTTGCACCTCAAGTAAATGTACTCAAATAAGGAAGTAATAGCGTTGTGGACACGGCCCTCTATTTTATATAGTATGCATCACTGGTCCACTCTTTAGGAAACAACATGGTTTGTGTTTAAAAAAAATACTGTAGTTAAATGCACAACCTGCATTTTACAGGTAAATGAAAAACACAGTTTTAAGTAGAGAACAGAAGCAGAAAACACCAACCGAACACACAAACCCCCACATCCTTACATTTTCCACTTGATTTCAAAGATAAAAACACACTTGTCAAAGAAGAAACAAATTCATTTTTTTATCATCACAACACTTAGACCCATTGTTCAGAAGTAACTTCAGTACCTCCATCCTAAAAGCTGAGTACCCTACAGTTTCATTTGATAACCAGGTTCTCCTTAGTTCATTATGCGATAAACAAAGCAAGTAAAGTACGTACGCTCTCAGAAGAGTGCAAATATTTGAGTTTCTTTCCACATCTTTTGTCTACTACTTTTCCTGCTGAAATGCTTGTGAAATTACCTCCAGTACATATACTGCACAGCACTGAACAAAACAAATGAGTGCTTAAAATGTAAACAGGAAATTCAGCTTACAGAAGACATTCATCCAGGAAGTCCCTTGACTGCTGATGAAAGTTACAGCCAAATTCTCCTTCTAAACTGAAAAAAATCCCACTACTATGACCAGGACTCAAATGGTATTAACTAGCTTGGACTTTCTGTACAAAAACCAGTTAGGTCTTGGTATACCTGTCTGAAAATCCTGTACTTTTTGAAGTTAACATTACATCAACATCTCTACTATTGTTTTCTTTCTTCCAAAAGGAGTCTGAATTGTCATCCCATTTAGAGAAAGTGCTGCTCCTCAAATCTGAAGAATCATAGTACCTAAAATAAGAGAAAAAAGTATTGAAAAAGTAGAAACTTTACACTGTTAGATAAATATTGTTATAGTAGGTGTTCACTAGCAAGTAAGTTTTCAGCACAATGATAGTTGTCAGCGAATAATCTGGATTGCATAATGTTGGTTAGAATCTTTGCACAGTTGAATCCAATTGAATTTTCATTTTTTACACATGTATTTAAGTGACTGAAAAGTTCAGCCTTTCTTTAGGCTGGATATGCTCATGAATATGCAGTAGACTGTCTGAAAGATACAGTCCTATCAAAACCAGCAAAGTTCTCATTACTTCAAAGTATTACATCTCCTTTAGTGTCAGGCAAAACACTGGAAAGAACGTTGTCAAGATACCTGGCTGGTTTAAGAGCAACCCTAACAAAACTTCAGGATGGACCCTGCAAGCAAGGAACCACGATGACTCTACAAGGTAGTCTGCTCATAAAAGCCTTGTGCTCTTGATACTCCATGCTAAGACATCAGCTATGAAAAAAGCCACCACAACTTCCCAGGCACTTTGAACGCTGCAGAGATCCAACAGCACCTAACTACCCATGGCATTCAGCTGTGCTATGGTTCCACATGGGGCAAAGTTTAGTAACTAAGGGGCTGAGAGTGGCTAACCTTACAGTTCCATGTGAGTTAATCTGTAACCCGTGCTAGCAGAGAATCTGCTCCCATTTTCTGAGGCACCAACAAACATAGCTCAGAACAGTAAGGAAAACCCTTGTGTCTGGCTCTGTGTATTTTTTTAATACAAATATTAAGTACCTCTGAGTTTTGTAACAAGCTTTATTAAAACAATGCTAACGAACCTATTTCTTAAAAGTGAGTCTTAATAAGACAATCTTACCTTGTGTATCAAAACTACAGGGAAAACACAAACAGAAAGAAAAGGAAAAAAAATGAAGCATGTTTGTCAGTTCTGGTGGTTTGTTGTTTCCTTCTCCGCTTTATCTACACATATCTAAACATACATGGAAAACATCTGGAAAAAATAAAACTATCAAAATGCCAAAGATGAAGTTTATTTAACCACAAAGGGCAATTATTTCTTAAAGTTTGGATATGACCAGGATATGGAATAATATGATTAAAATGACATGAGGCTATCAGAATGGAATAATTTGGTAGAACAAGCATGGCATATTAATGTCTGCGTCTGTGCTTTGTGAAAAGCACTCTAAAAAAAAATGTTCTCCACGTCTGTGTTATAAATAGGCAGGATACTTGTTTTTGCAGTTTATGAGAAATGTGACACCTTCAGCAGCAAAATCTCCCATCGCTGCACATGGAAAATAGCAGGGACAGATCTGGAATGAATTTCTACAAAAAGCAGGAGTCTCTCCCCTTCTCTCCTGACAGACAAAAAGAAGCCACAGAAATCTTAAGTTCATTATGGATCTATAACAACAAACAAGGTGTTTATACATACATATATATGTATATAGATGTATGCATATATATCCAAGCTCACAATGCCCATCAAAACCACGGGATGTGGCAGGTGCTACAAAAGCTGTTTTGAATAAAATAACTGATTTTCTCCTTCCTTCTCAGATTTTCATAACCTTGCAAAAACTTCTTCAGTATTCAGTGCAGGGAGAAGGGAGAAAGAGAAGCTGCATTTAATAGAAAATAAAATTTTACACTGTTATATTGATAAAGATTTTATTATTTGTAGCAAAAAGAAAAATCAAAATCCAAGGATTTTGAGAGGCTTCAATTATATCTCCAAACCTTGAGACATTTAGCTTTCTTAACTTACAGACTACCTACCAGCACTCTAATACCCAGCATGATTATTTTGCTTTTGGGCATACACTAAGATGATACTAAATTACCTCTATTTCAAAGTCACAGCTTGGAATAAAGGATGATAACCAACTTACAAACCTTACTAAGCCCAACAACCTGATTTTATACTTTCTTTAAAGAGAATGAAATTGTATACCAACTCCAATTAGATTCTACTGTCGCTATAACTAGAACAAGAACCAGGAACCGCTAGGTTACAATTTATCTTCTAGTTACTGAACCAAAACACATTAAAAAGCCTCTTCTATAATTTATCCTTTGCCTGCTAGTAAGCTTATGAATAATTTGAGAGCAGTAACAGTTCTTTGCAAGGAACAAATAGGGAGGCACTGAAATGACAGGTTTTCTTTCACAAGACTGCTGCCATTTATGTGGTACTTTTATTTTTCTGCCACTACTGATTACACTACAAAGGAATGACACAAAAGCCTTTGTGTTTTTATTTGCCTGTCTATGAGTAATTAGGTACAATTTTTCATGTTTCTGTGGTAGTAATTCAATAAAGGCATTTTATAAAAGCAACACCTGTTTCTATCCACCAGTCCAGAAACAGCTGCTTCACTGCAATTAGTGCCTGTAGGACTAATTATTTTTCTGCTCCTTTGCAACAGCAGTGTTTTATAATTTGCATTGTATTCATACTCTGATGAAGAATTCATCAATTATTTTTTGCTTACATTTTATGTTCAAATACATAGAAGTCTATCAAATAAGACTGCAGACATCTACACAGTATGTCCAATACACCATACATCCGACACACCATACCTCAAAAAAGATTTAAGTTTTTGCATTTTGACATGCGTCCATGTGTTAAAAGACTGATGCAACTGTAGTGTATCTAGTAGCGGACTTTAATACTTGTTTAATTCTAAAATGAAAGTTGAAGACAGTACCACAAGAAAAAAAAAAACAAAACGCAACAAACACAAGTCATTCTGCAAAAAAATTCACTGGATTTGGTATACAGCAAATAAAAGCTTATATGGCACACACCCTGAACAAGATAAAATCTGTAAACACATAATTCAGACTGCCTTCTCCTCAGAAAAAGTAATTCCTCTTCTGTATAAATACACCTGTCATCAAGGTAAGGTCAACTATTTCACAACTTTTCCAATTCCGATGTCTGATGAAAACATGCTAGGTATGTAGGTATGTCCAATTGCCCCGTTTTGATCTTAAGTTCCAAATATATTGAGTATTTTTTGAATATTTAACTTGCATCTACTTCTACCTCCACTCAAAATAAAAACCTTATACACTACCTTGAACTAGAAGAGAAATAGGAGTCTTCTACATCATCGGTGTACTTTTTCTTCGGTTTTGCAATTGCAGGTGTTTCCTGCTCTATTGTTTGCATATCTGAGGTGACCGAGTGAGAAATACCACTAGAAACAGGAAGAAAAAAAGTATGTAAAGGATATGACCAAGATCATATCCTAAAAACAGAAATGAAAGCTCAAATCTCATTTCTGAAGCTTGCTGATAAAGCCCAAGCTATACAAACATAGAAGAAGAAAGGAACAAAGAAGAAAAAAAGCAGCACCCTGGAAAACTCAGCTGTAGTTCTCTGAGGTAGTGACAGGACTTCCGAACAGAGATCATTCCAACAGCTGGAAAACACAGCCATGTGACTTTTTGGGGGTTTTGGTTTACAAAAGACAGACTATACTTAGGCTGGTAGTGTTCTCTGAAAACATGCTGATTACCTTCCCCACAGTCAGCTAGAAAAGTCAAACACCCTACAGGCTTCCTATGATTTAAGTTAACACCTGTCTGGCAGGTTAGAACTTAAATCTATCAGAAGCAATCCTGCCCCTTCCCCCAACAAATACTTGGTTCTTTGATGATATGAAGTTTCCATAACACATTTTAGTATATTTTTTCATTTCCTAAGCAAAATGAAGGATGGTTTCATACAGCCCCAGTGTGCTTTAAATAGAATCTCACATACCTTCTTTTGCTGCCAAATCCTATGCCCAGTCTCTCCAATTCATGTTTCTTCTTATCAGACAGATTTAACTTTTCTTCTCTTGTTTTAATATCAAGATCTTTGTAGGCCAACCGTAAAGATGATATGCTAGAACAAAATACACGTTTAACATAACTATAAAATGCTACACTGAATACCCAATCCAATACTACTGGTAGAAAATTAACAATATATACCGTAGCACTGTATTTTTTATGTTCTGTGCTTACTGAAAATATTTATTATTAATTGGATTAAATTCCAACTATAAGGATGGGAGAAAGCCAGTAGAGAAGACTGTCTGAATGGCACCCCAGTCTGTGTATGAGGAGGTAGTCTTTTTCAAAACAAATGTCCAACATGCAACTGCTAAAGTTCAGGACACAGTTTTGCATCACCTTTAAGTCAACATGAAAAAGTCTTTTTTTCCACAGTCCTCATTCTATGTGATACCAAATAACTGTCAAAATTATCCGACTTTAACATACTACAGTACTGCGGCATTCATGATGTAATACTAGTAATGTTTCCCCCTAAAGAGCATCTTGGCCCTGCTTTGTCCCCTTCATGCTCCTAAACAGTTTTAACACTTGCTACCACTGATAACTGGGTGAATTCTTCATTGATTATTAGCTAGCTTTGAAATATTTAGCGCTAACACAATAAGTGTATTTATCAACATCAATCCCGAATCTGGTTTATCTGTTGCCCCAATAAACCATCTATTTTTGACTTCATGAAACTGTCTCACTGAAAGTCCTTGAAGGGGCTCTCTCAGGCAAACATTGAATCCATACTCAATACGACATTTACGTACACTCTTGAGACAAGTGCTAGAGGTAGACCACACTTCTTTATGGATGCTGCCCTTCCCTGTGCCCAAAAAGGTGTCTCAGAAGAGGGGAGAGTCTTTGTACTCCCAAAATGGAATATGTTCTGTAGTATGGAAACTTTGAAGCATCCAAAACTTAGCATTTTCTGCACAGCTGACAACCCATTTTGTCATCTGAAACACCCTCACAGTTCAGGTAGTCAGCTGTATTTCTGAGATGCCATGAACCTTCCTATATCTCAAAATAATCTTAACTATTTCCCAGTAATTCCAGTGTAGCAGAAAGAGGTTTGTAATCTTGATCACAGAACTGTAGAAACGCTGCTTAAATTTAACATCAGGTTAAAAGGGACACAAATAGTAATTCTGATAGGTAATGCAGCTATTTTTTAATTCGTAAGTTTTGACTGGCATAGAGTACAAACGAACACTATCAGAAGAAAGATGAATGAGATGTAGAATGCTGCTGGTAGACATCATGCTGCAAGTAGAAAAGAAGTACCAAGTCTGAAAACCCTTCTAACTTTGTGCAGAAGCAGGAATGAAAAGCAAACAAGTGTTTGACAAAGGAGTATTTTCTTCCAGTGTGTCTCCTAACTATTTGATTACTGAAACAGGCTCTTCCCGGCTTGATTTTTTTCTGGTCCAATAAGCATACTGACTTAACTTTAACCAAGAGTACAAGACATTCCTGCCAAAGTTCATACCCTGCTAGTTAGTGCATCTCCTGCAAGACAGGAGCTGTGCAGCCAAATCTGTTAGAACAAAAGGGGTATAGCATCTGGTTTTCTTCCTTCACAGACAAGGGATGTAGGTACCAGCCTGCTATAAGGAATGAGACATCACTCCCCCACCGACAAGGCATTTCAAAAAAGAACAGAGCCATCTCAATCTTGTGATGATTAGGTATTCTTTGATTGGGGCTTTCAGAGGACTCATAGCCAGAACTAAAAAAACCATCAGTACCTCTTATGTTCAGATGCTTATAGCAATAAAAATCTGATAAAAACCAGGATGCATCTGTGGAATGACTTTTGAAACCAGTAAAATCAGAAAAATGTACTTTCAAAACACAGACTATGTTCAGGGATGCTTTAAATCAATTCTTACAGTTTAGGACCAACTGTTACACAGACAACTGTAAATGTTCTCTAAAATTCAATTTGAAACTGCTACTCATAAAATCTACTCAGCACTTTAAGTAGAAAGACTAGAGCCCTTCTTATGAAATATGTTATGAACATCAAAATCTTATCTGCTGTTGATTAAAACGAATAGGTATACTGATCATTTTTAAAGTAACTCCAGTTATCTGTTCTCTTGTCAGTGCACAGCAGAAAATAAAGAAAATCTGTACCAATTATAAAATCACATATTAAGTCTTAGGACTAGACTACAAAAGCATCGCTTCTGTTCCTGCCACATAACAAAGCCACACTAAATGAATTTACCACAGCTCATTACTCAAGATTTTAAAATTAAAACTGCCATAAAAGTCAGTTGGAAGCAAATACAATTTTAAAAATATTCACGCTTCTTTAACGTTGGTATATACTGCCATCTACAGTTAACAAATCCAAAAAGTTAATCTCAAGGGAAATACAGTTATAATGCCTCTACTGGGATTGGACCTATAAACTCAAGTTTATGTGCACCCCTCATGTTTGCAGACATTTTTAGGAGGTTCTGGCCACTGCAGAAAGGTTGCAGCAACCTTATACTAAAGGTGCCTTGGATCTACAGAGTTTTATACATTTCTGACACAAAACCAGAATCATTGCTTGGGACTTTCTACCAAACTGAACTATATAATTAAAGACAGCATCATTAAAGGAAAATAATAATGACTGATCATTTTTCTTGTTATTTACTACTCTGTTCCTCTAAGTCACTGTACTGATAGTTTTTTGCAATCACTGAGAAGCATGACTTTGTGGTAAAATAAATGACCCCCTTGTGATTGATATTTTTGATCCACACAAAACATCCATTTCTGCAGAGGCTACATAAAAGTGAGCAAAAGGAGCAGGGAGGAGATTACAGGTCAACTAGCTTGGTACCATAAGCTCCAAGTGATTATGTAATTATGTAGTAATTCAGTAATTTCTCAATAGGTTATAAAAATGATGAATCTTTAGCACATGAGAGGCTATTAAGCTTTACAACAGTAAAAAGTGTACACTAACCATTTAATAGTTTAATTGTAATGACAACTAACAAAATGTTAAAACCAAATACATGTAGCAGAGAAATGTAGTGGAAGGAACCAGGAACAGCAACCTCTGAGCTTTAGGGCTGAGTATTTATTAATTAAGATGGGACTGGGACTAACAGATTCAAAGCCTCAGACAAAAATACTCAAAGGGTTTTGGTGAAAATTAAGGCCATTCCAGTATAAAACAGCTGAAACAAACAGGCAATTCTAGCCATACTTAAAACTACCCACTGCCTTCAGCATAGAAACTCTTCACCAGTAAGTCCAAATGAAGCTGAGTATTTGCATGTTTTAAACAGTCTTCAGTTCACTACAAAACAGAATAAACTAGGTAACTAGCATGGGGCAAAGAAAGTTCAAGAGGCAAGTGTCTTCTGTGGTAATACTTAAATTCAAAGTATTTTACATTTGTTTGTATGTATCAGTAGATTGTTTCCGCATTTTCTGTGTCAAATACGGTTATTTTTAAAGATAGCATTGTGCTACTTCTACAATAAATCATCAACTGTAGAAACACATACTGAATGGCAAAAACACAGGCAAAGGAGAAATGACTGTTTGGCCGACCTCAGCCACATTTGTGTTTTTTTTTAAAGCAAGAACTGAAGTTTTATTTGCATGAGCTAATCTCTGGTAGTATTTAAAATGTTGACAACCACTTCACTATCATGACATTAGGCTTCATGGTTTACCATTATATATTTAATTCATACTTACAGTGGCTCTTGCTTCTCAGTTTTCTTACTGCTATGAAGATCCTCTTGTTCCTTCATTTTATCTACAGCTTGCGCTTGTTTTTCAATCTCATTAAAGCTTTCGCTGCTCACTTTTTGTGCCCCCAAACCTTTTTTGGCACCAAGCTTGATTTATTGAAAAACAAAAAACAAAAGCCCCAACATTAAAACTGCAACAATCACTTCAACTGACTTCGCAGTCAATTTTGAAAGCAACAGCAAACACTATACTGTTAAGGAGTGTACGCAAACAACAATGAAAGTCTGCAGCAGAGAAAATATTTTTTCATGTTTTGACCCTCTACATGCTCCTACTAGGTCTTACAAAATTAGTTAGCTCTGCAGTCAAGTATCATGGGATAACAAAACTATGACAGTTTTAATTGTTCAGAGGTTGGCATGTTCAAATAAATATTATAATATATAGTACAACTTTAGTTTCTTAATAATGATTCTGTTGCATAGGAATAAAATAATACACTTTGTTGCTATGGAACCATTTGGTGCTTATTCACTTATTTCATAATTTCTATTTAGAAGTGGCAAATATTCTTTAATTATTTCTCACTGGCCAGTGCTAGTGTGTTATCTTAAGATTAAGTATTGATTTATTCATATTTTTAATAAACATGTACATAGGTATTTACTGATTTATGGTAGGACAGCAATGTACAACTTTTGTATATACATGTATGCATGATTAGCCTTTTTATGTCACAAAGCACTGTAAACTTTTTTAGATAAACAGGTCAGCTGAGAGGTTCCAGTTTTACCCTTGTTCTTTTAAAATAATTCTATTTCTAGTTCATAGTACTTCAATACAGGAATACAGATTCTTTTATTCTGATTATCCAAGATTTTAAAACCACTGAATACTACAAATATGAGTAGATACAATGATGCTGATACTACGATTATGAATAGATACAATGATGCTGATACAGGCAGTAGCACAGCACTCAAACTGCTGTTCTTAGGCTGCCGTGTTCAATTCCTCACCTGCAACACTGCAGCATCGTTAATATTCACAATACATTTATCTTAAACTTTTAATGCTTTAAAGTCTACGTACATACAGTTTTAGGCTCTGACACTGCAGTTCACAAACTGTACATGCACCTGTGAACACAGATATGTTCTTACTGTAAGGGAACATACCTGCATGTAACACACACAGGAAGAAACTCCGCTTGCATATTTAGGGCCCTCTAGTGGGAGCAAGAAATAATGGGTCTCAATCTAAGTCAACCTGCTCCAAATAAACGTGCAATCTTTTGCCAAACAATGGTCCAAACTCAAAAGAAGTGACTCCCTGTAACATATTGTCACCCTAATAGCCTAATATTATTTTCTTGGGTCTCAAAAGCCACACATTCAAAACCTGGCTTTTCCTAGCTAGCTTCAGTTAATTTTAACTGTCTTAGTTTTCAGGTTCCTTGAAATACCATTCTGATACTCGACTCTCCTCATGCCTTCTTTCCAGAGACCAGATGCCTAAGAAAGTGCTAAGACCCCATACAGAAACAAACCTGTAAACTACCCTGAAACTACCTTGAATTGAATGCAGCTGCAAGTTATCTTATATAACCAAATACCATACTGCTGTGTGGTATGAGGACTACTCCAGAAATACAGATCTGAATGTCTCAGACTCACCTTGCATTAACAGATTGTTCCACACATGCCTATTTAGCCACTCAAAAGTTCTGTTGGAGCCCCCTCTGTTTTCAGGATTTGCTACAAAAAGATCTCAGTGCCAACTAACTTAGGCGAAAGCCTGAAGAAGCCCTGCAACCCAGTATCAGCAAGTGAGAAGAAAGGTTATAGGGCATCAGCGCAGTTGCAGGGACAATGGTTGTGAAAAGAACCAAAGAGAAGTGGGATACAGACCTTGGTATCAATACATGCTTTGACATTTTTATTTTACTCATTTCTGAAAAAGTATCACCTACTGTTCAGGTCCAGCCAGTACAGAGAAAATGACACTCAGATATACACGTGGGAGTCTAGCCAGTTCAGTGAACTATATTCATGCAAACAGACTTAGAATTTATCCAAGGTCAGAAAACAACCCAAAAATCTAAAGCACTCTACTACATAATAACAATAACCTGTTAGACAAATTCATCTTAACAACAGCCCATTTTCAAACAGACCATTGGCCATTTTGATATAGAAATGGTTTTCATTTCCATTTTAGTTTCATAAATTGTTACCTGTACAAGTACTGTTTAGTGTGAACTTACATGATACCTTTCCATATTGCAATCTACGTATTTCCAGAGATCTACAATACAGTTAAAAATACGCATTATTTATATACGCTTACCCCCTTCTTGGCTTGATTTGGCTTCTTTTTTATGAAGGTCGTGTTCTCTGCAAGGATTAAATGTACGTTACTTCACATGCAATTTTATTAATTCCAGAACTGCAGAAGATAATCTCCACAGCATCAGCCTCAAAATATTTTTTGGAATTTATTTTCAATGCCTTGAAGTATTACAGTTTCTACACTAAGAGACTGAGATGCTAAACTGAGCTACAGGGAGTGGAGCTGTAAGTGTCTCCAAGAAAATGCAGGAAACTGCGCCTTATTGAGGATATGGTATCTCTTGCAAATGCACAATAGGAATAAAATTACAGCTCAGTTTTCAGTTGTAGATTACCTGCTAGTAAATAGACCAAGAATGCAGGACTTCCTATTCTGAATCAGACTAGAGGTCCACCTGATTCCATATACCATTTTCAAGATGAGTTGTTTCCTGGCTAGAAAGGTATTGACTACGTTTAACACAGATAAAACGTACCTCTATCATCATAAACAAGTTCACAAGCATTATCAGAAGTGACAACATACTCTATCTATGTTCAATTGCTTAGGTATTGGGAGTCTAGCTTTATACATAAAGTTTGAAAGTTCAAGCCTTAATGCTTTGTCCTAAATCTTGAAACATAGAAATGAACCTACATTCAGCTCTGCATGAAGTCTGACAAAACTCCTGATCTTGGTATTTTTAATGAGACCCTAATAGGACTCACTACATGCTGTAAGGCACTGTATTATGCCTTCCTGACAGCTACCCCAAGCCAGGGTAAATCTCCTACGATCAGAAGTTTTCAATCAACGACTCCTATTGAATACCTGTACGTACCGAAAAACTGCTTTGAACTGAAATTTAGTTGGAAACAGGCATACACAGGACAGAAATGCTTCACGTAAGATAGATCTTGTTGATGACCAAAACAAACAAGAAAAGCATTTGTTTTATGAGAACATGTGTTAAAGATACAAATGAGAAAACCAGGAAGTGTATGTGGTTCGCTATTTTTCCTAGTCTCCAGCTCTCAAAAAAACCCCCAAACCAAGTGACTATAGAAACAGTGATACAAAACTACCTTCCTGAAGTACTGAGTGAGTACAGTCACCACTTCTTTACTAACACTGTGCTACTGAGAATCAATACTCTTTATTCTCAGAAACCTGTTCCTGCAGGATGATCCTCAAAACCATAGATCTCTGATGTATTTTATTCTATTCTATTTTCTTCAAGGTTTTTTTACTTACTTATAATATGATACACTCTTCAGTGTTAAGCAAATTAAGATTCTGGACATTGAAGATAACTGGATTACAACTACAAGGAATAAAAACTATGTCTAGATAGAAAGACTGACCTTTTAGTACAAGATGTGTTTGCTTAACATAAATAACAGGCCATTAATCACAGCACAAGGCTCTATTGCACCTGTGTGCTTTAAATGCAGAACCTAAAGCAGTCTTACAGGAGATGTAAAACATAGTCACCTTTATTAGGTGTGATACCTGTAGCATTTAAATTCATCAGGTTAGCTAAGATAAAATAGATAAAACCAGAACAACACTGACTAAAATTAATTTCTTAGGAGGAATACACTGTTTAATAAGAGGAGTTGTAACACAAATTCAGATGTTCCAACTAATTTGTGTACGCTGATACTGAAGTAATAATTCCACACCTCTTTCCAGTCATACATTCTTCACACAAATGGATATTTAAGTACACTATACTGGCCGCTATCATCTTCTGCTTACAGTCATTACCTAATGCAGCTTTTGGTGATGTACTAAGGCAATCAACACTTGGTCCATGTTCTGGTCCTAAAACATAATGAGTAACAAGGGTAAGAATATCGGAAGGCTCTTTAGAATGCTTAAAACAACAAAACACAACTCGTTGTACTCTGGGTACTACCTGATACACATAGCATTAACAAAAGAGCAGCAGGCACCTAAAGATTAATCTGAAATCTTTTGAATCAAATCTTACTTTTGATTTCTATGAAACATTATTAAAGGAACATGCAGTCCCACACATTCAAGCATAACCCTTCTAAAAAGTTCCTCTCTAAAAAACAGTCTCTCTCCAAAATTCTTGTGTTATTAGCATGGTTTGTTTATTTAGCTATTAAAGTAGGGTAAAAAGAGCCTAAACAAAGAGACGATTAAAAAAGCGCAGCTTATTGTTAACAAAGAATCACTCATACCTTCATAGCATTCTGGAATGTTTTCTGAAGTTTTCTGCTGTAGAGAAACTGGCTCTGGCTCTGATAACACCCACTCTGTATTCTTTGCCTTGAATAAAATTACAAAATCAAATGCACACACAAAATAGAATACAACAAATAAATATGAGCACTAAGCTCAAAAACTGCCAAAGCATCACTGATTAGTAATATTGGATTCTTAAGATTACAGCTTCTAGGTTTAAAACCTGTTCTCAGAAGGGCAGTTATTAAACTTAGAAGAAATGCCTACCTTTAGTAAAAGTGAGCTGATTTCCAACCACTCCTGAGCGCTCGTATTTCCCTCTCAGAAATTTCAGTATGTTTACCATCCAAAAACATAATATGCATTTTAATTGTGCTTTAGATTTTTTGTATGCTGGCTATTAATTGTCTTCACCCATAACACTAAGGCAGTAGAGGAAATCGGGATCATTTATTTACATATAATCACCAAACCTTCTCCCCAGGCTAAGCTCTTGCACTTCCAATTTTTGACTGTGAGCAGTTCTCCCAAGGCTTCCTGATGAGTTCTCCCACCTCCCTCAGACACACCCTCCTCAACACAACAGTTTGTGACCTTGTCACAACAATATCAACTTAGTATTATCTCTTCCACCAGTGCTGTGCCACTGCCGTAAATTCACACTTATTCTTCCCTAAAATCTCAATCTCAAAACCTCCTGACATCTCTCTCAAAACATCCATACCCAAATAATCTGCCCTGAGATACACAGACTGCTTGTCTCTAACCTCCTTGCCTTTGCAGCTACCCAAAATATTTGTTGTGAAAATTAACTTTATCCTACCCATACAGTCTCTTAAGAGGGTTTGTATCAAGTTCCTGCTTCTTGTCCTCAACCACAAAAATATTTACACTTTTCTGCTTAAACTTCTCATTAGCATGCCTCAGTTTATGCTTTTCCCACTCAACAGCAAGCATTCTTCCAAGCTGCCTTTTGCAAAAAGAAATTCTACATTTATTTTTCTGCTCTCGGGACAGGTATCTTCTGATGAAGACACTAGACTAGAATTCACAATAACTGGTTTTTTTGGTCTTTGCAATGAGCATTTCTGAGTAACACAGTGATCTTCCCAGTCTGTAAAATGTAAACACTCTTTCACTGTTTCAAAGACACTGAAACATATTTTTATAAGACATTCAAATATTGGCTGCAGTAGAAGTTCCTAAAATAAAACAAATAAATAGTAAAAAGGCTGAATTTCCCTTTAAAATGCACCATTTTAGAAACCTCACAAATAGAACAAAAAAATTACATTTTGAAATGTCACAAAAGAAAAAAATAATTTTAAATTTAAATAACAGCTTTTCTCATCCTTCAGCATCCCATATACACTAGAAATTCACTAAAAAGTCACATCAATTTTACTGTTTTCTTTACCCAGGAACAAATATGAGCAACTTGCATAGGTTTTTATTGTGCGTGCTAATGCACACGTTCAACCACGACATCATGACAGGGGCATTAACATATGAACTGGTGAAGAGTTTTCACAACAATTGCTAATCCCATATACCAAAGCTCTTTGAATTCTTGGTCCTAAAATATGCCTCATGAACATACTTTTGTTTTAAGTGTTCACAGACCGCAACTGTACTAGAAAGCAATTATATCAGAACACTTAATACTGTTGCAATATTTAAGAATTCTAGGCGTAGTAATAACTTAATTGTTCTAAGCTAAAGATCAGAATTGCTGAAGTTGTTTTCATTGGTGTTTTTCAAACACCAGACTCAAGAGAGTCTCTGAAACAATTTGTGAAATAAACACAGCACCTATCACCTTAAGGAGGTATGATCAAATAAATAAAAAACAACAGCAGCAATGCCCTTCAGAAAGTTACTTTAACATTTTCAAAGAGGATGTAAGAATTTTGGAGGAAGAAAAAAAGCTTCTGCTTAGCAAATGTTATAAGAACTGTTAAACTTTCCTGGTTAAAAACCAAAGTATATTTAAATCAGAACACTCACAAGCAAGGAATCAGAAGTCTAAGTGGAATTGTATGCCTACAAAAAATACAGTTTCATGCCCCATTTAGCTACTATTTGGGTCGTTCTAAATTACCACCTTAGAAAGTGGTTCACATCCAGGAAAAATTTTGAGATTCGCAGAAGGAAAAGCAGAAGCAGATCAATGTTAACTCGCTGAGCTATACTTTCTCTGTAAGGTTTTCTTTCAGGGTTTAACCTTCATCACAGAGCACACACTTAACCTAAGTATTTAGAAAGCTAACGAGAATTAAATATGGGTTATCTATACCTTAGGAGAAACATGGGATGCAAAAAAGTCTTCATCTTTGTTTTGAGGTGACACAGGTGGCATTCCACATCCATCTGTCCACAGCTAGAATTAAAAGAGAGAGATAATTTTACAGGACAATTGCATGAATATACTTTCCTCAATTGCATTAATCTTAAAACTACCTTTTTTTCCCCCAGGTTAAAAATATATTGGATTTTTTTTTCCTGGTACATAATTTTTCCTTACAAATTCATTTGACCTTCAATATATGACATTCCTTTTTTTTATTTCATACATCTTTGATGTGTTTCTTCACATTACCCATTTCCTTCCTAACACAATTCTCAGTATAAGCTCTGCTGAAGTAGTTTGCTCAACATTTAGTATCACTAGAGCTTTATAGTAAGTAAGTTTTTTCATGTTCTCATATAAGGTATTTTCCTTCTTAATATTCTTACTTTGCCCAAAGCAAAACAAATCTGAAAACATAACTCTAGTAGTCACTGGTAACAGTTTTCAGACTTGCATCAGTGTGGTCTGGTACTCTGGCGAATCTTCCCACCTAATTTCAGAGATCCAAAATCTCTGCTACAGTTAAAGCAACATTTTGCAAGATGCTAACAGCTTTGCACAATGCTTGATCTCAGGGTGGGCTGGAAGACTCACAGGGCAACACATCATTCTTAGCATTGAGCAGGACGGGACTGTAACTTGTGATCTTCACTTCCAAGATTACGCACAAGCAAATAATTTCTCACTGTTCTTTCTACTGTGTGCAAAAGAGAGATGACCAAAAATAACGACCTCCGTCAAAAAGGTTTCTGAATGTTTGATGAGCTTACCTCATCATTCAACAACTGACTATCAGTAGTTAGAGAATTCTTTTCAAATGTGACAGGGGAGGGGGTAGTTAGTAATAACTCTAATTATCTGAATAATTTACTTCAGCAATTTAGATACCACATAATCACCTAAGCTTGCAGTACATCATTTACTAAAATTTTTAAAAAAGAAATACATAATCAAACAATTGGATAGCATCTGTAATTGAAGCAAGATAATCACAGTTCTTCAAACTGTCATTTGGGGAACTTGCTGCCAACTTAAACGCACATGGTATATTTACTTCAACATGTTTTACATTTAAAGTAACTCAAAAGAAATACTCCCTGAAGGTAGTGATGTGAATTATATTGTTGGTATCGTTTATAATATAGATTTTTTTTATAATCTATTAAATTTTGTGCTATTTGATGCATAGATTAGGAAAAAACCCAAGTTTTCTTGCTTTTGTTTTAATTCCCACTCATCCGATCTACTTCAAATGAATCTGTCACGGACTTATACAAGCTGAATTAAATAATCAAAACATGCTTTCTGTGTACACAGAACAGAACTGTTGTCAAACCTATTTAACACTTCAGCAAACAAATTCTGCATACTTTGCTAATAATTTCTTCCTGTCAGCAACCTAACAATGTTCTGACAGCATGCGTGAACTGTTTCAGCATTTTTAATGGAGAACAGTGAATTCAGGACACATATAACTTGCTAATTTGTCAAATATTATTTTTGAAGGCAAAACAAGCAAAACCACACATTTACCTGTTTGAATTGAATCCTACTTAAATGATAAATATTTTTTAGTTAATTCTATTAGCACTTCTACATGTTGTATTTCTCAGTAACAGTTCAGTTCCAGATATGTACAATGTAGTTCAGGGACAAGTGCTGACATTTTTGTTCTGAAATACAACTAATATAATTTTGGAGCAGACCTGCAAACTAAGAAGTCTCTATTTTGAAGAACACCTAAAGTTTCTGCCTAGACTCCTAGAAGTTACTGCAGATGTTAAAATTAGTGTTTTGAGGAACCCAGAAATGATCCAGAAATAAGAGCAGAAAAAGAGCAGTTGAGCTCTACCTCAATATTTGTTTTCCAAACAAAAAGGGTAAGCTATAGTTTACTCCCAGCTCGCCTATTCATTGCAATGTGTACTAGCACCTCCAAAAACAGACCATCATTTGCACTACCAATTAGAAACTTAAAAGGATGCTAGGGGTAAAGACAATACAGTTTTTCAGGAATCTTAATGACACAGGACACAGACTACTCACATCAGTACCATGCTTTCTTGTTGCCTGTGTTGCAAGGGATTTAATCTTCTCCTTGTACAGCTGAGCACCACGACTGTTATACTTTGCATTGGTATCATTTGTTGTGCATCCATGTTGATGGAAAAAAGCTGACTATGAAGCAGAACACGGAAAATACTATGAGAAAGAATTTTAAAAGTAATGCCATTTACCATAAAAATGCATCACAATGCAGCAAAATACCCCTCTACCTACACCTCATCTTCTATATTATAAAGTCGACATAGATCTCCAAAATACAATGAAAACTCCATTCTGGCAACTTCTTGAGGTATAAACAGAACAACAGAAAAAACAAATAACTTAGTGGGATGTTTTAAAAGCATATACAAATGCAAGCTTGCCATCAAATATTAAGAATCCTAGTTCGAAATTAAGTGTAGAAAGGAAGAGGTAAAACTGATTGCCAGTACCTGTGCTTCAAAGGATGTTTCTGATGTTCTAAAAGCCACTGCTTGGCTTCATCTCTAGCACGCTACAGTGAACCATGTATGCTCAATAGCATCAAAACAACTGTATAAAAATGGTCTTCCTTCAAAAGAAGAGTGTGCATATGCACACACACATATATACCCATATATATTTATATGCTTGCACATTTACATAAAAATAGGAACATATAACTGAAAAAAAATAATTTAGATTTAGGATCTTAAAAGTCAATCAATACATTTTTGTCAGAATTCCACAAGTTTGAAAGATCAAAAAAAATCATTTTCTCAGTACCTAGAATTGACTAGCAAATCATATCATACAATCTTGCACAGAACATGTCAAACTATTGCAGTAAAACATAATAAACAAGCTTCTGATAGGATCAGCAAGTCTAGATAACCTAAAGTTACGACCTCACATGCTGCAATTGCAAAGCATAAATCTAGTAGACAAGTACCAGACTTCATATGAAAATTAAGCAATAACCATGCAGAAGACAGGTATTGCCAGTCAACTTCTGTGATTCCAACAGAAACAGCCATAAACATCACAGATGCCAAATTTACATTGAAATACATACACCTATGAACTTCATATTTTCAAAGCTTTATTTTGTAAACCCTAATTCCAGTCTTCATAGATTTATTCAGAAAACAAAAGGAACTAAGAACACTTAGCAATCTGATACATATCTACAAAGCTCAGGACTGCTGTTATCCAAGATTCAGCATCATCAACAAATTACAGAATATAAAATATTAATGTTAATCTGATAGTGCTTCTAAACAGTAGTTAGTAAGAACAGAATTTGGCATTTAATTATAAGAAAAAGAGAATGTTTTTTTAATTCAATTAGAAGAAAAATGTTAATTTTACTTTTTAAAATATCCAGGCAGTTTACTAAACTGGTCTTTAAAGTTTCAGGTATTAAGCCCCCCAAGAAATCCAAAACAGGCCATTGTGAAATGGACGTATTTGAGGGGTGGCTGTGAGTGTATTATATCTCTTGGTAAAATGTATGATAGGAATCAGTGACATCCAAGCATAAAGACAAGAATTCATAAAATTAAATAATAAAGGTTTACTGCTATTCTTCTGGTAGTATGTTTTCTCAGGTTAACTGAACTACTTTTCAAACTTTGCCATTTCTTCTTTCCAACCGCCTTAAACCCTTTGTATAGTAAAGTTTATATAGTTTAACAAAAGCTTTTAAGCCTTTGGCTAAAAAAACTCCACCCAATAATATATATTTTTCGTGCAATCTTCCTCTTCTGATTAGTGAAAACTGTGATTTTTATGTACTAAGTGGTGTAACAGAAAGTGGATGAGTAAATTCATATAACATCTGTATTAATACAGAAAGATGTAACTTAGAAAGGACAGGCAGAACAAAAAGAGGGACAAGACACCTTGCAACTGTTCAGATCTGTAAGCCTGAGACAGTGACCTGCTGAATGCATAATTCAAAGAAAAAGTTTGATTGGAAAACACAAAAGTGGAAGATAAATAATAATGATCCAAATTAGTTATTTTTTGTATGGCAATAGGAAAAAATAGAAAAAAGCACAAAATATTAAAGTGTTAGACTTAAAGAAAGCAGACTTAAGAAAATTGTTAAGAAAAAGCCAATGGAAAGCAAGTCTGGGTGAATTTTCTTAAAGGAAAAACATTAAGGACAAAGCACAAGTGAAGAAAGATAAGGGGCAAGCACTCCCCTCACCCTGCTGGCCACTGTTTCTAATACAAGCCAGGACACTGTTGGCTGCCTTGAACCCCTGGGCACACAGCTGGCTCACCTTCAGCCGGCTGTCAACCAGCACCCCCAGGTCCTTTTCCACCAGGCAGCTTCCCAGCCACTCTTCCCCAAGCCTGTAGTGTGACATGGCATAGTTGTGACCCAAGTGCAAGACCCGGCACTGAGCCTTGTTGAACCTCATAGAACTGATCTCTGCTCATTGATCCAGCCTGTCCAGATCCCTCTGTAGAGCCTTCCTACACTCAAGCAGATCAACACTCTCACCTGTCCTGGATTTGACAGGAATAGAGTTAATTTTCTTCCTAGTATCTGGTACAGTGCTATATTTTCAATTTAGTATGAGCATAATGTTGATATCACACTGATGTTTAAGTAGTTGCTACGCAGTGCTTTACTCTTAAGTCAAGGACTTTTCAGTTTCCCATGCTCTGCCAAGGAGGCAGTGCAAAAAAAGCTGGGAGGAAGCACAGCCAGGACAGCTGACCCAAACAAGCCAAAGGGACATTCCAGATCATATTATGTGATGCTCAGTATATAAACTGGGGGCAGTTGGCCAGGAGGAGCCAATCGCTGCTCAGGGTCTGGCTGGGCATCAGTCAGCAGGTGGTAATTGTATCGTGCATCACTTGTCTTTCTTGGGGTTTCTTTCTTTCTTTTTTCTTGTCTCCCATTTCATTACAATTATTATTATTATTAATTACTTTATTTCAGTTTGTAAATGTTCTTATCTCAGTCCACAGGTTTTACCTTTTCCTGATTCTTCTATCACACCAGGACAGGGGGAGTGGGCAGGGGGAGTGAGTGAGCAGCTGCATGGTACTTAGTTGCTGGCCAAGGCTAAAGCACAATGCCACCCAACTTGGTGTCAACAGCAAACTTACTGAGGGTGCACTCCATCCCCTCATCCAGATCATTGATAAAAATATTAAAGAGAACTGGCCCCAGTGCCGGGCCCTGGGGAACACCACTTGTGACCAGGATTCAATCCCATTCACCATAACGCTTTGGGCTCAGCCGTCCAGCCAGATTTTTTACCCCAAGAAGAGCATGCCCATCCAAGCCATGAGCAACCAGTTTCTCCTGGAGAATGCTGTGGGAAAAGGTGTCAAAGGCTTTTCTAAAGTCTAGGCAGACATCATCCACAGCCTTTCTCTCATCCCCTAAGCGGGTCTCCTTGGCATAGAAGGAGATCAGGTCAGTCAAGCAGGACCTGCCTTTCATAAACCCATGCTGGCTGGGCCTGATCACTTGATTGTCCTGTACATGCCATGCGATGGCACTCAAGATGATCTGCTCCATTAAAAAAAAAAACAAAAAAAACCCCCAAAAAACCCAACACACACCAAAACCCACACACAGAGAGAGAGAAATGGACTGGAAAAATAAGAATATCCCCAAGATGTGAGCCAAGGAAAGACAAAGCTTCCAAGCCTAGCAAGTTTGAGTGTGCAAAGTAAATACTCAGAAGTACATACAGCATTTGCATTTCCTCCAACTTGCATGCATCTCAGCTGAAACCAAGACCAATTGGAATCCAGTTCTGTAGATCTAAAAAGAAGGAAACATTTTTAATGTTATCAACAAAGCCATTTAAAAATCTCTTTACCCCTTTTTTTTTTCAGTGTTTCTCTCCCCCTTTGTTTTTGTAAAGTGACCAATATGCTTCTATAGAAAAAAAAAAATCTGCGAAAATACACAATGTGCAAAACAAATTAATAAAGCCATGTAGAACTGCCACAGTATTTCAAACTGTAAAAGCTTGAAAAAAAACCCCACACCTTCTGGCTGACAGCTTTTCCCTTTTAGAAAGCACTAATAAGGTACATTTCCAGGGATCATGTCTGAACTCTGTCAACAGCAGATGACAATCACATGTAAAGGACAAAGTGACAATTTGAATGTGATATCACAGCAACAATTTGGGGCTCGGTGAGCAGGAGGAGAATTAATAACAGGATCATTAGGAATGGATTCTTGAGAGGCCTCTTGTAATGCTCTTGTATACAGCGAAAAGGCAACAGAGGAAGAATTTTAGTTGACAGGAGCTACTTTTATCAGCAATCCATTCTTGGATGCATTGCTCTCACTCACTTCAAGCAGAACTTTGCATTTCAAGTATGTAATTATTTATTAGGCCAAAAAGGCCCACAGACCATCAGCTATTCACCTGAAATGTGACAAGCTCAGGGTGCAGATTTACTGCACCAACTGACTGACTGAGCTAAACAGCTGCCAGAAAGGGTAGCCCTTGACTACCCCAGTACTAGCACTCAGGGGACACCATAATGAGCTACTTGGGGAAGCAAAGCTGGCAAAATGCTACTTTGTGCTCTGAACTGGCTTGCTGGGGGTCAGATTATCTTTATGATCAATACCCTGTAACACTGCTGAAGATAATAAACTAGTATTTGCCTCAGTCTTGTTTTGAAGGAATGATAAAACACTTCAACATGCTTACTCTGTTCTGCATCTTCATCATCTTCAGTCTAGAAGCAGACCTGTGAACAAATGCGCACTACTAACACAAAAAGCATGGTACAAATTCTGCTGAACCCTGTCTATTTACCTAATTCTCCTGCAGCTATCAGATACAAAGCCAACACTAATATTAAATGGGTCTGAATCACTAGTTGAGAGAAGAATGGGTTTTCCACTCTAAGCAGTTATCTGAACAAGCAAAAAAATTAAAAGATGCAATTTTTACTACAAAAATATACCAACTACTTACCGAATGAAACTCAAATGAACACCAAGTGATCGATGGGTCCCTGAACAATCAATACAGAGAAAAACTCCATATGTTATGCTTGCCCAGCTAGGGTTCTTTGCTCCACAGTCAAAACATACCTTAAAGAAAACAAAGATCAATAACAGGATTTGAGCATAGCCATGTCTTATAGTTGTATTATAGGTCATGTTAATACCCTTACAGTGATCAAACTTAATTTCCATGAAGAGGAGTTATGCAATCTGCCCACACTTGTGTGTATTTGCCCTAACTAGACAGGACTACATGCCTTCCCAGTTCCTGACTATAACCAGTGTACACACGGACCACAGGTTGAGAAACTGGGTCAAAGAACCCACATCAGTCGAGTTCAAACACACACACACAACACAGCACTTTCAGCACTACTGAAATACAAAAGTGTTTAAGAAATATTTTCCCAGGGGCAGGCTCTCTTCATGACATACCACTGAGTCTACTCTGTCCTCAGAACGTACATGCAACTGCAGTTATCAGCAGTACTAATGACATCATTATCTACTTTCCTATATAGAATCCTTGACCCTTACAGCAAGCCACTGAAACCCAACTGTGTGAAGAAAGCATCCACTC
This sequence comes from Falco cherrug, assembly GCF_023634085.1. NCBI lineage: Eukaryota > Metazoa > Chordata > Aves > Falconiformes > Falconidae > Falco > Falco cherrug. The sequence continues at coordinate 16,321,151 of NC_073701.1, read as the reverse complement.
TGTGCACCGCCTAGCCGAGCACCCTCTGCCAGACATTGCTATTTGTATGGCGTATCACACATGTATTGCTGGATCAACCTTCTGCCTGTCCATAACAAACTGATTAAAAAGCAAATATGTCTAAAATTACTGCACAGACAAACCCATTAATTTCTTATCCTCTGTCACTCCTAACATTCAGCCGAAATAACAAGAGGTGTGTGTGTCTGCATCTCATACATTTTGCAGTTCTGCAGACCACAGCCTTCAAGGCCTGTTTCAGCTATTCTGAATTTTGTGCTTCTTTGGCCAAGGAAGGCAAGAACAAAGGATTTCTCTGATATGAATCAATTTTCAAACACAAGGAAGAACACAAATCTAAACAGCTATTCCAAGTTAATGCCATGTGCACACATCTATTCCTGCATGAAAGCACTTGATTATCTGATCAATGCTTTTTCAGTGGTATTTATAAAGGCTGCAAAGATGTACTTCTACAGTAAAAACATCCATCTATAGGTACAGTCAATGGCATTTACTAAGAAATAACTCCACGGAGAGACAAGCTTTTACACATAAATCAACGGAGTGCCAACCTGCAACTTTATCCTTTAACATCCTCCTATAAATCTAATGCATTCTCAGAGAGCAAGGGAAGTTCTAGCTATACAGAGAAATACATTTTTTTAAAAAAGTTTATTCCAAGTCAGGTAGGAACATAAAGAACACCCTACATGCAGGCCACCTCCTTGTCAGGCTGGAAAAAAAAAAAAAAAAAAAGAAGTCTCCTTCCTAGAAACTCCATTCATACACTAAATTAGAGATACTTTTCTCTGTACATACCCAGTCAAACAAGCCCTCAGTTTGCACTGAAGTCAGCTCACCTGTCACCCAAATTATTTCAAGTAACTCCCAGGAGCAATTTGAGGCTAAACTCCTCATTTAAGTGTGGGTCCGTTTAGCTTGTACAGTCCAAATTTATCAGGCACAAGCAAAGTTCACCAGCATATCCAGCATCAGCTCTTCCCACATATGAACATTTTAAGCCTGAGCTTCAATAAGGCTAATGACCAGTAACACAAACAGAAAGCATGGAGGTCACAATTTCTGCACGTGCAAGTCCCCTCTTTCTCTCACATCAGAGACTTAACATTTATTAATGTGGAGTCATGTATGTATCCCACTATTGTATGTGGAAATGGGGTCATTCGCTGACATACAGTGGAAAGAAGAAACAAGATAAAAGCTACACAGAATGAGTGACAAAAAGAGGGGTTAGAGGGAGTCCCTGAAACAAGCACAGGTTGAAGACTGATATACAGGCAATTAGGGAAGAAGAATGAGTAACACTTGATGTATACCATGTTCTACAAAAACACAGCCTAGTAGTCAAAACTCATTCTCTTTTGCCCAATTCTCTCCATTCCTTGAGGCAGTTCCTTAAAAAACATCACGAGCCTCATCTTGCTTTTAAACTGGCTATTTTCAGGCTTTTTCTTACAAAACTAAGAGAATGTTGGGGACAACAAAATAGGAGAAGATTCTGCTTGAATCCAAAGCTAACAGAACAGCCCTGATCTTGTTAATAATACAGGAGAGCAAAGCAGACTTACAGTACAAAGTCTTGTAGAAATTCCCTGGAGTACAAATGTCAAACAAAAACACTGAGCATCAGTAGGTGGTAAAAAAAAAAAAAACGCAAAAAAACCAACAAAAAACCCATGCTTAGAAAAGTTCAGTTATAAACATCCCTAAAGATTCTCTTCCCCTCCCCAGTACAATTAGAAGCACTTCTTAATTTCAACATCTCCAAAGTCAATTGCACCGCTTTGGAAGCTAGCTGCCACAAAGCAGTCACTCATGCAGGATTCTCAGCTGTTTACCAGACACCTATGAAAATTACTCATATGCATTTAAACTGTAGCTTTTAGGATTGTGATGCAATTAGGAACATATAATTTTCTTGTGAAAGTAATGTAGGAACTTCCACTTCTGTCGTGTTATGCAACAGAAATAGAAGCATGTTTCATTAACATCTAATTTTCCTTAGTTTTCCTCAATTTTTAAAGTGCTTTTCACCACAGAAATTTTAACAAGAATTGGGGGAAAAAAAATTAAAACCAATTTCTGAGCCACCCTATGAAATTGTTTCCATTTTAAAAAACAGATAAATTTTATTTTCTATGTTGATTTAGTTACAACTAAAACATCAAAATAATTATACAAAAATAAATTTGAAGGATACGCTTGAGTAATGTATTCCTTTTAAAATACACTTGCATTCCTTTTTATTTTGTATTAAATCATTTCAGGACAGCATCGACTTGGTAACAGTCACTTTGAAAAAAAACCACCAATACAGCAAAAGCCCTAATCATGATGTTTGTACCAGAGCAAACACAAAGATGGATATAATCCATAGCAAGCTGTCATTAAATCATACAACATTCACCTTGCGCAAGATGTTAATAAATAAATATATTATATTGTTATTGGATATGGAAATGTAATAATATATAGCCTATAGAAATGTTCGTTTTGGCACTTCAGAAGAGGTGAGCCGGTTCAGCCAGCTCGCTTATTCCTGAGGTCATAGTTAGACAGACACTTTCAACCTCCCATGTAGCGGGGCTAATGCCACAGAGTTGCTCCCCATCTCCTTGTGCCTGCCTTTCCTTGCACACAAGACTACCATACAGCTGCCTGAACACTAAACCCCCTAAAACTCAGGAGGCAGTTTCACGCTTGGTTGAAGGTGATCTAAATCCACGCAGCTACTCTCTTAGTTACCAGCCACCGTAACCAGATACACTTTCCTTCTCTTGCATCAGCAATAATAATCACACTTGTTGATCCTACAGGAAACAAGCACTGCACTGCTTTGACCCAGAGCAAAGGTAGGTCCAACTCACATCACAGCCACATGACCAGTAATGCCAGATAGGGATAGGAATGTCTGTCACAAGAAGACAGGACTGTACATTTTAGAAGTGTTGTGGTCTTAAAATGACTTAAGTGAGACACAAAATACTAAACTATATATCCTGGAGTAAAAAAAAACCACCACACTAACACACACACAGACTGCACCCATAATACACCGAAATAACAAAACTGAACTGGTAAACCCCCGCTACAACGTGCATACTTAGTTTTCAGCCAGTTCAGATCCTTACTCTGGGTGTCCAAGCAGAAACATGAATACTATTCACGTAAAGAAATATATTCATGTAAAGAAAAGCAAGAACCAGAGAGAAGAGAATGAAAAACTAACAGTTTCAGAGGAATAGATCTATGCCAAATTAAAAGAGACTATATAGCACAGCCTCAGTATGCAATTCTTCAAAACAGGTGAGCCTTACAAACACTCAAGTTAACAAAACCAGGTAGCTCAAGGACTATGAACATTTTTATATGTACAAAATACAGCCTATTTAATAACTGTAACATGTTTGTTAAGTGTCATCAGGCAGTTCTGTATTATGTCATACCCAAAGACACCAAGATGTCAAGAAAAGCTATTTCTCATGCTATACAAAGCACACTAAGATCAAATTAGAGATGTCCATTTCAAGACAACTGTTCAAATACTAGTTTTAAACACACTATAACCCACAAATTAAACTGCATATTTATTTCAATGAGAATTATTTTCTTAAGCCTATGTGCACTAAGAACTGCAGACCACCTAGAACAATGTAAATGTACATGCCTGATTACAGTAGGCAGGCCGTAAGCCCAGATGCTGCACAGAAGAGATAGCAGTTCTTCCCAAACTATATACATAAACACCACAGTTAAAGCATATTACTAAGCTTTTAATACAGGACCTTTTTAACATTTGCACTTTCTCGTGTCTGTCATTCCCAGAAAAGCCCTACAAATAAAAGGGACAGACTGCATAAGAACACAACAGAAAAAAACCCAAGATGTAATCAAACATGAGAGGATAAACTGATGGCAGCAACTTTTACTCAAGAAGACTAGCTGGATACATGGGCATGGGAGAGTTGTGAGATCTAAGCTGTTGATGTTTCCCACTCTCTTTCCACTCTGTCTTCACAGGTCAACAAGACTGGGGCTTCACTGCAGTGTTAATGAGTTCTCTGTGCCTGAGCTACTTCTTTCAAACCGACCTAATGTAAATGGCAGCACACACTGTGCTAGTACTGCTTTGTCAACACTGGCACTAAGTTCTATGATACGCCTGAACAACCACTGGTACCACAGCCACAAGTTCAGTACAGGGGAACTGTCTGAGGCGCTCCATCCTCAGGCTTTCCACCCTTATGAGGTATGGGCAGTACTTTCCGATTCTCTTGTGATCCCAATACAGAAAAAGCATCACAGCAGCGATCCAGCGCTACACCATTTCTTAAAACACTATGCCAGTGAATTTCAGAAACTTGTAAAAGATCTTCTCACTTTACTCTCCCTGTTGGGATGAGGATCCTTCCTTGAACTTTTTACTCCACTGCAAAGTTTTAGCAATACTTGTGTTAGAAACTAGTTGGTGACTGTTCATCTTGGAGCTCTGCTTTCTCAGAAGCTGGACACATGTCCATTGCCCACACAGTCTTAATGATTTGTGTTCAAAGTGTGGAAGTCAGTTTTGGATCAAAGACAGATCTCCAGATCCATATTCCCAGAAAACAAAACCGAAGTGTTTCTTCATAACGCTAACCCAGAATTTCCTAGTGTGTTTTTCAGGTATGTTCACAGTGTAATCATAAAGCCGACACAACGGAGCAGAGGGCACTAAAAAGCAGCACGGGAGCAGGTCGCTGCTGAAGGCAGCTCTGCCACCCATGGCTCCTGCCATGTCCCCTTGCTGCACCCTCCCCAGGTGGCAGCCAAGCCACCGCACACCTTCGCACCTGACCGATACTGAACAACCAACAGGGCTTTACAAGACCGAAATATTAAAGTTGGCACCGGACAAGCCAAACGCGATAAGAACGCCAAACTTTGATCGGCACAGAAGCGGCCGTGCCACAACAGGCTGCGCTGCTTCGATTAACAAAACAAATAAGAAAAACCCAAACAAAACAACGAGAAAAGAAAAACGCATTCAACACTCTACGCTGGCGCTGTGTAGAAACTTGCTTTTCATTTTCGGCTGAGCCGCCCCCCTCCCGGCAGCCCTCAGGCACCCGGCCCGGGCGGAGCGGCGCCCCCAGCGCAGGGCCGTGCCGCGGGGCCGGCCGGGCCGAGGGCAGGCAGCGCTGCCCCACCGCCGGGCCGCCCGCCCGGGACCCGCCCGGCCTTTCCCTCCGCTCGCAGGGCCCCCCCGGCAGCGGGCAGCCGGGCCGGGGGCTCGGCGGGGCGGGCCGCGGGCACTCCTCCCCCCCCACACACCGGTAGTGCGACGTGTCACAGCGGCGGAGCGCTGCCTCCCGGCCCCGGCCCCGCACCCTTACCTTGTTCGTGGGGACGGAGCGGAGACGCTTGAAGATGGCGGCGATGTCCTGCTTGCTGGGCTCGCACATGGCGCCGGCAGGTAGGGGCGAGGCGGGAGGGCCGCGGAGGAGAGCAGCAGCCGCCGCCGCCCGCTCGCGCCGCCGGGACGCCCCACGCCGCCGCGGGACGCTCCGCCCCCCCCGGGAGGCGGCCACGCAGCGCGCGCTCCCTCAGCCCGGCGGGGCGCGGTCTGCGGCCGCCGGCGTGGCGCGAGGGGGCGACGCTCCCCCGCCCGCCGCCTCCCGGTTGCCCTGGAGACGAGCGGGGCCGCTGCGTCAGCGCCTGCCGGCGGGGCGGGCGCGCGGCCGTGGGTGCCCTGCCGTGAGGGGGCCGGGGCGCGGCGGGGGAGGGCACGGCGGGGGAGGCCGCGCCGCGCCACGCCGGCCTCGCTGCATCGAGGCCCCAGGCGGCAGCGGGGAGCGGGGGGCCCGGCGGGAAGACCCGCGGAAGAACACCGGCACCTGCGCCGTCGGCGGGGTGTGAGGCGCACCGGCCGCGTTCCCCTGAGGAGAGGTGAGGGAGCGGGTGCCGTGCCAGGGCCAGACCTGCTTCTGCTCTCGGGCTCAACAAGTGGGTCCCAAGCGCTCTAAAAATTACAGTTCAAACCATCGTTCCCTCTCTGCTCTAGCGTTAAAGCCCACAGCCAGGGACAAATGAGGCACTGCCAAACCAGCAGAACAAAAAGCCTACGGGGTTTAAGTGTTTTCAAAAGCAGCATCTTCAGATCATAAATCTGAAATCATAAAGCCTCTCAGAACAGGAAACAATAACAGAAATACGGTCAGGAACTGTTAACATACAGTGTCCCTGCTTCAAAACCCTTGAGTGCCTGAACCACACCGCACTGAATGGGGTTGCACACAGGACCGTCCGTCACAGCTGTCTCCCTCACGCTCCACTTTGCAGGATTGGGCACGAAGCTCAGCAAAGGCAGAGATGAACCTGTTTACTAATGGACCCTTTTACTGGAACATTGGCCGGGCTGCTGCAGAGGTCCTGCAGGAGCAATTCTGGGTCCTTCATGGCCAGCACTGAACTAAAGGTACAAAGCCTTTACAGGCAACCCTTGCAAAACAGCACAAAGATTACTTGGTGGCTCTACAGAAAGCTTGGCAGTGGTAAGATGATCCGCAACAGCATCTTCAGAGCTTGGCATCTTAGCACTCTTCTTTATCAGAGACCATCAAGGCTCACAAGGCTGTATCCCCTTCTCCCTTACTCTTCTGTCATAGGTAAGACTGTGTAGTTATCCATATATAGAAAAAAAGTTTAAACAAAATTTCTATAATTTTCTTTCAGAAAAGGCTAAGTTGGAAGGGACCTCTGGAGGTTGTCAGCTCTAGCCATCTATCAAAAACAGGGCCACAGATTATCTACCCACCTAAATAGTCAAAAGCTTTGCATGGAATTCTAGCTTCAGCCCCTCAGCCTCAAACCCAGGGGTCCTCAAACTACGGCCTGCAGGCTAGATACAGCCCCCCAGGGTCCTCAATCTGCCCCCCCCGGTATTTACAGAACCCCCCCGCCGGGGGTTGGGGGGGAAACCAAGCAGCCACAGATGACTGCCTGCCACTTCATCCGTGCGCCGTCCCCCTGGTTAAAAAGTTTGAGGACACCTGCTCAAACCTGTATCACCTTCAGTGCCTTAAGTACAAGAGGTTTGCCATCTGCCACAGAAGCTAACAGCCTAGTTCTTACCGGTCGGTGGGGAAGTTGCTCAGGGTGATGAGACCATCATTACTGCCTTGGCTCTGGCCACACTGCATGGGGCAGTCACACACCCAGCACAGCTGAGCACTGGTTCAGGGATTTCTACCGGAGCATATGCTGTGTGCTGTCCTCACACCCGGACCTCAGCACTGTGACTCAGAGGCATGCCCTGAACCTGGATCACCTTGCTGATCAACAGGAGTTAGTCACTGGTGAAGCAGCTGAATGCATGAACATGTTACTCTTCTTTTTGGAGTGCAGATATTTGCTGATAGCAGGCCAGCAACTTCTTTACTCCAGATTAGCTTTGTTCAGGTTGGCATTAGGACAGGTAGGGGGTCTGATCAAAGTGTAGCATAGCCATCCAAGAAATCCATCCGTCTGCATGTAACCAAGATGGGGACGAGACTTAAAACATCAGAGCCTGTAGAAGCACAAATTGTTGCCTATTCCATAGCAACAATCACCTCCCTCCACAATCATTTGGGATCAATAATACCTATTAAGAGACCTCCTTTTACAAGCAAAGTTTACATTTCAGGAAGACGTTGCCTGTGTAGTCATAGGTGCTCCCTACTGCACGCTCCCCTCCAGACATACTTGCCAAATCCTGTATGACTGCACAAGGATTGCCATACCAGCCTACAGCTGCTGGCCTCACAAAGAGAAAAAGTTGCCAAATTTCCACAAAGGAAAAAGAGTTCATTACATTGTTTTTTTAAGTACTATTAAAAAAAAAAAATGCAGGAGAGGTACAGCCTTGCCAGTTAATTGGAACAATTAGCATCAGAAAAACAAGGTCATCCTGAAGATTGATCTGTCTGGCATGATCCTTGAAAAGGACTTACCATCCCATACTTTGCCCAGTGGCACTGCTGCCTCCCCAGGCAATGGCACACAAAGACAGCTAGCTCCTGCCACTGCAGCAACCCGAGAGACCCCAAGTCTGTCTTTGGGAAGCACCAGGCAAGTAACACCATCAGAGGAGTGATTCTTCTGTCTTCTGCTGGCCTGTTTCAGGAAGTCATACCTCTCTGCCCCTGAGCTGGGATGTCAAAAATCTGCTAGCTGTTCAGAGCCACCTTGTGCACATAGCTCACGAGTCCCCACCCAGGAAGTAAGAAGCATGTCAGCCCCAGTGTTCAGAAATACACTGCACTGTCCACTTGGTCTCACACAGTGCCTCTATCCTAAGGCCATTCTTTGCAGTTCACCTACCTGGATGCGCATGCTAGACTGATCTCTGTTGCAGACTGCAAGCTCAGCAGACTGCTAGGAGACGAGTTCTAGACAAGATGGAAGAAAAGCATTTAGCAATGCTTATGAACCTAATGGAGGTAAGCAGGTTCTGGAGGCAATCTTAGAGCAGTCTCTAGGTTGTAGGAGAAAGGTAATGCAGCAAATGGAGGTAACCAGAAGGAAGGGATGAGCTGGCCTATATCCACTGAGGAGAAGGCAGTGCTCATGATTCACCAGCTGCTCTGCACATTGAGTAAATATAAAAAACAAAACAAAGAACTTACCTTCAAGGGTGCCTGTAGACTGGGCACTGGAGCATAGTCTGCTTTGGCGAACAGCTGTTACGTGCAATGTAGGCCATTACTCAGAGCCAGCAGTAGACCAGCACTGTGAGTAAGACTGACTCCCCTAGTCTGACATTGTTTATGTCCTCAATCCTCAGCAGATTTTCATCTTGACCAAAAACTGTCCAAGGAGTTTCTTCCCTGGTCCCATTATCCACAGCACGTTGTGTTGTCATTTTGTTTGTCCATAAGAAAGAACACAGATTTGTTCAAGAAATTTTAGAAATAGCCTCCACATCCTATACTCCCTCTAATGGTTGACTTTGCCCAGCCCCACAGGAGAAGCAAACTAGAGTCTAAATAACAGAAACCATCAGAATAAGCCCTGAAAGGTTATAAATGATTCCAGGGAATAGAGGTGGGCCTCTTGTTCTTCAGCAAGTTTGTGATTTGAGTGGATTGCAGAAAGAGGGAAGGCACAGAGAGAGAACAGAAGCAGTGGTGGGAAAGTGGACCCCAATGGCTGCTTTGCCAATTATGCCACAGTGTAGTAATATCGTATCTTGCTAATGGTTTCCAAGAATGTCCATAATACAGGAATTTGTATTCCCAGTGCACACCGAACCTTTTAAAAACTGCTTCCATGCTAGCTGGTATGACAAACATATACATGGAGGAAGAACGCTGTATGTGTACGCTCAGGAACAAATGCCTGGCAAGTACAGCATTCCCTGGAAAGGCTGTGTGTGTTATAAGCCCTCTAATCAGGTGCAAATGCAGCCAGCATGCTAGAATATGATATTGGGCATTGCTGTCTTGCAAATCAAAAACCAAGGGCTCTTATTCTCTAACCACCCAGAAGACGGTTACAATTTGACACAAAGAAAAGATTTCATGATGAGGAGAATCATACACTGGAGCAGTTTGCTTGCAGCAACTATGGAAACTGTCCTTGGAGGTTTTCAGGACACAAACAGACAAAGCCCTCAGCGACCTGTTCTTAGTTGAACGGTGACCCCACTTGGCGCAGGAGATTGGACTGGAGACATTTTGAGACCCCTCCTCCCTGAATGATTCTGTGCTAATGCCCCCTCCCTCTGCACAGCCAGGTTAGGCCTGAAATACATGGGCTCTCCCTGTAATATTTTGTCGACACCCAATTTTTGGGTGCCAGAACTACTCTGTACGCTTATGTGGCACAAGCAAAATAACCTTTTCCAGTGCTTTCTCCTACTCTCACCTATCCAGCTGCCACAACAGAAGTCTCAGGCTTCTGGATCTTGCAGGATAGTTCCAACAGGATGTACAAATACAAAGAAGGATAACCATTCAGGATGATCCCTGGAGAACTGTCTGTTCTCCAAGTCTTTTTTGGCTGAGTTGATAACCAGAAATAGGCACTTACACCTGCATGGAGTTGTGTGGAATTAGAGGTTCAGTGGCCATCTACTGTCTCACAGCTCCAAAATATTTGCTGCCATTTCCAACCTTCAAAGCTTATTAATTCTGTCAAATTCTATTAGTGCTGTTCTCCAGTTATTATCAAGCCCCTGTTGTTTGCTTTCTCCTCACACTGCTGCTGAGAAAAGATAAAATACACGTATAGTCCTAGGTCATGCTAGATAGATCTTTGTTTACCCCTCCCAGTGCCCCAAAGGTTCCATTAGAGCCAGAGGATAAGTGTGAATTGTGTTTGATGCCCTTCAGAAAACTTGGACACACTGAGCAAGATTTGTCATTGCTCACAGCTATATTGTGCATAAGGAAAAACTATTGCCTCGTACAGTTGTAGCTCAAGAAGTTTCAGGCCAGCTTCCCTCTGCAAATGATATCCTCCAAGACATAACATAGTCCCAGACATGTATCATTCCAGTAATAATCCATAAAGAAAATCTATTCTCTAGAACAGTCAGATCAAGCATCCAGACGCCTACTCCCACCATATGGAAATGAAGTTTAAGAACTATGCTAAAAACCAGTTGAAACCAGTCCAACACATCAGTAACACATTTCTGTTTAGTACAAATGCATTGTTTGTACTGATAACATCAAGAAGCATAACCGCTTCAAACAGGTGAGGTTTCTTGGAGCTTTCCACTCTCGAAAGCGTCTACATCTCAACACTGCCTGGTACAAAGCTAAAGTTACCATACTGGAATTTGCAGACAGCCCCTCTGCACACTAAATAGTTGTGTTTAGGTAAGCCATTTGTATTACCAATGCAAGGAACTTGCAAAGCTACAGCTAGAAGTAGCATCCCATTGCAAAACCCACCTACATTTGTGAGATGATAGCATTTCATCTATGCCAGGGCTATCAAATCTCAGTGTTTTCTGCATACGGATTCTAGAAATAACTATCATTGTAGTACTTCACAATTGATATGGTTGTTTACCTCACAGGGTTAGGGGTTTCATGGGTCACACAGGTGATCGAGCTGAGGTTAACAGGTGACTTGGATTTTCAAAAATTCTTGCTAATGTCCCTCATAGAAGTTGAAGTAAACTGTCACAAAATAAAGGAAATTATCATTTAACACATCAGTTACTGACTACAGTAATAAGAAGTGGGAGGTTACCAGTGTGTGTCCCAGAGGGATTCATGCTTGGACTTACAGATTTGAATATTTATCTACAAAAAGGCTAAGTAGAAAGGTGGCAGTTTGATAATTACTTACGATCACAGAAGTGGAAAACAGCTGCAAAAGCATGTTGTACAGTACTGACTGACCAGATGAAACAAGAGAATTTCAAAGTCAAATGCTGAATAAAAATACAGTCTGAACCTCTCTAATGGGGTCAGAACTAGCTACTACCAAGAACTAACATTACTGGTTCTCTTTCTGGAACTGATCATAAGTTCTCTTTCCTAAACTCCTTCATTTAGATCTGTATGAAAAGTAGTGTGATGTTCAGTTATTGCCAAAACAGTGAACTGAATTTTCAAAATGATGAAAAAAGAATTAATTTTTTCTTAATTTCATATGACCAAAGACACAGACTGCTGAAAGCCAAAAATAATACAGCTGCAGTATCACTGTGTGTCATCCTGTTCCTACACTCTTCCCAAGGCACCCACTACACCCTGCTGGCACAGACCTCACCTGACTGACCATAGTCATTCTTAGAGGTTACACCTTCTGAAATGTGGACAGGTGTGCAGTAGAACTTTCAGATGTAGGTACTCTCCCCTGAATGGAAGGTTCGAGAAGCACCTGAAGTATTTGTGAAATTTTGTGCTAAAGGATTAATACACTATCACACAGAAATCTGAATTTCTAACAGGAGAAAGCAAGTAAAGCAGGCTGATATACATACTGAGCATTAGCAGGTAAACTGCTAGGTATCAAACACATTGAAGTTATTATCTACCATGGTAATTACCACACAACCCTTCTCAGGTTCTGAAATTGCTGGTTTAGTTCAAACAAAATAAGGAAGTAAAAGAATTCTAGTAAAACTGGGATTACCTTTATTCTTTCATTTCAGGAACAGAATCTGCAGCTCTTAAAATTGACCACTAGATACGCTTTCAGCCATGTTACCAAGCTTCCTGTTGTTGTGGGGTGAATGAACAACTTTTTGCCAAATCAGAAAGGCTGGAAAAATATTATGTCATCTTAAAGTTATTTTTTGAAGCAGAGGCAGCTCCAGGAAACCAAGAGGTACTGCTGCTGGATATCCAACCTTCACTACACCATTCTCTATCCTATCCCTTTTCTTTGTTTTACAGAGGTTGTAGCGAGGTAGGTGTCAGTCTTTCCTCCCAAGGAACAAGCCATAGGACTCAAGTTGCACCAGGGGAGGTTTAGATTGGATATTAGGAAAAAATTCTTCGCCAAAAGGGTTGTCAAACATTGAAACAGGATGCCCAGGGCAATAAATACCTCCACAGATGGTGGCTCTTAAGAGGCATGTAGATGTGGCACTTAGGGGACATGGTTTATTGGTAGACTTGGCAGTGCTGGGTTAACAGCTGGATTTGATGATGTTAAAAGGTCTTTTCGAACCTAGATGAGTCTATGATTCTATCCCAAATAAAAAGTAAACAGTTTTGATGAAACAAGGCACTGTGTTTTCAAAGAATTCAAGAAATGTTATGAAAATGGCAAGTATTTTCATGCTGTAAGGTTGACACATGCTCAAGGCTACAACAATGTTCAGGTAGCTCAATCAGTACGAGCAAGTGTACACCAGTGAGTTTTGAAAGATACTACTTCCTTTCAGATTTTTAAAGGAAATAGAAGGGACAAGATGGAGAGAAATTTTGTTCTGAAAATCATATTCTCCTATACCTTTAAGTTTAATCCTATGAAAGCGATGTATAGCTGCTTAAACCTCAGATAAACTCACAAGGAGAATTTCTCTACTGTTGCTCAACAGGCTTCATTATTCACCTTTACCAACTGTAGCAAAGCTTTTGACTCAGCCTCACGTAGTATCCTTACAGCCAAACCAGTGACTAAATAGACCGGATAGAAAATTGGACTGCCAGGTTCAAAGGACTGTGCTTGGGCATATAAAACCCAACTGATACCCCAAGGGATGGATACCAGGGCCAAGTTACTTAATGCCTTTATAACCCGGATGATGGGACAGAATGCGCTCTCAACAAGCCTGCAAATGATACCAAATTAGAGATTATAGAGGGACACTGCTCAGAGGGAGCTCAACACTGGAGAAATGGGTGTAGGAACCTCATGAACTCCAAAGGCAAATGCAGCATCCTGTACCTGCGCAGTGACTCCATCTCAGCTGGTCAGGCTGCATACCGACAAGATAAAAGGAAGCTCTACAGAAAAAGACCTGGGTATCTGAGCAAGCAACATTAATCAGCAGCATGTCCTTGCAGTAAAGGTGGCCCACAGCACACCACGCTGAAGCTCCCTAATGGAAAAGTGTAGGGAAGATGGTGCCAGACTTTTAAAAGGTGCACAAGTGAAGTACAAGAGGAAACATGAGAAATTCTGATACATGTAAGAAAAAAATTCCTCGCCTTGAAAGTGATGAACAACTAGAAGAGGTTGCTCAGAGAGGTGGTGGACTCTTCGTCACTGGAGATGTTCAAGACTTGACTGGACAAGCCCTGGACAACCTGCTCTAACTGGACCTGCTCTGAGGTCCCCTGGCTGGGCTAGGTAACCTCCAGAAGTCCCTTGCATTCTCATTCTAAATTTGGCTGTGATAAGTATACGAAAACTGTATATACTAGATAATGAGATAAGATCAGTGTTCTTAAAGCAAAATCCTCAACTGAATTAATCTGTGCAAGGTGAACAGCTGCCCATCCAAAATGAGATAAAACTAGTTGTTTTTATTTGACCAAATCCAAGTCTGTTTCCCAAAGTTCTCATTGACATGAAGTACTAGAGTATCACACACTTAAAAACAGCCTATTGCTTATACCTGTTAGCAGTCAAATAAAAATACTTCATTATTTTTAAAATGTTTTAAAGTAGGTTTGCCATTATCTTCTGCTACTCAGTACTATGGAAGACTTTGTCCAGTCTTGGACACCCTCCCCACCTGCACTCAGTACCACATCCTGATAAACCTGCACAAGTGTAGCGGAGGGATGTCAGGGCGGTGGAGCACTTGCTCTGTGAAGAGGCTGTGGGAACGGGGCTTGTTCAGCCTGGAGAAGAGATTAGTCTGGGGGTCCCAACAGCAGCTTTCCGGCATCTACAAGGAGGCTACCAAAACAACAAAGCTAGGCTCCATCCAAGCCCAGCAGAATGACACACAATTACATAAATTGCAACAGGGCATGTTCTAACTGCAAATAAAATGGGGGGAAAAATATTATAATTAAGCATTGTCAGAGTTTGAACAGAGAGGTTATGAAATCAGTCTTTGGAAGTTTTCCAGGTTAGCTCAAAGGCTTGAGCAGTCTGGTCTGAACGCAGAGCTGACTGTGCTTTAAACAGGACGCTGGACGAGAGACCTCCCTTGGTCCCTCCCACTTGTATTCTGTGATGCCTTCACCAAACTGCACATCCAGCATAAAGAACTAGTACTTCAATTAGATTAAAAGATGCCACATTGATGGGGGAGACAAGATAAAACTTTCAGCAAGCCATAACATACACTACTACATTAATTACCATCAGGCAACATGAAAACTCACAAAAGGCAGAAAACATTCAGATACTATCAAGCTACACCAGATTTGACTACACCACAGAAAGCAACACCACAGTAAATTCTGCATACCCATGAAATAAATGGTCTCCTTTTCTTCCATAAACATTTCACTGGAATGCCTTGTCAAGAGCCCCCGTGCACTGCACCTCCCCTTTTTTGTTAACGGCACAATGCCACTGATGTCATTACTCCTCCTTATGGCTCTTTTAAACAATGCTGATTTTGTCACCTTGAATTGCAATGAAATGCACAGATTATTTGTTTAAGACTATTTTCACATACGTTGAAACAGTAAAAGGTACATTCTGTGTATTTAAGAGATTAACAGATTTTATTGTTTTCTAAAATATTTTACAATATAGACCCAAATCAGTAATTCCTGACAATTTCAGTAACTGTCCTGTGGATGAACAATTACGTTGGTATGTTTTCCTTGACAGACATATACATACATCCACTTTCTAAGCTTGCACATTTTGATTCATTGAAAATGATGGCTAAATATATCTAAAGCTCAAAAAGCAAACAATGAAGTCCAAGATTACCAACAGTGTTTTATAATTACCTCAAAATAGATTTATTAACCTCATTACAGTGTAGCTTCCTAAAACAGCATATCTACTTACCTGATACTTAGGGTTTTTTAAGCACAAATCTGCTGTAATTTTACAACCCAGTTTTAAGTGTCACAAAAGCATACTATTTAATATGATTACAGATGCCCGAGTTGTAACTGCAAACAAATGTAGATTTTACAGTGTTCTGCTACAATAATCCACATAAGGACTAAAGCTAGTTATATTCTGATCCACAAATACTGATTTTGAGTATGTTAGTGTATTTACTGTACTTCTGAAAATCTAATCACGGAATACATTGTCAATGGTACAGTAATGAATATGGCAGGAGAGCAGATTTAAATATACCTATAATTTAAACTCTTAAAACAGGCTAAATCTTATTGACATCAAAAGGCTTGGTAACTAATAGCCATGCTTTTTATATTTTGGAATATCAAATTATATGTACATATACACAACATAGATAGGCTCTTAATAAAAAGCATTTAGTCTATTTTACAGTCTTCTCTGTTCAAAAAAATTAGCCTTCACAGATCTAACATTTCAAATCACCCAAAAATCATTAGCAGTTTAAAGGAGATTAATTTTTTTTTTCCCCATGCAAACATGTGCTGGAAATAGCTACTATTCTGGGGTTTATGCATAATTTATCTTTCTTTTGAGTGCCATTTAAGATCTAGATGGAAAACTCTCAGTTTAAGTGTCAAACCACATAAGCAACATTCATAATAGAATCCCAACCCATGACACCTGCAGATATCTCTGCTACATATAACCTTCTGTAACAGATATTAAATACAGTATTTGTTTTACAACTTCAAGCCATGCTGACAACATAGAAAGATTACTACAACATGGAAAGAGTATTCATTCAGTCAACTGATGACTAAATCTATGTCATAATTTAAGTATTAATTGATAAATCCAAGCATACAAAAAGGTGCTTAACTACATAGCATTTAAATAAAAAAATACTGCATCTTTCATATATTGCTAAGAACAAATAGAAAATTAACTATAATAATCTTTAAAATTCAAGTTGCAACTTACTGAAGGTCACTTAAAATAACTGATTAAACAAAAGTGAGCATAAGCCACATACCTAGGGTAGGATGAGGCACAAGCATAGAAAATGCAAAAATGTTTAGGATTCACAATAACAGACATGTGGGAAGAAAAACTTAAAAAGTATTTTTCCTATAATACTATTTTTTCAACCTAGCCCCTTTCCTTTGCATTGTGCACAAGTTGTGAGAACAATGTCAAATTATTCATTCAAACTTTTGTCTTTAAATCACCATAATCTCAGTATCAAGCTCTCGCCTTTTCATTAAAATATATACACACTATACATCATTCATCTTTCTCTCAATTTAAATATATACTGTACAGGCCTGCAGAGCTTTTGTAACACTTCTGTATTAACTTTGTCCTTTGTCACTGGATCGGTTCTACATAGTTTGCTGGGTATAGACCAACTTGTCCATTGTCCAGACGTCCTTTGCACCAACCCTGCTCATCTTCATTCTCCATTTTAGTTAACTCATCCCCTTAAAAAGAAGGAACATTGTTAACAAACTGTAATCTTTTTAAGTTACAACAGAAGGATAACATGACAGTTATCTAGGCGGCCACTTTTCTTCCCCTCCCCAGCCCAGGCCCCAGTAGAAACCTTCCCTTCTTTGCTCTTCATGCTTTCAATACTAAGAATACCACTTACAAATTAGCATATGGGATGAAAGGCCCCCAATTTCAAGAAAATAGGAAAAAGCAAGGTACTTTGAAATTAAAACATGACATTGGTGGCATTTCAAAAAGGTCATAGCATTTTTTAAAGCACAATAAAGAATGCATACTTTTGAAATTACACAGTGTTATTTCACTACAAGATCAAAGACTCCCTTAAATCTAAAGAGGGTGTACACAGATAGTTGTGACTAGTACAACTACCTCTAAACAAGTAGAATAATCCTACATTTATGACCCTCAACAAAATGTCAGTGAAAGTGAAATAGATGTTTTGTTAGGCTTACTGTCAATATATACTTTTCTGAAGAGTTTGTGGAACGTAAGGAGGAAAATGCTACAAAAATTAAGACGTGGCAGTAAAATTCTCTTCAATTATACTTGCAGCTTTTCAGTCTACCACTACTAGGTTGTGACGCAGAAAGATTTAAAGGAATCTTCCACCTCATACTTGGTTACATCTCCCTCCCTCTCCTCACCTTTTTAAGAAATGTAAGGATTGGGATTTAACTTCCCTTTTTACTGCTCTAGCTGTATGTTGTTGGAAGCTGATGTACAGCTGTAGCTCCAGAAAAAGTAACTCAGAATTCGCTTCCTAACTTACACAGCAAAAGCCAACACTGATTATCCATTCAAACACTTATGAACTATAACATAACCTCATCCTGACTGTCATGCACATCTAATCTTCTACGTCCTCAGGAAATAATTTGGCATTAGAGAGTCTGCTGGCTCCAAGATCCTGTACATGAGCAAATGAATGTCCATCTCAGCCGGGTAAGAAAGGCCACACTGAGTAACAATTATTTCCTCATGTACAACTCATTTGTGTCAAATTATTTCCCTAGGTAAAACTGATCTGTGTTTCATCTTAGTTAGCAATAGGAAATACATGCTGAAGACACTACCACTTAATACAGTCCCAAATGGCTATAAATATATACAGAGTACCGGTATCATTCATATCATCATAGGAGAACATGAACTAGCCTAGGGACTATAAATTCTTTGGTAGCAATGGACAAGCTTTGTATTACATCTTCACAAGACATCCATCTTCTATAGCTCCTCTGTTAGATAAAAAAGGTTAAAGCCCCATCTCCTTTAGCTTCTAAGTTTACCAGATAACTAATAAAAGAACATCATGAACAAATGTTTGGCACTTTGGACTGTAACTGGCTTACGGACACATTTTACAGATTTTTCCACCATTTCTAGTGCTGCAGAATGAGTGAGTGTACGATTCCAAGACTTCCCACCGCTTCTATGAAGTGAACAAAGAGTGAAATCTTGAAAGAGGGCTATCAAAAAGCCCCGCTGTGTTAACAATAAGCCTCAACGCAACTGCACTTGCATGAACAGCTCGGACTTGGAAACTCAGTGATCTTGGAGGTCTATGAAAATATTACCACTTTTAAGTGTCATTTGCACAACAGTTGCAATGCAGACAGTCTAACAACTGCGATAAAGATAGCATATACAATAACACATTTTGACAATATTGCATTGTCTACGTTTACTGTAGCTATTTATTCTCAGCCACGACAGAGATACAGTAATGTGAGCTATACATATGGTAGATGGTTATGTTCCATCCTGTTAAACAATTATAAAACCTCTCATAGATACAAATAAACAAACTTATTCTTCACCTTTGGAAGCCTCCCACAGTTGTTTGCCAAGAAAAAAACCTACCAGATGTATAAAGTACTCCACTAATAAAAAGACATTTCATGTATTAAAGTACATTTAATGGACACTATGCAGAGCATATATTCTACAGCATGTCCCTAAAAGTGATCACAAAAACTTCGTAGGCGAATTCTTTGAATACCCAAGGAAATCCCATCTCAGAATATCCACATACATTTACATTGATCCCCAAAATGCATTAATCCTCTGTTGACAGCTGCTTAGGAGTCTGGGCATAGCCTACATAGGAGCATAGGGGTGAGTACATTTTAAATTGGCTCCTGCATGACCTGGTGAGGTTTCTTCCTTAGTCATTTGTACGTTCAGTGTAAAACTAGTCACATTAATACTTCTGCCTAAAAGCTAAGTTTGACAGTAGCCATTCTATAATTCATCTTCTGTTACGGGATTCATAGTCTAGCATGTCATCCCTTTACGACTATTGATACAATCATGTAATTTGGTGTTATAACATACTTTAATGCTCCTCCTTCAAAGGTGGATAGCTTCAAACAAAAGCTATTTTTAAGCTAAGCCTATGTACATCTCACAGTTCATGCTTCCTGCACTTTGTTTCTACAGACCTCACACTGAGAACCACTTGGTTCAATGCAAGTCACACAGCTGGTGCTGAGCCCCGAACACCTAACTGTATTTAACCATTGCATCTGTGTGTATAAACACCGCAGAGTTTTGCCACTGAAAGGCTCATTACTGTAAACCCTTGGAATGCCACCCTGCTGCTTCACAGGTACAATACATATATTGCAAGAGGATTAGCATGCTTCCTCTGCTCAGAAGAGAAAAAAAAAAAAAAAAAAAAAAGCAGTTAAAGTCTCCAGAATGAAGAATAATTTCAACTGCTGCATTCCTGAGAAAGCTCCAGATGTTTTGTTAATACTGTCCTTCTGTCAGGGCACAATTCAGCAAAGTTATTAATGGACAAACCAATCCATTCCTTCTCTCTGGAAGGCTACAATACTTCCCTACAAGGAAGAAGTCAGGTGCATTGACGTTTCACTACTAAAAAAGGAGGGAGCACTGTCACCTGAGTTGCAGGGCTTTTTTGGTTTAAAAAACACAAACTGTGCTTAGAATATGACCTGGAAATACACTGTTCTAAGCACCACCTTTCTCCATAAGCTGAATGGAAGTCTGGCAGGTCATTGATTAGGTACATCATTGACTTGTTTACTGTATTAACTTTCAGCCATAACATCCAAGACCCATAGCATGATGATGTAGAAGCAGCATATTTCTTACAAATCCCAGCTGAAAGGGAAGTAGAAGCAAAAGTTTTGTCAAACTTGGTTTCAACACTTGAATACTGTTTTTCCTCCAGTCAGTCGTTACAGGAGAAGGGAGTAAGTGACAAGTAAACAGGAAAAGAGACAAGACCAATGAGATAGGCAATCTCATTTGCACAAACTGAAGTTCTGTTTGCTTTTGCTTAACTGTTCATGCAATCTTATTCTGGAATTCCTGGTTGGTAAACTTTTCACATGCAGTCCTGGGCAAGACAGTAGAAACCTTTTCTGAAATCAGAGCTCAACACATGGGCAGGGTGTAGACTTCACCTTTCCTCACTAGATGGTGCTGCCTCTGGACTGGCCAGATTATGAGAAACAAAGTCTCCAACTTCGGGGGGCTGAGCAAGCACTCGCTTGCACACAACAGCTGGTGGAACTGGCCCAGGCAAACTGGAGGCAGCAGCACCCATAGGGTGCAGCCATCATACCCTTGTGCCAACTACTTATGTGGAGATGCAGCACGGGTCTCACCTGTCAGTTGCCTCTGTTCTGTTCTCTCAACTCCTATAGCAATGAGGTAAAGAACAGGGTTTATGGCTTAAGGGAAATAATTTTTTCCTCTCTCTTTCCTTTCCCCTTCAGTGTATGTTAAGCACAATAACAGTCTTTATCTGTTTTTTTTATCTTGCATTATATTAGGGTACACTTAGTATACATCTCCCCTCGTAGGATGTTTTATCTGTCCATGGCTATGTTTTCAACCTTAGAGAAGTTAGCACTGGAAGAAAATTTGCCATAAAAGAGATGCTTCCGGTTTAAACAGAAAGAGTATCAGTTGGTTAGATACTGTTTTAAGAGTAGCTGCTGTAGTCCTTTCCTTTAAAAAAACAACTTTGTAGGGTTGGCATTTCCAGGTGGCTAAAAGCAGCAGCTGTTACCGTCACCAACTAAGAAAAGGAGGAGACAGGATTATCAATTCTGCATCTTACTTTGTTTAACATAAGACAGTAAGAAAGGAATATGCCAAACAGATGCATCCCAACACATTCCAAACAGACTAGAACTCAGTGCTTCCTAACAGAGGATACTAAGAAGTGCCCCTGTCACCCCTGTCAGGAAGGATGAGAATTAGACAGGATCCTGTAAAGTGGAGATGTATGTTCAGAGAAACAGGTGATTTCAGAAAATAAAAGCTGTAGAGAAAAACTGCCACCCCCCACTTTCTTTTGAGTAAAATTTTAAGTGAATGCTGTAAACTTACCAGCTTTAAAACTGAGCTCATCTTGCTCTTGGCCCTCATAGTCATAGAGTGCACGTACTCTCACCTCCATTGCAGGAGAGCTGTCTTCATCAAATGGATTGGTGTCTCCATTTGCATCAGTGGAAGAGAAGGGGTTGTTGGACTCTTCATCAGACCAGTCTGTAGGGTAGCTTTGGTTTTTTTCATAGCTGCTAACACTGAAAACCATTTTTAAATTATTCTTTTCAGCTCTTAAAATAGGAACTAGAAATACCACTAAGATATCAGTTCCCTTAATAAAGCTTAAATTCCACCCTAAGGTCCAGTTTTGAAACTTTATTTCTGGTATCTTCTCACCTATCTTTAGCTGACAAAGCCTCATTAAAAAAAAAAGCATTCTTGCAATACAGTAACAAAGTTAGAAAAAGAAAAAAAAAAAAAAAAAAAAAAAAAGATATCAAAGACAACCTCCCCTCTAACTCCAAAAACTCCTGTCAAGAAATCTACATAATCCATGGGATTATTTCCTCTAGAAAGGTAAAAGGTATGCAGGTAGTAGATGAGAGGAACTATCTGGATTAGGATAAGACATTTAAATTGCTTTGGAGAACCTTCCTTCCAAATTTCTATGCACCTCTACAACAGCTTTCAACACTTTTTATATGTTGCAATCCACCCATAAACAAACTCCACTATATATCAACAACTTGATAATTTAAAGAAAAGTTCACTGTTGAGCATGCACATGCCATTTAAGAGAGTGGTATGACATCCTTAGTGTGTATATTGAAGTAACAGGCAGCTGTTTGAGAAAGTCCTAAATAAAAAGAAAGCAATTGTAAAGGCAAATTTATTCAGCAAAAACACACAGAGCAGTAAAGCTCCAGGAGCAGTTTCACTAGAAAAACCCATCAGTTTTAACATTTTGTAGGACTGGTAAAGGAAGGAAAAAAGCACAGCAGTTCCGTTAGCAACTGCCAGTAACCCCAGTAGTTTCAAACCAAACATCAAGGCAACAGATAAGGCATCTGTTAGGGAAGAGAAGTTAGGTTACGGTGTCGCTTACATAACCGCTTAAAAGGACTTCATGCACTGACCGGCACCGCGTTATAGAAACCAAAAATAGAAAACCCTAGATAGAGAAAGTGCAAGTGTGAAAACAAAAAACAACATTTCACCAACTTTTTGATCTTATTGTCCTCCTTTTCACTGACAGTACTCCCAGTATCTTCTTCATCTTCAAAGGGATTGTAACTTGATTGTACTGACTGCACTGTGTTACTCTGGACACTAAGACTGCTAATTCGGAAAAGAAAGAGCATTATGGCAACCCTATCTGTTTAAGAGTGGAACACTGTCATTGGTGTCCCACCAAGCAGTTTCTTAGCAGACCCCTTCTCCAGCCAGAAAAAAAACCCAAACAAACAAAACCCCAAACATCTATCAAGTGTAGCATAAGACCCAAGTAAGTTTGGGAAGTCTCACGTTCCTCCAGAATCAGAGCATCTTTCATGGGCCATAGTTTCTTTTTCTTACTGCCTGCTACAGTAAAAGGCAGAACGATTTTTCTAGCCAGTTTCAGTCCTTTCTGAAGCAGCTGATGTTAACAGTTTTGTATTAATCACATCCAGGATTCTGAAGTGACTAAAGATTATGCAAGCTAAGATTTTGAAGTATAATTGTCATTTTCAGAGACGGGAAGATAGCAACAGACTAGCTACCAGATTAGCTACAGGAAGTTCAGTTTCTCATGGAGTTTAGTTTCTTTTAACTCCCAATGGAAAGAGAACCGTAAAATGGAGAATAATTCCCAAAATATCGTGAGCTGCAGAAACACATCACTAAAAATGCTCACAGATAATTAACATTTCATTGGACAGTGACTTTTTGATCTCATGGAGCTTAGTGCACTTGAAGATAACAATCCTTTCCAATTAGTCTTTTTAGGCATGAAAAAAAAAAAATACCTGCTATGTTTGTTAGGCTGTGAAACTTGATCTCCCGTCTGATTAATACCAGTCAGAGTCACTCCATCAGAAGCCTTCTTTTTTTCTCTTCTACTGAGAGTGCGATTCAGATCTGCAGACCACTCCTATCAATGAATGCAAAACATGATTGACAAATTTAATTAAACAAATAGTTACCACATTTGAATTTCAGACTCAGCCTGGAACATGCATCTATACATACAACAGCACAAATAATTATTAAAAAGATAAGTTACTCTGTTTCAGTTATAGTTCTTATCTAGTTCCTACCCTAGCAATGCAAACATATTTGTGCAACTTGCAAAATCCAGAGGTTACCTGTACGTCTCTGCTTCGCATTTACCTTGAAAACACCTTGAAAAGACTTAAAATACCAGACATCTGGCAGACAACTGGAGAAATTAAAGGAGCTGGTCAGTGCAGCTCTTTAGAAGTTTTACTGAGGTTTCACTGTTTCAAATAATGCCAAGACATCTGGTTTAAAAAGGTAAACCTTAAACTTAATTTAAAAAGGTATTATAATCTAATACAGGGCTTACTTCTCATGAAGGGCTCCAACAATGACCTATGAAGAAGCCAATTTTTAAATTCATTGTATATCATTTTTCCTGTCCCTAAGATTTGAGCCCTTCCAGTACTTCACTCTCAATTTAGTGAAATTTATTGTCTTTAAAAGCCATCCATAAAAGTTCAGGCTCAAATAACACAACTGTTGATGAGACTCATGATGCCATTTGTGAAGTATCCGCTCCTTGATGTTTGGAACCATTCAGATGTTTCAGAAGGCAGATGGACAGGCATGATGATACCTAAACACAATTTCTACCTATCGAGTCAGGCTAAGCTGCATACTGCATTAAAGCAAGAACCAACAGAGAACAAACTGGATGCAAGCAGGTATCCTATATGCTGAGACATATTTCATCTCAGAAGCCTTAAAAGTAAAAAAACCAGTCAGGAGATAGTTTGCTATACAAAAGATAGCATTAGAGAGAAGTATCTTTAACAGGATACAAAGATTTTTTGAGTTGCTATTACCGCTGGTTTATACATGTAGCACGGCTGTCAGAGAAGTGATTTCTAGCCAACTTTTCAGAGATATCTCATTATTTTAACTTTGTACAAATACGTATTGGATTTCTGGGCTACCATAGCTTAAGGACCACTGACCTAAGCATATTTACAGTTTATAATGCGATTTCATATTCATTTGATCACTACTTTTTTTTTTTCTTTTACTTACCTCATCCTTGTAGCATGTAAATGAGGAAAAAATCAATTAGAAATATAGTAATAATAGTATTTAATCTGTTAATCGTAACTTTTACAAAAAAGTACAGTAATTTCCCCACACAGATGTAACTGCAGTTCAGCATTTCATGCAAAGAAATTCTGCAGTACTATTACGAGTTTTCTTCCTCAAACCTTCTAAAGTCACTCAGTATTTTAAAAACGAGTGATATTTTCCATTATGGTTAATAAGGGGAACAGTGAACACTCCAGAGTTGATGCTTCCACTCCATTAATTCAATGTCTAGAAATGATCTCAACTAAACCCATGATTCTGGTCAAACTCACCTCAATTCCAGCTATTTCTACTCTGGTAGCATGATCTGCACTGATCAATTTTGTTATTTGTTTCTTGCAGGCTATGTTAGCAGAAGTTTTTCTAAGTCTTTGCTGCCTACACTAATTATCTGCTAACACCAAGGAGATTCAAATTGAAGTCTAACACCAAAGGGGAGAAGACAGACATATGGGATAACATATACAGGTGTCAGAGGTATCTCAACTAAACCATGGGTTACTAATGACTTAATTTTAATAATAATAATAATAAAAAATATCACTACAGATTTTTCTGGTTTACCCCTCTTATCTTTAAATATATGTCTGATATAATCACCTCCAAAAGTTGGGGGATGAGGAGAGCCCAACGGAAATCAAGAAAAGAAAACTACTATGGCTTGTAAAAAACAAAAAATTCACTGCTAGAAGCTTGAATTTCAGAGTTACACCAGAAAGGAGCATGACAAAAAGCAAAGAAGTAAAAATAGACAAGCTAAGCCTGGGTTTTAAGTACTCTGACCTTACCTCAAACTGAGGCCAATTCATTGACATCCCTGGACCTTGATTAGCTCTAAACCACCGCAAGTCTTCCACAGCATCTGCTGTTTTGATATTCTGTTCCAGTTCGCGGTAGATATTTTTGTAACTGCAAAACAAATTTGTCTTAAAATTTAGTATAACATTTAGGAATATGACAAATCCCCTAGTCAGATTTAAAAAAAAAAAAAAAATTAAAAAGGAGTATTTTAAAGTTCACAACAAAATTGAAAAAAACTTGCAGCAAAACAGTCTTCTTAAAACACCCTTATTTACCAGGTATTAGAATTATGACTCTTGTGTAAAGTAACTTAATTGGCTGTCATTAAATGTAGGATTTAGATATGAATGTATTTAAATTACTGAATGCCAATCTTGAAGTTTCTTGAATTTAAAAGCTTTTCTACAAGATGGTAGAAACTGTTTTTGTGATCTGACCACAGCAATCTGCAAAAACTCCTGTCTTAATCCAATGAGAACTATAAATTGCTACTGCAATAAAGATCTCAAACCTGAAGCAGCATTAAATGGGTTAAACATTTTCCTGCGCAGGTATAATATCTGCTAACTGCTTTTATTGTTTCAGGTTTACTAACTGTATTATTTCTATAAAATAGCAAATCCTATAAAACATCACTACTTTTACTTATACGTTAGTCTAATTGTTTTTTGTTAAAGTTGATCTCTCGTAAGTATAAAGTATTTTACAGAACAGATGTCATGTTGCAGATACAACTTTGATCCGCTGATCCTAGACTGTACACTTGATGTATTCACTCTACAGACTGACAACAAATATAATTCTTTCATACAAAAACCCCCAACCTCTATAGTGCAATATGGAACTCTGAATACAAAGAGGTCTTAACACAACAGCCACAAGGCTTAAAGGAAGAGACACAGAACCGCTCGTCTCTATTCAAGCTAGAGAGAATTCGGGAAAATCCTTCCAGACCAAGTCACACAAAACTTAGAATTCATTAG
Organism: Falco cherrug; assembly: GCF_023634085.1. Lineage (NCBI taxonomy): Eukaryota > Metazoa > Chordata > Aves > Falconiformes > Falconidae > Falco > Falco cherrug. The sequence continues at coordinate 16,294,749 of NC_073701.1, read as the reverse complement.
TGCTACATTGTCAAGGAGTCAAACTTTCTCAAAATACACTTACAAATTTCTCAATTTCTATATATTACTGGACTGCTTTAACATGTATGCAGTATGGGTTTTTTCCTGCATCAGTGGGTCTTTGAATATATTTAAGCAATAGAAATGCATGTATTTTGAGAAAGGGAATAATTAATTTTGAATGACTCACTAGCTATCAGTTATATCAACAATAAACTGGAGGTCTACATCTGTAGACGACAGGGCAGGTATACATTCTGTACTGTGCTCTTCAGCATTATTAGTTTTCAGTTAGAAATCACACTTCCTTTTAGGGATTTATTCTACACTTTTTATCTCTGTGTACTCAAAGAGGCAGAGGTAATGGAACAGATAAACAGCTACAGTTGCTTTATCACTGGTTTCATCCTAGTAGTTCTTTTCCTTGTTTGCACCTTATTAACTTACTACATAAGACATCACTCCTGAACCTCCAAATATTTTAAAAGGAGATCATTGCCCTCCACTTGGTCATCTTCTGTAGTCTTCCTCTAACCTTGTCTTTTAAGTCAACTATTTCTTATTTCTCTTCTGTGTTTCTTTCAATCTGATTTAAGTTGGATTCAGGCGGGCAGCAATCCTCTCTATCTACTCTGAGAGTAAAAAGAACCTATCCTCCACAGCAGTTCTGTAAGAACTTTGAAGCAACCTGAAGTGGTAGTGATGCTAAAATAAGTGATCTTGCCCTTACCTACTGCTTGCTCTGTATTTGTTCTTGCCCTTATGTCACCCACTTCACTTACGCCAGCACTAACATTCATGTGACTGTATAGCAAGTCAAATGGGAACACTGATCAGGGTTAAAACTAAACTAGATTCTTTCTGCCCCAGGTTACCTTGATCAGCTCCTTAACTCCACTGGTTAGACCACCATAAGAGTTTTATCACTAGCAGAAGAAGGAACAGAAATGAGAAACCAGCTAGGAGCCCACTTGGTCCTTTTAATTAGAATGCCAACCAGAGCCTATATGAAACTCTGCCGTTATAAGTGGGATGTAAAATTCCACTAGTGTTACAGCATTTGCTGCAAGTATTCCAGTGTCTGTCTGCTCAAATGCCAAAGAAAACAAAAACATAACCACTGTCCTGCTGACATACCAAAGTAACTTTGTATCAAAATGGCCTGTAGTAATTGATGACGTGCCATACGGTCTGTGGGAGCATCACCTTGAGGTCAGAAATTAGAGAAAATTGGGACCCAATGAACGTGTAGTATTGCAGAAAGCTTTTTAGAGTAAAACAGCTATCCCTTTCAGGATGGCGGGCATGCATGCAATCTACATCGCCACTGCTCCCTAAGAAGCACAACCTGCCGGCTCAGCACGTGCTGACAGGAGTGACGAGGTGGAACGGAGCGGGGACACCGCGGCCAGGCTCTGTCTGCTCCCTGCAAGAACAGGAACTTGATGGCACCACACAGCTGATAAGCCGCATGACAGTTGTCACATGAAGAATCTCTGAGATGTCCGTGGCTGTGCCAACCCTTGTGGCCAAATGACTTTCCTCAGATGAAATACTCTCACTGCACTACTAACGCACACCTCCACCTCAAAGTTACCTGCCTCCACGGTGCTGCTACACCTGACTGGGCATGTGACACTGAGCAGTAACAACAACGGGTATGACTAGAGTCACTCAAGCTCCACCTACATGTGATGGAAATGGACTGTAAGCCAGTCCAGACGGGTGAGGGTTGGGGGAATTGTCATCTGAACTCCCAGATTTACCCAACTCCGATTTAACATTCACAAAGCTAGGCTGAGCTGACCCACTCTCCAAGTTATGAACGAAGGGACTTCTAATCAAGGGAGTCAGCCTTGGGGAAGACGAGAAACAACAAACAGTGAAAGAAACACCATTATTTGAGTTACACAAAAAGAAGCCTTCAAGTGAGGAAATTCTAGCTATGAGAGGAAACAGGATGATAAGATGTTGCAATCCACTGACATCAACAGAGTATTAGTTGAAAATACAACAAGTAATTGTGGTAGTGGGAGATCATGACCTCTGACTCAAATAGCCCCCCAACTCCTGACAGAGGGGAAAACCCTGCTTGAGGAGAATGTGTAGTTAGTATAGAACTTCAGTAGTGCTATCTGAGGATATGCACTAATTTGCATTAGAAGCAAGAAACTAGTAACCAATCTGCATATGATAAATGAATATGCAGTATACTATGAAGTATAAAGGGTGGGCAGATGAGGGGAGAAGTTAGGGAAGACTCCATCGAAACTTCTGGGATCAGTCAATGGGATGAACGTGTCTTCTCCCCAGCAGGGACGCCTATCGGGTAAGAACTTTATCTTATGCGTGCCAAATAAATAACTCATGCTAGCTGTTATTAGTGATTATACTTTTGTTGTGTATCACTTCACGCTTGTATTTGCAGACTGTCTCTATCACCAGCAACCACAAACCTCAATTTGTCATAATTTTATATAAATAAAGAGCCTTATTCCATAAACCGTTAGTGTTAATCCTTTGCGGATGCCAGTAGTCACTGGCAGCAGGTAACACATTAGAATAAAGTGGGCAGACCCACTTGAGGGGTCCCCTTTATGCTGCTGGCACATTTCCCTGAACAAGTCAGTCGAATCGCCCTCCAGTCCAGCCAGACTGTTCAGTGAAGTGTCCCTGCAATGGGACGCTGACAGACTGGCCAGACACAAGGGTCCCTGCTTTCCTGGGGCGCTGACAGACAGATCAAACACTAGGGGTGGAGAAAATCTCCCCGCCCCGCCCCCCACCCCCACCCCCTCCACCCCCCTTCACAAAAGTAAGCTGCATGAGCTCTGATTTGAGTGCCCTAGCAGAAGTTTAGATTTCTCGGAATGTAGTGAGGAGGGTCAAGGCAGAAAGAACAAAGTACAAGACATGCTTTATACATACCACAGTATAAAGAACAGTCTTTGAAATTAAGATGGACAAGAGTTCAGCAATGGTCAACCAATGGATCTTTAACATTCATCCCATAGTTAAGGTAATTAATTCCTTTAGACTGAGCTCTAATATTTTAACAATAAATGTGTTTACACTACAAAGTTCATACTGTCTTACACTAATAAATTCTAGTTTGTCCTCCAATAAACAAGACACGTAATACACTAAAACCCTCCTTTCCCAATCTTTGATCCAAGCATTTTTTGTTTCTAAGCTCTGAATACTTTCTAACTGACACACGATTGTAAAAAGACAAGAATGAGGGGGGGTTTGGTTCATTTAACGCTGTTAAATAAAACTAGCAAATATTAGGGATAAAAATGCTGATCTGATCTTAGAAAAAACAAAGAATTAATCTCTTCCACTTACACTTTCAACAAATTGAAGCAATACATTAGAAACAAATCAGATTGCAAACTCTTGATCTACTTGAAGTATGGGTAGCTTTTCACTGGAAAGTATTAAGCATTGATTTTGAAGTCTTACACAGTTTTACCTTGCAACATTAGACAAGTCAAGGTGTTTTTGAACTTCCAGTAACACTTCTCGAAAGAAACGTAAGCGTTTTTCTTCAAACTGCTGACACTGTTCAAATACCTGCTCCATGTTTTCCATATACTGAGGAGTGGCATTATCTAATTCTTTCAGTGATTTTTCATACTTTTCTTTTGTCTGGCGGTGGAAAAACAAACCATTAGCAATATATTTTATTACTACCCTATTTAACAGATTTATCAATGGAGTAATGGCCAAGGTTTAGACCAGAAGGTCCCAAATTGCATTATCTTTTCATGACCGCTGTTTCTACGTTAGGTCGCAACGAAAGTTACCTAACAAAACTGCAGAACAGCGACAATTAAGCTCTAAGCCTCTTCTCTGGTTTGACAAATGTTAGCGTAATATGAAAGATAAAAACCAAAGGAGCCACAGAGTAAATCAGAGCAGGCAGCCTTTCAAGTTACAGATCTCTTATTTAAAGATTTTCAAATAATTGTGAAGGGGTGTCTTTTTTCTCCTTCAGTAATTTACACAGCGCACTGTGACTTATAACCAAAAAACCAAACATTGTATACAACCCTGTGAACACAAATTGCATATGCTGTGACCTCACTTAATACATAGAACCTCAGACTCTACAATAATTTACAGAAGAAGTCCACAGACAGGAATTAAAAGATCCCACTCAATGTAACATCCGCCTCCCAGACCACAGAACAGCATTCTTAAAGGGAAAAGATGGCTTTGAAGAAAGTCACACAAGAAGAGCCTCTTTGTAGCAGCCCACTTAAGAGATAAACCCAACTGGGCAACAGAATAGCATTTTCAAGTGTATTTACTTTTATTTAAATAGATTATGATCAGCTTGCTTAAAAAAAAAAGTATTCTGCAGTCAAGAATGACTACAAATTTAGCTGTTGTCAGCAAGTTTTAAACATCTGTCTTCACAGCCTTTCAAGTGAAATAATTCAACCTTCACTACACTAAATGAGAAGAACTCTTAGAAGTTCACCAATTCTGCTTTGTCCCCTGCTCAAAGTACTTACGTAAATTAGAGGTAATAGGTTATTCACTCTTCACAGAAGTAGTACTTGGCAGTACATATGAAGAAAACTCTAGATTTTGGATTTTGGTATAGAACTGTAACTGAAAGTGAGCTGCACTGCAGTCCGTGGCACATTCGGGAAGAAAAAAAAAGGCTTAAACATGCACAAGCTACAAGTCAAAAAGACTGTGTACAAACAGTATGTTAGCATATGGTATACCTTCAGTACATCTTGTTTGCTTCTCTCCACTTTGTCTTGTAATTTCTTAAGCTGTTCAGGATTTAGTGCTGGATCAGCTTTGCTGTTTGTTTCTCTGGATATAGCCAGTTTCTCCTCCTTGCAGGCTGCATGGTATGCTTTCTTTGCAGCTTCCACCTACAAAGTAGATTTGAATATTTGCGTCTGGGACGGTTTATACAGCCATCAACTAAATTTTTCAGCCTTATAATCATGTTGCAATGAAGAAAGTGTCAGTTTTTGTTTCAGCATGTTCTTCCTTTTTTTACTTTTTTGGTTTGGTTTTGGTTTTTTGGGGGGTTTGGGTTTGTTGTTGTTTTGGGGTTTTTTTCTCTTTCTGATTTAGGCCAAGGAATGAATACAGAAGAATCAACATATGAGAATTATTGTAGTGCTTGTGAATCAGCATTCTCTCACCATACAAGAAATGTCACTCATACAGCTTAAAGCAGTGTGGAACAGACTCAAGAAAAGGTTTACAGGAAGTCCCCAACAGAACATTTTTTCCTCATGCCCATGTTCTCCTGCTCCCCTTCTTCTACAAACCTGTTATTGAAGAGTAATGTTATATGACAGGGGAAAAAACTCACACACTTTTCTCCTGCTCATTTCTTTGAGTAACTCGTAACTTTCAAATGCATGAAATCAGATACCGTTAAAATGATAGCTTAAATTCCACTTTTTCCAGACTTTCACTAAAGTCACCAAGATTAGGAGAGACCAAGAGAAAAATACTTATTTTCAGAAGAGGACAGAAAGCAAGAGATCTTTTTGAGAAAGGAGGGTCCAGCAGAGAGAATAGGGAGTTTACTCCCTTATAGAGATTTGAGACATTAATATATTTAACACAGGGTATCTAATACATAATCTACTGCTGTACCTCTTTCAGCTTTTTTGCCCAGGGTTTCTGAGCTTTCCTAAATCCATCTTCTGCTTCTTTGGTTTCCTTAAATCCTCCCATCATTTGCTTATGAAAGGCTTCCTTCTGCCAGTTCTTGATTTTTTCAAAGTCTTCATTCATCAGTGAACCTTTTACTTCTAGATGTAGTTCACTCACTTTTTCAGCTTCTGACATAAAAGCACACCAAGCCCTTTCTACTGTTCCATACTGTGGGCCTAAACACAACAGAAAGTGTCATTCTCAGTAACCATCACCCACATGGAACTTATATTCCCAAGAAACTACCTGAAGCTATTGACTTATATTCACTTGTAAACAGCAATATTGATGCAAACCTAGAAAAGGGAACAGTTTCTTTTCAGACAAATTTAGAATATTACAAACTTTTTACACCAGAAGAAATAATATTCATTTAACCTGGCCCCTCTTTCCCTGTACCACGATTCTCAGTATTCCATCTATTAGCTCTTCCTTGAACTGCCTTCAATTTCTCAACATACTTTCTGAAGCACGGATAAACAGGAAAGGACAAACTATTTTAGAATATATTAAAATGGTATCAGATTAACCTTCCATTCAAGCTGTATCTAGCTCTTATTATTAGTCTGCCCCCACAACCACTGCCCCCTTATTATTCAGATGCACTTTTCAAACTGTGTTCTATACCATTCATGACCTAGAAACGGCCAGTTCTCTAGAACTGCATCTATTTGGATACCTCACTCTGCACTGCAGGCAAGATTCATCTGCTTCAGTATGCAACAAGCTGGGCTTTGTTTATTTTTCATCAAGAAAAGCTTGATCATTTGTTACATTACCAAGCCTTTGGCAAAGGCTCCATTATAGGCTAAAAGTACAAAATTTCTACTTTGTACTTACCAAAACAGATTCTCAAATGGAAAAAAAAAAATCTGTGTAAGTTTTCACAGTTCAAAATCAGAACGCATTACCTTTTTCCACAAGCTGTTTCCACCTTTTTGCCCATTCTGTAAGCTGCTGAGCATAGACCTTCTCTATTCGTGCCCGTTCATGAATACAATTCATAAGATCATTGCAAAGTCTGTGACCATCATCAATTCGTTTTACTGTACGCTTGTAATTTCCAACCTATAAAGAGACAAATACTTAACAATTCCTGCTTGAAAGCAGGATAACAAGAAAACAAGATAAATCTTTAATTAACACAAGTACTGTTACCTAGAAGCAAGATAATCTAGCAGGAATTAATCAATTATAGCATAGGGTATTTTTCAATTAATCTTAAAAAGTAATTGCAACACCACCACAAAGGACACAAGTTCTCCTGTAAAAAAAGTTATTCATTCTAAAAGCTCTGTTATATCTTATTAGTCCTGCAATATAATTATGGCCAGTCATCACAACTGTTCTGCATTATTATTGCTTGGTAATGTTTTAGATAATCAAGATATTTAACACAGATACAGTATTTCCCTCTTCCATGCTTATAATTAAGCACCTAGTGCCTTAGTTTTGTGTTGTGTTTAATCTTTCAGGATTAACAAAACTGCAAAGACATGCAAAGGAGTACTGCAACATCTCTCTCAAGCATAAATAATAGTTTTTGTTTAAGAATGCAGCATAGAAAAAGCACAACCACTACATATACAGCAGAGACTGAATGTGGCCTTTGTTACAGCTGTGCTTCCCTGCTGACAAACTACATAGCAACTATTTCCAAAGTATACTGTAGAATTTAATATGGGAAGATACTGACAGCAATGACATGGAGTTCCCATACCTAGAATTAACTTGTGAATTCTAAAGGAAAAAAAAAATCCCAAAACACAGTTGTTCAATGTACAAGCTACAAAAGGATGAGGATATGGAGAAAAATGCACACTATATAATGAAAATACATTATATAATTAACACCCTCCTTGCATTTTTGTGTATATACCCACATGGAATCACCAATCTAGATGACTGAAGGGGAAAAAAAAAAAAAAGAGTGCCTGATACTGCTAGTAGAGTAATATTTCCACTGATTTCAATGTCACTCAGGTTGGATTTTGTAAACATTAAACAAGACACAAGAACTTGGTTAACAGAAGCTGCACAGCCTATAAAATATCTCAGTCAGTTTCTTATCTGCCCTAACCACCTGACTGGAAAATAAAGATTAGCAGTAAGGCAGTAGATTAAACATTCAAATACTTAAAGCATGTTTGTAATTTTTACATTTGATGGCAAACCATCCAACTTTTAGGTTCACATTTATTCAGAATCTTGTCAGCAGATGTACATGCAAGCCATCTGCTTGAGGAAAAATATATATATTTTTGCTGTAAGTGCTGGAAAAATAAGTGACTATGCTGATAAATGCAGACATATGTTAGGAGTCCTCATCAAAGCTGGAGGGGCAGGGAATTGAAAACGTCAATGGCAGGACAAAAGTAATTCCTTTAGACAGTGACCTCAAAGGATTTATTTGGGCATGGTTTTGGACTAGATCAATTTCAACAGATCAAAGAAATTTAGGTAGCATTTAAGAGAAGCGTTAGTTAGCAGTCACTGATTTGTCTAAATCATGTAAAAAAAGCCAGTCCACACTATCCCTGCCTTTAAACACGTCACAATATAACTGAAGAAAAGAAGCTACCAGAACTGTGAGGAAAGTGACACCAAAAATCAAGATAGTGAATGCATTTGTGTCAAAGCAAATTTCATGTAGTAACAAGAAAGTACGAAAAATAGCCTCTCATTTTCAGGAGAAATAGAAACTGAGAAGTAGGCAGTTTCAAACTAAGGCTGTACGCTAATACAATATACCTATGTAATCAAAGTATTAAGTAAATTAAGTACCTCGAAAAATACTTTCTAAAGCCTTTGTAATGGAAGGGCAAATCATTCATCTGCTCAAAATTACTCCAGCTGTAGATTCACAGCCAAGCAGACTGTTAAAACAGGTTATGCTAGCTTGGCACAGCTACTGCAGCCTTTTATTAGCTTCAATTTGTGTCTCCAGCTATGTGCCCAAGGATTTATTTCTCTAGCATGAACATTTCCTTTCATAAATTTTCACTATTAAATTAGCATTTTAAATGCTAATACTGAATGAGAGCTGGCTGCCTCACGGTATTTTTAATGCTTTCATTTTGTGTTGTCTGAGTAAATTCTAACCTCCTGGTAACATCTAGCCGTTGCCAAATCTCAGGCAGGCATTCAGAGGGCTGAATTCAGCTCACCTACACTGTCCCACTGACCACTATTGCATACAGCCACCTCAAAGGAGCTGCGCAGGCAACGCATCGTTCACCCACGCCACCTCCTTCTCCACCAGAGGACCGAAGAAACTAGCATTACAGTTCACAACCAGCATAAAGAAAAAAATCAGGCCTACTGTACTAGAAAGTAACAACCTTGTATTCCAAAGAAAGTCTTTTACAGTAGTATTTTCAAGGAAAAAAAGTTCACTTGGATTTATGAAACAGTAGTTTGAAGTATATTAAGACATTCAAATTTCATGCCCTATGATGAATGCTAGAATTTTGGAAATCACATATTTTTCTGTGTTTTGTGACACAGAACATAAGTCACATAACTGGCACTTAACATTTTAAAAATCTAGTAGTTTATTTTTTTTAAAAAAGTGCATTTTAAGTTATGGACACTGCAATGACAATTTTTTTTGGGAAGTGGAGCGTGCAGCTGCCACTGTAAAAGGCAGGCTCAGACGTACGAGAGCACAGGGTATTCAGACCACCGAAGTAATGGGAGAACTCTAGTCTTTATGCAGCCAAGGAACTACTAGGGTAACTGTAGATAAATTAAAAAGCTGTAAAAATAGCAAGAACACCCTGATTCTGGAGAAGAAAAAAAAATTACTTAATGCATTGTTTTATTCAAGACTATTCTCTCCAACTCCTGAGGCAGACTGCAAATGTTCTGCAGTGCATCCCTCTTCCCCTTCACATGAAGTGTTTGAGCTAGAACGAAAAAAGACAAATTCTTTCGTTTGTAGCAACTGGCCAAGAAAGAATAAAAACTAAGAAAACCCTGTGTTTGTTTCAGTCACAGCCATGTTTACATAATACCTTGCAATTTTCAGATTTCCGAACGAGCACTGTTCAGGACAGGAACACATGACTTCACTAGTTAGAATAACTTTCTGGCCATTCCAAGCATTGGGCTAGTTCCTGTTAAACAGACAGCAGCCAACTAAGACATGAAGTTACCAGTTTCGTTCTCCTACAAGTGAAACATTTGCTTCAGGAAGGTAAATTGTGAGATTGTAAACTTACTTAGTTTCAAGAAGAATGAGAGATATTTAAAAGCTCTAACCTGCTTTCATTTTAGCATCAACACTTCACCCATCCGAAAAAGACATTTATTTAAAAATATTATTTAAATATATATTAAAAAAATATTTAAAAAGACATGATAACAAATTCAGTTGCTGTTTACCCTTAGTTGCCAGAAACACTTCAAAAGGAAATAACTCCAAGAGGTCATTTCTTCAAAATACCCACATGGTCACTTTCTTGATGCGATCAGTGAACTTACAAAAATTGTGATTCACAGTTCTGTCACACACACACAAGTTGAGTTAACCACCAGTTTTCCCTTGTCCACTAAATAATACCAAGCTTTGCTACTAATAAGCCTCAGCTGATCCTATTTTGCCCTGTTTATCTCCTACAGGCATTATAGATGCCTTCAGATCTCCATTTTCCTTAACCAAGAAAACATTCCTTCTCATTTGGGTATTTCCTCTCATGCATAAACACAGAAATGTCACCTCAAATCCTCTGTCAAATCTAAGAGTCCCTAAATCTGTAATAACCAGAGAAAAGCACACTGTGATGAGGCATTTAGTGTTGCAGAGTGAGCAGTCCCGCCATCTCTCCTTTGTGACCACCAGTGTACTAACATTGCCAAGCACTGTCACTGATACGATCTTTAGTGGGAATATTTAAGAGCTTACAACCTCGTTGTTTTACAATTTCACAGCACTAAACACAAAGGGAGAGTCTTAGATTACCTAGGCTCCCTTACCTTAACTAATACACTCCTTTGGGGTTTTTTTTTAAGCATAGCCATAGAGCAGGATAAAAGGTGATAAAGAGTTAACACACACTTTTTCTGGTACACTGAATGAAAAATAAAGAGTATTTTAATTTGTCAGCAGCCCAGGTGGCGGCAAACATTCAGCTATTGCTAAACTCCAGTCAGTTAATTCTGTATCATGGTAATTGCTATAATCACAAATGTTTCAGGAGTTTCAAATGCCTGAAGTAAGATTTTATGTCTTTTTCCAAGCTTGCCTAGCTTATTCATAACTAGTCTGCTTTTATGAACTGGAACCATTTGAAAGAAAGTCAGTCACCATAGGGTACAACAAGGCTTTTTTAATGGACAAATAGTCATAGGCAGGAAACACAATGAGCTTTGAAGGCTCACAGTCAAACGCATGCATCCTGATGACCAATATGCGGACACACTTACTATTTCCAGCATTCCATATAACCATGAGTACAGCTTCTTTCCAGCTACGTCAAACGGGAAGTTTCCAAACATTTCAACCAGCATTAACATCTATAATACTGTGGGTTCTTTTTCAAAATAAAAAGAATTATCTTATTGCATAATTAGCACATACACAGTCCAAGGACCTATGAGCACTAGGTCTGAGTAAGCTTTCTAAGTTTACCCATATAAATTTACCACTGGTTGCAAGAAAAATCCTGAGGAAGCTCTTAAACCCACAAAATCTAAAGCCAAACATACCAGTTAACAAACATCTGGCAATATAAATTGTGAATGTTATGTTGCTCAATGTTAGAAAAAGTAATAAAAAAAGCATATAGGAGATATGACAGGAATCTACTACCGCAGAGTCCAAATATTTCTAAAATGAAAAAGCAAAACAGGGCAGTCTACTTCATAAGCAAAAAGCATTCACTGGCAAGTAACTGAAATCCCTCAGCACAGGAATACCTTTTCAATATTCAAGAGTGAGTTTGGGGAGTTTCTTCCTCTAGAATTCCCTGCATCCATCACACACCCCCTCAACAGACAGGTCACAGATGTTGGCTGACAGTAGCAGGCATGGAGCACAGGCCTCAGAGTACCAAACGGGCAGGACCAAGGCCATCTGAGCAGACAGCTTATAAGCTGTTTATGGGAGGCACATCCCAGATCAACTGCCTCTGCTATCCAGAGTGTTGAGTTTGGACTTTGCTTTGGGTTGTTTTTTTGTTGTTTGTTTTTGGTGGGGGGTGTGGAGAATGGGAATGCATATGGTGGCCAAATTTGATTCACCCATACTATACAGGGGACCGACTTCGCCTGAGTAAGTTGAAAATCTTATCTTGCTGGTGGGTATCTCAGCAAATACTTCAGAATGTAATGAAAGCCATGTGCTCATCTCCCTAAAATGCACACCAAGTCCCATCTTCCAAAGGAATCTGTCACAAGCCTGAGTTCATAGAGTGAATACCAGTTGCTGGTTTAGCAGCTGTTCAGGTTGACTATTTTTGTTTGGATCAGTAGGTGTTTTCACAGGGCAGTTAAACACCCCTACAGTAAATGGAGAGGGCATCACAGTACTGATGCTAGCAGAAAATAAGCAAGCGTAAGGACGCACAACTAGGCAATAAGTGGTGCACAGCCTGTGAGGGACCTATGGCTCATTAATAAGTGCTTCCACAGGCAGGGTAGCTGTTCCTTTTGATGTCTTACCTTGCAAGATATGCATACACTTCTACTTTGATCTCTAGCAACGCTTACTCATCACCTTTCTTACCTTCACAGGTATCTAAGTGAACAACAACATTGGCCTCAGCTTGCTCAAGGCATTTTTCTTTCCATATGACCACAACAGTGATTAGCAAGCGTAAGGCCAGAGCTTAATTAACAAAATGCATCATAAAACTGGCCTTCAATTTACAATTAATATACTGAATTATTTCATTTTTTTAATCATCATTTTGAATAATTTTGATTTTTCAATCAAATTTGAATCAATAGATTCAAAATGAAACATCATTTTGAAATGAAAGTGCATTTCAAAACTACTTCCAGCAGAGCAAGGTCAATAAGGTTGTCCATTTCTTGTGTTCTACTAAAGCAGTAGAATGTCTGAACCAACCAACATTGCCACAGTCTATTTCTGGATGCAAGAAAATGGCATGAATGATTAGAGTCCATATGACAGATCAGAAAGAAATACAAAGGGTTTCAAATTGCATATCAGGTTCCAAATTTACCACTTTCCCTTGGAAAAGTTACTGCCATCCTGCTCCAGGCTATCAGCAATAACCTTTTGATTACCCAAAGCATGCCACCGTTGTCAGCTAAGTAACACAGATGAAAGAATTCCCTCTTGGAACATATCAACAAGATTGCTTGGCTGCAAAAAATTTCTGCACCAAGAGAGTGCCATGAGCTTAACCAGATACATGAAGATACACTGAGGTTTGTTAGAAAAAAGAAGAAAGAAAAAGAAGCTTCCATTTCTTAAGCAAACTGAGGCACTAATACGACTTAAACTTTCATGAAATTCTCCGCTGTTATGAAAATTGCTCAGAATTTCTTTTCTTATGATTTTACAATTTCTTGCTTTCTAAGCAAGCTTACATGAAAACATGTATCAAATTCTCTGTTTCCTAAAGTGCTTTTGTTTGGTAAACACCTAGACAAATCAGAGGAAAATTATTACGGTTTTCTCCTGAAAAGGATTTATCACCCTGCTAGAAGACAAAAAACTTTTAGTAGTAGTTTGGGTTAACTAAACATGGAAAAAATTCCTCAATTTAATTGTGAAAGCTGCTGCTATTTCTATTTCATGCCTAAGAAAGACGTGTATTTCTGAAAGCTTTATTTTTTCAGTTTTACCAGCTGTTCTGATACAAGATACTACCTATGCCTAAGCCTTATCCTACCCACATTTTTTGACTGATAGATCTACAGAAAGCCAACACCAAGAATACAAACCCAAACAGTGACTTCTCCAGTTCTCTTTCAACAACACAACTATTTCCCAACCACAGATCTGAACCTGATAACAAAACCTATGTAGTAATAAAAAAATTTACTAGTTTTTAAAGGAAACAAATTACTATTCACATTGGATTTCAAGCGCTGAGTTTGAGTCTCAATGCCAGAACTGGAAGCTTCCATGAACAGTACTGAAACAGCAGTCTAATTAAAAAAAGCTTCATAGATGAAGTAACCTGCATTGAATTGCTCCATGGACAGTCTGAGCATATGCAGCCAGACAAGGTTACAGCAGTAAGTTTAGTGGCATGCAAGCATACATTATAGATTCACATTTTAAAATGTGATCAAACTGCTAGTAATTATCTTTGTAAAAAGGAACCCTAGCAAAGGCTGTGACAACTCCAAAAGAAAGCAAATGGTTCTTAATTGGTTTTCTGGCTCTAGAAGCAAGTGTTTTATTTCCTAAAGACAACAGCGTAAGAAATTTCTGTCAACAGCAATAGCAAAAACTTTGAAGCTGGTTTATCAACATTTTATTAAGTACAATTCTTATCAGCTCAACAGAACATCAACATTCAAGAAATAAAAGTGGTTAAGTTTCCAAAACATGCAGTGAGCAAAAAACCAGTTCTCACAGTAAGTTCTTCAAATAGGTCCCACACCCAGCCACCTCACTCTTTCCTAAACGTCTTTCAAGAACAAGATGGGCTTTGCACACACTCCAAAGGTAAATAAATTTGAGCTATTTTGGAGTGTGAGGGAGCAAACTCAAAAGCTCACCCTGCCAGACTGTCTATTCTGTGCCATGGCCAAGTTTAAATGCATTCGCTGCTTTCAGCTGTGGCAGCAAAACATAGCAAGGTGGCTTTTAACAAACTGTGGGCTGTCTTTGAAAATTAAGAAAACCCATAGTTTTCTAGGGTTTTTTTCTAGAAAAAAAACCACATCAGGTATCTTAAAAACCTCTATCAAAAGGTGCAAATGACAAAATCTGCAGTAACCATACAACTTCCAAACTGATTAAGAGTTCTTTATTTCTTGTTACCCCAGGCATGAAGTATTGAGGCTGGCATTCCAGAGACACATCTTTTCTAATCAGTGTCAGGCAAAACACATTGATCAAAGCAGTTTAGTTTTCTATTTGACGAAAGATTAAGCAGAATTCAAAGTTGCAATCTTCAGAAACAAAATAACCAATCCAGGACATATGGAAGAAGGACAAGTTTTGGACTAAAATTCAGTCAAATTTTTATTTTGGAAAGATGGTTCCAAACCAGAAGTAAATGAGAATTTGGTAATAAGTTTAACAGGCTAGATGTTATTTTATGCTTGTCATTTAACACTAAAGAGTTATTCTTAAGTTAAATCTATTACGACTGGCACAGGACTCCCCTTACTTTAGGTTCACTTTCTACCAACCGCAGAAGCCTGGCAACCTCCTCCCACCTCTTAACTCTTGATCTCAAGGACAATTCCTGTTTTGTCAGGCTCCTCTGTAAAAAGGCAAGGTTTGAAGTCAAATGGTACATTCTGGCAAGGCATTACGTGGCCTAAGCAAGCTGCTGGATATCTTCATTATTCACTCAGACATAATCAGAAGTATATACAAACTAAAATACATTCCAACCTAATATCAGGCATGCAAGTCAAAATACAATTACCATCACAGAAACGCAGACAAGTAGAGTGCAGAGGTCACAAGAAAACTATCCCTGGATGAAAGCAATCACTCAATATCCTACATCAAGGTGACACTGCAGCGGACAGCACAGCTTCAGGTATATTACCACATTCCCTTGTGTTGTCCAAGCACTTTGTTCAGTGTTGAGATTAAAAAAAAAAATAATACCCACCAAACCAAACAAACACTTGCCTTGCCACATGATTCTACACGCAACTATAAAGGCTGTCAACCAAAACATTAAGTTCCACATTATTCACATTTCTCACTACAATAGGGTATTGCCAAGACTAATGGTATTCTGAATAGTTTAATACCCAGTACTAAGGAGTCATCTTGTGATAAGTATCAGAGTGCAAAGAAACAGCAGTTTCTTTGCTTAATATATTCTCTCAGCTATTTCCATTGTGATAAGAGTTTATATACATGTTTTTCTTAAGACAGCTTTATAAACATATATTTATTCTCTCAAACTATGCAGACTGCAAATTCACCAAGCACATGAAGGTCAAAATTCACTACATCAATCTTTACTGTTAATAGCTCAGCATTACTATGACATCATTTATCATCTATGTGAAAGTACTCTTTTTCATGTTCAGTTCAAAGAATGTTAGTGTATCCATAAAAGCTCCATCTCCACAGAATGTCAGGGATGCCATACCACACATTTTTCAACTGCCCATGCAGTTACATAAACATTTAGGCATACCTACTACATACAGTCTTTCAGCTACACATACAGCACTTTATAATAACCTGCTATATCTTTTGAACTCTCTAACCTATTCTTTCTTGGGTTTTTGCTTTGTGGTTGTTTTTTTTTTTTAAACCACAACAGAAATGTCAGTGATGATATTTTAAGCACTAACCAACTATAAAACTCTTACAGTCTCCCCTCTGTTTCACTCAAATACCACTTAATTTCAACATATTGAAATTTCAAACCTTTAATCACCTTGCTAAAATAATGACAAAGCCTCTACAGCCATAGTAGGAACAAAACCTTCTATTAATGATTTTTAAAATCAGAGTCTGCAGCCACAAAACCCCCAAACTTTCCTGTCTTAAGCATCAAACAGCACAAAGCAGAGGAAGAGCAAAATAAACAGTGCTTTCTACATAATTCAATACTCAAAACTCCAAAATTCAGTTAAATATTCCATTTCATATTGCTAAACTGTAAGAAGCTTAGTACAAGGAAACACAGGATTTTTATTTTCTTTTAGTATGGTCATCAATTGCATGGGAAGTCCAATTGTGCTTCCAGAAAAACTGTTAATACTCTGAACATCTTTAAAGTCACTTCAGTAACAAAGCCGTTGACTTATCACTAGGACTTACCTTTTACTACAGTTTCACTCCCTGAAGAGTGAGCGTGAAGATGGTCTCTAGCATTTTTAATGAACTGAATCCATTCCATGAGAATATAATTGCGTCTTCAATTTTTGAGATTACTTTTAACTGATTTTAGCATATTATGACAATAGGATCTAAATATTGTTAGTTTTCCCCTTTGAACAACCTGCATATCTGTTCTAGTAAGCTAATCAACTCTTCAAAACCTTTGAGCCTGATGTACTCAAATTTCAGAAGAAAAACTAATTCAATCTGAAATTTTTCCTCTTGACCATTTTAACATAACCTTTGTGGTTATACATCAAAAAAGAAAAAGAGCAAAGCAAAGAATTAGCCCTATAAAGGAAAGAAACTGATTGAAATACTAAAGTCTAACTTTTTTTATCCAAGGATAAATAAAGATATAACTTGTGCAGTACACATTAGCCTACTGACATTGCTTATGAAACAGACCAGAGTTCTGACCTTTTGGAACGAATACATAGAAAAGTTCAAAGACATTGATTAAAAAGCAGTGTTTACAAAATGATATAAAATAAGTCACCAATAGTACAAACACAAAGAACACCTTTAACCCACCTATAATAAGCATCAAATACATTGAAGCCATGCTTTGTAAAAGTCCTAGCTTATGCTAATTGCTGTTTCTGATCATCTATCATCCTTTAATATTAATTACTTGAGTCCACATTTGTACAAACATAACTATATTAGTTTACAGAATTCCTATTTTTATTCATTCAGCATTTCTGCTTCCAGACCCGATTACTTATGGAAGACAACAGCTTGGTACAGAACAGCCAGCCAGAAGTCATGTTCTGCCAAGTATATGACACATCCAAAAAAAAAAACAAACCAAACCCTTTGGTCCAGGATTATTTTGCCTCCTTATTTTATTTTGAAACACTTCAAGGAAGCCTGCCCAGAAAGTTGTCTCAGCATAAAATAAAAAACACAGAATAAGTGAGGTTGGAAGGCACCTCTGGAGATATCTAGCCCAAGCCCCTGCTCAGAGCAGGTTTGATAGATCAGACTGCTCAGGACCATGTCCAGTGGAGTTGACACCTCTGGGAGTACAGGTCCCACATCCTCTCTGCAGTCATACTACGGAGTACAACAAAAAGGGGTTAAGACTCAGAATCTAGTTACCTTAAAACCACTTCTTTATAAATAGGATATACACATTTAACATAATAGTAAGTATCTCTGCAAAAAACGACAGCTGTCTACCAAACAAGAACCTCACTGGCATTACGTCTTTTAGATAATGGGATAAAAAATAATTGCATGAAAATGCAATTTGCTGTCACCACCAACAAACGGGTTAGTGGTCTAGAAAAGCTTTCATTTAAGAAGTAGCACAATGTTAGGCCACCAAAACCAAGCTGTCTTATATACGTCTCTGGTAACTGAAATACTCAAGACATTTTTTCCCTAACCATTTTCATGGTTGCTACATTTCAAACTCACAAGAGCTCCCAGTCACATGGTAGAAGTCTGCCCTACTGAATACAGTTCATCTTGAGAGCTTGCTAACTTACTTACCTCCAGTATTGACACCGTCAAACCTTTCCTTTTCTTGCAAGAAACTTTTTTTTTTTTTTTTTTGGTAAAATGCTTTCTGCTTTATGACATTTTGCTCAATCAAATTATAACATCTGAAAGCTGCCTTCAGATTGGGGCAGCACATATTACTGATACTACAATGTGCTTTGTATTATCTTTCTGCATATACACTCTTACATTGAGATAAGCAGAAGATAATTTCTCTCAAAAAAGTTTACACTTGTATCTGGACACGAACAGGAGACATACAGTATATTCACACACGATCTTACAGATTTCTAATTTATGTACACCTACAGTAGCTTTTAACAGTTACTTTAGCTTTAACATTGATCATTCAACTCCCTTGGTAATTCTAAAAGCTACTCACCCATATCCCTTCTTTGACAATAAAAAAAGGTTCAATTCTGAATTACACATCCTACCCAAATGGATGATACTCAAGCTTGTGCCGGTTAAAAACCCTTGACAGAACTAGGCCAAAATCTAAAAGGTCATTTCTACCCTGAAGGCTATTTACGCTGGTCACAATAACCAAAGGTGTCTTGTACTGTAGCTCTCCCCAACGTTCATGATGTACAAAAATCTTATTTTCTATAACGATAGTAAAAAATAAATTTTTTTTTTTTTTAAAAAAAAGAAAACATTCAGGTTACCTCCCAGAAGCTATCACTAGAAACTTCTACTCCAACGGAATCATCGTATGAGCCAGACATTTCTATGTATGAAGAGCTTGTAAGTATTCAGAGCTTAAACACCTTCAGAATCTGTAAAAAGATACAACAAAATATTTATGAGCTGTTTTTCATTATTAATGCTATCAAAAGAGAAATGAAGTTAGGTAACGTCCTTCAAATTTTTGATATCTAGGGATGCCAAATAAACACACAAGGTAACCACACAGGGCATGCAAGTACATTTTGCAACAGAAGACTGTTCTACCACACAAAGTTCTTGGCTCTTATCATTGTGTTTGCTGTCCAGAAAAATGTTCAGTCCATCTGCCTATACCAAATTTCACCAAACTCTTGAATTTACTTTATCATGACCATCTCCTGTTACAACCAAAAGAAAAGATTGAGTAGCACGATGCTTACTCACTGAGTATTCCACTGTGAAGTATTCCGTAAGAGAATCAATTGATCTTTGTGCTACAGATACAATAACCTGCACTGCTTCCTATTCCTTTTTCACTGGAAATCTATGTTCTGTAATGAAACCCACTGGAAATATTAAAGGCCAAAACCACTTGCTGATTTAAAGAAAAACAGATCATCTTTTCAGAAGGGAAAAGGGTTTATTTCTGTAAGAATCTTAGATTCATCTACTTGGAAACTAATGGCATCCCTAAATGCAAAACAGAGCTTCCTCAGCAACAATGCAAAGCAAAACCAATGTGAAGAGCATTGCAGCGACCCAAGTCAAACACAGGAGACAGGACTAGCCTCCTTCCCAAAAGTGTTAGTATAGTTTATGATATTCAGACAGCTCTCCTTCTCTTGCCCAGCCAGCTGTGACTAGATCTCTTATTGGGCTAGTAACTACCTACCTGAGCTACTTGCTATTTTCTTGCCAACACTCTTGTGCGTTGCAGATAATAGATCCTAAATGATGGTGTGATGCACTTATCTACTGTTCCACGTATACCAAGTAAGAGGTTACAGGCTCCATGACAGAAGGTCTCCTTGAAGCTGACAATTACTTTTGCCAGAAGTTGAAACTCCCACACCTAGTTTTACTGCATTTTGTGACATGTTACAATACTATTTCATTGTTTTCTTTTAGGAAAACAAACAGTAAAAAAAAATTCTGATCTTTATTAAAGGTCATTACTTTGACAATTCAGGCATTGTCACTTACACAGACACAGCCGCACAGAAGAAAAACATGATTTATCCTCATTGAAGGAGATGATTGTTTATAAAGTCCTGCGTATAAAAAAAGTTCAAGGTTACCCTAAGCTAACATTTAAGATAAGTATCAAAACCAGTACTGAGGCAAAAATTCAGGCACTTAAATCCACAAATGTGGTTTGTGGGGTGGAGACCAAGAGGTAGGAGAGGAAGGAAACAGCTCCCTCCCACAACACACACATGCAAATCCCTGTCTGATCTCTACAGATACTTCATCAGGTTCTCCTGTTTAGATTTCTCCTACCAAGTTTGCCTACAACTACTGCCAGGGCTACATACAAGGGTGAGCAGATTCTACCACCCCTTCTGGGATTAACACCTTTACTAGTAGACTATAAGGTGAAGCTCCCTCTTTCTCTTGCCCTATGAATGTTGCTTCCCTTAATGCAAGAGGGCCACTTCAAAAGGAAGAGCAGAAAATGCCTACAAACCTAGCCTACCTTGCAGCCTAGAGGTTATGACATGCTGCTGAGCGAAACAGAACTGAAAGCCTCCAAGGCCAAGAACTCAATGCTATATCCACATTTCTTGGATACTCTTAACTGTCCTGTAAGGGTAGGCATACACCACTTGTAACAAAAACTAGCTACTGAAACAAAACAGTTGTTGAGACAGTTACAGCAAAGACAGAACAAAACTACTCTGGCTGGGAAGACAAGCTGTTTCTCCTGAAGTTTTTCATCCAATTCATTTCCACCATCAAAATCACAGAAAGCTTAAATAACCTTAACACTGAATACAGAACTGGAAACTACAATGGGTACATCAATTGTTAGATTTTTATTTTGAAAAGATAACCAAAAATACAGGAAGGGTTCTGCAGAATGGAAACAATTAGAAAGGAACATGATATATTGAGCCAAAGTATTTTTACATGTTAGTGTAACAATCTTCAACTTATGTTATTAGTAATTGCCAAAAAATCTGCTTTTCCACCTGTGCTTTTATTAAACCAAGAGGGAAAAGTACATTAAAACACATTCAAATGTCAGTTTCTTAGTAGCACACCTTTACATGGAATGTGTTCTTTCAGATAAGTTTCAGCCCTTGCAATTCTTCCAGTAGATCAAGGTAAGCAAAGATCATTATTTGTAAGTGTTTATAATTTCTGATAGCCTTTCTTAGACAGCCATAAGCAGCACAAGGAAGAAACAAGTGCAATAAACTTGCAACTAGCTGGACAAACTCAAAAGAATACTTTGACATTAGACAGTTTTTTCTAAGAGTTTTATAGTTTTCACAAAGAAAGAAGGTTATGCAGTGGTACCTTTAACCATAATTTCTGCTATTATTTTATCTGATCAGAGGGAGACATAGAATTTAAAGAAAAGTTGTCAGATCAATAAACATTGCTAGCTGGATTCTGTTAACTGCATCTTCCTGCCTTTTTCCCATTAAGGCAGCTCTAACACTCCATTACTCTGAAACCAAGTAAGCTACTGGAGAGAACTGTGTTACTCAGCATGCCATGCAGAACAAGGGAAGGAAAAGATTCCAAAGGTTCTCAGGAAGAGTTAGAGTTGTTTTTCTATAGTACACCAAGATCTTTCAACGAAAGTGTTTACTGCCATTTGTAAGAGATCAGGCAGACAACAGTAAAGTCTTCAGTGTCAAAGTCAGGAAAGAGAAACCCTTACGCAGAAGTATAAACCTACAGGAAAGTTTCAACAAGTCACCCATCCCACCCACTCCCAAACCACACAGAAGGTGTTTTTCTCCCTCCAAATACAAAAAGACAAGACAGTGACAGTGTTCTCAAGCAGTAACAAACAGTGTCCGCTTACCTTTAACAAAATAGCCTAAACTATACCAGCGCTGGAAATTTAATCTGAAAAGCTACACGGAAAAACTGGAAAAGCTGAAACAGAGGAACATTTTCTTAAATGAGGGAACAGGTTGTGAGGACTTTTTTTTTTTTTTTTTAAAAAAACACCCAACCACTTCTATTCCTCCTCAACTAAAACTGCATCATACACACAGCTATCTTTTTTTTTCCCCCCATAAAAGCACGAAAATGATCAGTACTCAGGAAATTCTGATGGATTTAAGGTTTTTATATGCCAAATACTATGCTGTGAGAAAGTATGAGCAAGCGTATTTAGGGAAATATTATGAAGTCATAGCAACAACTGGCACAGAAAAACACTATTTGTACAGCACTACTTAAAAATAAACTGGATACTGAGATAGGAACATTAAGCAGTATGAGTCACACTACCCTCATGAAATAGAATTATTACAGCAGCCAGTCCTTTAGCACATTTTTTGTTAGGGTTTGGTTCTCCCATCCTTCAAGTGAATTTGCAGAGGTTTCACAACGAAAGTTTATTGCACATGGATTTGCAGTCTTCCATTTCACTACAAAAAGTAAACCTAGGAACAACTACTGCTGTCAGTATAAAGTCTGGGAAATTTAGATCAAGATGAGAAAAACAGACAAGTTCTACACAGATACTCCACAAATTCTCACCTGCATCTCACAACGCTGGGGTTTCTATGGTCAGCTAGACTGCAGCAGAACCAGTAACTTCATAAGAAAGCATGGTGCACACATCCAGTTCCCATATTCCCACCACAGTATAAATATATATTTATATATATATATAAAGCACCTATCACCATATTGATAAACATTCTTTGGAACCTCTCTTGACAGCAGAGGTAAGAACAGGAGTCTGTCTGTTAGTACCTCAGCACTTTTGTTTCCAACCAATTAAAAAAAAAAAAAAAAAGGCAAGCCACTCATCCACTCTGGCCTTTATCTTCCAACTCCATGACTCCAGGCACAACCCTTTAGGAGTACCTACACTGTCGCCTTCTTGTCCCTCAACTACTTGCTGAGCAAGCAGTAGCACAGTGCTCTAGCAATTTCCACCCACCCCCATGCTGACTGGTAAACCAGCTCACCAAACAGGACAGATTATTACTGAGCTCACATTAACATTTTCTTGAGCAGATACATCAGCTGAGGTTTCTCCCATCCAGCTGGCAATTCTCATGAAACTAGTAAGACATGTCTACCTTTATCTCTGTTATTCTGTAACATTTGTCTGAAACTGACGAATTAATTCCAAAATTATGGAAGCAGGAAGTTAGAGAAGGCAAAAGTGTTAAGCCTCATTTTCCTCAGAAGACAGGTCTTCACTGAATAGAAGCCACCTCTGGATCACGCTTTTGGCCAACACAAATGAAACCTCCTAACTTTCATACTTCTCAGGATATTTTCTTCCTGTATCAAAGAACTTTGTAATTTCCATCAAAAATCAATCTCAATATTTTACTCATCAAGCCCAAAGGTCTTTAAGCAAGTTTTTACCGGTGTTACCACAGGCACATAAACCACCAAATACCACGCAGCACAGAACCCTTGTTGCCTTTTGTCATAAAAAGTCCCAGCACGCATTAGCTAAGAGAACTTATATAGGCTAAAAGTAAACCACAAAGTCCAACTGAAAAAAGTAACTATATACTGAAAAGTACAAACTATAACAGCTACAGAAATGGTGCAAACAAGCAAGGCTCAAGTTTCTTGACTTAGTGATTTTTAAGCAATTCTTGTAAATTAGGATAATGGATCTTAGACACAGGGAAACTGATCAATAAATAAAAGAGACTTTTTTTTAAGCTTCCTCTTAGGGAGCATTCTAGCAATCCTATATGCTAAAGACCTTGGATTTCTTCTCTGCTGCTAGTGCCCTACACTGTGAAAAGAACTGCTATAAATATCCTGAAGGTTTAACACATGAGGATCTTAGAAAATATTAACTAATAATGAGCAAGCAGACCTTCAGATACTGCACACAAAAACATCTGAATAGAATATGCTGCCTCTGCTCTCAAGAAGTTGGTTTTAATGCTACCTTGAAAGCAACTTACAAAAATCTGCTTCATTCATCTTTAAACACTTGATATATTTTTTTTACTCCCTTTTTCCTCATGTGTCAGGAGAGAGATATCAGCACAACACACAACTTGCAAAAATCTGTGCAATAAATGCAGTCTTTTAAGATGATAAATAATCCAGTGAGTGCCAAAGCTTCTGTTAAGGTGTTTTCCAACAGGAAGAGGGGAAAAACCATTTGAAGAAACCCTGTAGTTTATCGTCCCCAGCCCTCAGTAACAGATTCTTTGATGAACTCATAATGTGAAACAGGTTAGGGTTGTTGGTTGAAAGATACATTTTAACTTTCTGAAACCCCTTGGAAGATGATGTTTATTTTGGTTAGATATTTCACTACCATTCAAAAAGAGCATTTAAAAAAAATAAATTACTGTCTCCGTGCTGCTTACTGAATCCTATGATGAGAAAGACTAGATATTCCAACACACAGAATGCCTGCAGACAAAACACTATTTCAAATACTTGAAACTTAAGGCAATACCACACAGCCTTGTCCTTCAGACGTAACCAACGCTTCCCAATATGTACAAACCAGATAACAAACAGGAGACGTGACTCCCCGTTTCTTACTTCCAGAACTTCAGTTTTCAGAACAGAAGGAACTGACAGAAGCTCTCAGTGACAACATGACATAATGCTTCTCTCTTCCGATTCTGTTATGTACTATAGCTGCTTTAAGGCAAGGCAGTCACTAGTACCGTGGCTCTAGGTGACAAGCTGGTCCACAACAGAGAAGTCTGAGAATCGTGGAATGACAGAATCATTCAAGCAGGGTCAGCCCAGGTTACTCAGGGCTTTATACAGTCAGGTCTTGAAAACCTCCAGGGACAGAGACTGCACAACCTCTCTGTGCAACCTATTTCAGTGTTCAACTGTCCTCAAGATGAGACACAGAAGAAAATAAATTAATCTGTATTTAGAAAAGCAAATGGTGTCTCCAGCTATTAATATTATCCTTGTGTTGTCTCCAAGGGCTCTACAGAAGCAAGCTCAAAGACAGTCTACTAGCCTCTAGAAGAAAAAGGCACCTGGTCACATTACCTTTTAAACTTATTTTTGGAATGACAGGACTTGTCACTATGGATCTGACTCAGCAGAATTCCAAGTTTCATGACTAGGGAGTGAAATACTTACGTATAAGGACACCACTCAGCTTGGATTAGCTGCTCATACAAACCTTCATCTATAGCATTTTTTTCTTATTACTCACTGAAGTCCCAGGTTTTCTTCTACACAATAGGAAGGAAACAGGACTTCACTGTACGGAAACAAACGTATCCTATGCTTTAAGTGACAGCTATTGTTGTTTGATACTAAGCGTAGCTACCATTAACATGCTGTATCTCATATTCCTTGGTTAAATAAAGCTATTTAGACTGCGTCCTTTTCTATTCTGTCCAAAGAACACACTCTATAAGAGTTCCAGTTTCTTCAGGATTGCAATTTGTTCACTGTTTACATAGAGAGAAAGTAAGTCACATAACTCCTTTAGCAATATTGTAAAATCATGTACCAAAACTTTAAGAATCACAGTTATCAACAGTGGAAAATCCACAAATTAATAGGACAAGTAACTACAGGAAAAAAAAGTTACTTAGGCTTACACACGCAAGTGACACCAAGGAATTCTAGCCCCTGGGTGCAGGGAACAAATGCATCAAACTAGGATTAGTCACTACTGCTCAGTGCTGTGAACTCTAATTGCAATCAGTAGACAAGAGTGCATGTTATTAAGAGAAGTCAGGCCTTAAGACTTCAAAAGGTAGAGCCTCAGATCAATGACTTTGGCCTAATTCTCATTCTGCATTTTATAAAATATGGTGTATAGCACCCTTTTTCACAGAGATTTAAGAAAAATCTCTTATTGCTGTAATTGTTTTCTTGGCAGAGCCTCAAACACCAGACAGAAGTCCATAAAAGGAAGCTGAATCACTGCTTCCTGGGGAATTCTGCCTGTATGTTAAAGTTAGCAGAGCCACACACCAAATGATTTTTTGAAAGAAGTTGACAGCAATCCATTTGGTGAACCCTGTATCCCGTGCACTGAAGGAACTAATCTAGGAAATGCATGCTGTTACAAACTGTGTAAGCTTATTTCCTACTATGCATGCTCCTCAGACTGGGAGCAATATTTTATTCTTATATTTTCTAGTTTGAATACCAGAGTACTTTGCCACCTAAACATTTTTCAGTTAGCAAATAACATAAAATGACATTAAATAGTAAGAAGCTACTAGTTTGTACTAATCATCCATAACCATAAGTAAGAGTGACAAGAGATTCCTTACACTTCTGTGGCCCGCAGACAGTGGGAAAAGGAGCAAGAAGCAGTCAGAAGCTGATAGGAACCAGGCAGGAGAGTGGACATACGAGCCACCAGGGCAAGAGGCACAGTGGAGGGAGCACGGAGCTGCCTGGCTTCAGCCCAACTGGAGGACAAAAGAGAGAAGGGGCTTCTGCAGGTGTGCCATTGCTTCTGGGTGTTGCCAGAAGCTCCCCATGCTCCAAGTCAGCAATCAGAAGCTGGTGTTAAATGCCAATTAAGTAAACGCCGAGTCAAGGCTGCTTGGCTCCCAACAATTTCTTCACTACTGGATTATACTCACTCATACCTATGTTTGTTAAACCCTGTACGTGTAACATGCAACAGAAACCCACTGAAAGCATCATTAATTCACTGCGTAAATATGAAAGCAATGAACACACATTCAAAGCCATAGTTCTAGCACACATCAGATCACTGAAGCAGTTAAGGTGTCCTTGATACTTACTACATGTGAAAAACCCCACACAACTACAGTGAGAAGACAGTATCTCCAATGTAACTGTCCAGGCACATCAACACTGTGCGACTGAAATTTTACAGAGTATAAATTTTGCAATGCATAATAAGGAATAAGGACAGTATTTTAGTCATTACACTTTATTAAGCACAGTTTGAATATTTTATTAAATAAATGACATTTAAAATTACTGATTAAGCTTGCTCTTCTTTGAATAGGACACAGCACAGAAATGCACCCCTGAAATGTGAGACGATGACCCAAACGTTGTCAAACAGGCTCTCAGCCTACACGTTATGCTTCATGTATGTACAAGTATTATCTGACTCTCACACTCTGGAGAAGATAGGCCCAAGTTATAAGCCACTGTTTCTGTCTCATTTTATATTCAAAGACAATATGTCTGAACCCTTCAAGCCTCTTGGGGAATTGTGTCTTGGAATTCCATGCCTTTACTGCAGGCATGAGCAGTAAGAGCAGAGCGATGTAGTTGTCAGATAACTAGCTCTCGTCTCGTACCCTTCCTCATCTTAACATGCTATTAGACACACTGTTTTTTTGCAGACTCAAGACCTGGCTGTCCTTATGAGCTCCTACATGCTGCCAGCATAACCTCCCCTCTGCATTTTTTCAACTAACCAGGAGATACCTTAAATAGCAAAATACTGACATTGAAGAAAACCAATTTGTCATTCTCTGCCTGACAAGCCACTCTGTGTATTATTTCGATTGTGCATTTTTTTTGTTGTTTTAACGAGTAAAGTTATTAAATCACCTTCAGAGGCTTTGCAGAGGTTTCTGATTTTAAGCTAAATTAACACTGACCACAAGAAATTATTAACACTGCAAACTACAAACTTTAAATGGCAGAGCTATGCCAGCTGTGTATCAACCTCGTGTCCATAGCTATGTGTGGAGCTTTAAAATATTTGGATATACTTAAAACAAACCTTAACATACTCAGATTACTTTTTGCTTAGCTGGAGTTATGAGGGATAATGTAGTAACCAGAACAAACCATGCAAGGGAAAGAAAATATCCAATTCTGCAGAAAGGGCACTTGAAATTGCAACACTTTGCTCAAAGCTGGATAGCACTGTTAAAATGCTCCTCCTGTATGCCAATCAAATATATGACCTAGAGCATGCCAACACTGGAAGTTTTTACTTTGAACCCCTAATATCAATCTGCATGAAAATTGCCTCATCACTAAGTTTTAGTTTTATTTTTGAAAATATTCAAAGCTGTTAAAAGATTTCATTGCTTAACATGCTTCTGTTGTATTTGATCAAGAAAGTTGTTGTTTTTTTAAATTACCACCACTGCACAACGTTAAGTGGTTAAATATCAGAACATGAAAGTGTTCTGATACAATTTTTTCTGTGCCTTGAAAGTCAAAGGAGAAATCAATTACAGAGAAGTTTCAGCAATTATGATTCATACCAAGAAAAATGCAAATGGCTACCTTCAGCTTTATTCAGGCAGACTTGTGAAGATTAAGTTCAGAGCCCTTAAAATTATTTCAGTGACAAAAAAAAAAAAGTGTCCACTGTTTTCTATTTTTCATTAAAACCAGTTTTCAACTACAGCAGCCCACCACTGAGCAAATCCTACAGCCTTGCAAATTCAGTTCCACCAAGCGGCAAGGTACTGCAGAAGAGATTTCAAACTACAGACTCAAGAGTATGAGCATTCAATAATAATATAGACTTAACTTTCCCTAAGCCAAAATTTTACCATGCCAGAATTTCTGAAATACAGTTTGGGGATTGGTTTTCCTCCTGCATCCCATCTTCTCTGTAACAACCAATGAACTTCAGGTTATGGAGTGTTAAGCATCATAGTAGTTACAGGAAAATGCCTGTAGAGATTACATGGAGTGCTAAGCAGAGGCAAGGAGTCATTTTTTGCCTTTCCAACCTGGTATTGAAGCCGTGCTTGCTGCTAAAGAATACCTCCATGAATTTAAATGTCATTAAAAGGAAAGTATGTTACTCCTGGAAGTGTTTCAACAACAACACATTTTCATAAGTATTCTTAACTAAAAATTGTGCGTTTTCTTTTACTTTTTTGGATGACAGAGCTCTTCATTTCAGACACAAGATACTGTCTGAATACAGTGATACTTCCTGTGTTCTTAAGTAGGGAATACATCTCTTAAATTACTTAATACAGTGCAAGGTACTTCCTCCTACATCACTTTGCTAAGCCTACGCAAAAGGCCAAAACAGGGCCTTCAACACAGATTAAGACAGAAAAGAGGTGTATTAAGCAGTTTCCTAATACAAAAGCACTGTTAAATTTCATTACAAGTTTTAAATGATGGAAAGGTTAAATATAGTAAGTGTCATCCATGGTATTCTATACTCTTTAAAAATAGAGCCTGTGATGTTTTTAAATACCATCCTGTATTAAAAAAGGAAATCTAAACAAGGAATTAAATGATTGCATGCATACAGTTGCCACAAACTGTCAAAAGTATCAGAGTACATAATACAAAATAAACAAAGGTTCTGTGAATTGTATCATATTCCCAGTCCTTCCAAAAATTCAGATATCCATTTCAGATAAAACTTTGATGAACTTGCCTAATGAAGAGATAATGCTTACGTGTTTCTTCTCACACAAAGCAACTCCAGTTTCAACAATTTTTTTAAAACTCAACAGTATTAGTATTTACATCCAGAAACGAAAGAGACCAAAAGACCACTGTAGTTAAGAATTCAAAACCATGTATACTAAAAAGCTACTGAAATGTACATTTTAAAAGTACATTTGAAGTTCTCAAACAATAGATAAAACCATTTAAAAAGTATTTTTCTCTTGTAGAGGTCAGCTTTAATTTTGTGTTAAGAAAACCAAACACCAATGCCAAGCTCTGAAATGCATTTAAATTAACCTGCAAGACAACCATTAGGTGTTCTGAGCAAATTTTAGAGCATCTAGCAGCCAAAAAGCTTAATTTTCTTCTGTAATTTCCCTCAACAGTGTATGTGATGCATATATGGCATAAAAGGAACTGTGTAATTGATATTTATTAACGGACATTATAATTTGTTTAATAAAGAATCTGATTTAACTCTTATTTAGCACTTGGATTTTAGGCTAAAGTATTTAACATAGGCTTCTAAACTCGCACATTACCGCTAAAATTAAAAAAAAAAAATAATCTTAAGATTAGGAGAAATCTGAACTCATTGCAAAAATTAGCTGGATACAAAAGCTCAGCTATTTCATTCCATCCAACTGGAGGGAAAAAACCCTCATCTGTTTGTACACTATATTCTAAAAATTAGTGTCTTCAATTTAGATTAGTTTGATACACTATCCAGAGTTGTATCTCATTTCCTGGACCAACAGCACTTCTTGGCAAATTAATTCTCCCTATTGAAATCATTATTAGCAACATTTCCTTTAGGATTCTTCTGTAGAAGAAAATGGCAAAATTAGTAACACATCTGAAGCTGAAATCAAGGTGACCTTGACACAAGAAAAAAAATAGTTGCTAAATCACACGAAAAGTCCCAAATCATACACATTCTTTCTTTACTTCTAGACATTGTAGAATATGTATCATAGTACTAATATCTGTACAATAGTGAAACAATGACTTTGGATATTGTATGGATATTAATCTGTAACCACTGAAGGGAGAAAACTGTTTCCCAAGTTCTCTTCTCCAGATTTTCAGACAATTTCTGTATCGACTGCTCTTAGAAACAGAAAAGAAGTCTTTGTAAAATAATTTTAAAGTACTGTAATTAGGCTAAAAGACAATTTTTAAAAAAGGATATCAAGATTATAAGAAGTAAGATGAAGATTGTATTAAGTTGTTTTGCACACAGACTAACTCATCTTGGCTTTAATCACAAACTTAGGAGGTGTGCTGTCCTGTTGAGTACTACCTGCAGAACCTTCAGGTAACAAGGGAAAACACAGGACAAAGTACACTTGGTAGTACCCTTCACTGACATTAGGTACAGAATGTAACCATAAAACATTAAAACAAGTAAAACATCCTCCTGTTTCTGTTGAGATGCACAAAAGAGAAGAAACATAAAGAGAACAATTTCACACTAGACTTTTTGGTCACAAATCACCTGTGTTGCAGGTTTAAAGTCTGAAACACTACTATAGAAGAAATTTCCCATTCTAAGGACATACTTCTTGAATTTTAGACCCAGAAAAGGACTGTAAGGTACCGAGAGCCCTAAGACCTAGGTACTATGCTATCTAGCTTAATATTAAGTGGTTGTCCTCCAAATAAAGAAAAAAAATTAAAAGATTCTTTAAGAGCCTCAGGTCTTTCTGGTCACGGAAAAATCCGCATTAACATTATCTTCACTGAAGAAAAAAAGCATATCAGAATTGGCTTAGAGTAAATTTTGCCAGAAAACCTGAAGAACTCAAGACCATTTAGCAATTAAAATAACTTGAAAGATCAAAGAGTGTGTGTATATATATTTTTTTTATCTTATTTTTTACATCAGAGGTTTCCATTATTTAGGTTTGAGTGATTAAAATGTTAAAGTGCACGAAAAAATTCAATTTAATTAGAAG
The DNA here is from genome assembly GCF_023634085.1 of Falco cherrug. Classification (NCBI taxonomy): domain Eukaryota; kingdom Metazoa; phylum Chordata; class Aves; order Falconiformes; family Falconidae; genus Falco; species Falco cherrug. Next base: position 16,263,363 of record NC_073701.1, on the reverse strand, counting down.
CATTTGCCCTTTTCTAACGTTCACTTCTGCAGTGCCTGTGACATCACCCACTAATTTACATGTCCTGTCAAAGTCTCCTAAAATGAAATTAACCTTAATATTTTGGCATCCTGCACAAATAAATAAAATTGAAATAAATATGCCTTTAAGTTTGTTTCAAAGGAGCAAGAAGGGAGAACAGGACCACATGCCTTCAACTTGCTAATTCCAATCAGTAAGCATTTAGTTAGCAAGAAAGCTTTAAAGTGCCCACATACTTTAAAAACAAATAAATAACCCCTGAGTCAGTGGAATGAGATGGCTAGTAATACCTAAAGCATACACACTTAATATTTAGTTCAAGTAGAATTTTACAATGATGCAAAAAGAAGGATAGTGCAGAGGAATACTATTGATGTATTCTCCACCCAAGAAAACATGAAACAGCATTTACATCTACACTGCCAAAGTAGCTGCAGAGAAAAGTGGCATGTATAGAATTTCTAAAATGGCATATAATTAAGAAGAAAAACAGAATATTGCAAGAAGCACTGCCTCAGACATTAAAACTTTCAGAAGGTAAAAGGTGCCATGATACTTACCTGACCACACAAATACCACAAAACATGAACACTGCTGCACATGAAGACAGAAAACCCCACAGAAATACACAAATAAGAAGTAATACAATAACCATTCTGGAAAAGAGATATGTTTTAGAAAGCAGACTATTTCAGTCCAGAACCATCATTTCAAACATGATGAAACACACTCTTACATTCAAACAAACATTGCAAAATACCACATTCACTTGGCCAAAAATACTTCCACATCAGCTACGACACAGCATAGTAAATTTCTGGTAGGAAAAAAAGCAGTTTGGCAAGTCATTTGATCTACTGTTTGCAAAATACATACCTTAAAACACATGCCTTAATTCACTTGCATTTTTTCCAAATACGAAGTTCAGCAACAGAACTGCACGGAGAGCGGCAGTACCTGCACAGCTCTGCCTGACCACCATTTCCACAAACAGAATTCTCTCATCAGAGCGTACGTCATCATTTCCTGTGAGCTGATGAAAACCTTGCAGCTCAAGCTAAGGTCATTTTTCCACACACACACACTGCAGCACCCAAACCAACACAGGGTTTTTCAGTCACACACATTTCTAATGGTTCTGTATAGCTACATATATATATAAAGTTCAATATCCAAGTATACTATAATCTTTACAAAAGACCACAGGTAGCCTATACTAAAGGAAGGTATTTTTACTCATACACTGGCTTTGGTGGAGAACAGTGTTTTTAAATACCTCAGTGAAACACACAGGCACATTTTGCAGTTGCATCGCTTAGGAAACAGCTGTGTTATTTTGGTGTTTCACAGTCAAAAGTTGTATTTTTCCATCTCAGGAAATACGGGACTGTAATATTAATTAATGAAATATCGATGTGCATTGAACAGCAGCATATCTAAACCCTTAAATCAAGATGAAATAAGCTAGTCTTGAACCCGAAGGTTACATTAAAGAGTTACTGTTCTTTACTTCAGGAAAGAACCAATTCAGAGACCTTATTTGAACTAAATCTAGCCCTGAGACTGTCTCTAACAGTTATACGTTTCCAGAGACTAAACATGTGCATTAACAACATGTCAGCATACTCTGCCTTCTATTCTTCTGAGGGAGATACAGATGATTATGCTTGGCAGAAACTAGCAAGACTGATTGGGGCAGGGGAAGCTAGTTGCATGGGTGGAATCAGCTGAACCTGTGCACTCAAGTATTAGTTAATTCTTCTGTCTCTTTTTTGAGATGTAAATAAAACCAAGGAAAAAGGTGAAAAGATTGTTTTCTCGCCACGGAGGATGTAAGAGAAACAAACAAAAATAGGCCTTCCCATACAGTGCCTCATAAGGACATTACTGAAGATGACCTAGACCTAGTAAAATAAATGAAGTTTCTCAGACCATAACGTGCTCATATTATACTTAATTGAAAACAGTACAGAGGCATCACGTTTCCACACAGAACTCCTTAGGGCTGAATGGATTATTTTCTATTAGACAAAACCACCAGCTCCCTAGGATACTTAACACACATACAGTAACAGAAGTATCCTGTAACATAGAAATGTTTTGCTAGTATAGCTTTTGTTCAAGGGACCAGCATAAGCTAGTACAGAACTGTACCCCAGGATCCTTACTAAAGCAGAAATTAAATAACCACCCCATAACTGTTGGTTATGAACCAGCTCTAAACAGTAGTTTCAATTATTACTAATTCCTTCTGCAGCCATTATCCCATCATAGCACTGCTGAAAAAAACCAGGTCAAATTATCATGCAACATTCCTCAATTCTCAAAATACATTCAATGGTAGTTTAGTATTTGGAGAAAACACTATCAATGTAAAAATTGCTAATGAAGATAGCCTTACAATTTAAAAGCAACATTTGCAGCTGTGATCACTGCCAGATGAACTTTATACATCACTTCAGCAGTGTAATTTCTGGAACCGATACAGAATTTACAGACCTCTGGAGAATGCAGTTCGTAAACGTAGAAGTCAAACAACAGGCACACTTAGCTTTGACTATCCTTCTTTCCAGCAAGTTAAATAACCAATTATTCTTTTAGAAACAATACAAGATCTGTTCAAGTGTTTCAAAATCAATGCTATACTGTAACAGTACAAAAGACCATGTGACAGTATTTCATATTTCAGATTAAGTAAGATTAATTCAGATTTTAAAGCAAACTGAATACAGCTTCTAAAGAACAGTTAGGAGCATTTGAGTTGTTCACTTGTGTTAAGGTGAAGGAGAAGGTTGCTCAATACTTAGTTTCATTAACATGGCCACTGAAAAAAAAACACGCTTGAATTCTGTTTAAGCAGATTTTCAGCTCGGTGAATCCAAGGTAAACTTTAGCCAGGACTCCTCATGTTTCTAGGCAATTTAATTTTCTGGTCCTGGAACAGTAATTACTGCAACAAGGACAGAAGACCTTTACTTACCACTTAGTAATCTATACAACATGGGCTGCTGACCTAGTAGAATTAAATATTCCCTAAAACACTTCACTTTTTTTAAAATAAATATAACAAACCGGTTCCTTATCATGTACTAAACTCACTGGTCTAAGCCACCCGGAAGTATCACTCAAGTATTAAGGTCACAGATCTCATTTTATGGTCTTCCTTGTACACATAATTTGACAAGCTAAACTAGAAGTTCATTTTGTCTGCCTGTGTGATGCGGTGGGGTTTTTTTGGGGGTTGTTTTTTTGTTTTGTTTTTTTTTTTTTTTTAATCACTCCCAGTACATTTAAACCTACTTGAACCCTAACGCTATTGAAAGCCTAAAGTTTTCAGTGTGCAAAAAAACATGGTGCTGCTTTAACACAGGCATATGAGATCAAGGTTAGGCAAAAAAGGTGGAAGTTTTTCTTTGGTTCTCAAGGTTTCATTAATCTTATTAAGCGTTTAGGAAAAAAACAACCCCACAGAATAGCCAGTCTCCCTTATGATTTTCAGAGATCTAGATACTTTTATATAGCTCTCAAACACAAAAATCACTCATATATAGAATCCCTAAATGCAGCAATGTGAAACGAATGCTTAATTTGGTCAACTAATCTCAGAAAGACTAGTCTTTTCTACCCTTCTCCGGCTTTTCAGGAAAAGGAAAGGTTTTTATGCCATTTTCAATTAATGCTTGACTGAAGGACAAGTAGGTCAGCCATCAACTCCACAATCTAAATTGGACTGAAGTTCAAGGAAATTGGGACAAGAGGCCCCATTAGCTATCCATTCTTGCACTTGCAATTACCACTGTGTTTTCATTCAATAAGTCCGTGCCATCACTGACCACAGAGCATTTAAACAGCAGCCTTTAGCCAGCATCTCAGCAACAATTAAAAGACAGAAAGAAGAGAGGTAAAGAACACAAAGTTCAATTTAGCACTCAATCAGAAAAACACTAGTGTTAAAAATTCAAGATTGCAAGACCACTTTTTAAAATATATATGGTCCAGATTCAAAGTTGATCAGCGTTGAATCAGTGTCTTAGTAAAAGCACATAATATACAACTTCCTTTTTTCATCATACATGCTGCTTAATAACTTCAGCATTTGAAATGGTTCCAGTGATTCTCAAGACCAGAATCAATTGCTACTAAAGGTAGAATTATATGCCTTTTTTGGTTTATGAACTAAACCTAAATTTGCATGTCAGGAACCTCTACACTCACAAACTAGGGGTATGACAGTGATAACAGCTGAGAAAAGCAGGCACAAATAGCTTCAGAATGAAGCGATCAAATTTCTTAAGCTATTTAGTCTACTGCAAATCATTCTACACATTGTAATCAAACTGAAAAACTGCGTAACATTAGACTCCAGAAAGTCTGGAGTCATTACATTCAAATGCAACATCCCATTTTAAATTAAAATAGAAATCAATTGGTATTTTTGCATGATGCATAGTAACATGAAGTAATGAGAACAGAAAATGTTAGTATCATGGAATAAAATCATTCTGGAATTAAAATATCAAACTTGCACACACTCAAAAGGAATAGCTTAAGCCAGATTTCTAAAATGTGCTTTGGGCATAAAATCTATGCACACACACATGTATGAAAACAGCCAGGAATGGAAGATAACTCTCCTCAGCACTACAGAGTTTTTGTGCCATTAGCCTAAAGCGGTATTTAGCACATTGGGAATTTTCAGCAGTCATAAAAGGTGCTACCCAGGGTCCACCTTCAATTCAAGATTTTACTGACTAGCTAGCGATCTTGTGCTTATGAATTCTGCTTGAATGTCTAATAGATTGCACACCATATTTGTCTTTCAAGATTTGAACGCACTGTATTCGAGCTGACAACTAGGATGGTATCACCATGCTTACTTCCAAGCATAAGGAAGGGGCGGGGGACAGTGACATACAGACAGAACTGCACCATGACATTATAAATGCAGGGCTCTGTGTCATTGGTCACACTGATGTCTCAGACAATGTTCTAGAATAGTTTGGGGTTACTGAAATGAGTCACCTATCTACATATGACTACAGTGACAAAGCCACATCCCCATATGGCTCATCAGTTAAGAGCCTGAGCAGCAAAGGAATCAAAAAAAGAAAGACTGAATGGTTCAACAGCTGAAACAGCTGTTAGTTGAAAGCCTCAATTATACAGAAATGCCTTAAAGGTGTCACTGAAAGTAAGAATTCTATTTGACCAAGGACTACCCAGGAACAAGAAAATCAAGCCATGTGCTTACTCAATGAATAACAAATTTCACATTTAACTACTTTTACCATATGGTAGTGGGAAGACTAAAAGTACTATATAAGATTTTAAAATACTGCAGAAAAAAGCTTAGACAAATAAAGTCAACAAAGAAAACATGAAAAAAATGTATATACAAAGTATATTATTTACAAAAATTACGAGTAACAATGATCTTTTTCATAATCATACTCAGTGTCACAGGTCAAGTTAATAACATTTCAGCTGAGAACACCTGTGAAACTTCAGTACAGGCATTTTCATCTTCTGGTTCTGAAGGCTTAAAACCTTAATGTAATCAACTGATATAGACAGCATTAGAAAAGGTAAGCCTGCATCTAAAAAAATCTCCCAAAACTTCTTCCTTTCTTGTTTCTGCACACCATTCTTCAATTTTCATGACTTCAGAATACAAGGGCTTTACTGGAGGGGCAGGCATTCTCCTTTTAGTACCTAGCATAAATCAGAGGCAAACTGTGATCTGCCCAAAAACATACCAAATCCAGGAGGCTTTAGATTGACAAAAGCCCAACCAGACCCACAAAGCTCATGTCAGCTCCAGTAATAAACAGGACACATGGTGACTCCTCAGTCATTCATTGTAAGCTTTCTTGGGAAGGCCAGAAGTTTCTCTAACCTACTAAGAGAACCCCTCTAGTAACTACAGCTACGACCTAGGTAACTTTTCATTGTTTTTAATAGAGGCAGCTCAATAGCTGAAGTGTCGGTAACCTTCACACAACCAAGTCAGGTCTCTGACCACTGTTGTTTTAGAGTGATCAAATGTCCTTACTCCAAAAGCTTAAGGGTACAAAGCACTCAAAAGAATAAATTTCAAATATGTTTTTTAAAATATACTGTGGCAGATATGCATTTTGATTTGCTAAGGTTATTTCAGAAGGTTCAAATAATTGTTTCAGACATATGCATACATAAAAAAGAAACAACACAAACCCAAACGAAACAAACAAAAAACCAAAACAACAACAACAACAAAAAAACCCAACAACCCAACACTAAAATCACAAGAGTGATCCTGTGTCTAGCTGGAAGGTTTTTCTTGCTATTGAATATTACTGACTGCTGGTACAACCACCCGAATGGTACACACACACACATATACTCCCGTACCAAAGTTTCCCTCTATCCTTTTGTAACATGGAGGCTATCCTCACAGCAGAAATAGGAATACTGATATCTCTGTTTAACCTGAAATTCAGTTTATACTGAAAGAACCCATACAACGCTCCATACCTGAAAAATAATAGGTGCTTCACTGCGGCAAAATATCTGTGTATTTGATGCATCAGAGCCACCCAAAAAAAAAAGAAAAACAGGCATTGTACTTAAAATATAATTGTATTTTACCACGTCTAAAAATAGTTATTAGTAAAGAATGTGGTATATCAAGTATTCAAGAGCTTAATAAGTTTAAGCTGATTCCTCAGTGTGCATTTATTCTGTCCCTTGCAATTTATGAAACTGAAAATGAAATTATGTTCAACTAACACCTTCAAACCAATGGCTTACCTTTTCCCCTCATAACTGCTGCAAGGAAATTGAATATTCAGTATGTTTCATAGGAAGAGAAACAGTTTCATTACCTCGTTTACATTTGCCACACTATCTTAAAAAGCCTGTAGCCATAATTCCAACCCAAACAAAGGAAACAAAGGCAGCTAATGTTTACTGATGCCTTCAGGGACTGGTAACACTTCAGCATTGGAAATCAGATAATCAATGAGCTAGTCAACTGTTCGTTAGACACAGGACAGTTTGTTTTCAACAGGAAAGAAATCCCTTTCCTTTCAGCTTCCCAGAAAATAAAGGTAAGATCTATTCACATTTTTAATGCTGTATTTTAATGGAAGTCAATGCAATAATTTTTTAGATTGGCAAAAGATGAGGATTATAGTGAGGGTCACAGGGATCCTGAAAACAAGATCAAGTCCTTGGAGCTGATGAGGCTGGACTACCCCATGTCAAGTAGGTCTTCAAAGCCACACTTTGGTACAGTGATCAGGCCCCATAAGAAATACTTCCGCCAAGTATCTGTTGATTTATAATAGTCACAAAATCACAGAACAGGACAGGTTAGAAGGGAACTCACAAGATCAGCTAGTCTAACCTTTCGTGGGAACGGCAGCCTGGATGAGATTATCTAGCATCCTGTCCAGTCACATCTTGAACATCTCCAGTGAGGGAGACTCTACAATCTGTATCTATCAATTCACAAGACATTTTCAATCATTCAACTCCCAAAGGGCAAGAACACAAACACCAGAGCACCATTCTCACAGCCAGTTACATTTCATTTGCTTGTTTACCTCCTGCACACACAGACACAATTGTAGTACATTTTTATTTTTTTCTTATGCTGAAGTAGAAGGCAACACAGTTGAATCTTGCCACCAAAGCCCTTAACTAATCCTATGAACTACAAATTCTAATATCTGAAGAAAAGTCTAACGGTAACATAATATTTTTCTGGTACAACACAAAATTTAAGCTATACCTATTTCATGTAATGATATAGGTTTCCATTATAGTCCATCTTGCATAACGTAAATCACAAATACACAAGTAATAATAGCTTGAAAGAATGCTCACTTGGTACACGCATACTCAACAACATAGTCTTTGTCCTGGGCTTGTTACATCCCAGTATAACAATCCAATTCTTATGATATGAATATACTTTTATTGTAACATCCCCTGGCACTAGGCTTGTTCTCTTTATTACTGCCTCCCTCAGTATTTGCATTGTCATCTCATATTACCCTCACACAATTATTAAATATTCAATTATCCAAGCTTGTGCTTAATGCTGCTTTGAGAGCACAGGCAATCCAACATTACAATTCTTCACACAAATCACAAGAATGTGCAGAGTCAGTAATGCCCAACTACATTCCCCAAAAAAGATAAAATTCTAAATCCAAAATATTTGTCTTACATTTCTACCACCAGCATCTAAAACTCCTTTGAAAGGAAGGCAACTATTCTTTCAGAAATGTTTGTGTGTTTATTTTTATACAAACTGAAGAATTCAACTGACAATAAACCAGTCTAAGTCTAGTCAATATTTGTTAGACTATAGTATCCACCTATAGTTCAGCTTAGAGAGCTTTTTGCAAAGGAAGCTACAGTAATTGACACAAAAATCTTCTGTTGGCCTTCACTCTGAGGCTCTGAACAACAAACCCTGGAAACATATATATATATAACAAGTAACTGGAACAATTTAGAATTGCAATGTAAGAAGTGTTATGTGATACCAGAAGAGTCCTAAGGGTTTTTCTAAGTTCTCCCTGGTTGCTTATATGAGAATACATGAACTATATCCCTACAGCACTCATCAAATAAAGAAGTTTCTAAAGATAGCTTTTTCAACCTAAAATACTGCAGCATCAAAGAAGGCCATTCAAACATGTTTAGTGCTGACTCACAGCTTTGACTAAGTCCTAGCAAAATTAACATTGAAATTTGTTTTACTAACTCCACATGATTCCAATTGACAGACTTAAGTCAAAATGCAACACTGCTGTCCATTTTCTAGTGTCTGGGTAAGGTAAGACTCAGGAGAAGCTAGCACCAAAGTAAGTAGGATAGGGAGAAAGGTGGGAAAAAAGTCATAATAATGTCACTGACACAAACTAATCATAATGCAATGCTATAGAAAGGTTTCTTTTAGCTGTGTGAAAAACTTCTGGCTCAAGGTCAAAGATATGAGAGTACAAATCCAGCACTTTTGTCTGTAAGTTAAAGGCACTGGAAGCTTACCCAAATTCTGAAAATCTCTAAACTCATCTTTTACAGTCCTCTAGTTTGGGTTTTTCAACAGTAATATTCCAAGAATTTATTTAACAATTTCAGGATCTGGATGCAAGTTACCATCTGAATTCATTCAGCTTAGCACAGATGACCAGTAATTCTACAGCAAGTTTAAAATCCTAAACAAAATCAGAAGCAATCCAGCAACAAGTTTTTAAGTAGGTAACTTCCCACTTAAATACTGAAGCAAGTTTCAGTAGGCTAGCTTTAGACAAAACTTTAGGGTGTTCCATTTTCTTTTTATGCATTTGACATATGTATGCCAAATCTCTACTTGTACTTGTCTTTCATGCAAGATAATGATTTATTTTTTTTCTTAAAAGAGGAAAACATTCATAAAGAGAGTTAGCCAATAGGAAATGATTTTAAAATGTCTTTTTAAGCTTATGTAGTTAGATTTCCAGCATCCCTTTCAGTATGCACAGCTACATAAAGCAGTTAAGCACTTGAAAATGGGCAATGGCAAAACGCAGGGAAGATGTGACTTGCATTCCTTCCTCTTTTAGGGCAGATACTATAGCCAGACTGAGATTTTTCGCAGTACTCCAAATTTAAAACTTGCCCGCTGGCTCTGATGTAAATGCCTAGGTGCAATATGCTATTCTTTGTACATTCCAATAATTCTCATGAGCCAACACAGCTGCCTAACTAGAGAAAGTAGCTCAGATTTAATTCATTCTGGAAGACAGACCCATGCTCTGAAGAACAACGCAGAGATTCCTGGAGGACTGTAATTATTTTAAAACACACATCCTCTTATTTATTATATAAATGAACAGGACAGGCAACAATTAACCCGCAACAGGTATGAGGTAGTGCTCCCTGTTTAGAAATTTTAGACTACTGGTAAGTAACAGCTATAGCTTTACTACTACTTGTATTTGAGGGGATGAGTCAACCACAACCTTATTCACACACATACCAAACCATCAGGAGCCCCACATAAGTGTCTAATACTAAAAAAAGAAACAACCCAAAAAAACCACCACACAACCAAGCCAACACAAAAATAACAAAACAAAAACTGGGAGAGCTATCACAACAGTGAAAGCCATTTAACAACAGCTCTAAGTTTTACTGACTTCTCCCCATTTGCAGGCTAAATGCTGCCTAAGTCAATTGCTGTTACATTGTGAAGTGTTTCAAAAGATCTTTATCAAGGCTTTTTTTCTGAAATGAGATTATAACTTTGCTCTCTTAACTGTTCACTGCAATAAAAATTGAAAGATTCATGTGATACATTTTTCCTTGACAAATTCAAAACACATTTTTAGAGAAGCATGTTTGTAAAATCTTCAGCTTTAAAAAGTCAATTTGCACAACTTTTCACAGTATTTTTCCTACCTAATAAACTGCATTCTAGTGAATATGCTAGCCAAATCAAATACTTTACAGAAGCCTGAAAATTAAAAATCTCATAGAAACTCTATAAACTTCAAGTTTTATTTTCACTATTAACGTTATTCACCACGCAGAAAAATAATCTCACTAGACATCAATCATACCAGGACAGCATTACTCATTCAAAAAGGGTAGTATTTTATCCATATGTATGAAAGTACATAAACACTGCAAATGCAAAAATACATAAAACTGCACAACCAACACTCCTTTAGATGTACCTGAAAACATCAAAACTTGTTCAACTCTTACATATTTCCCTGATATACAGTAAGATCTCTTGGAAACAGCATAAAAACTCAACGCGATTAGCATAAAACTAGTGATTTTGTTCAGCAATACATTGATAGGCATTACATGCTAAATTTAGAACAGTTTGTCCTTAAGTACATAAGTGTATCTGCAATACCTAATAACGCATAGAAGCAAAGGTGCCTCCTATGTATCTGCAAGAAAGGGGAGGAAGGAAAGAGGGCAGAAATATTAAAGGTCTTCAATTGCAGTTTTAGTTTTTCCACAGGGCTACTAAAAAAACCCAGCTAACTGGATTTTTGGAGAAAGTGAGACTACATCACATTTTATTAGACCGATAAAAATCTAAAGCAAAGGAGCTATAGGTTGTCTTGCATAACCTAAAATAAATCCACAGTTCATGTATATTTGTTTTATCTATTTGCATGTATCAGTTACTGAACTGCTTGTTACTGACTTGACAACGATTAAAATTGCACAGCACAGATTTTATTCATGATGCTCAACCAACTCACAGGATTTACATTCTACAAGAAACTATGTAATAGCCTGATCTAAACCAAGTGCTAAAAATATAGTAATTAGATACAGGCTAGACCCACATATTGTTCTTTGATGCAGATATGCTACAAGCCAAAGCAGAAGCAGCTGCTTATATGCTATTTTGGACAAAGGATTTATTAACCAAATTCAAACCTCATTTCATATCAATTCTAAGGTTCACGTACACATCCTTTGAAATTATGGACTGTCCCTTCATCTCAAATTTGTGTTCAGAAACAGAAATAACGGATTTAGTCCTACTTCAATGAACAGACAAGACGTTCATGATATCAAGTGAATGAACTTTCATCTTTCCCAGTGCTGAGAACAATTAAACAAAAGCTCAAAGTGTTCTGCAATACTGCTCAGTTTGCTTGCTTGGAAAGATGTTCTCTGCTAGCCGATCTGTGCACCTGCTTCAAGAAAACATCAGGTGGAACAGCACTTGCTGAGAATAACCAAGACAGCAGACTGGGCAGTCCCATAGAACAAAAGTAACAGGAGGATCAAACTAATTCTATTCAATTTTTTTTTTCCTCCCACAAAAATAAGAACAAAAAAAACTAAAAAAAAAAACAAACCCCCCACCCAAAACCCAAATAGCTTACAATAAGGCAGGGAAGCACTTTTTCCAGTATAGAAAACAAGAGAGTTGGCATGGGGTTTTGTGTATACCTAGATTTTTCCCTTGTTTTAAACAAACAAAAAACATTCTTAAAAAAAAAATTATTCTTGCCACAAGATTGAACCAATTTTGGAAATTAAGTATTGAGCTGGAATTCAAAGCTAGTTCTTCAAAACCTGATTTAACAATCAAGTATTAACAGATTAAATCTGCTTGAAGTTTCAAAAAATTATTTAGCATTCACTTTTTTAAAAAATACATATATTCTTATATAATGAAATATTTATATCAGCGTGACTTACAAGTGAGTATTCTAGAAGTCAAAAGGCAAAGACTTTTGGCTCCTTTCTACCTGGAACTTGTTCAAATTGGAGAAGTACTTCAATTCTGTCTTCTGGTCCTTCCACACTAAAATATTTTAAGCAAAAAATCAAGAAAAAACAGCAAGTTTATCTTTAAGTTTATTAATTCAGGATAATTTGATACTTATTACCTGTTCAGCCGTGCATTTGAAATTGGTAAAAATCAAGAAACCTAAGTTTAAGCTCATCTTCAATTCCCTTAATTGTAACAGTTTAAGTGTACAGCCTCTAGGCAATGTATTAAATCTCTCTCAGGTGTATTTCAGCAGCTCACACTGCACAGCTTCAGCTGCTAGGATGTTGCATTTATATGCACTCCGTTTTCCATACTTCATTACATCCTGACCATCTTTGGCATACATGGGATTATAAAAGCACTTACAGAAAGACTTGTTTACATTCAACATTCACCTTACAGCTCAACTTTATAGAAATTATTAACTGTCCTGCTCATCTCAATACCTAGCCTGATCACTTTATTATGGTATGAATTTGTTCTGCTGACACAGATTTACCTAGTTTTCACTCACATCCCCAGGCATTCCTCCTGACCCATCCTTATGCCTTTGATTCTATTTCGGAAGCCAGATACTAAGCTTTACCCAGCTGAAAGTTACCAAAAACAAAAAATTTCTTGCTGGACCAGGGAAGCAACTCTGGTCACAGTCATATAAACAGAGCCAACACAGAGCATGTAGCAAGAACAAACAGCTGGGCACCAGGGAAAGAACCTGATTTCCTGTTGCAGCAGCAGCACAGGCTGTCACTGGTTTTGAAGTTATTTGCCTTATCACTGTGAGCAGAAGTGGCAACAAGCTTCTGAGCTAGTTTAATGAGTTACAAGATGTTATGCTCACAAAGGGAGTAAGCAAGTAAACATACAACACAAGATACTTTTCAGAAAGTCTAAGACCCTGAAAGACAAGCAAAAAGATGATTTCATTGTTTACGTGTATGTGGTAAGCACACAAGTAAGAGATTAGATTTTTTGCATTTGGGAACATAAATCAAGCCCATTTAGTATCACTGAAACCTCACTGTACACGTCACACGATTGAACAGTTTGTAAGTAGTTATAATGTAGGTAGAGAGGATTAAGTAGTCCCGAAAGGACTGGTGACACTTCTGCGTAATATTCATTACTCGTTTGAATTATTACCAACTTTAAAGAACACTAACACTGCACAGACATTCTGGAACATCTTCCAATAGCTCATGCACCACATGGGCACCAACTGCTGTCTAGCAGAGACCACTAAAGCACTGAACAACACAGCACAGTCAGCTGCTTCTGCAATGAGCTGCTGTGTGAAGAGCACCTTTGGGCCCACTGACTTACATTCCATGTTTCACTTTCCCAATTCTTTAACACACATTATAGGTGACAATGTCCTAACTCAAAGAGCATGTTGCATTCAACACGAAGGAACTCCACGTATGCCATACCTCAAAAGAGAATGGATGACAGAAGTAAGAGAAGTGTGGCAGTCCTGAGTTGACTCAGACCATTTCCAGCTTCAACTGAGTACACTCAAGATTTGGCAATCCAATAAAATAATATTACTTTATCATGCAAGAATCACAGGGAATCAATCACACAGATTTTTTTAATAGCTGTCCCCAGGGCTGCATTAGAAGAAAAAACACATTAGCTACAGAAATAGCTGTATGTGAAGTGGGAAAGAGGGGAAGTTCATAGTTACAAATGTAAAGAAAGCTAGGAATAACGAAAGACAGCAGAAAGAACACAGAAACGGGTATAGTGGTAGACCTCAAATATATTTAAAGCTCCTTTATTGTCCTTATAATAACAAACTTAGCAACAGTGCTATCATTCATAAGGTATGATACACTTTGATGGAGTTAACAGTGGCAGAAGATCTATGAATGCTGACAAAAGATCATACCTGAGTGATGATTATTAGCCGTCAAATTAGAAGTCAAAAGGGCTTAGGAGTGCAAACAAGCATGTCCAAATTAGGTTTTGTTCAAGAATTTTAAAAATACAAGTTGGGAGGTTCTAAGTCATGAACTTTTAAGAAGTTCTGAATAATGGGCAAGTTCCAGAAAGCTAGAGAAAACCTGCTATCACATAAGCATTTTAAAAGGGTTAAAGCATTTAAAAGGTTAGTTTACCAAAGAAAGTCAATTAAAATGGAACAAGTAAGATTCCACTTGGGCATAAAAAGTTGATAATTATCATTACATAGGTAAAAAGAAAAATCAATGCAACCAGCTTCTTAACAGCATCCTCTTTTTATGAGGTCACTGTCCTGAGTGATAACAACTACGCTGAAGACCTAAGTTTCAACACAGCATTCAACTTGCTATGACAAGGTATTTGGATTAAGAAACAGAATGATACATGCTCAATCTGATATTACATTTATTTCAAGCTCTCAAAATACAGAGTCAAGAAATATTACAAAGCAGGATGTGTCCACCAAGCTACAACTAAGCCATTTACCATTATTATCAGTGACCTCAAAAAAGATCAGGAATCATGACTGAACTACTGCACAGCCAATTTAAGAAAAAGCCTGAGGAAACAGTAAATAACAGAGAATCCAGTGCTGATAAACCTATTTGGATTGTTTGCCAAAATAGGCACAAGCTAAAGACGCTAATTTGGAATTCACACTGGGCTGCACCAAACCAAAGTTAATTATTCCTATCTCGTGAAGATGGCCCAATATATTAAGTTTGAAGAATACTGAAATGGAGAGGAATACTCAGTTGAATGTGCTCCATGAATTGCAGGATATAAACAAAGTACTATGAGGTAGGCAGCTATAAGGATATATCAGAGAGAGTAGCGTGTTAAGAGACAGCAGGACTAATTAGCCAGCTAGGCAACTAACAGGGTTGTGGTGGACTCTACATCCATTCTTTCTAAACAGGAAGTTTTCTTTGTGGCTATATCAGATTCTAACAGGTATTCGTTCACAGAAATCCTATGGTTTGTCTCTTTCAGGTAAGACCAGATGATTACAAATGGCTCCTTTCTGTATTAAAAATCTATTAATCATTCTTTTGCATTTGTACTATGTACTATTAGCAATTGGATAATCAGACTAATTTAACATTTTGAGAGCAGTAGCAGTTAAAATCTGTTTGCATGAAAGATCATCTCTTTACATGTCTATAGAATGTCAGTGCACAATCCACTGATTAAAAACTGCCTATTCATTAAAGCTATCTCTAAAACACACTCCTGAGGATGTATCCAAAATTACAAAAAAAAAAAAAAAGGTGAGAAAGAATAGGAAGTAAATTCCAAATTTGCAATTAAGTTTACATATCCTGGAGACAACATGAGCAGGGTACATCTCATTACACCTTAAAAAAACACCTGCATCAAATCATTGCATGCATTAAACCAAAAGGCATGACTTCTGGTATAATACACTGTTAGGCCATGTATTTATTTGGTTTGCATGGCAAGGTTTTGGTAGCCAGGAGGAGCGCTACAGGGGTGGATTCTGTGAGAAGCTGGTAGAAGATTCCCCCATGTCCAATGGAGCCAATGTCAGGTGGCTCCAAGATGGACCCACCACTGGCCAAGGGTGAGCCTGTCAGCAACAGTAGCAGCGCCTCTCTCATATTTAAGAAGGGGGGGGAAAACTACTGTGCAACAGCAGTTGAAACAGAGAAGTGAGAACATGCATGAGCAACAGCCCTGCAGACACCCAGGTCGGTGCAGGAGGAGGGAGAGGAGGTGGTCCAGGCTCCGAAGCCAAGATTCCCCTGTAGCCCATGGAGGCTAACAGTGGAGCAGTTATCCACCTGCAGCCCATGGAGAACTCCACACCGGAGCAGGTGGATGCCCAAAGGAGGCTGTGACCCCATGGGAAGCCCACGCTGGAGCAGGCTCCTCACAGGACCTGTGGACCCATGGAAAGAGGGGCCCGTGCTGGAGCAGGTTTGCTGGCAGGACTTGTGACTCCATGGGGGACCCACATTGGGGCAGCCTGTTCCTGAAGGACAGCATCCCATGGAAGGGGCCCACGCTGCAGCAGTTTATGAAGAACTGCAGCCTGTGGGAAGGACTCACACTGGCAAAGTTCATGGAGAACTGTCTCCTGTGGGAGGGAGCCCACACTGGAGCAGGGGAAGGGTGTGAGGAATCTTCCCCCTGATGAGGAAGGAGTGGCACAGACAAATGCAGAGACAACAGTGTGATGAACTGACTGCAACCCCCATTTGATGTCCCCCTGCCGCTCAGAGCTCAGTCAATACACACCTTTTGTTGTTACAATCACCAGCTGGCAATGCATCAGCCTGATATGTGGGGGAGATTAACTTACTATCACACATAAAAATCAGATTTATGAGTCTTATTTGTGCTACTCATGTACAAAGACAATAATAAGACAGAAAGAATATCACACTTCTGCAAAAAGATACTTCACAATGAGGATTACAAGAACAGTCTTTCAGTTTTAATATTAGTAAACAACCCACTACTTCATAATCAAAAGCTAAGAGGTTGCAAGTACATCACAATTCTGTGATACATCATAAATCACAACAGGCATGAGAAGATATTTAAAACACTATTTGTCAACTCCTCTGGGTTCACAGAGTCACTTAAAACCTGTGTGGCACCCATTCTCCAGGCATCTACTATGTCGTATCTGTAAATTTATGTCAAAAGATTACATCAAATCCACCCTTTTTCATTTCAGTAAAACTGTCGGAAAAAAATATTTAATAATAAGATTTGACAGACTGTTCTTATCCTCACTATTTTCGCTGTTGTATTGTAGTCTGGTTTGTTATTCCACTGGTCTAAAGTACATGATAAAAGGCAAAGAAGTTTGTTTAGAATCTTTAGTCTGTAGATGCCTTGGAATTAATTCTTAGCTTACAGCAGAGTCCTACACAACACAAGCAAAAAGGGTTAGTAATATGCATTGGCCCAAAAACAAACAATGGAAAATACATGTTTGCAACACTGTCAAAATATTTACAACGTGTTGTGTAAGTCAGAACAGTTTTTAAATATTTGCATATTCTAAGAAGTTGAACCAAACTACACCACTCAAAGCCTTCGAGACATTTTCTTTTTGCTTCAGAGCTCATTACTGTCCAGAGTTGCAATACCCATGCTAGCTCTATCCCTATTTGCTAATTAGGGCTGGGTACCTTCTCAAATATTGACACATCCTGTCCACCAAGATTCACAGGACTCTACCAATGCACACCAGTTCACAGTGGCCCAAGCAGAATCACTCATACTTCAAGGAGCACGTATCAAGGTAGACTCTAGACCAAAACCATTAGAGAAATTTTGACTGTTCCCTTCCCCCAAGGCAAGGTACCTTGCAGGATAGCACATAAAGGAACAACATTCAAGTCTCATGACAAATTCAACCATGACTGTAGGCTGTAAACCAACCCCAGGATACAACAGCCTTTTTCCTACCAACTACAGGTTATTCTCTACCAACTACAGGTTATTCTTCTCAACCCCAGTGAGCCAACCAGCCAGGTAACATTCACATTAAGTACACCATTCTATTCAACCACAGACTCAGACCACTTAGTAGCTTGGTTTATCTCAATACAGTTACATCACTGTTATTTCCTGCTTTCTTCTTTTTCATGTCCTGAGAACAATTCATCGTCACATTAAGTCAAGCCAAAAATCGGTAACTAGGTTTATTTGAAAGGAACAACATCACTTCTTGAGGTTTTATGGATTAAGATAATTTGAATTAAATCCTATGTTACAAAAAAAGTTCTTCATCTCACAGACTAGTCTTCAATTCAAGCACTAGAGACTCCACTCTAGGTCTCAGGCAATGAGGAAGTCATTCAATCTTAGAATTTCTTTTAAAAAGCAGAGACCCCAAGAACCAACAAACCATTACTTCCAATGTATTAGTTTACATGCATGTTTAAACAAATTTATTTTTAAAAAACCTTCAATCTGCATCTACCGTTCTCCTGTCTTATCATATGAGAAGATGCAACTTTTTCTGGGACCTGCTGCTCCCACATAGAGAAAACTGCATGGTCTCAGAAGCAGAAAGCTACCTTTTAGCTAATTTGTATTACTCCCAGAGATTCATACAAGCACAGGCAATTCTTAGCTAGCAGCACCACTAAGCATTTTATCCTCTGCCAAAATCAGAAGTCTCTTGTCCTGCATTTACAGGCTACCAGTTCAAGTCACAGTAACCTTTAGGCTCATTTTAACCACAATCAGGGAAGCACAGACCTGTCATAAGGACATGAGTAGCTCAGCTCTACAGAAGGAAAAGGTACCCAATAAGCTAAATAAGCAGAATGCAAGAACAAAATTTCTCATGCCTAACACTAAATCACCCAAACACATCACCTGGTAAAAATAACAGGTTCAGAATTGTTTTTCAAACTGATTTTCAGACCAACATTCAAGTGCCCCAACACAACAATAAAAAGCAGACATCCACCCGTTAGAAAAATGTATCATCTAGGTATTTTCTGTAAGTATTACTTACAAACATTCATAGATCAAAATGTTGCACAGAGTATCACTGCAAAGTCAGAAAGCCATATTAGTATAATGGTATTTCAAATACTAAAGGAATATAAGAAAAAATTAGGAACATACAATAAACACTACAAAGTAAAATGAAGGTTTTGTTGCAGAGGTGACTTGTGGAATACAGAAACTTTCACAAACCTGTGACAGTTTAAAAAAAAAGTTAAAGAACACTTAAGACCATCCACAAAGATGCACACAGCTAACAGCAAGTCCAGCAATCATAAATGCTATCTAATTTGTCACCTCAATATTAAACTACTGCATCTGCTTGCAGTACACTCTTCAAAATGAAAAAAAAAAAATCAGTAAAAAAAATACTCCAAAACAGTTTTGCCCATCAATCATTGATAAACTATTTCATCGCTAACTACAACTGTGCTATCCTTTTAACACTGATCTTGTTGCTTGATGTGTGGTATGCAGTTTAACATCCAGGGCCATTTTTAACTTTTATTCTAATATGGCACTGCACAACACTCAGACCCTGAGCCAAAGAAACCAACTCTAGAACTGTAAACTATGTACACAAGGGGAGTCTGGGGCACTTGAACACTGAACAGCCACGCCAAGGTTAGCACTACAGAGGATGAGGTAGCCCCTGCACTCTGCTCCTGCTTACCATACCTAAGCTGTGGTATAGTATGAGCAGAGATCTCTAAAATGATGCTGCATCATGCTAGTTAGACATGCCCCGTGTACTAATACACGGTACTGTTTAATCTGATTCAGCCATAATTGGCAGAATATAACTCTACCATCTTTGAAGGCAAACTGCAAGTTTGACAAAATATAATTTCAGGCAGGTACTACCCTGCAGTGCTAATACCCTTACTAGTTAAAAAACACAATTAAGAAGTTTTGCCCATCTGAAATACAGTTAGCTAACTTAGTCACCTCTCACCTTTAAGCAGAAATACAAGTCTTTCCCCTGTTGCCCCCCACCCAACCCAAGAAAGCAATGAACCAATATTTTTCTGTTGGTCTCATCACAGCCATACAAGAATGATCTTTCTGTTGCACTAAAATCAGAATGAAAACTTAGCTGCTTACATAACGCAGTCTTCACTATGACTATTATAATAACGCACTGTTAATATTTTTACCCTTCCAAAGTTGTGGAAAGGTTTTGCCTTTAGAGAAGGGCTGAACAAACTCTGGAATTAAATCCAAATTAGCAGAAGGGCGAAAATCCCCCCTACAGCAAGAGAAAACAGCTTTATGGCAAGCTTTCAAGCAGTCTGTTGTGAGGTGGTCGAGTGCAACGCAAGAAAACAAGTGTCTAGCACGTCTGAAGGCTCGTTTTTTACCCCAGTGTGGGTCGCATAAAAATGATCAAACTTACTGAAATAAGTACAGGAAACGTGAACAGTGGTGTACTTGTTTTAAATTGTCTTAACTAACCTACAGTTTTGATCAAGAATGGCTACCAAGAAAACTGAACATTTAAACGGTAAGATTACATTTAGTTTTCAAGCGTTTGGTTTACAAATGCCAGCACATGCCACTCACACCTTTCTGGCTCCCTTTACTGCCAGGGCAAAAGGATGGAGGAGGCTCAGACAACCGAGTCTACCAGCTACTGAGTCACTCCAACCAGAGACTGCCAGGCAGCTGGGAAAGATGGGTACTGCGAGCCAGGCAGACACTAAATACCCAGTCCCCCTCCAGCCAGGTAGCTTCGATGCACATAAAGAGGCTTCTGTCCCTCACACTGCCGCTCCAGCCTGGGAGGTGAGCAGACTTGCCGCGAGCCAAAAAAGGGAAAGTCAGGAGAGAAGGCGGCAATGGCAGGACCAAGAAGCCCGACAGAGCTGGGTCACTGCCCGTCCTCGGGAGGCTGCGAGCCGGCTAAACCGCCCCCTCCCCGGCAGTAACACCCCCTCCCCACCGCACCAGCATCGCTACCTGCCGCCACCCAGGCCGGCCAGATCTCAAAGCCGGGAGGAAAACCGCAAACGCTCGCCTTCAGGTCTCCCTCCTCGCCCCCTTTCCCTCCCTGCCCAAAACCAAAGCCGTCACCACCCCCGAGCGGGTCACTAAACTTCCCCGAGCAGCCAGCTCTCCCCTCCTACAGGAACCGAGCCTCCCGCAGCCAGTGTCGTCATCCCCCGCCAGCCCCGGCCCTGCCCTTCCCCGCCGGGCGCCGTGCAAGGAGAGCTTCACCTTCCCCGCGCCCGCCGGGCCGGGCGGCACCGCAGCACAGCGGGGGACGGCAGGCCCGCGCCCCGGCCCCCGCTCCCAGCCCTCCGCCCGCCGCCCCTCCGCGCCGCCGCCGCGCCTCGGCGCTGTCACGCCCGCCCGCCCGCCGCCTCACCGCTGGGGCACCGAGCCCCACCGGCACCCAACGGGGCCCGCACGGCACGGCACCCGCCCCGCCCCGCGCGGCCTGACCCCGCCACGGGGCACGGGCAGCGCCGGCCCAGGCGCGACGGCTGGAACAGCCGCGCTCCCCGCGCCCGCCGGCGGGACCCCGCCGCCCGCCGTTCAGCGCCGCCCCCCCCCCCCCCCAACCCGAAAAGGCTCCGACGGGGATCTCAGCCCCGGCCTCCACCTCAAGCCTCTCCCTGGGGGTAGGGCCGCCCTCACCTGAAGTGCCGGGGAGCGCCCGTCTCCTGTGCCCGCCGGCAGCGAAGGAGAGAGGGGACTGATGAGACGGCGAGAGAGCGCGGAGGAACGCGAGCCGAGCCCAGCGCCCCGCTCGCCACCGCACCGACTGCCGCCCTCCCGCCTCCCCCGCCCCTCCGATTGGCGGACGCCCAGCCGCCTCCCGATTGGGAGAGGGCGAAGACCAGGCTCCCGCCCCTCCGCCTCCCATTGGCTCTCCGCCTCTGCCAGTTAACGCAGCTTCCTAGTCCAGGCTGGAAGGGGCGGCGGGGGCAAAGGTAGCTGGTGGGTGGCGGGGGCGCGGGGCGGCGGTGCCCGTCGGAGGCCGTTAGCGCCGCGCGTCTGCCCGCGGCAGAGCCCCGGTTCGGGGGCTTCGGCCCCTGCGGCGCGGCGGGGCCAGCGACTACCCCCCCGCGGCTGCCCCGCCCGGCCTGCCCAGGGAGCAGCCGCCGTGTGCGGGGTCGGAACCGCTGACAGGAACGCGGCGGGGCGCGACGTGAATGAAAACATCGCATCTACGTCCCGCTTCCACGGCGGGGGGCCGTGACGGAGCAGAGGGTTTTGTTCCCCGCGGCGCGCTTTGGCGGGGCAGAGGGACCCCGAAAAGCGAGACGGGCTCTGTGCGCCCGGCGGCAGCGAGGGGCCGGGTGCCCCCGCGGGTCCCGCCGCCGTTCGGCCTCGCCCCGGCCGCAGCCGCGCCGAGCTGGGGGCTGGGGGCGCCGCGGGGCCCGCGGGCTCGGCTGCCAGCGGCACTGCACACGGGCGGCTCAAGGGCAGCGGCACCTCTGCAGCCGCACTGCTGCTGTGGTTAAACCTCCGTGCGCCGTACCGGAGCGGTTTCGGGCAGAACTGGCCCCCCCGCCCTCGCCGGTCTTTCAGACTTATTTGTTTTAGGCGTAGGATCGTTTCACGTTCCCAGCAGCAGCCATCTCGGTAACCTTACTTGGTCCCTTCAAGCCTTTGCCTCGTCCCCTACCAATGTCAGCATTTCCCTCCCCAGCTGCTCGCCGGCCTCCGGCGTTGTCCCGGCGGACAGCCCGGTTAGAGGGCAGCGGGAGCTCTGGATTGCTGGATCGGGCTGCAGAGCAATCCCGAGCAGAACTTTCCTCTTGGCCACGTTTCTTATGCAAGCCTGCGTATCATCGGGAGAGACGCCAAGTTTTCCTGTGCTCCATCGCTAAGTGCGTGACTCATTAACTTAAGGAGTTTTAAGTTCGCTGGGAATTCAGATTAGTTCTGTAGGACTGGAAGCCCGTAGCACTGGGGTGAATTTTACCTTCTGAAGAAACGGCCTTAAAAAATTGATTTGAATTAATTGCAGTTAACATTACTGGGAAATTTGGTCAGGTTGATAAGCTTCCTCAGATGGAATGTGATTTCTCCCTTCCCTAATCTCCTTTTCTTCTCTCTCCTGTCTTGAAAGTTAAAAGTTCACGTTTGAGAGGAGAAATGTTGAAATGTATTGTTTCTTCTCTCACTTCTGACCACAGATGTGCTTTAGTTTTCCACACAGTCTGTCTCATTAAGTAGGAGATCAGGCTTTGCACAAACCAGCTCTCTTTGCAGGAGATTACAAGTGATATATATAATTGTAAATACAGCTCTTTCTGTATGGACACGAATCAAACTTCCGTTTTGCCTAGAGCATTGTCAGTGCTGGAAATCCTCACTGCCAGAACACTTAGACTTTCTTCAACCTCAACATCAAAACAGTCATTCTTCTCTTTGTATGGTCAAATAATGCTCAAACTTGTTCAAAGATTGAAGAAACAGAACAGGAATTCAGTGTAAGTCAGCACTCCCTGGTAGAACGAAGTTCATACTGTGATGAACGGGAGTTCCGTTTTTGTTGAGGACAGAAGTTCAACCTACAGCCGGTGGTGAGCTGACACAAAAAAAAAAAAAAAAAAAAAAAAAAAGCCCAACTATTCCACACAGTGTTGATTGGATACGTCCTTGTGCCCCAAAAATCACTTCACTGTGCACAAAAATGGTGCCAATCACATACATGCTACCACCTGTGAAAATCAGGGCTCACATTCTTGTGTTAGGCCAGTACGGGGGCAATGACTGTAAACAAAGCAAGAGATGTGCAGTCACGCCCACAGTCTGGTTGCAAAAACTATTGGTCTTTTAATAATAAGGAAGATAGTGCCTTATTCTTTAAGCTATTCCTATGCACGGACTTCGCTGGGCCCTGTTCTGCTTGCATATTTTATATATATTAATTATAGTGTGTTTGTGTATACATTGTATACCTTTTACTACTATATTTACATAAATTTTACCATATTTACATATCTATATTTACTATACTATATAAATTTTTTAATATATATACACACACACATATAAGTACAGTAAATTTAGCCCTTGTGTCATAGCACAAAGGCAGTGGTGGTGTTCTGGGAGTCCTCTTCGTATGGAACTTGAACTGGTTCTGCCCTTCCAAGGGGATGGAGAGTGATCAGAAATGAGCAATTTACACAGCATTTTGGTACTAACAACTGGATTCAGATTTTAATACAACTTGAAAAGTAACAATTGTGTTTTCCAACTTTTCACTTAAACATCTTCATTAACATATTGATGAATGCCATGAAACATCTTTATAAATGCTATGAAATTACAGTTTTAAACATAAAAAGGTAAAGGCAGGACTATCAATTGGAAGAAAGGAAATTCACCAAAAGGAAATTTATATGAACATTTTAGTTTAATAGCTGGAGGTTTCTCAACTCACCACTTCAGGAAATAGTGTTTTCAGGCTGCTGAACATTCTCCTCTGGTTGCAAGATGTTTCATGTGCTTTTTACATTTAGATGAAAAACGCTTAGACACCTTTGAAAGACAGTAAGACAATAACAGCTGTTACAATTTTAAAAATACATATTTATTTCTAATTTTTTTCCCCCTTTTCCAAGTGTACCGTTTGAAACAATTCTGAAGCAACATTATTAGTCTTGTCTTAGTCTACTTTTTGGATCAACATGATTTATCTTCCTGTTAATTACCTCTGTACATGAAGGCAGAATTTGTCTGCATTGGGGTTAATACACATGCTGGTGCAGTAATTTGACTTTGTTACTTATAGTAACACAGTTTAATGTATGTGTAAATACACACAGGCTTGAGGCCACATGCACTGAATACATACATATACGTACTTGAAAAACTGCTTGGGGAAATACACCTCAGTGGTTAATAAAGTACTATTTTTTCAATTTATAGAATGTAAATTATCTTTATGCATATTCATACACTGAGTTTTTCTTGCAGTGAATTATAAGAGATTACCGGTTTAATTATATCTATCATCAGTTACGCACGCTCCCAGCATGATGACACGATTATGATGCCATAAATAATTTACCGATATAGTGAATCATACTTTAAACATTTTAATCATTTTGATTTTAGTATTTTGATTTTTTTTCCTAAGTATTAAAATTCTCAGTTCTCTGAACATTTTCTGTTATGTTCTGAGTGTGACATCCTGGGAAAGATCATCTCAGTCTTTTTTCTTGGAAGAAAGGCTAACAGTCTATGCAGCCCCGCTGGTGAGCATTAGACTTAGGAACAGCACAGGACAGGAAGTATCTGGGGAAAAAAAATTAAAAAATCCTCTCTCATTTTAGATAAGTATCCCACGGTTATTTTTACTTTTAACAATCTATTTTTAAATATGCTTCTTGTGTCTTCTGCTGTCCTCAGAAATTCCATGTGTCCTTTTAAGCACTAATACTTTCTCTATAAAGAAATTCTGTCTCAGCTTCACTCAGTGGAAATTTTATTGGTGTTTCTTGACTTCTGCAATAACATTTCAGCATTCTCTTCAGAATGTCTCTCTCTAGCTAAGAAAGCCCAGGTGTTTTATTTATTTATTTATTTACACTTTCAATCTAAATTTAAGTCCTAAACCATATTTTGATTGCAAATGTAATGCCATTAGTGATTATATATGCCAACCAATGACACAGAATTTCAGAATATTAGATTTAATTCAACTCAAATCAATGAATTTCACTGTTTCAGTGCTCAGCTTTCACTGGGAAAGAACTTTTCACGTAAAAGACATGTTCTTGTCTGATGTATTAATTATCTCATTGTTTTTCACATTGATGTTTTAAATCAGTATTTTGTACTGTCCAAAGTTTTCTATTTCACAATTGTCTATGATTATCTCAGATGTGAATGATATGCTTTTAATAGGTACAAAATTTAAGAATAAAGCACAGAAGACTGTCAATGGTAAAGATATCTCTATGTCATTGTAACAATCGGGAAGTTCTGGCTACAGACTGCTTCAAGTATGGAGAGTTTCTTTAAGCTTGCCTAAGATTTGATGGCAACTTAAAGAAAATGGAAAAAATATAGTCTAGCACAAACAACTTCCTAGTATTCAGTAAAAACAGTTTTTTCCAAGATACTCATTCATGTTCCCATTTCCTCTTAAAAATTGAATTTTTAACATAATTATGGCTAAGTCAGCTTTTCCCAACTACACTAATTTATTTTCTGCAGGGAATACAGGAGTAAAGTTTTTGTTTGCTTTTGTTAAAGAACCCTACAGGTTAGCATAACTAGCTATGGACACCAGTGTTATATTTTGATACCTACGCCCCAGACGGCATGGAGCCCTTCCCAGTGACCTGAAGGCTTGAGCGAGCCATTGCAATAAAGCGGGCACAAAACCTAAGCTGTCTTCTGGTTTCTCCACCTAAGTAAACTGAACAGTAAATACTTCAGAAACAGCACTAGTTTATAATGACAGAGTAAAGCCCTTCCTTTACTACAGACAAATGAGCTCTGCCTGACAAGTTCTGCTGATGAAATGCAGGACTATATATCTTCTGTGAAATGTCTATTGTTTTGCGAAGTTTATAGCAGGAAGTGAATCAGGAGACGGGGACATTTTAGGCAGAAGTTCTATTGTAAGGCCAACAGCAACCAAGTAGCTTTAGGGATAATACTGTTTCTTTTATTCTAATTAAGCTCCTAAAGCCATATAAAGAAGCTATTCTGTGGGAATCTTATTAATTCCTTCCATGTCAAAGAATTAATAGGGAGAAAGGTTAGTGCCCAGGAAGAGAGCCCCACTATTCAACCCTAGCAATAAGCTCCTTCTACACTGATGTCATTATAACAATTCCCGTAGCTGTTCAGAGCTTGTCTATTTAATTCTTCATACAATACTGTCATTATGCCAGTGATCACTTGAGCATATGAAGAACAGTATTTTAGGACTGAGACGCACATTTATTTTAGCTCTGCCCAGCAAGTTATTACAGTAGCCACAGTCAGAACTTTTGAGAACTGTTATTTCTGATTTATTTTGCTCCACTGAAAGCCAAAACAGTTTATCCTGCAGTTAGGTACCTGTGGAGGACAACTGGCCTAGGGCCACAGTTAGTTACTAAGAACTAGGAGCTTGTCTGCTTGCAGTCACACAGATTTAAGCCCACTTAAACCCTCTCAGTCAGAGGTAAAACAGTCTTTAATCTTTTGGAGAACTAGGCTTTGGCAAAAAGTGCTACCTCACATTGAATGAGAGCATCTACACGACATCTAACATCTTTTACTATACATGTTAGCATCACACTTCTAGTCAAGTCCCCTTAACTCCCATAGTAGATGCATGCACCAAGTGGCATACACGTCTCTCTGATCACCTCAGCTCCATCTCGTAGCAGAGCATGCCCCAGGCTCTGACCAGCTTGTACACTGCTTTGTACTATTAGTTCTGTCCTACTGCAGTAATAGATTTAGTTAAGGATGCAGGAATGAAAAGTTAAGATTTTATCCCTCAGTAGGCAACTGAAGTTTTCATTTCCAGTTTTTCTTCCTCCTTACCAGATTTTCATCCTTACCTTTCAAGGCCATGTACAAACAAGCACCTCACAGGGTGATATCCACAGACAACTCTCCTCCTCCCCCAGAATTATTACCTTTGACTACTTTTTTTTCCTTGTCTTCCTCCGGTTTCTGAGGCTGCAGGCAAGCTGCTTCATGCACAGAGCAAGCTCTCATTCCAGCTAACACGGAACATGACCCTTTCCTTAATCAAGAACACTCTACTTACCTGAAGCCTCAAGTTCTTCACAGAAAAGGAAGACTTTCTGCTTGCTTACAGGTTTGTTTGGGTTGGTTTGTTACTGATAATCAGAAAGCCAGTATTACTCACCTAGATTTTCACTTTATTTCAGTTTTGGTTCTTAAAAACTCCCTTTGCATATGTAGGTTTTTCATGTATTGAAAGTGAAAATACAGTTAGGCCTTTAAACTTCAACCTCTGCAAAAAGCCTGTTGGAAAAGCAAATGAGGAGAAAGCAGCCTGATGTATCTAATCAGTAGTCTATTGTTTTTAAAAAGAAAGTGGAATGATACCAGGAAGAGAGGGTCTCTATCTGCAGTCTCTTTGACTTCTCGCTCTTTAAAGAAGAACATTGCATTACTGAATTCATGTCTGGGTCAGCAGGATGAAATTACTAGCAATACGATAGTTGGAGATATAACTGCATAAAATAGGACATCAACACTGGAAGTCTAAATTCTAGTTCTGAGATTAAGTACTGCATAGACAAGGACTCCTATCAGAGCTTTTTTCTTTTTTTCTCCTCCCAATTAGTAATACTTCAATATTTTGATTTTGAGGTAGTAATGATAATTTATTAGATATTTTAAAGAGATATTTCATCCTCAAGGGAAGTGTCTGAAATACGATTTTCCAATACTACAGTGGCCAGAGGAAAAGATTTGCTTGTTTCAAACTGATAGCACTGTTAGAAAAAATATTTTCCGTATAAAACACTGCTCTGCAAATACTGTATGTGAACCACAGAATCATAGAATGGTTTGGGTTGGAAAAGACCTTAAAGATCATCTAGTTCCAACCCCTTTGCCATGGGTAGGGACACCTTCCACTAGATCAGGTTGCTCAAAGCCCCATCCAGCCTGGCTTTGAACACTATCTGCCACACACTGGGACAGAAATCCTTATTCTTTGAAACCAATAGTAAGATTTCCACTGATTTAACATGATGACAATTTTTCAGAAGGCAAGACAGGAAGAGATGCATTACTATACTGAGTAGTAGGAGTACAAGCTCAAACAAGTTGACCCTTTCCAAGCCATTAGGAAAAAAACCCCAAAATTAAATAAGAATATTCAGTATTAGTAGTATTACAGGTAGTGCCATTCCTATTCTGACTTGCCAATGTCTGTGTTCTGGAGGCCCCAGTGCAACTCATTGCCTGGCTGAAAAGACACCATTGCCAACACAGAGTACCACCTACCAACAAGTCTGGAAGAACAAGATTATTTAGATGCTACCATAGTTTTTAGTTCATGGTGAAATTACAGCTAAAGAGTATCCCCTGGATTAAGTCTCCAAGGCCTTCTACTGCAATAAATTCTAATAACCCAGACCTGGTTTTGCTTTCACATTAAGCCTTCTCAAAAAGGAGACTGAAAGTTACTGCAGCTCAGTTAGTATGTTAGGACTTCTACATACTCAAAAAGTAACAGTGTGAAGTTGACTTTTTTACCAGAATCTGCATTTCTCAGTATACCTCAGTATTCCCTATAAAGTCCAGCCAGCATAGGCTGCACAAACAGGAATTAAGATAAAGTGAAGGAGTAATCATTCTACTGTAGCCATCCTTGCTAGTGCTACTGTTACGACAGAACAAGAAATTAACTACAAGCAGTGGAAACAAAAGTGTAAGAAAGTGCCATTTTCCTTCTATCAAGAGTATCCTTGTGTTGCTTGTCTGTAAGGAACATGACCACGCTGTAAACAGTATTTACTACAGTCTCATAGTTCCTAAGGCTGTCACCACTTCCTACTTTACCCCCAACAGGCAGCTGGGGGTAAAGCTGGAAGCATCTGCTCACTAAATATCACATCATTAAAACAACACTTAATATCTGACCACATATCCCCTTAAGAGTAGCTTAATTGTCCAGGTTCAAACATACAAGCAAGACTCATACTTGGGAACTGGGGAAGGAAAAAAAAAAAAAAAAGCCAAACCAAACACAAAACCCCAACAAC
This sequence comes from Falco cherrug, assembly GCF_023634085.1. Taxonomy (NCBI): domain Eukaryota; kingdom Metazoa; phylum Chordata; class Aves; order Falconiformes; family Falconidae; genus Falco; species Falco cherrug. The sequence goes on along the minus strand of NC_073701.1, from coordinate 16,233,870 downwards.
TATGAATCCTGAAATTCAGATGAGCTTTAATACCCCGCAGTAATCATCTTTTCTCAGCTGTATTTCAAGAGCCAACTTGAGTATGCTTTTGTAGAGTCCAGTGAGAAGATTGAGGTCTGAAGACACGAGAGTCAGTTGGATTTTTGTCCTTACTTTAATGGAACATAGAAGATTAATAAAGATGAGGATTACACTTGGAGTGACTCATTCTGTCTACATGCAATACATCCTTTACTGCAAGGATGAATCCCAGATCCTGTGTAAGGATATTGGTCAGCCCAGCCCACGTCTGCCCTCCCTCCCCCCCCAGCCCAAACTGCTCTTGCCAGATTGTGTTCAGACTTGAGAGTCATCAGCACCAACTGTCCCAAAGACTCCAGTCTGCAAGCAGCTGCCCTCTTCTAGGAGGACTTTCAAAAGCAGGAAAAGGACTGACATTTTCGGTGGTGCAGGTGGTCTGGTTTACGTGTTCAAGGAACTCAAAACTTTTGGGAGAGGTGAAGTTTACTTTGCATGCACTTCAGTGGCCTGCCACGTAGGAGGGTAAAGCACGTAGCCTGCTGTGGCAGGCAGATGGAGTATTGCTGCACTAGTGGCATCCAGATTAGGCTGTATTATGGTTACGTGGACATTTGCAACTTGCAGCCTCCTTCATCTTTCTCTCTGCAGTACTACACCATCAAAAAAATAAAAAAAAAAAAGGGAGGAGGGGGAAGGAGAATAAAGACAACCAGAACTGCATATTGACATTTATAAATAATCACCCAATAATGGGTAGAAAAGCAAGTGGAAGCAACAGCCAATCACAGACCCAACCAGTTTATTTATATGCTATGCTGTTAGAAGACTGAAATACCTATTTTTAACTTTTGCTTTATACATTTTAGTAGCTAATCTTCACAACTGTTGTTATCATCGCTACCAGAAATAGCTTACCGCGTGCAATAATATTTTTGTTGTAGTGCATACAAAATATACAAAAATATACAGATACCGTACTTATATACAGGCATCAACACATGAAGAGGTTCTGGTGCAAATAAGGATTTACCATTGGCTTCAAGCAATGAGATTTATTACAGTGTGTAGTTGTTCTGCCTGTTTTTCCACAGACATGCATTATCTTGAAATAAAAATTAATGGCTAATGAAATAATGCATCAATATACCATGTGGAACACTCCCTCAGTCCATGAAACTTTCTACCTTTAAAGAGTTAGCAGCTCAAAACACTTGAAGGAAATTAAAAAAAAACAAACAACAAACAAAACCCCTCCATATAGAAAAAGTTGCTTTTCAGTTTCTTAATATTGGTTATAAATCATTAGCTGCATTAACTGACAATAGCCTCGAGTCCACGTATTGCTATTTTTTCTAAGTTGATCTTTTACTAACAAGAATCTGAAGTGTCATTGTGACAATACTAACACTCACCACTACCAGCCTTTTACAGAATCCACAGCTCATTTATTATAGGAAGAGCTACGGACAGGCTACTATAGGAAATACATTAAATCCAGAAAAGCAAAGGGTTTCTTTCAGGATGCATGTTTTGAGTTGTCATCTTTATAAAGAAAATTCTTAATCATTACTGAGAGAATATTAGTTTATACAAAGTGTATATATACACAAAATAAATATATATACATCCAAACTATATATATTATTGTAATAATCATCAAGTCAGTGTATATGTAGTACAGTTCCTGGTTTTAGAGTGTTTGTTTCACCTCTTCTCAAAAGCTGTATTGTCCTCTTTTAATATTTCCCACATGCAATGTAGCAAAATAGAGGAATTTATTAAAAAACTGCATTTTTGTTCACGATGTCCTCCTACCAAGAGTGCAGCTGTTTTTTCTGTTGTCACTTCCATGTGGTTAGTACGGGCTTTCCAGAATCTCTTGCACGATTTCCTTTTACTCCCGTGGATTGCCCAGAACGACTTCGCAAGTCACGATCAGGCCCATCACTTTGTGCCATCTCTTCATCATATCTGAAAACAAGATAACCCGTTCAATGCCTTGTCCTGCTATTTAATACACAAATAAAAGTGGGTCCTCTATATTATATTTTGCTTAATATTTAGCACCGAAATTTAATGCAAGCTGTTCAACACTTTGGTTTACACATGCATAGTTTGACATGCAGCTATTATTCAAGGAAATATATTACCACATGATGTTACAATACAGATCAACTGAAATATCTTCAGCTGCTTTTTAAAAGAAACAAATCATACAACCATAAAATCATTTAGGTTGGAAAAAACTTTTGAGATCGAGTCCAACCATTAACGCAGCACTGCCAAGTCCACCAGTAAACCACGTCCCTAAGCACTGCATCTACTGTTTTTTAAATACCTCCAGGGATGGTGATTTTACCACCTCCCTGGGCAGCTTGTTCCAATGCTTGACCACCCTTTCAGTGGAGAAATTTTCCCTAACATCCAATCTAAATTTCGCCTAGTGTAACTTGAGGCTGTTTCCTCTTGTTCTGTTGCTGGTTATCTGGGAGAAGAGACTTACCCACACCTGCCTACAACCTCCTCTCAGGTAGTTGTAGGCAGCAATAAGGTCCCCTCTGAGTCTCCTCTTCTCCAGGCTAAAGAACTCCAGTTCCCTCAGCTGCTACTCTTAAGACTTGTGCTTTAGACCCTCCACCAGCTTTGTTGCCTTTCTCTGGACACACTCCGGCACCTCTATGTCCCTCTTGAAGTGAGGGGCCCATCTGGCAGCTTTGGTCAAACTCCTGAGTCTGTAAAATTTTAAGGTTGCGAAATTTCCCAAGTACTTCTGTATTTCTCCTCACTGCATAGGTCTGTTGTTAAGCAGGAACATCAGACTGCTGGCAGTTTAATAAAGTCTTAAGCTATTGCTTCAAACAGACGATTGTTAGTTGCAATGTTAAAAACCTCCACTGTTGCATCAGAAAGCAAGCAGGGAAAGAATGAGGTGAACAAACACCAGTGTGCTTAAATTAAATGCATTTGATGACATGTATTTTGTAACACTTAACCACAGTGAAAAGTAGTTCTTGAAATATCTAAACCCATTATGGCCTCAGATAACCTCAGTATATACTTACCTCTCAGCTGCTGTGCAAATTCCAAGCAGAAATTTGCTATAGATGCATAATTATAATTATCAAAAGATAATACTACAATATTTTGTAGAACAGTCATAATACTTACACTATTGTATACGTATTTGCAGCTACTGTGTATAAAACATTCATTAAAACTTAAATCATAATTCCGACAACACATATTTAACTGCCTCTACTAGCATATAGAAAGAGTATTTAAGATCAGTATGAACTAGTGGATCAACTATGTACATGACCACATTCCTGACACACTGAACAATTGTATCACTACTGCTAGAGTACCTATCCCAACATTTTCTCAAAAAATATGAGAAACTGTATCATCAATATAGTATTTAAATCAGTGTTCCTCTGCATAAGACCAATCAATCCTAGATAAATCCTTCAGACACTCCAGTATAAAGATCTCAGTCTCCTTAATTTCTCTTTGTAACACAGCTTGGGGAATTTAAAAATTTTCTCTCCGTTCATAGAAATTATGCTTCTTGGCTTCTGTAATTCATGGATGTAATAATAATGAGTTATCAGATATTTTTTATCAAATAGCTATTGTATCTATTTAATTACCATCTATATATTACACTCATTATACTTAAATGTCCTACAAGTATAAGACAAACACTCTCTTTGCCTCTAAACCTCAAATCTAGCTGCTGGAAGCTCTGAAGGTGCAGGCAGGGGCTTATCAGACAAGTAACACTCCCTCTGGAGATGAGACAAGACAACTCTGCTTTAATGCACTCCCCATCTCAAACACTGCTGTTGCAGCTCCAAAAAAATGAAGTGGTACTTGGTGCCCATTTTTCACATAAGCATGAAGTTCAACTTAGCTCTATGGTCTACATTACCTATTAAAAAAAGTGAAGTGACTGAAAAGCATTTGCCTTTATATTGAACACTGAAAAAACTTACAAGACTTCGTAATTGCCAAGAACCTCTTTTGGTGGAGATTTATTCCATTTACAGTCTGGAATTTCCCCATTAGGCACAGCGATGTTAAGTGTGTCATTAATAAGATTGTATTTCAAGATGCGATCATTAGCAGTACTGGAAGTAAGAGAAGGGGAAGCATTAACCTAGAAAAGAAAAAAAAAAAAAAGTCAGCATCAATTTTTTGAGGGGTATGTAGTTCTCCAAACAGCATGTGTGATGACTATATGTACTATCTGGGAAATTAAGACTTAGTGTCTCAAAGCATATCTTTCAGTTCTTCAGACACTGGAAGGAATTCCCCACTGGGCATTTTTTGTTTTACTTAAAACAAAAAGCACCACACCACTGTCTGACTGCAGCGTCAGCCTGAAGATTTTCGTTGAGACCGGATTCACCAGACAAATGACAGATAATCAGACAAGACACAGATTTTTGTTTAACTTTCTAAGCTTACATGGATACAAACTCCATAAATTTCAGTGCTTACAGTTTGCCTAGTTCACTCCAACAGCTGTTACATCTAGGAGTCTGTGGGTTTCTTCTAGGTAAAAAGCTTCTATTTATGTTTTTAATCAGAGTTCTACCGTTAAACTGTCAGCTAGAGAAACATGTATGTGCTCTTATTCAAAGCACTACAATGCACCTTGTTTTAATTAAAACTGGGGTTCATTTAATGTATCTCTTGTGTTCCACATTTATTATGGAGAAGTGGTATCAGAACCATAAGCAGATTTATTTTTTTTATAAATTCCATTTACCTTTGATCTTCCACTTTCAATTAGATTAAGAAGGAAGAGGCCTGGATGAAATTCATGTTGAATGTACAGATTCAAAGTTAAAACACTAAAGAGAAATTTATGTGAAAACCCCCCAAGCCTTCCAAATATCCCAATTATCCTTTGTGTGCCCCTTTTCTTTCCTCTCAAACCGCAACATGAAGGCCGTAATAGCACTTAAAACTTAAGTTTTATATTATGCTCCATCAAGCCAATGCCAACAGCTACTGATACAGTATCTAATAAGGCTGCTAACATTCAGTCTGCCTCTGAAGTCTGATTGTATGGATGCACTGGATTTAAAGGACAAAACAGAAAGCCACAAACAAATAGAAACACCAAACAAACAGGAAACAAAAGCACAAGCTAGCTTGGTCATCACATGGTCTATTTTACTTTCCAACATTTTTCTTAATCCACTTACCTGAGGAACAAAAGATACTGTTTCAAAAGAGGAAAGACTACATTGAAATTTGCTTAAGTTTTACCCTCCGAAATGAGAAGGGAATTTTTTCCCTGTATTTCATGTAACCTTACCTCAATCAGCCACGGTTTAAGCTTGTCATCAATGATAATGTCATATCCGTAACACTCAAAGCAATGTTTATCATTATTCATTACGGGCTAAAAAAACCAAACAAACAAAAGAACAGAACATGCATTAAAATCAACAATTCAGTAAGTATCCCTGATCACACATCTTGTTTGCTAGAAACCACATGTGATTACATTATGAATTATGAAAACAACAGTTTTCAATGTTGTAACTCCGATACAAGCTTGCTAACTAGTAAGTTCAGGACTGCCTGAACTTTTTCCTAGCTGTAAATAAATATTTCAATATGAATGATTGCATTAATGCCATGTACTAAGTTACATTAACTTTCCATTATGCTTCCAGCAGGAAAATAAAAGTGTTTTCATATTTTGCAAAAGAAATAACAATATTTAAACCCTGCATGCATCAGGAGAAATTGGGAAGATTTAAAGTTATGTAACACAGCTTCACATAATTGTGAATTCTTTAAACTTCAGAAAAAGGAGACTTATTCAAAGACGTTTCTTTTATTCTGCTGCTGTAACTATGCAGAAATTTAAGGTCAAATAATCACCAGATACATTTTGTAATTATAATTAGCTCAAGTCAACTATGATCTCAAAAGCCAAGAGAGACCAAGGACCAAGTTGTGCTTAGATGCACATCCTCTAGAGAATCAGTAGTTTTCCAGCATCTGCTGAACTTTTGCAGCATGCACAGTAAGAATTTTTTTCTATGCAAATCTCATCAGATCTTTTAAAGAAACCTTTGTAACAGGTTAGTGAGACTAATAGTTAGTCCCCTAGACTAATAAGGAAAGCTTTTCAGTTTTTCAGAGTGAAAGGAGGAAGAAGTAACAAGCATCTCATTACATTACATTACACTGTCAGAAAGACAGAGGACCAAAACATTTCATGCTCAGTAATTCTCAACACTTTTTCTCTTTCTTTAAAGGTCATACTAACATTTGGGTTAAATCCCTTTTCTTCTTAAACCTGGTTTCAAATACGACTGCACAGCAGAGGCTCAGTCAAGCCATGCCTCCCCGCCTCCCACTGATCCCAGCTTCATGACCTTGTCCTTCCTCGTGCTGATTCTGGTGTTCATCTGGTCCTTCAGTCAAGTGATTCAGCTTATTACACTGGCAGAACACTACCCCATCAATAAAACAAGGTAGTAATTGTCAGTTGGGCGAGTGAGCTGATTCAGCTCATGATGGTGCCAGGACCAACCCACAAGAGATGACAGGACCATGCACTTGGGAACAGGACAACCCTTGGCACCGGTGAACTCTTCAGTTACCCCAGCTGACCCACAGAGTGATACCTGCTCTCTAATCTAATCATGGGATACTACCCAAACACTGGGAAGTCACTGAAGCAGAGGACTGGTTGCTACTTCTCCTTTTTAAAATAAGAGTTGAAGATAACTATCTGACTCGTGTATAAAAGAGGTGAAAGTAAGTTATGTAACTCTGCTGAACTAATAGCCTTATGTTTTCTTTGATGAACTGTCCTCCAGAGCTATTTTTTAAATGACACGTTATTGCTGCAATGACATCACACACCATGGCAGACCTTAATACTATTCACAAGGGCAGTATCAAGTCATATTAGATAGTTCACAGAGTCCTCAAGGAAACAGATTAATTCACTTTTTCAATATGCAGAGGTAGCTCACCCCCCCACACACACACAATTCACATCCACTCAGCACAGAGAAATCAAGAGATAACAGAATTACAGAAATCAGCATCAACACCACCATTCAAACCGCAGGGAGCAGATTTTAGAGGGTTTGATGGCAAGCTCACTTGCATGGTTATGAGAAGCCTGCAGCCGTAACGCTATCGCTGGCAGCATTCCAGGAACTGTACTTACTGCAACAGCCTTCAGGGACTGCACGATTATCCAGTGAATTTCATCAAACAATTTGTTTGTGACTTCCTTTCCGCGGGTGCTCTCCAGATACAGGCGTAAGTTACTCACTGTCCACTTGCCTCCATGGATATGATTGTAATCATCCTGAAGAGTTAAGGAGTTAATTCAGTCTAAGATTTTGAAGTTGTTCAGCAGTTTTGTTTCATTTACAAAAAAGCACCCACTTATACTTACATTCAAGTATTGCTCTAAAAACAAACTCAGAAAATTCTTTTTACTCTATTTTACAGCTTTATGAAAACTTCAGCTTTACTTTGAACTGGTCTCTGTAGAAACAACTGTTTTTATTATAGTGGTATATGTTTATATCACACATTGCAAATCAAATAGTATATCCTTCTTAGAAGAAAAAAGCAACTGGTACTTTGATGGTTTTACCGTTAAATGTTATTTATGATATGGAAATATAAGTTTTAAAATGTGACAGGAAAGAATTGAACTTTTTCCTCCTCTGGGGATAAGGGGAAAATAATTAAGTGAACAATAGCTAAATTTCACTAAAGTTAGCTGTTTAAAAATGCAGCACCTGAAAGTGCTTGTCTGCCTTTATTTATTTAAAATGTGACTTATCTGTTTCCCAAAAGGCAAACACTCTGTCTTCTTAATGGTGCTACTGACAAGTTACATTCAAGAAGACAGTGAAATGACACCTGAATTATTTTTAAAGGTTAATTTTTTCAAGTCATTCAGTATTTTGATATAGGAAAAACACTAAGTGCTACTGAAACAGAACAGGAGAAAAAGGAGGTTAACTTATATTTGTCTTTTCAGAGGCTATCAAGGCTCTGCACTGTATTCTCTTTAAACAGAAAGACAAGAGCAAACTGAGGGTATTCTTACTGATGAAAAGACACATGCTCTTGAATAATTCTCAGGACAAATGCTTTGTCCCTTAAAAAAAGGTTCTAAGCATTTCTAAAAATTAATTATTGTATGCCTGCTAAATTATAAAACACAGAATGCCTAAAGCAGAAAAATTATCAGAGGAACAAAACCTGTCATCTTCTAAGACAAGGTCAGAGAAGCCTCTATCTATTTTTAGGCTTTTTCTACAGCTCTTCCCTTAGTAAATTTGGAAAACCAAACTGTACGAATAAAGACCTGAAACATGGTTCTCAGGACTTGCTGCGTGGAAAAGAATTTCTTGAGACCAGATTCCAGCAAGGGAACAGAGATAAAAATTTCAACCCTCTTTGCATTTCAGAACAAGTACTCAAATCAAAAGAGATTGCAACTGGTTAGAGCTTTACACAATCACAGCTGTTTAATTAAAATACTAAACCAAAGTAGAATATTACAGGCTACACAGAAGATCAGTAACTGAAAATAATTAAGTAGAAGACTTACTATTGTTTTGTTTGTATTACACATGCAGTACACATGCAGAATAATGACTTAGAACTGTATTTTCCAACACAAACATTACAACGGGTATACTGACTTACCCTCTTATTTTACTTTTTCTCTCTCCCCATTAATTTGGAAAGTGTGCCAGTCAATAAAGACATTTTCCCATGAGCTTGTAGGGTGCAAACACACTCTGCGGTCCACATGGGGCTTAGACTAGAGGTTAATAGCTAGAACTTCAAGAGTTTTTCCAGACTTCATCATAATTTTGATAAATTCCTTGACCATTCAAAATAGGTTCTTCTAAAACTGTACAGCCTAAGTGCCCCCAAAGTTACAGACACATTTAAAGCAGAAGGACAGACAGGATGGAGGGAGGGGCTTTACATTAAGCTTCTCTCACTTCTTTCTGCAAAACCCAACAGACATTAGTGGTTCAGAATTTATAAGACTTTTTCAAATACTCTAGTAATGACTCCACATTTTTAAGCTTCTGCTTCTATACCATTTCTATTGTCCTTTCTTCTCTCAAAGTGACCTCACCGCTATTTTACTTCTACTTATATTTGGAAGAAATCTTGAAATCCATTCTTTAAGTGGTAGAGAAGATAAAAGGGTGTGTAACAATGGGATAGGCAACATATCCCCTGCCTCACCTCTTCACTGCTACTGGCCACAGCACCACGATTTATGCTCTAAGTTGTATGGGATCTGCTTTCACCACAACTAATTCTCAGTGTGCCCTGCCAAACCATAATGCATTTGATGCATTTCACAAATCGGCACCTGAGCAAGAAAACATTTGTAGTACTGAAAAGTGCCACATTTTGAGATTTACCCTGGTTTATAACTACCACCATAAGTGACATTTATAATTCACATTGTTGTTTACAGGAATATCCAGGTAAAAACAGTTCTGTTATGCTGCACATCTTACAGAACAGTAACAGACAAGGTGCACATAGCAAGGGTGCAATTTAAGACACATTATATGTATCTTTTGTGTGCGTGTGTGTATACACGTATGAATATATATGCATGAGTGTATGCGTGTATGTACATAACACATTTATTTTCCATACTCTTAAAATAAAATCTATGAAAATAGGAAGTGCAACAATAGAGTTTTAATTACTGTAACAGAGGCATGGTTTATAAATCACAGACATCCGCTAAAAACGCACAAGGGACAGTCATCATCATCAAGTGGATTCCCTGACGAAGCAAGGCTTGGGCAGGGATAGTGTATGCCCATCTGTTCGTGTCACCCCTGACCCACTAGCCTTTCCTTCCACTGGTGAATTTCAGCCTATTTTGACATAAGGAAGTGCTGTCAAAGCTATCAGGTTTCCACATGTCTTATGAACGTCAATGGTAAATTACAGGACAGAACTGTTCTGCAGGCAGAACTCCATCTTTGTCCATTCAAGGGAAAGCCACCAGCTGGCCAGTTAGCAAGCATTTCTCTCCATGACTGCAACTGCACATTCCCTTTCTTACCCACAGAAGGAAGGTGAGGGTGGGTGGGGAAACAGGAAAAAGCTGAATAAGTGCTGGAAATAGAAAAGCTGAATTAATTGCATGGGAGAGAGGGGGAAGGAGAGATCAGGAAGCCACTATTAAAGTGCTATTATAAAATACAAATCCACAGGAACCAGGCTTCATTAATTCCACTGCTCACAGAATCAATTCTTCAGTGAGCATATTAGCATTTAAATGACAGGAGACTTGAAGAAAACCCCTGCTTTCAACTATTGCAAGTCGATACTGAAGATACCAGAGTCTATTTACAGAGCTGCAGCTCATCATCTTGCACACTTTTGATCTACAGTCTTCTAAAATTTATTTGTAAGTTCAAGCCGAAGTATTTTAATTGCAAGATGATGAAGAATATGACAAATAAAACCTTTTTATTCCAAGTTTTTGGGTTAATTTCAGAAAATCAGTCTTGCTACAAAAGAGCACCTAAGAACTCAGTACACTTACCCCATGTTTCTGAATGGCAACATTTGTAAGATGTACAAACATGTTATCCAATTCACTTGTACTTGGTGTATATTTTACTGTGCAAAACCGGCAAAATCCAAGTTTATACCTTAAATGCAAAAAGTCATTAACATGTGTTAAACCCCAATAAGAAATAAGGAAAAGAGCATTCCTAGGATACCATGTACATGTTAAACTTCTTTGTGCAACAAGCGCAACATTATTTTGATTACATTAAACATTGTCTCAGAATAAAATACAAATATATACAATCTTACATGTAACATCTCAGTGGACGATAGGTAGACACTAAAACATATAGGCGAAGATCAAATTTCTTTCCACCAATAAGTAATGGATTGTTGATATAGAGAGAAATCACATAGGCTTCTTTGGAAGACTGAGATACAAACCTGAAAAACACAAATCACGTTCCAGAATGTGACAATTGCACCTATATGATCTGGTAAAGTCTCTTTTTTCTTTAGAAGCAGTCTGTAAATTTTGGATTGATTGAAATCTTGCATCTTTTGCCAAGACATAGAATGCTGTAGTGGTTAATAATACACACTTGGCATCAGATATCACATACCAAAAAAGTTAAAAATACTAAATGGATAAAATAAGATCAATTAACCACTTAAATTCAGTTTTGAAGTTAACAGGGTAGCTGACCGAGTCATTCAAAATGCAGGTATACAAACCAGTCTTTTCCTTGGAAAGCATTTAGAGGTTGGCATGGTTCAGACAAGCAAAGAGTACTTAGTACATTACCTTCATTAGCCAAGGTCTTATACTCCTAAAATATTTGTATTTACACTTGGTGTGCAATTGAAAACCACTGTGAAAAGTTAAGATAACTTTCCGATTGTGACATTCTTCAGATTCCAAATCAAACAGTAAAAAAAAAAAACGCAAAAAACACCCCAAAAACCAACCTCAAGTGATATTCAGCCAGTCACTTTACAACAGGGAAAAAAACTAACACTGGTTGCATGATCGAAACTTTTACTAGTCAGAGAAAAATATAGACTGCTAACCTGTTTCATCCGTTTGGAAGTAGATCACCAACATGAGGTGTATTGTTTTGTGCTCTAAATGGATAACTTAATTTATTTCATATAAATGCATTCTTCCTTTGTACTAATTTAAAAAGTGACTTAATATATATTAAGTAAAATAATTATTGAAATTTCTTAGGTTAAGATTTCTCTGGTTTCCTGTTACTTAATACAATGAAGCAAAACAATTATTTTTGTGCAGTTTTTCCCCCCAACAACACTGAAAGTATTTTAATAAAGAATAGTTAACTGAACAGTTCTTTGTACCTCCTCATATGAAAACAACTCATATTAAAATGTGCTTGAAGGAGGAAGTCAGATAATAACTGAGATTAAATGCAAAACTAACTATATAATGACAAAGCAATAATAATGGAATATTTTTCCCATGCATCACACAATTAGCATGTTGATGTGGTTCACCCGATTACAGAAAGCACAATAAAGGGTTTGGGTTAAGAACTTACGAAGATGTTTTGCTATCTCGAGACCATTTTTTAATTTGGGAGAGTTTATTGATTAAAAATATTCCTTTTCCTTGAGCTTTGCCACAAGGTTTCATAATCCAAGTGCTGGAGGGATTTTTTCTGAATTCTTCAACAAAGAGATTATAATCGGCAGGAAGCATAAAAGTAACAGGAACAAAATCTGAGTTAAAGAAAAAAAAACAGTGCACAATTAGGGACACTGTATCTGAAAAGGCTAGTGACACACAGATTAAAAAAAAATAATTCTGTCTTTTCAGTTTTCCAGTCTGGCATGATCCACCTTCATTAACACTCGTGTTGCTTTTTATCTCATTTAAATTCTAGTTTTAACTTAAACAATTGCAAAATATTGAATGCTGCTAAGATTAATAAATTTTATTTCACATGAATGTTTTCTTCTTCTGTTTATATGCTGTGAAATTAGAGTACCACATACCATTCCAATTTAACTTTATCAAACTTTCTCAATTTCCCATGTCAAGCTTTTACTATTCTGCTAACCACCTTGTCATCCTCTGTGCATGCAAAAATGTGAACATTGATGTTGCTTCCCCTTTGGATGTGATACTTCTTATTTCCATGTACCTCCCATTAGTCATTCTTATTTGCTCCCACGATCAGTATTACCCTGCTTACTGAAATCTAAAGAAAAGGGCTTCTTGCTTTTTATTGTCAGATTATCTTCATTTCCATCCATATAAAACTGCTTCTTTCTTACACAGATGAACAGTGCTTTCACTTCACTTTCCCAAGATGTAAATCAACCCAACAGATCCCCATCTCTGTTTCACTCCAGTGCTTTCTGACCTCCAAAATAACTTTAGTCTCCTCATTCCTGATCTATTGCTGGTTTGGTTTGGGTTTGGTGTTTTGGGCTTTTTTTTGGCAGCAGGTGATGGTGTTTGTTTTGTTTTGCTTTTTATTTTATTTTCTAGCAGTCATTACTTCCCCCAAATTTCTGCTCTGAAGCGTTTGTTCATTCCGTGCTGTCCAGAGCCTTTCTGCAAAAGTTTATTTTAATTTTTGCTCCTATATAATATTTTCAGATAATGGATTTTTCCTTTTGAATTAAAAAAATACCAACCCTGTCTCATTTGACGTTCCAGAGCCCTTTGGTTTCACCACAGTTCTCATTGCAAAGTACCTTAATCCCACAATGTTCCCTCTTCAAAACAATTTAAACCCCCTACCCCAAAATCAGAACAAACCCAACAAAATCCCAACCAACCTCTCCTCCAGACTCCCCCCCGCAACCACAAAAAGCCAAGTTACAAATCTATTTTTGTACTCTTACATTTAAAAACAGTAATTTCATTATCACCTCAGCCAATGTTGCTTCAGCTAATGCTGCACTGTTAAGTTCAGTCATCTTTAAGGACCTTACTACTTACAAAACTAAGTCTAAATATGACTTCCATGCACACAAACAGGATTTGTGCTCCTTCTTGAATTCTGCTGAATACTAGCTAGTACACAGTGGAGGAATTGGGCCTTAGTGCTGTGGTAATGACAGGGAAACAGAAATGTTCAATCTTTTTTGTGTCTAATTTCAACAAATTTAAACAAATGCCCCGAACTATTGGCATCCCCTCTATTCCCTTTTAATTTGTAAAATATTAGCCATTATTCTTCAAAGCAAGGTTTGTGAAGAGCTTTGAAAATACAGTATTTCATATGAAATGTTTACTACTACTATTTTTATCACTTTCTCTACTCTTATGTTTTCTGTACTCTCTAATGGCAGAAGGGAAGGAAAAGGAGAAGACAGAGAGAAAAAGCTGTTAGGTTTGCAGAATACAGCAAAAATTTTAGGTAAAGTGCACTTCATTTAATTGACAGCGACAGAGCGTTTCAAGATAGTCACTTTAATGTTCTAATGCTTCAGAGGCTCAGTGCTCTATGCACAGAAAAGCTAGGTCAATTCCAGGTTACTGACTATGTAAGAAAAAAGATTAATGCTGTAACGAGAACCACATACCCAAATAAATATATTTCCCATTTTCATCCTTTTCTGCAAGAGGACTTCCTTCTTTCTCAAGTTCTTTTCTATACCGCTTGATATTTTTTACCATCAAATCTTTTCTGGTCAGCTCATAGTGGTTTGGGAAATGATTGACAATTTGGTCGTCAGAGAGACGGTAACCAGTTTCCACACTGAAAACATTTCTGATAGTTTGTACACTCATCCTGAAAGCAAAAACAGATGCCAAATGATTTCTCCCAAGAAAAACAATTCAGGAGGACAAAGTTGAAATATTTGTTACATTCACCTCATCTTTTCTCCCTCTCATTTCTCTTTATAGTACAATATTTTACTGCAGTGACAATCCAACGTATCCTAAACTTCTATTAGAAAAACCAATGAAATCCTGCCAGAGGTTATACCAGTCTCTACTACTACTGAAATTGGCACAGAAAGTGAGGAAAGGAAGATGACAACTTGGCCCTACTGGACTGCAGCTTGTTGATAGACAGGTCAAGGCCCAGCAGGGCCTAAAAATGACTGATGTGCACCCAAATGCTACAGAAGCATCCTTCTTACTCTCTGTTACTTCACTCTCTGGAAACCCAGCTTTCCTCTTAAACGAAGCCACAAAAACAACCTCCTACTGACTACCTTGCTATTTGGGTTGTAAAGGACTTTGAATCACTGTTTTCAATTCATATGCTTAGAGATCTTGCTAAAAACACCTGTAAATGCTAGATCAGAGGGCTGAAGTGACAAAGTTATCAAATCCAGTTATATACTTCATTTTTTCACAGAAGATAAGAGCAGGGCCATAGATACGAAGAATTTTCTGTATTAGATGTCTCACACTGGAAATTTATTTCCTGAATGCCACAATCGGCTACATTATCACTTCAGGAGGAAAAAAAAAGAAACAAAACAAAACAACCAGTCACACAACAGTTTCCATGAGTGCCCTGTTCCCCCACTCCCCCCAACCACATTCCAAAAGCATGAGCAGATTACTAGATTCCTACCCATTTAAATAAGTGGTTCACAAAGGGTATAACTGGCAGCACAAACTGCCATTCTGTCGTATTTGAAAGGGACAATTTAAATTGTTTGGTTTACTTGAAGAGTATTGTTTCTGCCAATTAATGGATTACTGCATTCTAGGACAGCATTTCACCATCTTATATTAGACAAATGTCAAATAAAAAGCTAAATTATTTACTCTCATCCTTTCACCATTTTCTTGGTTTAATTGCACAATCACTCTCAGTATTGAAACGCTGAATAATGAGTCTGCATATAAATCATCATGAAGGAGAAGTCAAGTACCGTGCTTAAGCCCTTTGTTACAGGAGCCTAGACTCTGGTAAGAGGGCAAGCCTCCGTGACACTGATAAAAGAATATTTTATCATATATTGGAACTGTGTGCTCTTGGATTATTTCCCTTATGGTGTCAGAAAATTTTAGTAAAAGATATACTGAAAGATTCCCCTCACACCACAAATCCCCTCCAACAGTAAAGGAAAAATTCTGCTTACTACATACAACAAAAAAAGAGAATAAAATCAGGTATCAGATTTCAAAGCAGAAAAACCACTGAGCACAGCCTTTCCCCTAGGCTTTTTACAATTGGTATTCCCAGAAGTGATCGATATCTTGCTAGGTCACTGACTTTCCACTCCCTGACAAAACCTTTGGCAAACTACAAAGATACATGAGATCAGCAGCATGGGAATAGATCCATGCAGATGGGACCTTCTGCCCTGAGGAACCCCAACGACTTTAGCAGGCCTGCACAGATACAGGAATCTACCACTGCAAATCTACACAGTAGGCCAGCAACAGCCTAAGAAATTACAGAAGCAACGAAACAGCGTCACACTCTTAGGAGCACTGCAGTAAATCAGTGGCAATTCCTGCGTCTTTCACTTTTCAATATGCATTTTGTTATATTATTAATGACATTATCCTAAGATATTAAAACACTTCACAAATTTAGAAATCGGTATTTTTAATGTACTTACCAATAAAAATTCCAGTCTTCATTTTCTGCCACCTGAATCCAGCCTCTTTTTTCAAAGTTGTTTATTAGAACAGATTTTTCAATGTCAGTTACCCACTTTACTTTTCCTGCCATTATCCTAAAGCAGAATCAACCTGTTAATAAAGAGAAGTTTAAAGACGTTAAGTTGAAAACAAGAGAATAGAAACCAGGAAAGTCAAAGCAGAAGAAAAGTGGCATCTAAAAAGCACTTTAACATAAATATGATAGAAGTAAATTTAAAATTAAAGGAAAGTAACATCTTAGGTTCAGACTGAAACCTTGCATTTGTCAACTAGACAACTGCAAACAAGAACACTAGTTACAAGGACCTTTAACACTCGCCTTAAATACACTGACAGAAATTACTATCGTACACTTACCAGGTAATGTTTACAAAACCAAGTGAAGAGCACAGACAATTTATTATTTTTAACCAAGACTTAACATGCATATACTTTTTTTGCTTTGTTTTGAAGTAGGAGAGTTCATATGGATCACTTAGTGACTGCAGAAAAAGAAAAAAAAAAAGGAAGAAGAAAAATATTTCCAAGAGAAATCCCTCACATGCTCTGTCAAGATATACCACAAGGAAGGGAACCGAAGTAACATTGCCAACTTTGTGTTATATTCTCTGTGTTACATGCAGCCATGATTTTGTGTACTGCTCTAGATGGGGGAGATATGGATAAACTGGTATCATTAAACCCTTGACAACAGGATTTCCCAAACCTAAGGTTGTCAGAACAGTGCTTACAAGCTGCATTTCAACTCATGACACCTAGATGTCACTTTCTACATTAGATTTCTCACTTGTCCAGATCAGCCTTTCCTGTTAGGATCACACACAACCACGCTGGCTGGAAGCCACCTTAGGAGGTCTCTTGCCCAGCCTCCTGCTCAGTGCAGGGTGAGCTATGGGGTCAGACCAGGTTGCTCTATCCAGCCACCTTTTGAAAACCTCCAAAGACAGAGATAGCACCACTGCTCTGGGTGTCCTGTCTCACTGCTTGACTGTCCTCATGGGGGAAAGTATTTTTTTTCCACGTATTTTTTCATATATTCTGAACCTCTCCCCTTTCAGCTTACGCCTGTTCTCTCTCTCATCCTCCTACCCTTCCCACACTTAAGAGCCTGGATCTGTTTGTTTTATAACCTCCTCATAGGTACAGGCAGGCAGCTGTCATGTGACCCCAGAGCCAACTCTTCTCCAGGCTGAAGAAATACAGTTCCCCCAGCTTCTCCTCACCAGACAAGTTCTTCAGGTCCCTGAACACCTTGATAACCCTCCACTCAACTCACTCCGTCTTGTTCTGGGGGCTCAGATTACTTTTGTCAGTCCTCTGACACATTGTGTTATATCCTTGTGCTTTTGTTTTGAGAAAGACAGCCAAATCTAGCGAAGTGGGAAATGCACAGCAAATGCACTGAAGGAGGAGTGCAGACAAGCCCAGCACCCACAACTGCTACCTCTCTGAAGTGCATCAGCAGCAGGCACTCACACACTTGCACCCCTCCTTTACAAGGGCTGTTTGGAGGAATTCCCTTCACACGGTGCCTCATATTGTGCATTAATGTAATATCAATGAATATGTGGGCAAAGAAACATGAATTAAAGCATGTAAATCCTTTGTGCATACATAGCCTAGAGACAAAAGCCTAGAAGCCAGTTGATGTGGACAGAACACTACACAGTGAACCTATTTACCTCATCTCTAAGTGGTGAAGTCCAGCCTCCCAGGAGCTAGGCTTGAATTAATATACAACTATTAAGCAAGCTAACATATGCATGGGCAAATGATAATAACTGATAAAGTCAAGGGTAGACAGCTCTCATAAGCTGTCTCAGTGTTGCTGTTTAGTCTTTCTGCAGTTCATTCCACAAACTAGTTTTGCAGTTGCAGCCTACTGAATCTTCAGTTATGTTTCATGGAAACCAGCTGCAGAGAAGTGCAAAAAGAAAATCCCTTTGAGCCAAAAGCAGATTCCCATGCAAGGGGGTGGGAGAGGGTACAGTTACACACACATACCCGCACACCCCATCTACTGCTCCCTCTCCATATGATTTTCCACTGAAAAGTCAATTAAAACTTCAAATCACCTTTACTAATGCAGTGCCATAATTAATGCAAATAAGTAATGAATGTAGTTAATACAATTTCTGCAACTAAGTCACTGGACTGGAATTCAAGGAGTCTTCAGTTTCCAGGACTAGATATGGAGATGTACACTTGCCAGCAAGTTAACACCCCCACAGTGCCACCGTTCTGGGAGGCATAGCCCATTACATACTGCTCCACCTTTTCCTTCCTAAACTGCTTAAACTGCCAAATTCCACAAGGCAGAAATGTTTACTATTAGACTTTAATTTTAAAGAGTTTTAGACACACGATTTTATTCACATTGGTTAAAAAAGTTGAAATCAAGCTTAAATAGACAGAAGAAAGTATATGAAGGCTCAGGGTCTGCCTTTTTGTGCGTGCTTATACAACACCTGGTTCTGCAAGGTCATGATCTTTCTCTGGGGCTTCCAGATACTACCAAAACAAACATAAATGAAACAAAGGGACCCATTTATTTGTATTGAAGTATGTATGATTCACAACTAGTGACTCACTAGTACCACACACCATCTTGTTGTTGGAACAGGATCACCCCTTCAAAAGGAAATGTGTTATACGCTACAATAGCATTAACAAAACACAACATAAAATTTTCAAAAGGCCTTAAAACTTGTCATCCACATGTCCAGGCTACCGCATTAGGTTTACCAACACCCAGCCCCAAGCTATACCCATTTCTCTGTTATGTGACTCCTTGATCTGTCTCCCGACTTCCCAAGTGTGCCTAGCTCCAGCAGCCTTAGTACACAAGCTACAGCTGCCCTCAGGGCTTGTTCTTCCAGAAATACTACATCAGACAAATGTAGCTGCCTGTGCCTCTTTCTTTATAGACACACGTAGCTGCTGCCTGGCAAAGATTAAGAGACTGAGTGCACTGCCACAAGCAGGGGCTACTTTGCCAGCGCTTCTAACGATGCAACCTCATTTCTACCCTGGCATGCAACAGCTGTCACAGCTTCCTTTCTAGTGGATGCTTTATAAAGAGATTTCAACTCATGCTACACATCCTATGGCAAGGAACCCTGAAAGACTGCATGTACTGATCCAGTAAGTGGATTTTGTGGTAGCAGGTGGGACTGCTCCATGACTAGTTATGCTGACTCCCAGAGACGGCACTGTTCTATTTCAGAAGCCAGAGACAATTCAACAGAGGACTCGCACACAGGAAGGTGAGCTAAAACCAAACCAAAGCTAAAAATTGGGAAAAAAAAAAAAAGAAAAATTATAAGAGTGTCATTATTTTCCTGTTTTGGGAACTTTAGGTATTATAGATCCATCCCACTACAGGAGGATTGAAAAGATAGCAATACAACAGCAGACTGAAAATTAGTCCTTAGTTTATGTGGACAGTTTGATAATCTTAGATGATGTTTAACTGTCCTGTAAATAAAACTCCTGATTTTATATAATTTGATTACTGAAACCCACAAACAAGGAGTCATAAAAAACAACTTTTATTAAGTTGTACCAAAATCTTATTTTCAATAATATAATTTTTATACAATAAATTTTCTACAGAAACCCTTCAATCTGCAATTAGGTATTCTAGATAACTTGATGAGATTGCATGAGATAACCATGCATTCAAACTTCTGCTCAGCTGAGATCCTTAGGTTCTGTCAATGTCAAAAGACCTGCAGAACACAGCCCCAGCCTCTGTACAGCGGGGTAAGGGTACAGTAAGTCAAATCCTTCCCAGAGCACTAGACCTCCTACTGGGGGACAGCAAGTACAAAGTACAGGCTCAGCAGGCTTGACGCCTCCCGAAACGCTGTCTTTGCCACCCAGCCTGGTCCCAGGGGCAGCACATAAACGGAAGGGCGGCTGGCAGCAGCCTCATCCAAGGCAAGGGTCTCCTGCCTGGCACAAATTCATGAGGTGATGGTGAGATCCAAAGGCATCCTGGCCGTGGTTACCGCCACTGCTGGGCCTACCCGTGCTGCTCACGGGCCACCTTTCCACACTACAAAACCAAGCACCAGTGAGCGGTGCCGGTGTCTGACGAGCTCTGCTCGCTTCTAGCAACTGAAAGCGTAACTGCGGTTCATTATGAAGGCAATCACTGCAAGATCCCGCTGGGCTGACGCGGCTGTGCCGCCAGGGGAGGCCGGGAGGCCCTGCCACAGCGGCTCCCAAACCGTCAGGGATGGAAAGGAGCCGCGGGCCGAGAGGCCGCACCGCGGGGCTGGCGGGGCCGAGGGAGCAGCAACCGCCGCGGGGGAGGCAGCCGGGCTCGGGCCTGCACCAACGCCTCACCCGCACCGCGACGCGCCATGTCGCGACAGCCGCACGAAGAGGCTGACCACGACCGGCTTTGCCCCCACCCGTCCCAGAGCGGAAGCTGGACGAGACGACTACTTCCCCCCTCCATCTCTCAGGACGCGTCGCGATCCCACAGGAATCTTCAGCTGTCGCGATAGTCCCGGGAGGGGAGGGAAGTCGAGCGCCGTGAGTGTGGGACGCCGCAACCCGCGCCCCCGCGCTCACCTGCCGCCGGAGAGGCGGCCGCGGCTCCCCGTCACGCCCAGCCGTCCCCACCGACCGCTCCCATCGCCCCCGCCGGCGGCTCCGCGGCGCGGCCCCGGCCAGCGCCCTGCCCCCGCCCCTTCCGCTGCCGCTCCTTAGCAACCGCCACGCGCCGAGGGCGGGACTTCCGGGGCGGAGGCGGCGGCGGGTGCTCGGTTGCCAGGGAGACGCAGAGCGGCCCCGCCCCGGGAGCGCGAGGGGCTGCACATCCCGGCGCGGCCGGCGGCCATCTTGTGTCCGCGGCGGGGAGGCCTGGGCGTGCTACCCTGCTGGGGGCTGGGCTGGCAGCCGCGCTGCGAGGGAGGAGGGGTGCGGAGGGTGCTGGCGGGCCCGGGGCTCGGCGCAGGCCCCGAAGGAAAGGGGCATGCTGTGAGCGTGACGGGAGGGTCCTGAAACCGGACTGCGGGGCCCGGGGCCGTTTTGATCTTTAAGCCTCTGTGGCCTCGGCCTGCCCCTTCCTCAGTAAAAAAGTGCCTGATAAACATCTGATCATGAGTAAACGGAGGTTTACGGAAGGTCATAGCATGACAAAACCTGCATGGATGTTACCAGAGTACCTAAAAAAACCCCAGGGTCACTTCAGATGCTGAAGCTGAAGTCCCTGTTGAAGCACGTCAGGTGCCAAGAGGCCCACCACCATGTGGCCGTAGGAATAGCTTTTTTTTGTATTGATACTGTTGAGGAAGTGTGCAAATTTTCCTCAAAATGATCAACTATAACCTGCAGTGAAAACTGGGTGAGAGAAATGCTACCTAAGAAGTCACAGCATTAGTGCCTGTAGAGAACCTGATGCCTGCATACAAAATTCCTTCCAAAATGAGAGATGATGCTAAAACGCCTGATAGATACTAAGGTTACTGACATTTTGTGATAGACTCAATATAAAACAATAAGGTATTACATAATGAACTCCAGAAATTTGAAGAGTCTCTGAAGAAAAAATAAAGGTAAATAATTCATTCCGTAAGACAAATTACATATTAAAAAAATAGATCCATCAAGATGGTAATTGAAATATGCAGTTTGCAGTATGCTGGTATACAGCAAGTAACAGACACAAATCTATATTCCCCAAGAGCCTTAATTCCCCAAGTAATCTGAATAGAATAAACATGATTTACTAGATCATCCTATGGTAATAGGCTCCGTTTCAAGGATGCAACTACAAAAAACCAGTTAAGTTTAATAATTAATATAACTGGAGCTATTAAATAGTCCCTAGTTTAACTATGAAAGCAGTGGTAAAATGCAGCGTGTCTTCCATCAGTCACATGCAGTGGAAATTTCCTGGCACAGCAATACATTCGGCAGCAGAAGAGAGCATGGAGCAGCCTTCACAGCCTTCTTTCAACCAAGAAGGTACGTCTGCTGTGACAGCTGGCAGCAAGAAAAGTGAACCTGAATCTTCTCCTTGCTGTCAACCCTTTTTTGTCCCTGCATCCATCATACCTCAGGGGAAAGCTGAAAAATACCACTTTTTAAATGTATTAAATAATTCATTAAGAACAGAAACAGTTGTTTGGGTTTTTTTATGTAAGAGCCATTCAACTTAATTCAGCAGTCCTTAATCGAAGTTATAGTTCCATAGTATAAAAAGCTGTTGTTTTGCTGTCTCTCTGAAAATTACATTGACAGTATTACATCACAGCTAATAATAGATGCTGTAGTCTTTAATATTGATGCATATCCACTTTCTGAAAGTATTGTTCCAACAAGGGAAATTGGGGAGAATTTGAGAGCAGCTCAATGATAGTTACTGTTACTGTATCAGGAAATGCTGTAGCAGCATCAGTGTGCTATATTTGCGACAGAAATCACTCCAATGATGAAACGTGCATATTTTATTTTAAGCTTGAGTCAACTCACTGAATTAAGCAAGGTTACCTGTATGTGCAAAATTAAGCCTGGTTTCAGGAGGGGAACTGTTATTAATTTGAAGCAAAGTAAATGTGAAAATTGAAATATCGGAGCTGGGAAATAGGACGAAGTCATGGCAAGTAGTGATATTGCTGGGGTTAATTTCCCTTTTATTACATTGTACTTTTGAGGCAATTTTCATCTACTGTATTGCACATATAAATGTAAACGCCATCCTCACAACACAAGTCTTTGGCATGCGTTGGAAGATAAGCATTGTCATGTTCATTTTACAGATGAGTAAACCTCACGTGTGGGGCTCAGAAGATGAGAGAAAAACATCCGTGGTACAAGGAGATCATGCATAGCGCAAAAAGAAGTGCTTTGCGTTAACTGTGTGTATACGCATGTATACATATATACACATGCACAAGTACTTTTCTACATTTAAAAACAGACACAAAAGTCTACGGACATCCCAGCTTCAGGCGGACTGCTGTATCTGTGCCACTGTTCTACCTTTCCTGGTGTTTACCTTCACTGACAGAGATGAAATCATACTATAAATAGAGCGCAAAGTCCACTTGCAAGCATTAACTGGTGAAGTTCCCCTGTTTGACGTGACAATAAAGTGTGGAGCAATAGTGGGTTTTGGTTCTTTAAAGCTTTTCTGCAGTGATCTGTGCTCTCTAGTGATGGGTGATACTGACAGAATCAGTCACCACACTGTGATCTACAGCACAAAAGAAAAACTCTGCAAGTCCCATGACCTCCCTAAACCTTTTGGGCAAGAGGTCAGCAGGGTTTCAGTAGGCGTTTTTCTCTTTAACCCCTCATTAACTCTGCACTGGCTGTGCTGCCAGAGCTTCTCCTGCTTTCTGCCCCCCACCCGTATTCCTTAGGTACCCTCGAGGCAGTTGGGGAATGCGTGCCTATCTGGATTGCTTCTGCTAGGCTGAGCTACCTAAGAGGAAAACCGGCTCTTCCCTGCTCAAAAGCCAGCAACAGCACAGCTTTTTCAACATTTGAAGACTGTCTTTACATTACAAGATACATACTGGAGCCCAAAGAGGTTCCTGAGCAGCACTGACCTCTGCCACCAAACCCAAAAGCAGGCTGAAGCCCACCACCAGCCTGGGCTCCCGCACACTCGGGGTGCTGAAAAGAACACAGGGGCCGCTCACAGAGAGGCGAGCCACTTAGAAAAGCGGCGCTGCCTGGCAAAAGGGGACCGCAGCGACACGTTTTCGGTGACAGCAGGGCCTGGTCGTGCCACTTGGCATCTGCCCAAAGCTCGTGCCGCGGTGGCCGGAGTCCCCGCACGTCCCACCACCATGGTGGCCGCCACCCCACGGCGGTGTCTGCTGTCCCACCGTGGGGCCGTTCGTCCCCGGACCCACCCCGGCCCCGCCGCGGCGCGGACGGCGCCCCCAGCCCCACCGCCGCAGCCGCGCCCGGCGGCGCCAGCCCGGCCCCGCTCCCCCCGAGGCGCGTCTCCCCCCGCCGGCAGCGGCCGCCCGGGGCCACCGGGCCGGACCCCGCGGGGCGGCGGGTGTCCCCGGCGGGGCGGGCCGCGGGGCGGGGCGGGGCGGCGGGCGGGCGGACAATAGGGGCCGGCTGCGAGTGACGCCGCGGTGACTGGCCGGCGCGGTGGCGCGGTGGGGCCAGGGCGGGGCGGGGGGCGCGGGGACCCCCCCTCCCCTCACGCCCGCCTGTGTGCCCGCGGGGCGGCGGCGGCTTCCAGCGCGGGGCGCCGAGCGGAGCCGAGCCGAGGTGAGCGGCGGGGTCCCGGCGGGAGGGGGCGGCGCGGCGGCGCCTTTCCTTGAGGCGGGCGTGGGGAACCGGCCGGGCTGTCCCGGGCAGACCCGCTCCGCGCTCCCGGGCGGTGCGGGGCACTGGGGGCAGCCGGCGGCCCCGGGACCCGCCGCCTCACCTGCGGTCCCAGCCCCGGGGGGGGGGATATCGCGGCCGCGGGCTGTCCCGGCGCGTTTCCAGAGGCAGCCCGTCCCCACGCACCTCGGCCGGGTGCGGCGCCGCAGCATCCTCGGCCCCGGGAGGGGGGATCGGTGGCGTTTCGCAAACACGCCGGGCGAGTAGGGAGCGCCGGGAGCGGAGAGGTTGCGGGCAGCGCCGGGCCGGGCCCGCGGGCGGTGCGGCGGCAACGGGCGGGCCCGGGGCGGGAGGCGCCCGGCGCTGGGCGGGCGCGGGCTGTCCCGGCCCTGGCTCCCGCAGGAGCGCCGGTGCCCTCCCGGAGGATGCTGCGGGACCTGCGCGCTTTGTACGCGGCTGCTGTCTCCTAAGCAAAGGAGGAGCGGCGTACGTGTACTTTCACTCTTAGCAAAGCAGGAAATAAGCCCTCAGAAGCAGCCCGGGATGTATAGCAAAAAGTGCCACCGATAAACACGTGAAAATATTCCCCGAATAACGCGTTTTCTATATCTGTATGCTTGCAATAACGCTACTAACAGGAACGATGTGCGACTGCAGAGATGGATAAAGAAATCCATACGGCAGTATGTACTCAGTAATGTTTAGGTCCTTTCACAAGGAGTGATCACAGGAGCGTGGTGAGTTCTGTGATTAAGCAGATTTCTAGGTGTTTAAATTGCAAAGTGAGTATTAGCCAGAGTCTGCTTCTCTAGGCTGCAGCAGAAAGACCTATGTATAACCAGAAGACAGAGTGGTCCCGTTGTCATTTTCTCTCACAGGTACATGGCCAAAGTTATTTTGAGTTAATGTATTGTGGGTATGTGATTTTTAAAAAAAAATTTGTTTGTTTATTTGTTTTTTGCCATTTAATGCATGTCAGCTGAGTGGGAGTTAGTACTGAGTATAATGAAGAAAACCAGTGTTTGTTCAAGGTGTTTGATCTTTTCTGATGTCAAAACATCATTGCAGTAGAGACCATGGCTTTCTGCAAGGAGAAATTTAAGAAAATTGCCTGCTTTACCTGATAGGTAGGTGTGCGTGGTGGCTCTTTTTATTAAGGACTTTTGTATCAATAGGCCATTGACTGTACGACCATTTAGAGAGGACTGAGAAAAAGTGAGTGCGCTCAGCTTCTGCAGGGTAACCCTGCTAGCTAAAGTGAGAGCTGGCAGGAGTAGAATACCAACTGTGAGCTTGAGCCTGGGCTCACCAAAGGGAGTGGTAAGACCCCTCCTAATGCAGTATGGATCTGAAATGAAACTGGGAAGCAAAATATTGAAATCAAAACTTATATGAGTAAAGGCTACAAATCTACAAAAAGAAAATGAGTGAAGAACACATTGCATTTGGAGAAATACAGTGCTGTATTGGGGCAGTGTGACTCCCATGCATAAAACCTTCTTTGCTTGCTCTTCACAATCGGTTTTATACATTTGATCTATTTAATAAGATACCTTTTTTTATTGTTAGTTACACTGTCTGCAAGATGTATGGAATATGCCTTACCAATGGTAACTTGGTAATTTTATTATGTAAAAATACCACTAAATATACTGTAGGAGAACTAGGATTTTCAGAGTCATTTTACTGCAGCGTTTGTAACACCGCTACTATCAGCATTTTACCAGTGCAGGAAGCCTGGGTAAAACTGAGAACATCGCATTTTAATTCTTCATGCTGATGTGCAGAACAAGAAAGACAGTGTAAACAGTGAGTTAAATTTGGGTTCTTAGACTTACAGTTACACTGTACCTGCATTATCAACAGTTTCTCTCATCCTCCCAACCTGGCAGATTGGGATCTCAGTGGGATCTCAGAGACACCTGCAGAAGAAGACCACCGAAGGTCATAGAAGATGCTGAGTTTTCTGACCTTGAGTCTAATAAAGTGTCCCTGTTACATGGGACAGGATCCAGGTACAAGGTGGCAATACATGACAGCATATGTGCCATGCTGCGCAGCGCTAAGGGGGACCAGGTGAGGGAAGATGGTAGCCCATAGTTATCCCAAATGTACCAGCTTTTTAAGAGTATGGATGATCATATTTAAATTAACAAGATTATTTTGTCCATTGAAGCTAAGCATCAGCATAAGTATTTTTATAGATTATGACCTTGGTGGTCTGCATCCTTTAATCCTGAATTTAATATCAAGGCATGAATTCTGTAATCTGCTTGCTGAGGATGTCAGCAGGCGCATTGCAGGTACTTCATCCTTCAAGTGGATGGGTTAGTAGAACAAGGTCTCTTCAGTACATCAAATTTTTAATTTTTTTTTCCCCAGTGTGATTGGATGGATGTTAATGTTAGATTGAAGCATTCCAATTTTATTATGTAACTGTATTAATAATTATGAGCATTGCATGAACTTTTCTGACTACCAATAACAACTTTTCTAACTGCATCACTTATCTTAGGAGCTTTCAAAAGTAAAAAAATCCAACATACAAAATTTTAGAATAAATGTGAACAAAGAAACATTTTCCATAGCCTTATGGTTCATTGATGGATTACTGAACTACATACATTGTCATATTTACCTCCTAAAACTTGGCCAGGCAATTCAAGTAACAATTTAAAAAAAATTCTTATTTATTATAAAAGAATCTTGACCTTTTGGTGAGAATGAGAAGTGCAAAGGGCAGAAGATGTTTTGAAAAGAAAATGTAAATATTAGAGCAGAAGCTTTCTGACTTAATGTAAACCTTAACTCTTTGTGAACAAGCAGAACAAAGGCAACATCCCTGACGTATGTGGTGTTGTCACAAACCAAAACTGAGTGTGTCAGAAAAAATGCTGTTGCTGTTGGTTTTTTTCTTGATAGAAATGGTTAGTTTCACTTTGGTATGAATATGTTTTTCTCTTCAATGTTCTTAGTTCTTCCCATAAAACTTGTTGGGAATTTATTGCTTTCCTTTTAGTAAAAGCAGATACCCGCCTTGTTTCTCCAGGTATTTAGAAACCCTTGAAATAGGCTTGTGAGCACTGAAGGAATTAGTAGACTCTTCAAGGAAAATGATACTTTGTAGGCTTAACAAAGCATGGCTTTTTAATGCAGATATAACTACTATTTACTTTTTAAGGTGGAAACCTCTTGTTCTCTACAGTCGTTATATTAAATGTCACAGTAAGGACGGGTGCTGAGTCCTTTAACAGACAACATGCAAATGCTGATTATGCATAAGAATCTTGAGAGAGTCTCAAAGTCTTGACTCAGAATTTCAGTCAGGGCCCCCAAAACATTTTTCAGTAGAGACCTGTGTGAGCTCTTTATTTCAAAAGGTTTCCTCCATTTAAAGTCTGCTGCATGCATTTCTTTCACTACTGAGGTCACAGAACTTGCTTAAGGAATACATTTCTTATTTTTAAATACAATCAAACACTTCATTCCTATCCTGTTTTGAGGTAAGAGCCGGTGTTAAATTTGCAGGGGAGGCATGTTCTCATACTGACTTACTGAGTACAAAAGTGTAAAAAATAAAATGTAAAAAGTAGAGCGTGTGTTTTCTGGATTTACAGAAGTGTGCCTTTAATAGCTGTTTGAGGCAATATTAAGAAGTGTTTACGCATAAACAGTCTCCAAGGTCATTGATGTTAAACTGACTGGGAACACAGTATGAGACAAAGAATTAATTTATCTTTGATCCTTGACCTGATACTGATTTAAGAGTTAATCTGGCAACCTGAGTTAACTAACCTGCACTATTCAAAAGTGAGTAACAACGACTTAACCTCTTATCTGTCTCAGAGGAACTGAGGTTACTGATGGCAACCCTGCGATGCTTTGCCACCAGCTGTGGCGGTTCAGGAGGAAGGCCCGTGGAAGCCCAGATGTCCCTACAAGGGAAGGGGCAGAGATACCCTGTACGTGGGCTTATAGCTTCTGACTTGCAAGGGAGAAGGGTCCAACAGCCAAGGGCAACCAGCTGCTAATCTGACAGGGGTCATAGGAGAGCCTGGAACTTGAGAAAAACAAAACAAAAAAACCACCTGGGATTTTAAAGAGCATATTCTTCCTTGCTACGGTACCCCATGTGTCCGAAATTCCCGTTTCTCTGAAACCTTAACTAGCTCTTAATCCCTGGTCATCTTATCCAAGACTTGTCCTGGTAAAATGGCATAGAGATTTGTATTTGCAGCAGCAAGGATGATGTCATGTTTTGAAAGAGGTAGCTATGGATTGGAGCTATATATGCAAACAACCAAGCCTGTATTTGTTTTTCATTTAAATTTAGTTTGCATGTGCAGCTGGTAGAATCTGAAACAGTTTGAGATACACTTAGATACTTTGGGGGTAAAGGATGAGGGTCCTTTCTGACAATCCGTATTTATATAGGTAGGTGCTGGGAATTTTAAGCCTGAACATTGAAATCAGGTTATTTGTAGTGGTTTTCTGTTTACATAACCAGCTTTGAAACATACTAAATCACTAACTGTAATTATTAGTAGCTTTGTCGTGACATGTTTGCATAAAATACATAAGATTGTAGGTGTAAGACATAAAGTACGCATAAATTATATTATAGATAAGTCATAAACCACATAAAGATAATACATAAACTATAATTAATGCATTTCAGTGCATTATACTGAAGTATCATTGTGCCTATCCTAAAAAGTTACTACCACAGCAAATCTAATTGAACTACAAGGAAATTTCAGGACCTTTTGTTTTCCCCAGCTCACCTGCCGGCATACTTGATTTAGCAACACGTTCTTTTTTGCTTTTTTTTTCTCTTTTGCTAGGTAAAATAAAGACAAATAGAAAAAACTGACTATGCAAAGTCAAGGCAGCGTCAACATACTCTTTCTACCGAAGATGCATCATTATTCAATCATAATGCTGTTTATAAGAAGCTGTAATTTCCATGATATAATTAGGCATTTATAGGGCTGTTTCTCAGAATTTGGATCTAGGCCTCTATTCAGCAAAACATTAAGTATGTATTTAACTCGAAATACATTATTTATTCTGCTGAAGGCATTTCACCATTGAAACTAAGCTTTTAGCTTGCCCAGTCAAAGCCTTACAGAGAAGCAGGAGCTTTTTAATCTGGTTGCTAGTTTGGAAATGATCTCTGCTGCCGGAATGGGATCCTGCTGCTGCCTCCTTGGAGGTGTTGTGAGGACTCTGTTGTGGTTGCTTGCTCTTTAAATCACAAGCAATTACTCATGCCCACATATGACCTCTTGGTTTCTGTAAACCAAAATCAGTTTGCCTTTGCTTTCTGTGTAAATGAGAGGAAGAAGGAAAGCATGAGATGGGTGGTAGAAGATTAACACATCCTGCTTGGGAGAACCAGAAGAGCCTGTGGAATGGGATATATGCTCCTCCTGCCCAGCTCTAGACAGATCCAAACTTGAGGAACAGAAGAGGTCCATATTAATGCAGCTTTTATGTGCATTTCTATATATAAACCTAGATTTTAAAAACGGTGACAGAAATCAGTAAATGGCCTCAGCTTGTTCCTTCCTTGCCATGAAGGCAATTTCTAAGCTTTTCTTTGAAACTAAATTAGACCCATCTTGTACATCTTCAAGATGGTAGCCCTACCAGACTACCTTTGCCCCACCACTGTCCATCCTGTAAAATACATTATAAATCCCCTCTTTGTGGGATTGTCCTTACACTGAGACAAACTCGTGGCCAAAGCCAGCATACCAGGCCGCAGCTGAGTTGTGGAGAGCATGACCCAACAGCTACTACAGTTTCTTTTTTAGCCTGTGGGAGGAAGGTATTATCATAACAGGTGTGAGGTAGCATATGTTACTCTTTGGGCTTTTGTTGTGGTATTGTATGGTTTGTTTACATGTCTGAGTTCTGTAGTGCATTGACTTACTATATGTCTTTTTCAGAACACAGTTTTCATCTCACACAGATATAGACATTTCCATTGTATGGCTCTGTGAATATGAAACTAGCATCTAGTCTAGGAAGAAAAAAGAAAAGTACCTTTTTTTAGATTATTTTTCAGAATGCACAGTTGTAAAGGCTAAGAATAGTTAGTATACATGTGCAATAGACAGCTGATTTTGTGCTAGGTTTTAATAAATTTTATCCACTATAGTACTTGTTTTACTAGAAACCTTAAACAACTTTATAATCTGTGAAGAAACACAATTTACATTTCTGCTTGTTTGAGTTTCCCTGTGGTACCCGCAGGCTACAGGAATACATCACTACATACCTAGCTGTTTATTTTGTACCTGTGAGCATACATTCCGGTTGTTTAACCTCAAGAAGTCCAACACTGCATGCTTTGACTGTTTTTCTATGCAGTCCTCTGAGACTAACTGCATCCAGAGAACTGACACTCTGGGTGTCCAAGTGAGTACTTTGGCACATCTGGGATCCTTCAAACCTTGCTAAGCCATTCTGTGTTTCTCACTTGTGGATCTTCAGGACTCCTTGGAGCTCCTGCCTGAGCTCTGGTGGAGCTCTCAAACTGGGAGCTGCCCTGGGTCATCCAGTCTGTACTGCGATAGCGTACATGTCGCATCAGACCTTGCACAACAAATGGACAGGGATGCACTTGTGGGAATGTGATCAGGCACGACTGCCACTACACTCAGTAACCCACTGGTCTAGATGTTCCCCTGGGAAATGAAATAGTTGGTTCAAGTACCTGCTCCAGTGAATATGGATTTATTTAAAGTGATGCAGTTTCACTGTGGGGTATGTATGGCACCTGACTAAGAGCTACAAAGTCCTTGGGGTGACTGGAAATCGGGTATGGTGCTGGAATGCCCAAAGTCCCTCTATGGACGTTACCCTTTTTTTCACTATTTTTGTTTGGACTGGGGGGATAGACATACAGCAATGCATAAAGGAAGTGTTTAAAACAGCGCAGGGCATCTCTTGAAGCAAAAACAGCACCTGAAACTATTCTTTCTCTCAAAATATTTTCTTATTTAATTAAGCCTTTTAACTCACCTGTAAAATACATTCAGATCCTGCCGCTCTTACATACAAAGCCATAGTTACCCCCTTGGAGGAAAGGGCTGTGTTATTCCCCCTCACTAAGAGCTGGGTCACACAACTCCCTCACGGCAGTTGCAGTAGAATTCAGAAGGCCTGACCCCAGCTCCCCTTTGTCACTGCTAAACTATGCAGGTCTTCAGAAATCTGGATATATTTTAAATCCTAGATTATAAACATCCGTACAAATAAAACAGAAATGCTACAAATAGAATGAAAAAAGCAGAATATTAAACTACAAACTGTAGGACACATATTATCTACCCTGCAGAAACTAGTCTGTAGCGTGCTTCTCCCCAGCCACATTAAACATCGTTTAAGAGGAGCCTTCACTTCTGCAGAACCAAGTATATTTTCATATATTTAGTATCATGTTTCTGTGTGTTTGCTTATGCAATAATGTGTACACATTAATTGGTAATAATTTTGCTTTGCGGGAAATGTAAATTTCATCTAAATGTTGAAAGACAATCGAGGCTTCCTCAGGGCACAAAGGCCCCAACCTCATCCCAAGTTAAAGACTTAAAGGGTTTCCAGGACTGCAGAAACGTGGCAAACCAAATCACTGCTTAGAAGCCTTATGACAGGTACCTTTTGCTTGGTTTAGCTCCATCTCTGAGAATATTTTACGTGAGTTTTATTCATTTGACCTGCAGAGAGCGTGCATAGAAGGAGAAAGCAATCCAGCCGGGGGGAAATCCCCTTCATTGCTGTCCAAGATCACTCCATCAACAAAGAGGGTCAGTCCTGCAATGATGGAGCTGGGAAGCAAAGAGATCATAACAGAGCTGGCCAGAAACATGCCAGATAAAACCAGAGATCTCCAGACACTGTCATTATGTTCATCATCAGGCACCCTCGAGACAGCGGGCAGAACCTTCTGCCACAGCAGATGTCCAAGGGGCGCAAGGAGCGTTACCCGCTCAGTGGCGTGCGTGTAGTTTGAAATAATCCCCGTCCACAGCTCTGATGTTGATAAGCCAAAAAAAAAAAATCATGACTATCATAGAAACATCAGCTCCACTCCAAGTGCTGCTGCTGGTGAAATGAACTTGTTCAAGGCTTTCAGTGTTACCTGAAATACTGGCAATACTGAATACTGAAATACTGGCAATATTATACATATTATGCTGAAACCTGTTAAGTTTTGTGTTTATTTTGCTGAGAAGAGGGCTGCCTCCCATGAGGCGCTTACATGCTAGAGCCTGGCTACTGGTTGTGAATAATTTCCCCATTGTACGAGCAGGCAGCTCCAGTGATTTTAGTGGTTCCTACTGTCCACTCTTCCATTTGGAAAGCTATTAATCTGTTTAAGTCTTATGCTTTATTTCTGCAGCGAGCTGCTTGTAATTTCCATGGTGGCAGCCTCCAGCTGAAGAATGTGTGTAAACTCAGACCTAAATTAAAGACTTAAAAAAACCTGTTTTAGGTACTTTGTGCCTGGGGACCTCCATTGGTTGGAGTGATTTAATGCCTGGCAGGTCACTGCAAACAGTGCAGGAAAGCACCTTCCTTATACTGCGTGAAACTACTGAGAGACTATATTTATCTACACTAGCTACATTTACCTAGATTTTCCAATTTCTAGGCTGCTTTGAGCCGATATGAAGCAGCAGGCATCTAAGTACTGCATGTTTGAACTGCTGTACATCTGTTGGGTCACTGAAACTTTCCTTTGCTCTCAAAATAGTGCAACGCTCGCGTTCTGACTGGAGAAGTAAAAAGAGTAACTTTAAGAGTACTTTAAACAATTTCCATCCAAACTGAGAAGACCTTGTGTTACAAAACCCACGGGGTTGTCTTTCATGACTCGTTGCAGAATAAGATGTCTCAAACGAGGAGAATCCCCAGGCGCTTTGCCCCCTCCAGCTACCCTGATGGAGCACCAGAAGAGGAAACCTACAGTAACCTCCAAACAATTTCAGGCACCACAGAGCAAATGGAGTTTAATATCAGGTATCATGCTGCATTAATACTCCTTCTGTCCTCCCTGTCCCCCTCCCAAATACAACCCCCCCCCAGACTTTCCAGAAGACTTTGCTAAGCCAAATAATCATAGTGGATACTATTGGAAAAGGAATAGATGCAAGTGCAGATAACCTGTAGCGCTTAACACTGACCATGCAAGATTATGCTGCATTAAATGTCTGTAAGTTTTTATCCTGCACAGGGACACAGATGTGGCTCTTCATTAGAAACCCACCTGTTGCAGCAAGCAGCTGAGGAAGCCATTTTTACGTAATTGTCTGGGCGCCTCTCACAACAAACTGATAGTGCTGCTTTGGGTTTTTCTTAATCCCATACATACATTTTTTCCAGTTCAAGAGTCAGGGACTGCCTTTCCCCCCCTTCTGTGAGAATTCCTTTCTGTGGGTTTGTTGTTTTTTGTTGGACTGACCAAACCAAGCTGAAGTTTTTTTAAGCAGATCTCTAGAATTAAGCTCTTAAGCCCACTTACTGTTCAGCAGATCTCAAACAGATCTCGGCACAAATACAAGTTAAAATAAAAATGTATAGGCGTATTATTTTTCTTAAAAAAAAAAAAAAAAGGATGAGTGTCTAAGGGAAGCTAAATCTAATTGGAAATTTTCATCAGGAAAACGTACCCAGTTTTTGGCATCAACATATGCCACAGACCTTGTAGTTCAAGGTTCTGCATGCCCCAGGACCTCCCTAAGAGCCTTTAGGTTTTGGTCATTTCACACCCTGGCACCACCTATTAGCTGGAGAGCCACACTGCATTGTGGAAATCGCTGGAGTAAACCTGTTGGATGGATGACAAAGCCAGCAGTTACGCAAGATGAGATATTTTGAAAAGTCCAATGTCAAGGCAGTTTCAGTATTTTGACTTTGGAATAAAAACAACAAACCCAAACCCGATTGCATTGCCTTGTATAAAGAAACAAGAACCTAAAAACCCAACAGTTTTTCAGAAGTGCCAAATATGCAGCTTTTTATGAAAGCATCAAAGCACTTCTGTATGCATACAAAGACAGGCATAAGATGCCTAATCAGTAAAACCATAAATAACATGAAAAAAACAACCTTTAATGTTTTGCTTTTCGTGCCTAGCTTAGTCCAACTGTTAGGGGAGTAACTGTGTCTGACATTTGCAGAGTGCTTTTTACCTAATTGCCGTTGCAGTATTTTCCTCTAACGCACGCAACCTGAATGCCTTACAGCTCAGCTACCCAGGTTGGCCATCAGCTGGCCCTGATTGGAGATGAATTTAACAGGACATACAACAGAAAGTTTGAAGATACACTGCTTCACCTGGCACATGGGTAAGTTACCTTACTGGCACTGTCACTCTTCAGATCCTTCTAAAAAAACGTTAGATAGATAAACCAGTAATGTTTTAATTTTATTGCTACTATTGCTTCTTCATACAGAACTTAAAAAAACAAAACAGGTACTGCAGCTTATTGTATGTAAGAGCTTTATAATGTGAACTGTTTCCATAGACTACAGCCATTTACAGTCAAAAGACTTAAATAATTTCTTGGTACACAGCAGCACAGTAGTTTTCTAGGTTAGACAGTGTCTTTAAGCACAACTGAGCGATGAGAAGTCTGCAGCCTAGTTAAGTGTGGTGCTTCAGGGATTAACATGTTATTGCACGTCAAATAACCCACCCATGCACATAGAAGAAAACGTGGCTAGACTAGTTGGAATTGCCTTTTACCTGCCGTGAGCTGACAGGGTTGTCATGGATAGTTATTAACTGCAGATTAACTGACAGGCAGTGATGTCCTAACCCAAGATACATAATCTGTATCTGAAGCCCCAAGTACTCACTTCTCCCCTGGCTTCAGGGGGAGGGCATCAGTCAGTGTGCATGTACAGAGAATGCGATTTAATCACAGCCGTGTTCCCAGACAGCATGTAGTCATGTAACTTCTCCCTCACTAAGGCTGGATTCGCGCTGCTGTGTCGGTCCTGTGTTGCTGCCCCAAACTCTGATTCACTAGAAATCAACAGCTCTTGTTGGGTTGCGCTGTTCTGAGTTTGAAACAAGGGCAAAGGCACAAATTGTCGTTCAGGAGCTCTGCTGCATGTTCCCTTGTGTGATGTTAGTGATCTATTAAATCTGAAACCAAATTACCTTTTGCTTTCAAAGCCCTACTAAGTTGGCAGGTCTTCTCCCTAAATATTTAGAGAAATATTCATGTACGCATAGACATTCAGGAACAACATGCTGGAATTTTGGGTTTCTTTTTATAGTTGTCTAAACCTTGGTATTTTATTTGCTAGTTTTTATAATAAATTTTCTATCCCTGTGCTTTTTGTTTTCTTTTTTGTTTTGCTTTGGTTTTTTTTGTTTAAATCATCAGGGTTGCTATCAGTGTTTTCCAGACATGGAATATTATTAGAAGTGTTATAAGAAGCTTTGGAAATATTTTGAACAATAACTGGACAAAGAGGATCATTGATTATGGAAGCTGGGTATGCTCTCCCTTTTCTCCCACCTTTTTGTTGACAAGTAGGTAACGGCAACACCGAACTCCCATGTAAGTGTCAATGAGTAAAGCATATGATGAGGCTCTAGGTTTGGGTTTATTCCTTAGTTTGTTGGTGTCCCCCTGGTGCCCCGTTTTTTGTTTTTAGGCTGAAATTTCTTATTTATAGACAGAGTATGCCAAATGTCTGCAAACAGCTGCCCAAGTCCCACACAACTCACAGGGGCTCCTTGCAGAGGGGAAGGTGTCTCCTGCCTCAAGAGGCTGTAAGGGTCTGCTCCAGGGGAGATAAGCAGGACTGCTAGTGGTGCATTTCACCCTGTGTTTAACCCACAGAAGACAGGAGGATTCTTTAGAGGCTGGATATGACCCTGCCACTGCAGCAGGCACAGCAAAACTAGACCCCAACGCGTGTTTCTGCAGCAGAACTGGACTGCATTCTCTATCTCACATGCAGGCATTCTTGTTAGCTTTTCTGCACCATCTTTGTGCTGCCTGTTACTTCTAATTACCTTCCCTTTTCTCCCTGCAGATTTGCAGGCTTCCTTTCAGGTGTGTCTGCCAGAAGCTGGTGCCTGCAGCCTTGCTTGTTGTTGCCTTTTGGTGGGCCATGAATTATGGACTACAGAATTAAAACAGAGAATTACAACAGGAGGTCATTGCTGGACTCTGACCAGTATCATTAACACCCAGGTGGTGGCAGTTGGTTTGTTTTTCAAATGTACACTGATAAAAATCTCTTTTATATTTAAAACCTAGGCTAGTGCTGGGTCACTGCTGTTTCATACCTTTTTTAAGAAGAAAAATGTTTAAAATAAGGAGGTTGTTGCTGGATAACTGCCTGACTTGCTAGTTTTGAAATGTGACTCCAGGCGATTAGAAAGTCTGTCTTTTTCGTGTTTGTTTTAATGCAATATAAAGTGTCTATTTCATATAAACGAGTTTCTTAAAGAAATTCTGGATGTGGGGAAGATTGAAGGCATGCTGGACATCCTTTAAATTTTAACACTGTAAAAGCAATAGTAAAGATTGAAACCATGATACTTTTTTTAAAATTAAATTGTTGTTTCAAATGTTTTGCAGTGCTATCTACTTTATTTTCAAAGACTGTGCTATCACACATTAATAACAATATCTTGTCTTGTACATTTTGCTGTCTAAGACTATGGGACAGCCTTTATTTGACTCTTACATAGTAAAATCAGCATATGAAATAATAGTTTATGGGGGGGGGGGCGGGGGGGGAGAGTGGTTAGGATGAGCTAGCAAGCACGTTGGTTGGGTTGGTACTTGAGAGCCACTCAAGCCAAGCTATTACTTTTCCGGAATTTTTCAGAAACCTACTAGTAGATTTTATATTCTTCTGCCTCTTTTTGAAGTAAAACTTTGAGTTGCCCAGAAAAAAACCCAAGAATTTGATTGAACTTGGAAAATGGATTTTTTTGATGACACGTGTCTTTTCGGAAGGCATGTGCTTAGGGGGAAATAGATGACTAAGGGAAACTTGTCATTCAGGACGGAGATGGCGTAGGTGTCACCCTCGCATACTCCATAGGTGGCCATTAGGACACAGTTGGGTTTCTTCTCTCTCAACAACGTGCCCCAACTGTACCGAGTTGTTCTCTGTATCTGGGTGCATCTTCCCTACCCTTTGCTTTTGAAGCTGTTTTTCACTGTACACGGTTATCAACACTCTCTCAGCAAGAGAAAACGAAAGTGCATCTCTGTGGTTTGGGTATTCCCCTCAGCAGAGGGGATACCTGCTTTCTGCCTAGTCAAGTGACTCCTACTGTTAGTGCACTTTTGAAACAGGAAAATACAATATTTAATGGCCTAGTGATTTAAGCACTCATCTGAGAGGCTGGAGTTTCAAGTTCGAGTCCCTCTTTGAATTTGAACCACTTTTTTCTTCAGTGGAGACAAATGCTAAACCAAGTCAAGTTTAAGCAGGCTGAGGAATGTCTTTCCTGAATGGTGCCCAAATCCCATTATGATCTTAACCACACATCTCAAAAAAATTCTTTTGGGAGGAAAAAAAAATTAAAAAAAAAAAAAATTAAAAAAGGCTCAACTAGATGCTTCATTCAACCATTTCATGTTAAAGGACCTTGAAGTATCTTTGTTTGAGATGAAATGCAGAACAAAAAGAAAGCGTGCAAAGAAGGTACATAGAGGGTGATGGCTCCAGTGTACCCTGAAAATTCAAGCAGCAGCAGCACATACTCTAGAGCCACCTTTTTTCAAAATGCCCTCGAGCTGATCTGCTCTTCAGCAGCAGGTAGCCAAGGTTTTTCTAGAAAAGCATAGTTAGCACATCTGGAACCTGAGTCTCACTTGGGCCAGAAGCTGGCCAGCTGAACTATCCATATAACCAAAACCCAGGCCGACATTCCATCAGCAAATGGACTGCTCTATTTAACTGCACAACAGCAGTGTGATCAAAAATATGCTGAAGGTATTATTTAGTGAAGGATAAAACTACCCGTCAGGAGGGTCTAATGAACAATCTATGCGGGTGTAATAGAACTACCAACTGCCAAAAAATTGATTCTTCCTGGCTGTATCACTTTAACACTACAAAATCATTTCAGTTATTTTTAGATAAATAATCCTTATGCACAGGCGAGCAACGATAAATGGGAGACGGCCACACAGCCTACTCCGTCAGAGAGCTGCACGGGATGACTCTGCTTGCACACACTCTTGCATCAATAATGTAACATTTTGAATCACAAGAGGGGAGGTTCAGCATCCAGCGGGTACAGAGCAAAACAGTCTCGAGGAATATAAAATGCAATCACACCAACAGAGCAAGTGAAACTCAAAGCAAACAGCATCTGCAACAAGAATTCTCACAAACGAGTACCACAACAAGGGGTAATTTCCAGGCTCCCCTCTCATCCGTGGAGGTGAGCCCCCCTAGAGCCCCCTTAGTTAGGGCTCTGCCCTGTGACTCAGGAGATGCAAATGTAATTCTGGTTGTGGGGTTGTGCGTTTTTTTGGTTTTGGTTGGGGTTTTTTTTGTTTTTTTTTTACTGCACACTTCCTCGTGACAGAGGCACTTGATTTTTTTTCCACATCCTGTTTCTGCTTATTCCTAGGTGAAGGAACCATGCTGACTTTTCACCAATTAAACGTTCAGTTTCCAGAAGCAGAAGGGATAGATGAGTAAGCACATAAAAGAAACGCAGATAACAGTACTATGATCCAGGATTCTTAATTACTCTGCATGCCGTTCTCTGCCTAGCCACAGACAAGTTTTATAACACACAAGACGCCCTTCCGCTCATTTACAGCCATACACCAACGTGATGTCACGCTGTCAGGCACATGAAAGCAAGCCCTGAACACTCTCAATACAGAGGTATGAAGACCTCTATGTCAGCTAAAAAAGTGTGATGAACTGCAAGCCCTGAACACTCTCAATACAGAGGTATGAAGACCTCCATCACACTTTTTTAGCTGACATAAACTGCAACACCCAACACAAGAGCACAATACTGCTTGACTCTGGTTTCAAAGACACCAGGCTCATGAGCCACAGAGCAGCCTCAGCAGTGCATGGTTTGCTACCTCAGCTTAAGCTCCACCGCTGCAAGGAAGAAAAGTAAACACCCGCACAGGGGTTACGGTTCCTTCTTCCCACTAATTAAACAGGGCCCACAAGGGTGGGATGCTCTCAGGACACAGACATCCCTTCAGCACTCTTGTGGCTGACGAAGGTGCAAATGTTATCTAATACACTGCATTTGCAAACAGATTTTTAGCGTGATTCTCCCAAAGAACTTTTATTCCAGGCAAAGTATGCAACAAAGTGAAGAGAGGGGAAAAAAACATGGTAAGAATAATACAAATAGAAAACAAGTCTCCAAACTTTCCACAAAAAAGGTTAAATAATTTTTTAAAAAGACCAGAAACTATAAAGCAGTATACTAAAATCAAAACTAGTGCCACTAACATACACCATGCTAAGTTCCAACTATCATAAAAGCTGGTTTCAAAGTCACTAATGCTGTGTTTGGTCTTAGAAGATGTCATCAAAAACTTCTAACACAGCCCAGAATTCAGCATTTAATAATATGAATGGGATTTAGGCGAGAGATTCTAACCACCTAGTGACAACTTCGGTACACTTTACTGAATAATTAACATCTTACCTGTAACACACTGAAATAATTTACAGTAATCCCAACACTTATCTGGCAGCCTCTAATAGTCCAATGATTAAGGTGACAAATTCTTCTGTATTTTGCTAATCGTTAATGTTCACACGTGCCAA
Source organism: Falco cherrug (assembly GCF_023634085.1). NCBI lineage: Eukaryota > Metazoa > Chordata > Aves > Falconiformes > Falconidae > Falco > Falco cherrug. The sequence continues at coordinate 16,193,543 of NC_073701.1, read as the reverse complement.
AAGTGGAATTTGTACTGTAAAGGTAGGCTGAGCTGCCAATTTCAGTTCACAAAGAACTGTTTAATGATACACTCCACTAAGCAATCATAACTGAGGCCAGTATTTTTAATTCACTTCCCCTTTCAAAAATGTGAAATTACAAAATGATTAATACTGTAATTGGAAGTTACTCTGCATTTCATCATACATTATTGAAGACGTGCACGGTCATTTAATTAATATATCCTAAATTTTTCCTGTATTCCTTTATATACAGGAAATATACATATACTATATACAATATACCATTAAAATACCAAAAGTAAAAAAGTTCAGCTGAAGCTTCTGGTCACACTACAATATGCGCCATGTAACCCTTCCCTGCTTGCCTGTACACGATCCCCTAGCACACGCTGTTCTCTCCTATTTCCTAAAGCTTTCAGTACCCCTTACAAAAAGCAAACACAACAAGCACACGTTTTCTGTGTGCCCTGCAGGTACCTTGCACAGGCAGCACGATGCTGTAACACGACCTTACCTATTTTAATAAGCCAAGGGCTGGTCACAGAATCCAAACCCATGGATTTAGTGCTAAAGCTGTTTTGAGTGTCGACTTGAGCACTGCAGGCACTGAGGAAGGTGCTGGAGGCAGCATGTGCTCCTCCCCACAACCAGCCAGCTCAGGGACCTGCCGCAAGCCCTCATCCATCCAAGAGCAGCTGGTGTCGACAAGGAAACCAGGAAGCTCTTTCCAGGAAGGCTCGGGACAACCTGCTTCTCTCCAGCTCATCTCCTGCTGCCAGAAAATGTACAAGCTGGCACAACACGGTCAAGTACACGGAGAGAACTGAAACAGCACCATTCCAAATCCTCCTCCCCAGCACTCTGTAACCACAGGGTTCATCCTGCACAAAGGTGCCCTCAAAAAGATCTTTCTGCAAAGTTTCCAGCGCTGCTGTTTTCTGCTCCATCAAGAAAAGTCATCCAAAGGGCAAATTCAGCCTACGCAGCTGCAGAGGCTTGGTCAGGGATGACAAAAGCCCTGCACCTCTGGAGAAGTTGGGAATTTTAGGTTTATTCTTTCCGCGAAACACTTCACTGCACAACCAATGTGGCAGTGGACAACCAACTGGAAGGAAAATTACTTCCAGCCACGTGTGACTACAGGCCAGTAATAACACACCCCGCAGTATTACAAATACCAAGAAAGGCTTAAAAGTTTATTTATAGTTTAACCTTGAGAAAATCACGTTCCTGATAACATCTGCCTTATCTGGCTGCTACCTGGCAATATGGACACAAAATAAAATAATTTTACACAGGTGAATGTCCCCACAAGTCAACAGAGTTGGAAAACAGGAACATCAACGTACCGAAAGCCATACCAGCCGGCTGGCTCCTCTGAACGCACCCTCACGCCCCGCGCACCACCCTCCACAACCAGGAGCCAACAGCTCGGTTCTAACCCTGTATCCATGCAGGTGATCCCTGCACCAGCCAGCCGAAGCTACCAACTTCAACTTGAATCCACGCCCCCCAAAAAAATTTGAAAAAAGAAAAAAAACCAACACCAAAACCCGCCCTGAGAGGGGAAGTTGCTTGCAGGACTGAGGCCAAACAGGCGGCTATTTGGCATGTTTATTGGCAGTTTCGCAGTCACGACACAGATGGCAGAGCCAGACTTTGCTCTCCCCTTTCACACCTGAGGCACACGGGGAAGGAAAAAGTTCATTGCGATTATGCGCACGGTGCTCTTTTCATCATGAGAAGCCATGAATGTTTACAACTTCCTCTTTTGGGAGCACAAGGTTATTTTTAAATTAGGCAGATCAAACAAGTTGCGTGGGTTTTTCTCAAAAGGCTACTTAGGTTTCTGCTGCCTCCTCATCTTCCAGAGCATCTACATGGTTATACTGTTTCCAGGCCTTTAAATTACATTTTTTGAGAATGGCTCCTAGTTGCTTCCCAGGCCCCACTTCATACGTGTAAGGAAATTCTGTTCCTTGCTTTCTTTCGTATACAGAATGCATGGTCTGTTCCCACATAACAGGTGAAACCACCTGCTTCACTAACAGCTTCTGAATGTGCTTTGAGTGCATGTACTTTTTGCCATCAACATTGGAATAGACACAGACCAATGGTTTCTGAATCTCAATCGATTTTAGGACGTCAGCCAATGGCTCTACTGCTGGTTCCATAAGTCTGGTATGAAAAGCCCCACTGACTGGAAGCATTTTTGTACGTGTAAAATAGTATTTTCGAGCATTCTCCTGCAAAAACTCCAAAGCCTATAAAAGAGAGAGAGAAGTGAGAGTCTTGGACGACAAAGGTTTTACTCAAGTCACCCCACAACAACCGCCTCATCAGACTTATCGTGAGAAAGGGATTCCTTTCCTTACCCAACAACTGAGCACACGCTGGGAAAAAAACCCACAGGCCACATACTTATGTTTGGACCAGCGAAGGCCAGCCGTAACCACACAGAAGGGCAAAGGAAAAGTTTTTTTTAAAAAATGAAACATTACATTGAACTCAAGGGACAGTGATTCCGAAGCAATACCTGTAGGTGTCCTGCAATGACTCTGCTGTCTGGAAACAAATAGTTTGAAATGGCACACACGGGGTTTTCTATACCCAGCGATTCACAGTGTTTACGAGCTTCCAAGCAGGCAAATCGGTAATTTGCCTCTCGCCGGCCGATAACCGATAGCATTCCACTGGGGACAGCCTCCGACGCCTTTTGCATGGCTTCGGCGCGCACTTTCACCGCGTACAGCGCTAAGGAGAGAAACAGAGATGCTCGGTAAATCCCAGCCCCGAGAAACGGCGCTGAAGGCGCTGGGCAGCCGTGCAAGGAAGGGCGGCTGTTTGCTCGCATGACACGTCAATGCTTTTAATGCTGCATTACACATCTTAAAGTGAACAGTGGAAGCCGAACGTATCCTCTAATTTAAAAAAAGTGGGAGGGAAGCAGTGGTAACGGGCGATGCTTTGGAAAAAGCTGGGGCTGGGGGATCCTTGGCAGGGGGCTCCGGGGAGATCCCTGCCGGGGGGCTCGGAGAGATGCTGCCAGGGGGCTCAGCGCGATCCCCGGGCACCTTCGGCAAAGTCCAGCGCTCCAGCGAAGACCAGCGCCGCGAACTCGCCCACGCTGTACCCCGCCGCCGCCACGCAGCTCTGCACCACCTGCACGGAGACAGACCCGAGCCGCCCGTCAGCCCCCGCGGCGCGCCCCGGCCCCCCCGCCCCCGGCAGCCGCCCGCCGGCCCGGCCGCCCCCGGAGGGGCCCCCGAGGGCCCGGCCCCCCGCCCCCCGCCGCGGCGCGCCCCTCACTTTAGGCTGCTGGTGGTTGAGCTTCTCCACGGCGGCCAGGGAGGCGACGAACACGGCGGGCTGGCAGTGCCGGGTGCGGTCCAGCTCGTCCCGCGGCCCCTCCAGGCAGAGGGAGAGCAGGTCGTAGCCCAGCACCCGCTCGGCCTGGCGGTACATGTCCCGCACGCCGGGGAACCGCAGCAGCTCGCGGCCCATCCCCACGAACTGGCTGCCCTGCCCGGGGAAGAGCAGCACCGTGCCCTCCCGGGGGGGCCGCCGCTCCCGCCTCGCCGCCGCCGCGCCCGGCTCCTCGCCCTCCACCGAGCTCTGCAGCAGGTCGCTCAGGGTCGCCGCCCGGTCCCCACCGCCGGGGCGGGAGCTGGCCCGCCGCCGCGGTGCGCCGCGGAGGCCGCCGCGCACGCTGCAGCCACCAAGCCGCCATGGCGCCGCGGCCCAGCTGCCCATGGCCGCCGCCCGGCCGCCTGCGCCGCCGCCGCGCCCCGCGTTGCCACGGGAACCGTGCGGCCCCGCCGGCAGCCGCCCCCCCGTCGGGCCTGGGGGGACAGGCGGGAGGTCGGTCGGTCGCCCGGCCCCTGCGCTCGCCGCACCCGCCGCCCTGGGCCCAGCCCGCGCCGCTCCTCCCGCCCGGCGCCGCGGGTCCCTCCTCGGGGCGGGCCCGGCGGCGGGAGGGGCCCGGGCGGCCCTGGGGGCGGGCGCCACCGCCTCCCGGCAGAGGAGGCGCGACGGGTGGCGGCAGCGCGGGAGCGGAGGTAACCGCGGGGCTGCCGGCGGGGCGGGAGGGGACGGGACGGGACGGGACGGGACGGGGAGAGCCCGCGGGGCGGCGCAGCCCAGCGGCGGGGCCTGGCCGAGGGGCCGCTGCGGCCGTGTCTGGGTCCTGCCGGGGCTGCCCCCCGCCGCCCCCTCCCCGGGCAGCCGCTGCCTGGGTCCCGGTGGCTCCCGGAGCGGTGCCGCAGCCGGGCGGCCTCGTCTCCGCCGGGGCCGGGCTGGCGGGGCAGTTTGCGGAGGGCGTCCCGCGGCGAGCGCGAAGCCGCTGGCGACAGCCCCGGCCAGCAGGCCCCGCCCGGGCGGGACGGGCGCGGCGGGCGCTGGGGGGAGCACCGGCCCCGCTGCTGCCGGTCGCGCTTCCGCGGCGGGGCCGGGTGGGCCCCGGGCCGGTCCCAGCGCTCGGGCGGAGGGTAGCGCTCGCAGGCACTGCTTTGCCGGGCCGGTATTTGGATGGAACGTGCTCTTTTTTTTTTAAAAAAGGAACAACCCAAGAAAGTTTATTATTTGCTTTGGCTTTGCATATGCGTTTTCCCGTCGTGCACAGCCGTCCAGCTGTGCACGCACGTGGCTGCGCTGCCCGCAGTCAGACGCGGTGGCAGCACAGCAGACCCCCCGCTTCCCGTCCGTCGCCCCTTCCAGGCGATGCCATTTACCCTGTGCACTCGAGAGCGGACAGTTTCAGGCCGCTATTTAACTGAAGGTATTTTCTTTCAGAGTCGCTGTAGTTTGCTTTTGATTGGACATTTCTTTAAGGGCGAAAGAAAAGGCTTGCTTTTTTTTTTCTTATGAATTTCCAAGTAATGCTTATAAATCAGCACAAAATGCACTTTACTAGTTTGAGCATTCAGTGGCCAGATTATTAAAAAAAAAAAAAGGAAAAAAAGGGAAAGTTGCCATGTCAAAGTTGCAGTTGTGCAAGGACTTTACATCACTTCAGGTTATGAAACAGTATCAAGCAGTGAGTCAGACTTCACGGAGCAGTTCAGTAAAACAGATCCTATTAGTATACCTCGGGAGAAGGAAAATGGCTCAGAATAGCAAGAAACTATGTTGATTTTATTCAGGGTGATTCAAACGCATCACGGTGAGCAGGTTTTGCTTGCTTTTCTGATCTCTGTGCTATGTTGCTTCGTAAGACAATTTTCTCCATTTCTGTCAGCTTCTAAGTAAAATACCTGGTAAAGCCAATGAGCTTTTCAAGTTAGCTGAAATATATGAACAGTAATATAGGATATTCATGACATATATGTGACTACATCCCACTCGATGGCTGCTTCTACCTGTAATGTAAGCAGCAATACTTCCTGTACTAAGCCAAGAGGAGATGCTGGGTGGCAAGTTACTGGCTGGGCCAACTGAGGTAGTACATTAGTGAGAACTCTGAGAGTAACTGTCGTTCTTGTTGCGTTTAGTTTGTACTAGAGCTTTCAGGCACCCTTACTACCAGCTGCCCCATGAGCCCTGACAGCAAGGGGTGCCCCTTTTGCGCTAGGCCACCAGATCAGAGCTGACCCTACCGGATGCCCGTCAAGCGCTGGAAAGAGTCACGGTTGTGACCTTTGCATTTGGTGCTTTCAGAGGCAAAGCCCAGCGTGGAATCCAGCTCCTACAAACCCCAGCAGCAGCCCAGGTACTAATGCTGCGGCGGTGAGTGCCACTCAGCGCAACCGTTTCACCTCTGGTTTGCTGTAAAGGGCACAGTCCGCTTGTAAAGCTCTTGAGCCTTACCAGTGGTGATGCGCCATGAACGTCCCACTGCTATTAAAGCACCCCTTGGAGGAGGTGCTTGTTCTGTTTTACCCTATTAAAACAATACCTGGCAAGCTGAAGAAATTCAGGCCTAGGCAGCATTTAAACTAGAAATATCCAAGAGGAACTTAACTTTTTTAAGAATAGATGTGGATGACACTTCCCAAGTGGGTGACCAAAGAAGAAGAAGAAAAACCTACAGCAGGACGTTGGGCAGCTGTTTGGAAGGAAGGTAGCCAAAGCAACGGTTTGTCTTTAAAGTACACTACGTGCAGAGGATTCTATACAAACATACATAGGGAAAATTGCAAGAGATTGAGCAGTAAATGATGAATTATCACTGGGGAAGATTTTGTTCTAGTGTACATTTCAGTTTCCAGTATGTGAATCTTCAATAAATCATAAATTTATTTCCACCACTTGTGCTCTGCCATTTTAAAAGACATGTAACCTGGGCAGTGAGATTTGTTGTCTGTAAACCTAATGAGTATACCTCACATTATACATCCTTAAATAAATACTTTAAATTATTAATTATTTTTATATTATAAATAATTAATAAATAGTTTTTAGCTATAAATGCATATTATAAACACATACACTTACTTGTTATTTTATTTATATAATATATATATTTCTATAATATGTAGTTTTAAGTTTCTCTATTGAGATTAGATAACAAAATATTGCTTTTTTGTAGTAGCTGTATTCCGTGTCACAGACTGTGATAGGACTTTGGTTTTAGTGTTGCAGTTTCCCAGGAGTTAAAGCCACAACACACGTAAATAGTTTACCAATGTAAATTAAGTACGTAGCCCTTAATTCTTTAGACAGCTATCTTGGCAAGAAGCCTTTTCCCCATGGAAAATTTGTGTGCTGCCTCTCAGTCCTGGGTGGAGCCTTACCAGTCCTCAAAAATATATACCGTAGAGGGTAAGATGGAAAGTATATGTCTTGGGGACAGCCCCCTGCCCCCTGCAGTAGTATGCTCACAGCTCTGTCAATCTACTTTAAAGCGGCGGGGACTGGAAACCCCAGCACCGCGTGGGTGATTTAACTCTGCTGAGAGATTTTCCTTTGTGTTTTTAATGCGATAGCTACAATTTAAGCCCCATGTGATTGGGTAGCCAGCACGAAGTCGCACAAGAAAGGGATTAGTCAGAGGTTTATCAGCAGAGGGATATAAGAAAATGCAGTGGAAGTAGTTGTCCTTTCCTCCCTTCTCCTTCCTGTTGAGTTCCCCCTGGGAGTGCCCAGAGTAAGGGACCCACCTGCCTTTCAGAGACCTCCAAGCAAAGAAGTTTTACATCACTTTTCATCAGGCTGAAGCAAACCAGCTCCTCTGTCATGATATACCTAGTCCCACCTATAGCACACCCCATCCTTTCTTTGGGTGTGCAGTGTATTTTCCAGGAAGAGGAGGATGTGGAAAAGCTGCTGTTTGTTTCTCTGCATGTTACACCACTGTAGAGAAACAACCTGCAAAAAGATAGAAGCCCATTAGGCAGCAAGTTGCACTATGGGGGTTTTCCCCTTTTATTTCTCCTCTTACTTTATGTAGCTGGAACCAGCTTTAGGCAGACTGGATGTTTTGAATACCTAGAAAAATTATTTTAACATGTTTGTAAAACAAACTGGCCTGCTGCAGCCCTCACTGCATTGCTGAAACTGCCTGGAGTCAGACTAGGGCTAAACAGAAAATGGGCAGGATGATGAAGAAAATGTTGTAGGGCAGAGGTAAGAAGTGGAAATGGAAATATACAGCTTAAGTGTGTGTGGGAAGAAAAGATTTCCAGCTGTGGTGGTTCTTAGAGGCAGATGTCTGCTGGGCACGCTGCAGATCACATCCACAGACATTGGTTTCTTGATATGAAAATCAGGGTGCAAGAATATTGTGCAACCAGATCTCATCCTGAAGTGGAGCTGAGATATGGTTGGGAAAGTAGTAATTATTTCTAGGTTGTGTAATATAGATGCAGCCAGAGGGGCTGTGCTAGCAAGCCCATGCTGCGTGAGTTATCACCAAGTAATTTCAGGATTATGAGCTATACAGTAAAAGGAACTCAGGCCTCATGATTCTTTATATACTCTGTGATTACATTATTTTTAAAAAAATGTACGGGGCATTCTGTAGGCATTGCAGAGATCTCGTGCTGCACAGCTAACCAAACAAACGCTACAGCACTGACCTAATGCACAGACCCTCCGGTGCATCCTTGCCTTTTACTTTCTCACTAAAGACCTACACCAAGTAACCAGAGGAAGATGGACATGGCTTCTTCCATAATCAGCTGGTATTGCTCCCCGAGTTAGCTACTGCTTTTTGTTGGAAATTGATACTAGTATTTAATTTCTTGGGAATTAAAATACATGAGCTCCCGCTGCTGTGGTCTGCTAGGGTGAGCCTACCAGCACATTCCGATCTTACTGCATGGCTTCATTCCTCTTTCTCCTTTGTAGTGTCCAAGAGGGAGTATTTTGCCATGCTTGGGAAGTCCTGTGAAATACTGCTGGAAAACATAGTATATAATTAGTAGTAATAGCAGTCAGAAGACTAGGACACCAACACTCAATTCAAGGCAGTATGTTAAGTCTCTTCACTTCTATTTCTTCCCCTTTCCTGCGCATGCATGGCTTCACTTTCCCTGTCTCTTTGCCTTCCCCATTTCTGTTTGACTGCCTGATTTTCTTTCTCTTGTCACTTTAGAATTATTTCAGTGTTCTTCCTCCAATACACGGAAGGACAGACACATGGCTACATCATTTATTCACTAATGACTGCAGCAGAGCAGTAGTTTTCCAATCTGATAGCATTTAGCGCTTTCAGCATGCGGAACACTTTCAGACTTTCTTCCTTGGGGGGAAGCTGGCAGAACCCCTGATAAAGTCCAGTTATTTAATACCTGCATGAAACCGCCCTGATATCGTTACATCCAAATAAAGCATAAAACCCTTTGGGTCCTTGCTTACTGCTTTAAAAACAATACTAGTATTTGACAGCCACACTGGAGCTGCACAGATGACCAGCACTTCACAGCACGTGTACAGAACTAAGCGTAATGTTCTCTCTGTAGGCAAAGCAAGAGCAACAGGGTTAAGAATTAGTGAGATCTTGGTAACTTGAAATTTCTAACTTAGCCTTTGGGAATTACTTACCAGAAGGCAACCAAAGATAATCATTGTGCTTGGAGCTCTTGTTCCCATTACACTTTGTTGCTCCTGCACATATCGATTCCTTCATATCCCGGTAAAAGCAGAGCCTTTCATGCTGTCAATACGCGTGACAATCCTGCAGCTGACAGCCTGCTCCCTCAGGAAGGTAACAGTACAGATCTAGGTACAGGAGAACATGTTAACTCCTGTGCTCCTTTTAAGATGCTCCCTGGTAAATAGCAAGTACAATCCATTACGCAGGAAGTATGGCAGCAGTGTCTGTGGCAAAGAGCTATGCAGAATTTTTTCCTCCTTTCCTTGTTGTCCGTGCTCCACCCAAGACCTAATTGATACTATACCAGCACATTGGTTCTCCCACTTCTCCTTCTCCCCATCCTTAGTTCTAATTTTTCCCTTGGTTAGCTTTTCTTTCACCCAGTCATTCTTTTGTTTTGTTTTTGACTTCGGACTGTTGTACTGCTTTATCTGCTGCCTCTTTTGTGTGCATTCCTATTCATTGCCCTCCCATGACTCCCCTAAGGCATGCCCACAGCCCAGCCCAGCAGCCTGTGTGCCCTTTCTTGTTTAGTCCTTACAAACTTTCTAATCCTGTGTGCTTTACTAGTCCCTCCACACTCTGTTCTGCCTTCAAAATTCTGCTCTGCTTCTATCACCAGGATTTTTCTTCTTGATCACATGCAGTCTGGCTTGTGGTCCCAGCCACTGAAATCTCTCAATTAAATCTGCATAACCATAATGCCAGAGAGCTCCCTTGCTGGCCAAGCTTTTAACTTTTCTCCAAACAGAAACCTACTGTACCAGCAGAACTGCAACAACACATCATCTGAGCACCATTTCCTTTCAGTTTAAGCACGTCTGTTACAAGTGGGATTTCTTCTTCCCCACTCCCTGTCTCCTCATCCCAGCAGTCATGACTATAGCAATAAAACCTTCTAAAGGTAGGCCAAGACAACAGCCAAGTCAGTAAGGCATTTTTTCTTTCACAAGCCTCTGAAATGCTGGTTGCTCTAAAACTTTATCTCCTGGGGCTTCCACAGTTGCTCTTTCCCCACTGCTGCAATCCCTCTTAGAATTCCTTCCCTGCTGTCTCCCCCTCCTGCATAACAGACAAACAGGAATTGGGTGTATTTGCCTACTGGATATTTGAAAAAATAATGCATTTTTGTTCTAGCCTTTTTTATCATATCTCCAATCTGTTTACATTTTAGCAAGCTAAACACAGCTCTTCTGTAGCATTTGGCTTTTGGCCAGAAAATCTGCAATGACATTTTTTCCTGCTTCCTTTTTTTTTTTTTTTTTTACTGCTGTCTGTACTCTTCACTAAAGCAGAGCAGCCTACCAGAGCAAGGCATTAAACAGTCACTTATGTAGGCAAATTTAATTCAGTACGCTTTATGGGCTTGGCAGCTAAGATTGCTGCAACTGATAGAATGCTTCATGAAGAAGCCACAGGTGTACTCCCCATTTATCCACTGGGATCTCCTTGTTCAGCAAAACATCATTTAAGTACTTACCTTCTCACTGTCCTCCTTGCTGTTTACTTACTGAGGCAGCTTCTCCAGTGTTTGCTACTAATTCACATGACTCTTGCTAGCCACTGAGTATCCTGAGCATCCTTTTGAGGCCAAAAACGCAGCACAAGGTACACAATTGTTTTGCTTGAGCATAGGAAAGCATGATTTTCTTACTCTTTAACTATGCCACTTCACTGGGTGAGTGGGTTTTTTGGTGAATAATACATGCTGTTTAGTGCATTCCCTCTCCCCCAAGTGCAGTTCATATATCAAACTGCTTTATTCCTCTGGCATACTTATGGGTAAGGATATTTATGTAGGTACAATTCAGTCTTAGTGCACCAAGCCAAGAGGGAAGGCCTGACTTGCCCCTCCCCCCCCCAATGTAAATGATAGGGTCCTTTATGGGGGTGAGCACTGTCCAGCAAACCTGGTACAAGATCCTAATTTCAGCTGCAGTCTTTTTCAGTGACAAGACTAGGCTGTGGATCAGATCCTACACATGTATATGTAGTACAAATCATGTAATTTTTTTTGTGGTTGCATTTTACAATTGCTCTGCCAATCAACTTGTTTGCGTTTGTTTCAGATTCACTGTCTCAATGGAAATGGTACCAGCCTGGGCCCCAGCAGTGGGTTTCACACTCCTGCCCCATGCAGGAGGATTTTTAGGAAGCAAAATAACCAAAAAGGAAATCCCAGTGTGGTATGAATCTCTACAGAAGCCATCCTGGTGTCCACCTAACTGGGTGTTTGCTCCTGTTTGGGGAACTCTCTACACATCTATGGGGTATGTTTTTCACATTGTATTAAGGCGCTTAGCCGATCTCAAAGTTGCTTATTGTGTAATGCTGGACCAGAGAATTATTATTGTATTCCTGTGACTGTTTGTTTGTAAGAAATAGTGTCAAGCTGCCCGTTTAACAGGTAAAAACATGTTTTGGGAGTTGTGTGTGGGTTTGACACGGCATTTTGTATGCACAAGTATCCACATCAAAAGCAGGAGTTAGGAAAGCTGCCATAAATTTGCTTTCCTTATTCATTCTGAGGGGAAGACCTGCCAAGCTGGGAATGATGGAGCAAGCACTGAGATTTCTTCCTGGTATGTCCTTCAGTAGTAGTTGGTGGTTTTTTTTGGTTTGGTTTTGTTTTGGTTTTTTTTTGGGGGGAGCAGGGGCGGGGCAGGAAAGAGAGTGGGATATTAGAGGGGAGAATTAGGATAGAACTGTTCTAACAGCTCAGTTAAAAGAAACCAAAATCAAAACATACATGTCTTTTCAAATAAAACTGCCAGGTTGTTAAACTGTGAAGGTTTGAAACCACCTACTGTCTCCTTAATTAGTATAAAGTACTTGCAGCACAGCAATTACTGTCAAATGAACAAGGAATCACAAGGCCAAATACCATTCCCACAGGAACCTTGAAAGTTTAATAATACTGTATTTCGGCAGATGTGTCTTAGTAAGTTGTAGCAAAAATATTTGTAGAGGTGGGTTGTCTCTGGAGGTGGTTTCAGCAGGTTTGATGCTCCTCACAGACTGCTCTAGAAGCATCCACACGACATGACATGCTTCTATGGTAACTCTGGTGAGCTGTGCCACAGAGGAAAGGCAGCGCTCTGCTCCAAGAGCCTCAAAAGCCAGTTCAGTGCAGCCCCCCTCCCCAGCACAAAGCGATGCTTTGTGTCTCTTCTGCACTCTAGCTACATACCAGGATTCAGCATGTGTTTTCCTACCCCTCAAATACACCTTGTTGCTAATCCAATAGTAATAGTTTTTAGGCTGCAATATGCCTTTTATTGGCTTACCCCCCTCCCATTTCTCCCATCATGATGTTACATTTTAAGTGATTTTTAGTTTGTACCTAGCACTGGTATAACCACATGGTTTCAAAGAGACCAAAGCTTTTCCAAGTCAACCTGCAGGATGACTATGGAATGTTATCTTAAATACCACACCACCTGCTGCAAAATACAGCAATGATGCAATATCCAAAACTGTATCTAATTGCTCCATTGGTCTCATACATTCTCTCATTTTGGTTTCATTTTCTTTCTAGAAAAGTTTTGTCATTTTTATAGACTCATGTACTGTCCCTCCTTTCCCATCAATACTCTCTTTTCTTTCTCCTCTTAGAGAGTGTACTTTTAAAAATCGCTCTCTATTCTTGCTATTCCAAAAGTTAGCATTTGAATCAGATTGTTACTGTCCTGAGAATAAAAAAAACGCCTTTTATCAAAGAGTTGACTGCACAATTTGTAACTTCCTGGATTCCTCATCATAAACATTGATATAGAGTTAATTATTTAAAAAATCCAAATTGTGACAGCTTATCAGTTATTTTGGTAATGTCAGAATCAGTATATTCTGAGGTGGATGGTCCTGGTTATGTACTATACATCTAGCTCAGTGAAAAGATCAGATTTATCACTAGGCCTTTTCTTCTGTAATCCATCATGTACACACATTCCTCAAACGATCAAGACAAGTCATTCCTTTAGAATCTCTTGAATATATTAAAAGTAAGAAATAACTAAAAGCAAGATTTATTAAGTTTACATGCCTGCCTTGACATTTCGCGTCTTAGCGGATTTGTACATCATGATCTTGGTCTGAAGTCAAAGTTAGATGTATGAACAGCTGTAAGTCTACACTGTGGCTCTGTACAACACTTAGAAACAGATCTGGGTCCTGATGCCTTTGACAAAGATACACTATTGAGTTTCTAATGGTTACTCCGCCAAGTAGTGCGTGGATATCTACCAAATATTATTTCCTACCAAGTAAGTTATTTTATTTAATCAAGAACCTGTGGTTGCTTTCTAAGCAGTATACTGAACTACACCTTCCATTTGCTTTCTCCAGCTATGGCTGCTACCTGGTGTGGAAGGAATTGGGTGGCTTCAATGAAAAGTCAGTAGTTCCTCTGGGTCTGTATGCAGGGCAGCTGGTATTAAACTGGGCATGGACTCCGATATTTTTTGGAGCTCACAAAATGGGATGGGTAAGTGAAGTAAGTTTCTTAATTGTAGGCTTCTGCTGTCATTTGCAAGATGCTAAGATGAAAGCTTTCTGTTATAATCTTTTCTCCCTAAAAATGAATCTCAATACAGAATATGGCTTGCAGAAGTTTTCTAAAATTCTCTTTAATGCATGCCAGCAGCCACCTGAGAGAATTTACATATCTACAACATCCTTAAATGTTTAGATTACAAGCAGCTCTTTCTGCCCCCCTTTGATAAGAACTTTGTGTGACTAGAAAATGTAAACATTTATGCGTTACTGAAATTCCTAGGTATCTCTGGGCAAAAAGCAGCGATAAAAAGCTTATCATAACATTACTCAAGTAATCGGCACCCATTTTAGGGAAGACTAATGTTCTGCAGTCTGCAGAGAGACAGCTTGCCTTCAAAAAATCATCAGTAATAATAATAAATAATATTTGCCTGGTTCTCTAAATACACATGCAGTGCTGTGATAGTGGAAGACTTTGCAATCCATCACCAATTCATTCACACCACATCTCTTCAGGCAGCATCTATGACATGAAAAAAATTGCACAGGTTTACTTGGCTTGCTCAAAGTCACACTGGGTTTGTACTCAATGTAACACTTCCTGCTGTCAAAAAAAGAAAGGGTACAGGTGAGAGGAATTTTACTCTCCCTTTCCTGTTTCCAGCTGCAGTGCCCTTTCTTGTGACTGTTGTATCATTTTGTGAGTCAAACTGACTCATAACTCAGCAGAAATCTATCTTTTGCTGGTTGGTCTTCTGAGAAGGAATTAACCCACAGAGGGATCCAACAAGTGCCAGAGCTAAGTGGAAAGAGTCACACAAAGACTAGTCAAGAAAATGCCACAAGTAAGAACAATACTAACCACCTTCCTGTGTTTCAGGGGTTGGTGACTCTCCTGCTCACAACTGGTACAGCAACGGCTACAACTGCTTCCTGGTATAACATCAACAAAACAGCAGCTTATTTGATGGTTCCTTATTTAGCTTGGCTAACCATGGCTTCTGCACTCAATTACCGTATCTGGAAGGACAATCGCAACAAGAAGTTATCTGAATAAACAGTTTTCAGCCAAAGAAGATAAAATATTTTTTTCACAAGAATTTCCTAAATAAAATTATGGCCTTATTTTATTATTAGCTGAACTACTTATACCGTTAGTTTGTTACTTACAAGTCGATAAAGCAGTACTTGTTTAAAACAAATATGCCTTTACTAGGCAAGTCAAAGGAGCGTACGCCTGACTGGGTTTTATAGCAAACTAAAAGATGCTCCTAATTGAAAAGGACTAGTTTTCTATATCACAGCATTATATTTTATGTGACAACAGCATTTTAACTATTACCAGAAATAAGCATGAACTCCAGCTTCATATTAACAGTTTCCAGAAAGGTGTTCCTAACAGCGACAGGCATTATCATGGCCTGAATCTTTCATGTTTTCCACTAGACACAGTGCTTTACTGCCGTGATGTGTCCCACTACAGCTGCCAGGTTTACCTTCTGGTCATTGTACTCTGGAAGTGTTTTAAGATGAATCTTTTTCACTATTTGTGCCTTCTCACTTTGAAGCAATGTGCAGTTTAGTGTCAGCTAAACACATTAAACTATATGTAAACTAGCTAGCCTTCTTCCTCTGTTTTTATTGTTTTTAAATGGTTTTGAGCAGAAAAAAATACTGAAGGCAGCAAGATGCTATAGCCTCAAAGATAGCCCCTTTGCCACTTCTTCTCACCATTGCAATGGGAAGGACAAAGCAGGAAATTCAGAGCACCTGGAAAGAAACTGAGGGGACCCAAACATTCAGCAGCCCCCTGCACACACCTCTGGGGCATCACCAGCAGCACTGGCCAAACAACATTAATGCACTCCACTAGGACCCTCAGCGTGATGTCAGTTCACCACCAGACTTGGACAGCAGAGCCAGCAGCCAGGCCACAGGTGGATTTGTTGCCCAGCGGGGCAGTACATACACCATAGCTACTGGTGTCTCCTACCTGCACCTTCTCACTTCAGCTGCTTAGAAATAAAACCAAGGGTTTCTCTTCTTCAGGATTATGGTAGCTGACATAGTAAGGCCTGGGATGTTCAGTTCAGCCAGCTGCTTCCTGTAAGATAAAAAGATTGCTTCTGTCCAAGAGCACAACAACGGACCATTTTTACCCACAGCTTGTGGTCTAACTGCACAAATCTTACTACTTTTTACGTCATTCTTCTGGTTTGCCATCACTTTCTCTAGATCCACAGGCACTTTGTTACAAGTTTTCAGGTACTCTGAAGGCAGAAAGTGCGTTTTGCTCTCCCGCGAGTGACATCTGCTGAGCAGCACTCCATGTCCCCTTATACACTCTCTCAAGCACCTATTATTCTATGTCACAAACTTTTTCCCTACATTGGAAGTAGTCCCACCATCTATGTTAAGCACTTCACCATGTTTTTCAATCACATTTAAGCGAGGAGTCCAAAAAAGTTCTGACTTGTGAGCAAGAGACAGGTACAGCTGTCAGCACCACTTCTGACTGCAATTCAGCTCTCCCTCCTGCGCAGTGACTGAGTTTTCTGAAGACACAGATGGCTTATTTCTCCAGCGTATGTTCCAGTCAGTGGCAAGAGGTAGGTTTATGTAGACCAGTCTGAAATAGCCTAAAATATATATCTCTCCCTTCCTGATCATGAGGGATAACATGTTGCGTATTTGCAAAGCTTGAAGCAAGGTTTAGAATGTTTATAGTGTTATAACTGTACGTCACTCTCAAGCAGATCCTGACTGCTGTGAACTAGCTTAAAAAAACCATACTACCCACATAACATATACTTCATGACAGACAGAATTTTTGCAGCTTGTACATAACACAAAGCAACATAAGTACAGCCTAAAATCGCTAAATTTCAGCCAGCTACCCTGATTTGAGGAGAAAGGAGATACTAGGAATAATTCCTTTCAAACTGACATTCACTCCCAAATACCTATCTTAGCCCTAAACTTTAAAGTACCAGGACTGCTTTGCTTCTAGCAGTTTACAGACCCCTTTAATTCCTTCAGGCTTCTTTTGCATTCCTGTGCTGCTCTAGATATTGTGTCCTTATCACTTCCTGCCTGACTCCTCCTCAAAAATCTATTTCTTCAAGGGGCAGGCTAAGAATGACAGACAGTAATACAGGGTTCCTAAATGCTGTGGGTTTTGTTTGCCTTTTTCTAAACAAGAAAAAATGAGGAGCCATCAAATCTTGAATCTCATTACTCTAGTAGTTCATTGCACTGAAATACCGTATTAGTTTCCCAGTTTAGATCTTTGCATAGGAGGGACAGACAAAACAGACGTACAAACTCCAACATGATTCAGTAAATTATAGTTTTAATGCTGACACAGGGAACTTGTGCAATGTTTCCCAGCAAGCAAGCAATCAGGCTACCTGAAAAACAAGTCAATTGCTCCAGTTACTGTCCTGTTTTGAGGTCTCCCATATTCGATAAACAAGACATTTGGTCAACACAAACTCATGATTTATAGAGCTAAGCAAGACAAGGAAAATGTAGACAAAACAATCATCAATACAGTATATGGTATATGCATATTCTTCTGACATTTTTTTTTTTCTTCCTGGGTTACCAGTGTAGGAAAATTGTTGCATCAGCAGCTCATAGAACTGAAATATAAATCTTGCTGTTAAGCATATCTAGGAAGGAAATTAATAGTCAAGCCTTCTGTGGCTAGACAATGCACGTCACATGGCAGCTCTCTGTTTCATCCAGAAATAGGGTGCTGAAGACATCATTAAAAAAGGTAGGGTGGTACTTGCAGGCTCTATCACAGTCAGGATTAAAGTTCACTTCCAGGATCTGAGGCTGCATAATTCTTTTCCCTGCAAAGGGGAACACAAACATTGCCTCAACACAAGCTCTGTAGAGAACGTGAATCAGGACCTGTCTTCAAGCCAGAGATTATAGAAAACTACTGGAAAAAGCCATCTTTTATGACCCAAGCTGGCAAGCCGGTAGGGTGTTTTTATTTCAGTGTGTTTGGGTTCCTTTGGAGGGATGAAAGTCTGTTCTACCATCATTATCCAAAGGACAATTATCCAACAGTTTCTGCTATTATTGTGCTAATCCAATGCTTTATTTAGAATGAGAATTTGCAGCAATTTAATAGGATGATCTCCTTGATACAGCTGTCTTGCTTGACAGTTTGAAACATCTTTCAGAAAACTGCTTCCCTTTTCATGTTTCAGTACAAACCTTCCTTTCTTAAAGACTTCTACCTTCCCAGTTTCCCAGTGCTAGCAGTCCTGTTCTTTCACACTCCAGCCACTCCCACCTGCCACTTCATCTCACTCCTGAAGTAAGGGAGTTTCATTTTCTCTCAAAACTTCATCAGTACAGTTCAGAAACAAATACATGCTATGCAAAGAAAAAACAAAGTATTTTATTTCTGTCTGGTGTTGAGATTGTAAGTGAGGGTACAAGCTTCTGATGCATAGGTAAATCATACTATGCTCTGCTCAGATACAACTAACCTATTTATCCATAGGCTGCCTACAGCATCACATCTGTGACCTTGGCACCCACATCCCCATCTTCAAAAGGCTAGGGATGTGCGCAGCTTGTGTTCAGCCAGGGCTGTAATGTGAGCTTGGTCCTTTTACTACAATAGTTTTCCTCAAGGTAGTAATAATAGCGAGTTGCTTTGCCTTTCCTATTCAGTCAGCTCTGGGACAGGTGAAAGAGCATTTGACTTGGACATAGCAGACCCAGATTCAATCCCCTGCTCCACCTGATTGGAACAGCAAAGACTCAATTCTCTACCTCCTGTTTCTCAAGCATCTCCCTCCATGAAAGTGATTCAATATTTACAGAATCAACTACTGCAGCAGTGGGCTAGGGGCACCCACCCAACATACAACACCTAATTACTCTTCTGACAAACCTGGGCATAAGCAATTAATTTTTCCTGTATCCCAGGGGCAACGTCAAAGAAAAAAGTACACACTGTTCTGTTTAATACTCCCCTGGCACTCCTTTCTGTGTTGGCACCTCTGCTGCTTTTCTACCTACAAAAGACGCGTGTCTTGTACACTTTTGTACAAGGACATTGTTGAGCCTCCTGGTGAGGTAATAAAAGAATTCACCCTATTTAGTGAATTTTGCTACCAGTCCTCCACAACTGGCTGGAAGAAAGGTCCAGGCAGCCATGCTGTAGCACTAACATGAAGCAGCTTCAGATACATGGTCTTGCAGGGACCTGGCAACAACTGTGTGATGGTCCCGAGGACATCAACAGCACTGAAATGGTGAAGGTGGTCCCTTCCATGCTTTAATAAGTAACTGTGCATTGAAGACACCGGGTCCACGCCTGGAAGCCACAGATAGTAAGATGTCACTAAGGTTTTCATAGAGACAGGTATTTCAGACATTCTCTCACCACAAATAGGAAAGAAAACTCGCTGCTGTCAGAGTAACTACACTGCTGTACAGTTGAGGTTGGTTTCTTTTTTTTTTTGTGTGTGTGTGTGTGTATATGTGGTGGTTTGTTTGGTGTTTTTTTGTTTAAAAAAACCCCCAGAGCACAGCAGTAGCAGGGGCACAAGGGAAGCAAGGACTCAGCCAAGTACAGTTAACAGCTCCCCCATCACTCCTGTTAACCAGCATGGTGGATGCTAACCCCGCAGATCTGCAACTACAGATATACTTTGATGTCAGTAGGAGGCACAGAACACACAATTTACATTGCTTGAAAAAACAGTAAGAGTTCAGACAGAAGAAATAAATTTCTGAAAGGGTCCACAAATATAAAGAATTCAATATTCCAAGAAACGAGCTTCTCACCATCTCTGCTGGTGTCCCATTTAAGCATCAAGTCAACAGCATATATTGCTCTTGACGATGGATAATCACAGATGCCAAGAGGTGCAGGTTTAGCTGAAGCAACTTGGAACAGTTCAGCAAATGCCTTAAAAATATTTGCCTAATAACAGAAAAAGGTATCCGAATGAGAAGTGAGGTTCCAATAACTCATAAATAGAAGCAACAAACATTTTTAATCACTTCATTCACACAGCTTTTTAAAGAGTTTGCGTAAGTTACCCTAGCCAACAAATTATAATTGTGCACAGTATTAGCTTCAAAATGGCATTTAGACCTAAAGACAATACAGAGAAAGTGCTGAGCACCTGGAAATAATATCCATGGCCTTTTCTGGGGAGCAAGTCAGTATCACAGAAATCCTGAAAACAGGGAATTTAATATTAGCATTAACCCTCTTTCTCAGGCATTATGTACAGTACTGCACTTATGTGTAGAGGAGGGGAAGAAGAAAGCCCAGGAGAGTGCTGTGAAGACCAGCAGTACAGCTGTGAAGTT
The DNA here is from genome assembly GCF_023634085.1 of Falco cherrug. Taxonomy (NCBI): domain Eukaryota; kingdom Metazoa; phylum Chordata; class Aves; order Falconiformes; family Falconidae; genus Falco; species Falco cherrug. The sequence continues at coordinate 16,173,658 of NC_073701.1, read as the reverse complement.
CTACCTTTTTCCTGCCTATTAAATTGTATTAGTTTTGTTTTGTTCTGCAATGAAAAATCTTCTACCTACTTACACCCCTGTAAAAATGGTCATGGGGACATTGAGATTTTAACATACTACATTGGTATTTTGAGCAACAGTCAGATACCCAACGTGAAAGTGAAATAAAACAGAAAGAACATACAGGTGTGAATTTTAGCACTGAGTTATACTACAGTGAACCATTCCTTCTAAAATAAAAAGATGGTGTAGTACTTCCTATTCTGCACACAGTACCACTTTAGGTAACCTACAGTATGTATCTGACATCTCTCTTCCTTGTAGTCTCTTCCAGACTATTTTAAACATAATGCTGCAAAACCTGTCATACCTGAGCATCATTGATTGGGTATGAGGGTCTACTTAAAACTGATGTAAATTAATTTATGGAAGTCAGCCCACAGCTGGGCAATTTATTAATTTTCGAAAGCATATGCTCATATAAATGCTCAGCTACTGTTTATTCTGCATCTTTTAGCTCCTGATAAATATGCAATTATGCAACCAAACCACTCAGTTTTGTGCATGTTTCTGAACCACCCCTTCACATTCAGCTTCTTCTTTCAAGCATGAATTACAGACAAAGATCAATGAGAAGGCACTCATCTGCCTTCCTGCATATTTTATGGAACTACAGTACTTAGAGCTTCCTCGTCCCAGATAAAAGACGCCCTATTATTAGGGAACCATCTGTTTTCTTGTGAAAAAGCCATTAATGTGATGACCAGGGCACAGGGCTCTAGCCAGCTTACTAACACAGAGAAGTTGTGCCAGCAGCTGGAAATTCTGCAGTGCAGTCTCAAAGGCAAGAATTAATTTAATTAACAGGGGTTCTAACTTAGTATCTCAGAGACAACAGTGAGCAACATCTGTAGTGATCAGCACGCTTTATATTCTGGACTTCCCTGCCTTTTGCATGAAGTACTAAATCTTCACAACCATGCACTTAGATTACTGGCAACCTGCAAAAAAGAATTTGCAAGCAAAAAAGATCCTGATCGCAGGATCCTGATGGTAGTCAGGACTGGCTTTATTAGTAAGTCCAATATAAAGAATTCTCATAGTGTAATCATGAAATAAAATTCTCAAATGCTAACAACAAAGTGTTTTGGGGGGCAATTATGCTAAGTTAAGCAATGCTTCTAAAGTAAAGGTTAACATCTGATATCATTTGTGGAACTGATACACATGAAGTATGTCTCATGAGAAAAACCCAAACCACCCAACACTTCTGGAAAAGCTTGTTTGTTGAGTAAAAAAACAGATCCATGAACATTTACACAAGAAAGATGAACTGACTTACTTGTACTGTTGTCCAAGGATATTCAGGATACTGTTTTTCAAACAGAGGAATAAATTCTTCACAGTGTACCTAAAACAGTTTAGCAACATCAAAGACCATTTTGGTTGGGAATGACTGAGCAAACATGACAAGAAAATAGAGTATCAAGTATTTCTTGCCATTCATGCAAATCCAGGTAGAGAACTAGGGAATTAGACAGCTCCTGAATATCTTCCTTGTTACAGTATTCCTCGTTATAGAAGATCACACTAAAGCCTTTGACAATGTTTAATTCCCATTTTAATAATTCTTTTACTGCTCTCTATCAATTTGGGTTATATTCAGGATGTAGGTTTGTATTACCTTATATAATCACTGATGACTGGTGTGTGTGGGGGGGGGGAGAGGAAAATATTTGCTTAGGACTTTGGGTACTTTCAACACCCTGACTGCTCGTTTAAGTGGAACAGGTTATTTGGCAACAGTCACAAAGGAGGCACTAGAAGATTTTCTAACAGTAGAAAGGCAAGGGAGTGTTTTGGACTGTTTGCTTACCTGTTTTAATGTGATACCGGGAGCGTAATTCATGACTGTGAAATGCTTCTCATAGTCATCCAAATCGTCAAGTGAAAATGCCCTAAAGGAATAAAACAATGCCTTGGTTTCCAAAGTATCAGTTTTAATTCTAAGCCCCTCTACATTAGTGAGGGGAACATAATTACCGATTTGAAAAGCGCAGCCAGAATACATCATAGATATACAGTTTGAGTGGTTTCACAGACCGCAGCAATACAACATAACGGATATCAAATTTAACCATCCCCACATCTTCTCGGTGAAACAAAACTGGGTTCTCAATATATTTGCACACTACCTACAACAAAACAAAAACACAGTAAATATAATTAAACTGAAATGAAAACAAAGTGTCACTGGAACTCAATGATTTAAGGTGTCCTTATATGCACTTCAGGATTTCTTTTAGAAATGTGTACCAATGCACAATGTTGTTACGCAAATAGGTACCTTTTATCAAACTCTTTGACATCAGGGTGGGGTAAAGTGGGAAGCCAAAATGTGCTTAATTGTACAAAAAAAAAAAAATCACAGAATTTTATTTCTGTTTTGGTGAGCTTGTTTTAAACTAGAAATGTGAAGCAATTCTTTGTGCATTTCTGCATTCCAGAAAATACACATAGTCCGCAAACCAAGAGAAATAAAGCTAAAGTGACACTGTGAGGTATGACTGTGTATCGCTCCCTATAAAAAGCTCCACGATTCACCCGTTGTTGGCAAAGGCGGTACTTTGTGCCACTGAGTAGAGCTGTGGATCAGCAATAATGAACCACCACAGGACAGAAGCAATAATATACCAGAATTTATGAACAACACTAACTATACCTAATGTGTGTTCATCTGCCAGTCTGAGGATTAGCGTTACAGCATCACCACACTGGAGTATTCATTACTGTCAGGGCAAGTTTTATTTTTTAAACAAGAAAACAGCAGGCTCCAAGTTCATCACTGCAACAAATGAAGCTGACCAATTTGAATCTGAATCAATTCTGAATTGACTGAAACAGTGTGCTTATGGCCAGCATATGAATTTTGTGGAAGATAAATTTCCTTCTTTGCATTTTTAGACTCCTCCTATGAAGCATTTTTTTCAGCTGTTGCCTTTAAATCACATTCAAAACCATGCACTCTAACCTTTGGGCTGCTTTCCCTATGCCTGATGATATTGTTAAGACTGTTGGTGATGTGGGTATCCAGGCTCCTGGCCAAGTTCCATGGTTTGCATATCCAGTGATTGTCTTCTCCTCTGGGGGAAGAGAGAGAGGGAGGGAGGGAGAGAGAGAAGAGCCAAAACCTGTAAGTATCCACCTCATTCGTCTGTCTGAACATTCACTTGAACTGATTTAGGTACTCCCCTGAATAAATACTTTATAAAGCCATGGGCTACGGTGCAAGAACTAAGGAGTTTTAACTGACAACTGGGAGCAACAGGCCTTAGGCATAACGGAGAGAAAAGGCACTGGTAGCTTTCAATGATCTTTTCAGTTCAGGCCCAGCATGCTTTCACTGTTTATTTCCTCCTTCTGCATCCCCCTCCTTCAAAAGGGGAAAAACTCCCCATCAACAGCACAGCATCACCATGAACACGCACAGGTCACAGTGCAATCTGCAGTTTTCCAAGTTGATTCCCTAATTACATCTCCAAATCATTCACATTAAATGACACCATAACTCAGCTCTTTGGGAAGAAATCACGTAATATTTCAACAGTTCAAATTGCAAGAAAACAAAAGCACACCACCACTTTCTCACCCTCTAGTAGCTAGGTACCTCAAGGGGAAAATTCTTTGAAATATCCTTGAAGAAAACAGGCAACATGCTGGTCTTTCAATGTGTCTTTCTGAGTAAGGGCAGGGTAACACCTGATGTCATCCTTTCCTCAATCTATTAAAGCATCCTAAGAAATTTCTTGAGCTTCATGATAAATAGCATAAACTGAGCTAAAGTTAGTGGTGTTAACTTCAGAGGTCTGTTTTGTTTGTTAATTTGAAAATTCCTATCCCCTCCTTCCCATTCCCTATATACACATTGCAATCACTGTCAATCCTTGAAATTAAAAAGGAATCAAAACATCATACACTAGGGATACATGTAAGGAATACTCTCTCCTGGTCAAGCCAGTCAATAACAGAATACTTAGAGCAAAGAACGGCCAAATTAAACACCTGGCAGGTGGCACCATAAGCAAGCATTACCAAAGCAGCAATCTTTCAACCAGAACACTCCATGGCAGGCATAAGAGCTTATTCCATTAGCAGTACCTAATGATCTCTTTCTCTCTCTTACTAAAAGAAAATCTTAGTTTTCATCCACTCCAAGGCAGCTGCAGCAGCAGAAAGAGCATGCTATTTAAAACCCTAAAGCTCCACAACTGCTTTAGGCTAACACTAAAGCTGTTTTACTTTCACAGCCTTATGGAACCCAAGTACCCAGTACACAACCCTATAAACATTTTCCACTCTGGCTTAAGAGCAAGAACAACGGCTACTGGTCCCCTGGAGAAAAAAACCCTACATTTGTTGTAAACACATTTCGATCCTTTGAATATTTGTTAAATACAAGACCTAACATCTTGACTAGACAAAAAGCAACACAAATCTGTATTCAAATCATGGTGAAGTTTCTGCGTTTCAAAATGCATTGCTTAAGCTCACAGTTTCCAGGTAAAATTCACTTGAACATAAATGCAGGAAGAGCAAACTGATGGCAGTATACAGCTGCTAAGCCCAAAATGTAGGCTTACTGCTATTTGAAGGAAGTGGGATCAAGAAAGCACAAAAAGCACAGAAGGGGATACACAAGCTACCTTCTGTCACGTTGCTGAAAGTAGCTGATGAACTGAGGCAATTCTGTTTGAAGGTTAAAAGTACGAGGCAACCATCTTGGCCCGTCTGGTCCTCCAGCTCGTCTAGAAATGGATGCCAGGCAGTCTTTGACAGTCAGGAGGTTCTCACACGGGAACTGGTTCAGCATTACCTCAGGCCTTTCCTCACTTAGCTTTCTACAAAACAGAGAAGTTGTTGGGTGAAGAAGGAAGCTTGGGAGGCCTTTGGGAGCACAGCTTTTATAGCAAAAACCTAAATGGTATTATCAGAGGAACAATTGCAACCTATAATCTTTGAAGTGTGAGAAGTTGTAGAGGATGTCTGCTTCTCCCTCGTTGTCTGTGAATACAAACCGGGGATGTGTCAGGTTGTTGAGGACTTGCTGAATGTCTGTGAAAACTCTAGAAAAAAAGGCATATGAAGAAAAATGTCAGTTTGGTTTCTGAAACTGATTAACTTGTGTTGGAACAGAGAAAAGTTTTAAGCTTAGCTTTCTACAAGAATTATGCTTTACCAATACACACTTTCTGTGACAATCTCAATCTATACAAACACTTTAAATTGAAGTGGGACAGATTAAAAACCCCTGTACTTTGAGGCAGATATCTCAAAGATACTTTAGCTCCTACAACTTCACAAAAATGGCAATTCAGAAGACAACGACTAAGTCCCTGACAGAGAAGCACCAACATGAAATCACTATTCTACATGAAAAGCCCCTGCATGAGAGAGACCTTATAAATGCCTTCATTGCAGGAAGAGCTCTAAAAATCAAACTGCTGTCATCAACGAGAATTAATAGGAAAACTTGACAGTTTAATCTAGCAGCCTCAGAAAACTATTTTCATTTGTTCAGAACTTCACACACAGAAATTTCTAAATAATCAAAACATATGGAAGTATGCGCAGGAAGTACACACAACTGAAGTTTAATATAAATCCTCTCCCAGCCCCATTAAAAAAACACATCAAAACGCAACCCAAACCTGATACGCATTACAAAACATAACTAAGAATAAGGCAAGATGTTGCATATCTTACTAAATACCTCCTTCAAATAAACCCAACAACTTCACTATCTGACATGCTAAAATAAGCAGATAGCAATATACATCATTTTGGTGTTTTTACAGTTAAAGTGAGGTCATTCAGAATTCAGCATGATGACTCAAGAAGACAGACTGACATAGGAAATAGTTCTCATAATAAGGGAACATTGAACAGACTAAGCAACTGCTCGTTTTTCCCATGAGAAACCACTACATTCTTCCTCCTCTCCTGACCTATTCTTATCAACTGTGTAAGTTTCCTCTCCTCCTCTGCTACTAACGAATTGGAAGATACATTCCCCTGAGACAGACTTCTCTGAAATGAACTGTAAAACCAGCCCAGTCACAGGGGGAAATACATTATTTAAAAAGAAATGTACGTAAGATGTTTTGCATAGCTCAATGTGTGACATACTACAATGGTTATACTGTTTATGCTGGAGCCCAAGATTAAGAGAGTTGACTTCATTTCATTGTAGATGAAGAGAGTCAGCCTGGCACCCCTGTTCAAGTCACCAATATTTCCCCACTGTTGCAACAGAGCAAAGTTAGTATCTTTATACAGCCCCACTAGCATTTCTTTCTACAATACGTGGCTTCTTCTTCTAAGTCTGCACACTAGGGGAAAGCACAATACCAAATTTGATGTACTGGATCCAGTACAAGGTTCCATCAAACCCATTTCATATACAAGCTACCTAAATATCCACTGGTGTGGAGCAACTTTTAGTCCTTGCTGAAGCAAAAGTGAATCAAAGCAGTGACCTGAAGATAAAAGGGAAAGATAAAAGGAAGTCTTGAAGCATCCAACATCCCCACACAAACATGCATGCAAGAACACATGCAACGTAAGAAATACTAGAATTTAAGTTGCTCATGATCAGCCCCTTACAAACAGACCCTACAACATAAGTTATCATCCCGCAAAGACACTAGTCCTGTGTAGCTGGATCCAAACCTAACTAACAGGTCTTCTCTGGTATTCCCTTGTTTTTAGTTAACTAAGTTGGTACACGTTACAATGTCTGCTCTGATAACAAACATCCACATATAGACATAAAAATACAGACAGATAAAAAAAAATGTGCCAAGTCCCATTCTGGGTTTGACAGATGACAGAACCTCTACACTGCAGTACTGTGGTATTAGCAGACCTATTTTGGACCTTTCACTCCGATATGAATGACACAGTGAACTAATGAAGCCAGCTGACCATAACTCCTGAATGATTTTTTTCCCTCCTTGTCATACAGAAGTCCTGGTAGAGATGCTACAAAGTCTGGGATTAAAGAAGTTATTATTTGGTGGAATTGTGCAAATAAGATAAAACATGTTAAATGTTACTTAATTTATATAAAGCATTTAAAGCTAAGAAGCAGTTATGAGAATCAACTCCCAAAGCACAGAGCTGACAAGCTCTGATCAAAACAAAGAGTTGTCATCTTGTCACAGCTCTTCAGGCATCTCTACAAAATTACTGATGTAGCTGAAGAGAATCAAAAAAGAGAAGATCAAAAGTGATGATCAAGCCCAACACAAACTGGAAGGACTTTCCATATGAATTTTGTCTTTGAAACATTTAGTTCTTTTAATCCACCTTTTTTTCAAGCCAGCAATCAGCACAGCTGGATAGAACAATCTCCCTAGGGCAGCAGTTACTATTAATGCTACAAGATCTACTTGAACCTGTAATTTTGCTATATTAAACTACATGTTACTTGCTCCCTTGCTTTTCAGGATTCAGGTTAAACATTTATTTCATTTTCCCATTCTCTGTCTTAGCTTTACTTGGAAACAAGATGACTAAGAACTTGTCCCAGGTTCTAAACTTCATAACTGCATGCATTTAACATCTTCCAAATCCCCTACACAGCGGCAATACACAAGGCAGAGCTTGCACATTAACAAGCCACACACATCTACCCAGCTTCACACATTCCCATCTGTCCATCCATGGTGGCAGCCTTAAAACCATTCAAGCTTTGAAAGGGGCCAAGAGCACTGGAAGACTGTAGCTCCCACTAGGTCATCTGGACTCTGAGATGCTACCCTGCTCCTGGAGGAACTTTAGCAGATAAAATTTAGAATGCAAGGAGGACCTTCTGGCCTCCTGTGGAGGCCAAGTTGCTCTCCTTTCTCCACTCCAGACAGAAACTGGATAAAGAAGAGAACCTTTAGGAGTACATGGACAAAGTGTTGATGACATTCCTTAGAAGGAGAACAGGAAGGATTTGGCATGTCTCCCCCATTCCTTCCCTGATGCGAATGCCATTCACCTGAAATACGAGATGCGAAATAAAGAGGTAGCAGTGAAAAATAAGTCAACATTTCCCAAGATCCTCAGTTTCTTTTCATCTCTATGAGAACAGAGCTACCTTTGCCTCCCTTATCTGAAATAGAGGCAAGTACACTAGATGAGTAAGCTTTTGCTTATTCTCAGTCTAGTAACCAGAGATTTAAACAACTCAATGAAATATAAGACTATCACTGAACAAGTTAACAAATGTCTCTCAAATCAAAGTGACTTTGATTTTCAGTAATTCTTCTCAAGTAAAGTTCATCAAAAGAATAACAAATCCCCTCAACACAAGAAGCTGGGGTGTGAGTATACCTACCAAACATGTTTTAGTCAAACCTCAACCCTTAAGCAAAACGTTGCAAGCAAGAGCTTGGGATTCCAGTGTCAGACTACAAACACCCTGGAGTGCAACTCGCAGCACATGCTATGTAATGCTATGCTTTTCTGGAATAAAACTAGTAATAAGGCAGTCTAGCCATGCAGTGCAACTGCTTTTGCTCACAAAAATCCTTTAGCTTTGCAACATTCTTCCAGCTTTCTTCTGAAATACTTTCACACCATACACTCCCATCTTTGTTGTAAGGCACGTACCCAGTTTAAAACATCCCAGGTTTTGACAAGATTCCTGTGTGGCAATCTCAACTGAAGGGGAATAGTCTGTTATATTCACACAGCTCAGAGAAGCACATGTACCCCTATGGACATGCATGCTATAATGTAGAAGAGAAGTCTTTAGTCTTTCTTACATACTTTAGCTATATTCCATGGTTAAGAGTTGCATAATGTTGTAACTTTCCTTTCACCCAGAAGGTGGCACTTACTTAAAAAAACCAATGATCTAATGTATATTTTTAGACATTCTGTAAGTGACAATCCATTTACTCTGAAGAATCCAACAAGAACAACTAGTAAGTCAGCATCTTAAGCAAGTCGCTACGTATAAACACACCTTCAGCTTGCCTGTTGTTCAAAGCTGGAAAAAGCTGTTCAGCCTCAGCACACTCCAATTATTATATTTAATATTGGTAAGAAAGCATTGTGTTTGCAGATACGTACTTGAAAACTTTGCCTTTGTCAAAAACTGGTGGGTTTATTGCTATAGGTAGTTTTTCCTTGTTTTCTGCTAAAATAGCCTAAAAACCAAAACAAAACAGAAAAACACACAGAAAGTTAATACTAGGCAGAATAAATTAGCAGCCTCAGGTCAATGTCCACAATATTCAGCAGATATGAACAGCAGCTTAGACCAAGCTGAATTTTGAAGTGTGCACAATCAGGTTACTAAAAGAAGTGACTGAAAACCAACATAAGCTTTAAGAATAAGCTACAGGTAAAACATTCTGTATGATTTGATGTTCATCCAAGTGTTTTATTAGCAATAGCCTATTGAAATTTTCTTGAATTGTAAACCTTTACAGGTGGTTTTCTACAATTCCTTTCTCTACGTAAGTATTTAAATACATATATAAAGGTGCATTTGTAGTCACAGTAAAAATGACAGTCCAACTGAACATCTTATTGATCCATTGCCTTCAGCGCAGGCGAATTCCACCAAATACATTCTAATAAATATAGTGCTGTGTAATATGCTGCTCAGAAAAAACCAATCAGGACGAGCAGAGGCAGAAGGGAATCAGAGGTAAGAGGCCATTAGTAAAAAAGGAACAAGAAATCTGCTTCAAGACCAGGGCTTATCAACACACCCTGAGAAACTCCTGTTTCTCCTAAGCATTAAACAAAGTATCAAGTTATAGATGATCATATGCAGTGAAAGATGAAGTTACTATCTTCCCCCAAAAAACAGAAACCTGACCATTTAGCCATAGTGTTTTATTACAAATAACTAAAAAAAATAGTAATTATAGGAGGCTGGAACCTAATTCTGCTCCTGCAAAAATGAACAAAAGGCTTTTTGCAGTCTTCAGTAGTAAACATTCTTGAAAAATCACACTCCATCTTTTACAACACCTCTGACTGATAAAAGGAAACGCATATTGGGATCATTGCTGATACCCTGTCACAGGAAGTAGCTCACAGAAATTCTAGGATGGGAGGAGTACATCTTGAGAAACTGATGTAGTTGCTGTTTTGCAAGAGCACCCCGAGTTCCAGCTGCTGGAGGCTGTCCTCATAAGCAGCAGTGGTAAAGTGTCCGTGCAGCCATGGACATACCTCTTTACCTTTAAGGCTGTTATAGGGAATACAATCATACATAACCGGAAAGCATAAACAAAACCATAATCAAAGATCTCAGACATCACTTTCTAAAACAGACTGGACAGTACAAATACAAAATAATTCCACAATCACCTGACAATAGGAAGAGAGCCTGTACTCTTAAGAGAAGCCTACAGTTCTCAGAACATACCAGAGGATTCATTACTGTCTTTTCAGCGACTCAAGTGCAGGGAGCTGTTGCGGAACAGCAACTACTCTAGCCCCCTCAACAGATGCTTCTTCCATCCCAGACATTTCATTAAAGGCCACCTCCCCTGACACTGGTTTCTGCAACCACTGCCCAACCATTACGCATGTACCATTTCAGTTACAGCCTCTGTGGTCTGCGTTGAAGACTAGAATTGGGTAACAGAGCAAAGAGCAGGTAAGTGTTGAGCCACAATGTTGCTGTAACAACTCTGTGATTCTTTTAAATAGAACACTGAAGCCTTCAGGTTTATTTAAAGGAAAATTAGAATAAGAAATACAACATCCTTAGCTACAGTAAAAACAAACAACACAGCCCATTTAAGAAGTGATTATTTTCACACAGTAGTAAAGCAGAAATTGTACAGCAATAGCAGCAAGCAATTTTGAAACTGTATGACTTGCATAAACATTTAGAAACATTTTCACACAATTGAATTTCCCAGCTTAACTGCTGGCTCACATATTAATGCTGTGAACAGACCTCTGAAGTTGTCTGTACTTTTTTGCACAGGTAGCTCTGCTTATGTGAAAACGGCAATTGGCATCAGCAACATGATATCTCTTTATAGCCATCTCACTTCTGGTGTTCAAGGATCTGCAAGGCCCTAAGCTATTTTTCACGGGTCTGTCACCAGTTAAGACTTTAATCTACAGCTAGACATTCTGAAGTAAAAGAAAGGTCTGTTGGTTGGTTCTAGCATCACTGTCTTCCTGTCATGTCTTCTCAATAGCCGAGTGGCAGACACACAATAAAGGTAAAAAAGGATAATTTGAGAAGATGTTTTTAAGGTGCGGCAGTAAAGGAGTATGCTGTTTGCTCATTTGCCAAACACAGCTCTTTAAACTTGACCTGACCATCCCAAACCAGAGAACACATGCAAAAAATTGCCTTATCTGAGACCCAGGCACTTTTGCCAAGAGAACACCTGTATGACGTGGAACTATGGGTACACTGTTGTTCCTCATCTGTGAATGCAAAGTACGCCTCTCTTCCAAAACCACAAAATCCCAACCAGGCAATCTGACTTCAGTTACAAAACAGCTTAGCTATTTTGAGTGTACTCTCATTTGGCAGAAGCAGGTTAACTTCATTTCTGACTAGATACTGTTAACAAGCTGGATCCAGCATCTTTTGCCTATCCTCTATCATAAGAAACAGGTAGATGGGGTATAAATTTTTCTTTAGAAGCCGCACTTTGAACAGTTAGTGGCCAGTCATCATCCTCATAGGCATCAGGTTTCTTCGTTTTTCTTAAAAAGGAATCTCATGAAGACTTAGTTCATGAAAAGAGGATTTCAAACAACGGTAATTTCACATCCTTAAAATACCACAAGCATTAGTAGAAAGGAGAGCAAAACAGATGAGCACTTTGTAACAGTGCCATCAAATTAAAGATGTCTCTGCTCCAATATGCAATGGTTCTAATCCATGACATGAAATGAGTAACAGGCTGAAAAATACAGCCACTCCTAAAATAATAAAATAAATCTTTCTGTAATTCAAGACTGACCAGAAGTGCTACAATAATACATCAGATTGGTAAGCCTATTAGACATGTATCAAATATCTAACTGGAAGATGGGTACCTTATAAGAAGTACCTTGTAGCATGCTTGTAAAAATTACTGCAGTAACACATTAGAACTCACGCTTCAGTTTTTAAACAGTTAAACATTGTATGTAGGACATTTCTTGTCTCACCATGCTTTCTTCAAAAATTTTTCTTTATTTAATATCTGTACTCTAAATCAATCTTTAAGCCTAAAAAGCAAAGTCAGAACTCCCGCAATGTTTTTTTTAGATACTGCCTCCTCTTAAAAGAGATAAAATATGAGATTAACTTGTTAAAATTATACCTGGTAATGCTCATCTGATGGCTCTGGTGTAAAACAGTTGACATCCAGCACTTCAGCAGGTACCCACGGTAACAAGACACACTTCCTGATCAAGCGATCTGTTTCCCCATGAGCATAATCACGAGTCACTTCATCTGCAGCAAAACAAAGAGAACCTTTAGGAATTGCCCTTCATTCTCCACTGCAAATCTTCCTCATGGCATATCACACAAATAAAAGTTGAAAAGTTAATACTATAGTGTTCATTATTTAAATGTAAAATTAAATTTAAAAACTACATTAAGAAGGGTATTATTTAGGATGCAAAAATTAGTCTGAAGCCATTTCTCATCCACATGATGGGGGCCCCCAACCAAGATGACAGGAATAAATCTTTGGCCTGGCATTTCCCAACTGCCAGTACTTTAATTTCTGACTCAAAGCTGCAAACAGACTTTGAAGGAAATTTTCTGCTCTCCGAGACAGTGATTCAAGATATAAGATCTCTGTCAATAAAACATTAACAATATTTTTTGACTGATAAAGGCCTCTATGTCACATAAATTATGGAAATATCCAGCAGAGATCTTTTACATTTGATAGCATTACAAATATGCAATCATTTTGGTCTTGAAATATTTGTTTTACTGCAAAGTGCTCAATGACTTGTAAGAATATGCCCTGTCTTTTATTGCAAGCATAAGAAAACAAATTAAAAATACTTGGCACACTTACCACCAGTTTCAAGGTCTCTCAAAGGCCAGAGAACAGTGTAAGCCATTTGCTGTGGCAGGTAGAACAGAGGTGCTGTTGCAAAACTAGGCTGATCTGAATGCTGAATGCGTGATCCAAATTCATCCATAATGTACCAGACAGGAACCTTCTCCTCTGCAGTCTGCGCGATTAAGAAGAGCGAGACATCCTGCACATAGCAATTGCTAGAAAAGCACCGCAAGACAGAAGGTGCTGGCAGCGCCCACTGCACGATTTCTCTGTTTCCTACTCTAGCCAAGATTGTGAGCAGGTGCTAGGCAGACAGTAACACTCTCACCCCTGCAACTCTGAGGCTAAGCCAGCCTAGCATCCAGCCACTGCTGGGAACAGCCTGTTGCTATGTCAACTGCACAGTCCCATCATCTTTCTTATGCTACTGCCTAGAAGACCAGCTTCCCCTACACCAAACTAGCTAGGTTCAGGGCGCCAAACCAGCAGAAGGCTGTCTGGTAGGATTAACTTTCCTTCAGTTTCTATCAGAATCACTTTGCTAAAAGGAGTTTCAAGTTTACAGCTTACAAGGGAAGGAGAGCAGAACTCCCTCCTGCAACAACAGCTGGCTGTAAGTGTTACATCATCAAAACATCCCTTCCTGCAACACTTGTCATGATAAAATCCTGGATGAATGAATAAACTTTAAATTGGTTGGTAGCACTATTGTTGCCTTTTTACAGAAGCAGAAATGGAGCACAGAGATTAAACTTAAGATATTCAAGCAGCCCAGTGCCAGAAATATAAGACAAGTTCAACTACAGGCTGAATTAATTGTCTTCTAGGAAATCACTTTTTAAGTGGTAACACAGATAATTCCACCTGACTCACAAGCCATTCATGAAAACAAGATGGGGAACAAAGACACAGGATTGAAAGACTGAGAGAAAATATGCAGATATTCCTTTTATTTACAGAAAAACAAAACAGTCATAACAAATCCTTTTCTCAGGGATTTTTTCAGGCCTGATACTACTGTGAGCAAAGCTGATATCTTAATTGATAAAGACAACCACTCCAGAGAACAACCTCGAGTTCCTGAGCTAATCGGTTCAGACTGGTCATGCTCACACTGCCCAGGGTCAGCCCTGCCTGTTCTGTACAGGGCTTAGCCCAACAAATTCACTGTTCTCTTTAATCCACAAGTCTCACAGTAGCCTAGGAGCTACATTTCAGACCCTACAAAAGGGTTTTTAACTGCACCCTGAGGGTTGTATTCCCTCAGAAATGGCATGTATGCACTTGAGGGTGTTTGAAGGCTCAAGACATGCCAGTACAGTGCTGAAGGACTAAGCAGGGCAGTGGGACCAAGCCTGGTACGGTCTCTTATCGACACTACTTAAAAGTAGCAGCCCTTGGAGTAATCTATGCCTAGAAACACTTAGGCTCCATCTTGAAGCTAGTTGGTTCTCACCTGAGGGTGAACTAACATTTACACAGTACAGACAACCAGTTGTCAAATACAGACCAGGAAGTTATTTGACAGTGTAGGTATATCCCTGGTATGTAAAGCACTCTATACAAGTGCTTGAGAAAAACTGCAAGCACACCTGAGACATTTTTATGTGAGACAATTGATTCACAAGAGGTTCTTGCCTTCACTATGAGAAAGTTTGAGGAGAAAAAATCCATTTAACATACAAGCAGATCTTGCCCTTCTAGCCCCCTTCTTTAGCAGCAGATACTCTTCCTTTCTCTGTAAGAACCTCAAAGTTCTCATCAGAAAGCTGGTAGCAAGCTACCATGCATTTTAGCCCTACATGGCATCTGCTCTCCTTCCAAGCAGATGTTTATTCTGAAATAAAGGATGTAAAGGACCTTTTTTTAACTGAAAATATATCTTTGTTATTAGCCATATACTGGAACATCTTCACTCAGGATTCTCAGAACTTTTTAGCATCCTAATCAGGCTTTAGAGACTTACCCCTTGAGAAAGCTGGTAGGTCTGATTATATTTCCACATTTCCTGCAACACTTGCTCAATGCTTCCCTCATCTGGGATTTCTCCATGAAAGTCGATTCCCATGAGATTTGTCATTCTGTGCAGTAAGCCCGGTACGTGAAGCAGCTGCTGGCGGGCATGTTCAACTCTGTATGTCCAGGCGTGGTCAATGAGGAAAATGCTTAAAGAGAATTGTGGTAACATTATAACCATTGGGTTTGTTTGTTTGGGTTTTTTTCCATGTATGTAGCCAAACGTTCTGTGAATAAGAGCTATTATTTCCTTGCAGATTGTTTGATAACTAGGTCTTCTCTTACTCTCAAAATCACTCCCAGAGCACACACTGCAACATCACAGGTTTGGAACAACTTCCCAGCAGTAACTCGCACTTCGGTTTTGTTCTGGAACATTTATTTTACATTACTTAGTACAGGGGTCCTCAAACTTTTTAAACAGGGGGCCAGCGCGCGGATGAAGTGGCAGGCAGTCATCTGTGGCTGCTTGGTTTCCCCCCCGCAACCCCCGGCAGCGGGGGTGTGTGTGTCTGTAAATACCAGGGGCCGGATTGAGGACCCTGGGGGGCCGTGGGCCGTAGTTTGAGGACCCCTGACTTAGTATTTCCCTGAACATGAGGAGCAAACACAGAACAAGGCACCCAAGTTTGTAAATATAGTTCCCTTTAAAGGGTGGGAACACAAGTTTCTTCCCTTTTGATCAAGTCCACTGCATCAAGCTGATATTCTTGCCTGAAGAGGGAAAACAATACATTATTTTGCCAAAGTATTTGAGGGCCTTGTTAGCCATGAGCTCTGTTACATTTACCATCATCTGTAAAACTAGGTGCAGAGGTCTGATCAAAAGCCTGTATTTGCTATTACAAGAAGGATTACGTTTTAATTCTTTTTATTGTTCCTCCTTGGGTTTTTTGGGGTATCCCCCCTATCTTTGTAGAAAAAAATGCATTGTTTTAGAAGAATTACCATTGTAGCACAAAACAAAATCACAAACAACTGGCACAGCTTCCCTTGACAAGTTTAACCCCTGTTTAGGGTGTACGATTTTTACAAAAAAATCATTCAGCCAGAAGGGTTCTCTACATTTTGGTTATATCCTCTTAGTGAACTAAGTTAGAGAAAAATCTGAATTCTATTTGCTACAAAACAAAACAAAAATCAACCAAGCAAAAAACACAATGAACCCTCCTGCAACAAAACCACCCCACCACCCATATTTCAGAAAGCTGTCATGTACAGCAAGTATCCTTGAACAATTATTGTATCTCATATTCCACATACAGAAGAAACCTCATGTAATCCTAAAATTAAAAACTCCAGAGAATGCTAAGGCCAAGCTCTTTGGAAATGTTTGCGAACAGGCATGTTTGCATACAGCTTCTAATTCACAAGCATCTGAACACTGCAATGAAGCCCAAGATTATCATAGGAGCTGTTTTGAACTTTATAATTTAAGTGTATTCTCAGACTTAGAAAGGCAATGACTTAGGTTAAAGCAGGCACGTAAAGGCAGATACCTATGCTCTATGCTGTTTTTTTACTCATCGGGGCTAAATTCAGATTTTTAGACTTTGTATGTTTCCCTAAGAACTATGAAAGTTCTGGCAAAAGAAGTTTTATAGAACTCAGCAGAACTGTCCTTAGATCTCCAGCAAAAATGACATAATCTCACTGCTATCTATTAACATATGACAAATAATAGCCTGTTCTATGTTTGAAATCAATAAGAACACAAAGCTGTGTTGTAACATCAAGTAGTTTCTTATGCAACTCTTTTCTAGTTTTATAGCTGCACACTAGCCTCATATTCACAATAAATAAGCTGATCCTGAAGAAAGGCAACAATAACTTGATATATTCAATTATGCATGCATAGCATGCAATCACACTCAAACTATATTTTAGTCAACTGGAGGAAATTTGGTAGTCCATGTATCATTACTTTGAAGCTGCTTAGTACCTCCTTAGCCTGAGATTTGCGAAGGTCACAACTGTTTCTTCAGGGTTTTTTTTCCCCAGGGCACACGGGCTTACAGATACAAGGTTTTATTTCTGCAGAATTAATTTCAAGGTTGCCTTTTCTCTATTCTCTCTCTTAGCTTACTAAAACCAATTTCTAGGCATCTTCATGATTTAAAAAGAAACAACATAGCACACAACTTTTCTCAAATAGGCAGCTATATATTACAGTAAGAAAAGAGGATTTCTGAGCAGGATAAAACATGTTTTAAAGCAAACTGTCTATATCATTTTAGGGACTAAGACTACTCAAACACTGAACACTAAACACTAGTTCTGAAATCACTACTCACCTATTGGGATTAGAGGCCTGAAGCCCATTCTCATTTGTTACGATAACTTTGAAACAAGGCTCATTTCCAGGATTTGGTTTCTTTTTTAGTTCTTCTTCCATTTCTTCATCACCTTCTTCCTCCTCATCTGCCTCTTCTACTTGCATTATTCCGAAGTAGTCACCAGCATCAAATACCTGAGATGGAAAGTGTACAAAATATCAAGCAGCTGGTTGAGGCAGTACCCTGATACACATAATGCAACACTTAAAAGGCACTTGTAGACAATTTTGGCCTGCAATCTGCTAAAAATTGGCATTTTTAACTTGAGAGATAAGTGAACAACAGTATTTATTCTTTCACATTTTAACAGAGTTGTTGTTTGGGAAGTTTCTTCAGTTAATATTGGCAAAAAGTTTTGTTGGTTTCTTTGGTACCAGTAGGTCTAGTGATGATTGTGGATTAGTTTAAATCCTCAAAGAATTTTAGAAGCTGAAAATAGAATACCTTTGCTCAGCTTTGCTAAAATCAACAATTTCAGACCTGCAAAACCAGGTGTTACTCAGGCTCCACAACCAAAGTACATTAAGGTGCCTGAGGAAAAAGAGCTTTTACCAACCAAGTTCTGAAGTAGTTAAGAAATCTCAGCATGTTCCCCCTACTCTTCTTTCCCTATAAAAGGAACTGCCCGTGCTCACTCACCTCTGCATGAGCTGGGAGATTCCTTATACTGCTGAAAGTTAAGGTCTATACACTTTACCTCTACTAATGAATGTGCTGAAAGGGGTTTGTTTACATCTTTGCTTTGCTGAAAGTTAAGGTCTATACACTTTACCTCTACTAATGAATGTGCTGAAAGGGGTTTGTTTACATCTTTGCTTCCTCCGGACATAACACCTTCTCATCTAGAACCTACACAAATTATGTAGGTCACTACACAAGTTTCCCTTCTGCCCAAAATCTTGCCAAATGTTGGCCTTGCACATCTTTTGCAGAACCAAGACACTGCTGATAACTTGTGTTAATTCAAAGTAAACATATGCTTTCAGGAAGAAAAAAATGTGTAAGGCCTCAGAAGACTTCTTAAATCCTTTCAGAGGGATTTATTTTGCTAAGTCACTCACACACTAGATAATGAACCAGGAAGGCACAGACAAACCATTTGCCTCAATCTAGTCTCACTAGAAAGTAACAGGAGGGGAGGAAGACCTAGAACGGTGACCTCTAGCTACTGGTTTAATATGCCAAGTGCAGGGATACCTAACCTCCGA
The DNA here is from genome assembly GCF_023634085.1 of Falco cherrug. Lineage (NCBI taxonomy): Eukaryota > Metazoa > Chordata > Aves > Falconiformes > Falconidae > Falco > Falco cherrug. The sequence continues at coordinate 16,155,043 of NC_073701.1, read as the reverse complement.
AACCACATTATTAGAAGTCATTACTTCTAGTCATTGACAACTTATTAGCTGTAAAATCCCGGTGGCAGCAATAAGCTCTTATTTGTTCAAGTGGGTGTTCCTTCAGAATGATTATTTCTGCTAAGCCCCAACAGAAGGGTGAGGAAATCAACTCCACCTTTGTAAAGCAAGGCCACCTAGACAAAGCAGACAGCTGCCCACAGACACCTAGCAAGGGAGGAAAGCAGTGGGGAAACAACACCTACTTCAGATCTTAATTTAAACCACAGCATGGTATCATAGATCAGATCTAAGTGGAAAAATGCCTAAAATTCCCTCCAGGGAAAAAAAGGCAAGGTATTTTCTTTTGGACTGGGGGTGGAAAAAGAAGATGCCAACAATATGTTGGCTAACTCCACATATATATTTTTCTCAGGGTAAAGAAAATTACCTCACAAAAAACCTCACTGGAGATTAAAAATACACCTACTTAAAAAAATAATCAGAAACTGACTTAACATCCTCCACTTTAGCAGGCATTAAAATAGTCAGTAATTCTAATTTCTTTCTAGTTTTCCAGTGCTGCTAGAAGAGGATAACATTACTCAGTAACAAGCAATATCACAACCTCTTGCTGTTGCAGCAGCCACTAAAGTTTCTTTAAGCCTCTGCTTGGTTGCCTGTAAAATTCATAAGTCATTCATGTAACTGCAGGCAGATTCCAGGTAAAAGAGTTCTTCCTTGCGTGGTTGTCAGTGGTGATCACAATTTATTTTCACCTGGTTAGCTCCCAGCTGGATCAGCTCCCTGATCTGGCTCACTGCACAAATGCTAATCCCAGGCCACAGCAGGCAAAAAGTATACCAAGGAACACGCACTCCACTCCTCCCTGAAGTGATGCTTTGCTGTTCCTGCTGTTGGATCAGAGCTGTCCTCGTCAAGCTCATTAGCCAGCAGAGGATAACACAGCTAAGTGACTTGCAGTCATCAGAAAATTAAAACTGCAAGTACAATTCACTGGAGTCCACTTGACACTTCCAACAGTATGACACTATGTATACTTTCTACACTTGACATTTTGTCTTAAGGAGTTTGTAAGAGCAGGGCTATGAGGTGAGCCAGCTGCTGACTTGGAGATTAGCCTTCACTTGCCACAGGCTCCACCCATTTACCAAACATCCATGATGAACGTTAATATCAAGTTCTACCACTGTGGGAAGCTGTTGGCTTTATGTTTTATTAAATATCAACCAAAGACTTAAAAATGAAGGGGCTCCAAATTCCCCAAGCCAAAGTTTTGGTCTCTCCCTCCAATAGGATCAGCTGTATGAGATTGCAGCAGTTGTATTTAGCAAAAGATATCCACTTTTAATACCTTTCCAGCATAGTTATGCTTAATGAAAACTCTCTCCTAAAGAATTTATAACCTTGAAATAGTGAATTAGATGTATTCCTCATCTGAAACAACTTACACTTCTTGGTACAGCAGCTCAAGACCACCTTAATCTGTGGCTTTTTGTGAGGTTTTTGTTGTTTTTTAAATTCATAATTGATAACACAAACCATTCAGTGGTGAACTGATTGATTTGGCAGAAGTGCCTCGCCAGCAGTATGAACATACAGCTTGTTGAGTGGGTGGCTGACACTGTTGTCCTCTCTTCCCACCTCTCTTCACGAGGATCTGTCAAACTGTAAACCTACTAATGCAGCAACTCCATTAAAGGGATCTTAAGCTACTTGAGCAAAAAACAGCTGGGTAAGATCACATCAGCAATTCAGAAAGTATAACTCTCTGGTTGAAGTAGAACAGGGCAAACCTGCATAAGGTGCTCCACCATTGTAATAATCTCTAGAAGACAGCAAAAGGGGTAGCAACATATTTGGCGGCAAAAATATTTGCAGGCAAAACATGCTTGGGCAAAATCACTCCCTCTTCATATTCAGGTGCAGTTCCAACCTAACAAGCCTAATGAACCAGAGAACATGATAACAAAGCAGGCACATGTCATGACAACTAACATGCACAAGCACCTTCAGCAATTTTCTTTTAGGCACATTGCAAACTGCTCTGAAGGCCACAGGTACCCTCTAAGCAACAGGCTGCCCTCCTCTGCTCTGAAAAATAGTGTCTAGTAGTATTGAACATGCTGCATTCCTTCTAGTAATTCATTTAAAGCCTCTATTTCTAACTGAGATTAAACTTTAAGCAGTCCTTTGCCAGTGATATCACAGGGCCACAAAAAATCTTGCTACAATACACAGAAGCTGCCACTTAACTTAGCATATGGCTGAAATAGGAAAAAAAAAAATAGATGTAGCACTGTATTTCCCAGGCTTATAACCAGACTACACATGGCTTCTCCAGTAACATAAGAAACATTTTAGGGTTTACAGTAAATTATTACACATGCATATGTTTTGTTTTTTAAGTTTCTGCCAGAAACAGAGAAGTTTACCTCCCAGCAGACCGTGAATGCTAAATGCAAAAATAAATAAATAAAAGCAAGTTTATTGATCTAGCAGATATATCATGTTTTGAACAAGCCATCCAATGTAATTCATGGTTACATAATGGTCTCAGAAGGAAACCTGCTCCAGCAGATCTCAAAGTAAATGAAAAAAAAGCCCAAACCTCCACTTATCTCATAGGCTCTAGCCTACACATAGGAGGGAGGATGCATTCACTCGTCTTAAGCATGTGTGTGTGTTGGCAAAAAGCTGCCTGGGCTGGATTCTAGAAGTATTGATGTAAGAGATCTTTATCTGTATTATGGATGCCAACTTTCCAAGTTCTACACTAGAGAGTTTTAATCTTTGTAACAGGTTAGAACAAATGAAAAATCCTTCCTACTTTCACACATGAAACAAGGAAACTCATCCTGTGCTCCATGTTGCACTGATACCCCCTCCTCCAGTTAATCTTTACTACCTAGACTCCCAAAACATTTTCATACTTTCCCTTCACCTTCTTTGTTTTCTTTACTGCTGCTCCTCCACATGGTCCAGTTCTAAGTAAGGTACTGCAGCTCTGTCTCTACCTTCTCAAGGGCTCATCCTAGTCCACGGCACTTCTCACAGCAATTTTCCCTGGACATCCTCGTCTTCATATCCTTTTGCACTTCTGGATAAAACCCAGAAGCTGCAACAGTAGAGACAAGCACCATCAGCAGCCTAATTTATCTGCCTAAGCACACTGAAATTATTATCTCTCCCCACACACTGAAACAGTACAAAAGAGAACACTAAGCCACCACTACAAGCAAAATGAAACAAACAGAAGGAGCAGCCTGCCACCTTAGTTAGGGCATATGCTTTCTTCATCCTACCTTTTGCCACCTTAGCCTCTGTAAAAAGATGAGGACCATGGGTCTACACTCACTCTATTGTCTTACCTCTAAATTTCACACACCCCCCAAAAAATTGGTAACATGCAAGAATTTCAGCCACAGGACACAACTCTTAAGCCCACGTCACATCACAGCACAATTCCGAAGTTTGCCAGCTACCTCCAGCTTCATAATACTGGCAATATGGCAATACAACAGCTTGTAAGGAAACCCAAAGTTGCCAGCTTTACATTTCATCCTGTTCCAGTACATCCTTCTCATACCTTCCTATTTAGGCAGAGCAGTATGTATTTCCTGCTCCAAGTCACTTGCACGTATGCTTGTTGAGAGAGGTATAACAGGAAGTTTATGACTGGGCATATGCTTGAGTTAATGTAGATTTATTTTCTCTGTAATACACACCTATTCCTCTTGTTAGCAGTACCAGACACACAACAGTTAGAAAGCAGCAGGAACATATTCAGACCCTTCCTGACTGTATATGCTATAAACACTCAGATTATATCATGACTTGCTAAGCTTCCCTCCTGTCCCAACTTCAAAGCCGAGGTGGGGAAAAGCAGCACTTCAGTAATTAGATACTAGTTTACTTGTACATGGGTGTTAAACTACAGCCCCCTCTCCTTCCTGACTGTCCTATCCTTCCCGTTCAAACTTCTCATCCCATCTCACTTGTTTCTCCACTGCTCATCATGCACTCTAGCACCCCACCACTAAGTTCCCTTCTGACCCCATACCTACATGTTCCCATCAGATCTCCTTCTCTCCTCAGGACTCAAAGTTCACCTCATTCATATTTCCTTCTCCAGGGTGATTCCTTCAGACTCCCTGGAGCACTCTCAAGTCTCCAGACAACTAATTTCGGGTCACGTCTCTTTCCTACCTCAGTTCCTTGTTCCTTTATTGCAGCAAATCCAAGACAGCTTTCCTTACCACCGAGGCTGGCTGTGTATAGGCAAAACAACAACAAAAATTATCTAAATTCAGCTTGTGCCTTTACAAGCTCTCTGTCCACAATGATGCCTTTTCTCCACTTCACTTCTCTTCCCTTTCTCATCACAAAGCTCCAGAAAGCAAGTGAATGGTTACTAAAAACATGAGCAAAAAGGGATTCTCCATCCTGGAGTGTGCCTTTGCTCCTACACTCCCTTCAGTTCAGGTCCAGGTCCAGAGACTCCTGCTGTCAGCTTCAGCTGAAACACACCTAGGCCCTGCAAAAGGATAGTCTGCATCTGCCTGGGCCGGAACAACAGAGGAACTCAAGAAGGCTCACAAAGGGCAATGATACCAAATTTATGTCATTGCATTTATAAATGGTGATTTTACAAAGGCTTACAACTTGCCCAAAATTCAGCCTGATCAAAAGTCACACAGCAACACCACTCTGAGATGCTTTGTAAAGTGGTCCTTGCATTGTTATTGCTTTAAACATTGCCAGACATTCTTCTACCACCACCCAATTCTCTGAAAGAGCTGAACAGCTTTTAATTGCATCAGGAATAAATGAACAACCAACCAGCCAAAAACACTTCCAGCAAATAGCTACAGGTAACTCGGGCATATGCAAGAGAAGCTGACTGCCACAGTTATACATGACTGAGAACATGTAGAACACTGTGGAAGTGAAGAGAACTAGGAAGAAGACAGAAAAAAAACCCAAACAAAAAAAGAGGTAAAAGCCAACCCAAATCATAACGCATTAACATATAACAGGGCCCTGACTTTAGCGTTACTATTGTTGCTTCTCTAAATTCCTTTTTAGCAAAAAGAGCTGAAGGCTTTAGGGCATATTCATCACCTCTCTCCAGTACCAGCTCTCCAGTTACCAGGACTTCGAAACGCTTTCAAGCTTTAGGCTGACAACAATAAGATGAAATCAAACACGCACAATACACCTAATCGCTTTTACAGTGCTTTGGCGAGACAAACAGCACGAAGCTTTCCTCACCCTCCCCTGCTAAGCAACCTCTTGGCTCCCTTCTTCACCCCGGCTGGGAAAGAGGGCCCGCTCCCCACGCCCCCCTCACCATCGCGGGGGGTCGGACGGTTGCTTCCCACCCAGCTGGGGAAGGGAGGAGAAGAGTCCCCTCACTGAGGGGAGCTCCTCTGGAGGGAAACACCGCGCGGCGCTTCCCGCCACAGGGGCTTCCCTCACCACCGTTCCGTTCCGCCCCGCAACGGCCCACGGCCACCCACCTCGCCACGCAGCTTGCGGCACAGGCTCTCCCAGTAGCGCGCCGGGACCCTTGAAGCGCGGAGCGCGGCCCCATGCAGGGCCACGAAGTCCGACAGCTCCAGCTCGCCGTCCGCCGACATGGCCGGGCACCGCCGCCGCGCGCCCCGGCGCCGACCGGAACGCAGCGGGCGGGAGCGGCCCCTGAGGGCGGGAGCTGCGCGCGCGTGGCAGGGCGCTGCCAGGGGCGGGGCCTCGCCGCTCTGAGGGGCGGGCGTTGAGGAGAGGGCGGTCGGTAGCGGGGCGCCGCGGGGAGGCTGCCGCTGCCTTCCAGTCAGCCCTGAGGAGAGGGGTCTGAGGGGGCTCTAAGTCTGCTGGGCAGGTGTGCGGTCTGCCTGCGCTTTGTTCTCCTGCCCTTAAGCTTTAATAAAGTCTCGGCATTCGTAGCACAGTGCTGGCCACAAGATTTTTGAGTTTCCCAGTGTTTTGTGATGAAGGAGCTTTTTGGGAAGGCCCCAGCCATAGCCTCTGAAATGGGTTACCGGTGGGGTGCAGGGCATAACAGGGGCTAACTGCTGGCCGCAGCCATGGGAAATGCTCTCTTCAAGGTGTGTGTGCAGAGGGAAAACTGGTACTGTGTATGGTGTCAAACAGACATTTTTTAAATTAAAGCTTTTTTTTTTTAATAACTTTTGGGAAGTGAATTTTTACAGGCCTGTTGTGGTTTAACCTCAGCTGGTAACTAGGCCCCACACAGCTGCTGGCTCCCCAGTAGGATGGGGGAGAGAACTGGAAAAGTGAGAAAACTCGTGGGCTGAGATAAAGACAGTTTAATAGGTAAAGCAGAAGCCGTGCACGAAAGCAAGGCAAAGCAAGGAATTCATCCACCACTTCCCACCAGCAGGCAGGTGTTCAGCCATCTCCAGGAAAGCCGGGCTCCGTCATGGGTAATGGTGACTTGGGAAGACAAACGCCATCACTGCAAATGTCCCCCCCTTCCTTCTTCCCCCAACTTTATACGCTGAGCATGACATCATATGGAATATGGAATGTCCCTTTGGGTCAGTTGGGGTCAGCTGTCCTGGCCGTGTCCCCTCCCAACCCCTTGGGCACCCCCAGCCTCCTGACTGGTGGGGTGAGGTGAGAGGCAGAAAAGGCCTTGGCTCTGTGTTTTAGCAGGAACTAAAACACCTCTGCATTATCAACATGGTTTTCATTACAAATCCAAAACATAGCCCCATACCAGCTACTATGAAGTAAATCAACTCTCTCCCAGCCAAAACCAGCACAAGGCCTCTCTTAAATATCTGTCAGTGTAAGAGGAAGGTGGCTTCCTAGTATTTTTCTTGTGTTGTTTAGAAGACATAAGAAAATCCATTCCTTCTTACGTTTTGTAGGGAATAACCTAAACCAGTTTAACCTGAGGCTTCGTAAACATTACTGGTAGCTTTGGTCTCGGCTTGGGTATAGCTATAAAGCTACCAGAGCGAAGCCAGGCATCCGGCACTGGCGGCTGCTTGGGGCGCAGCCAGGGCTTTGCTGTGCCTGCTGTTGTGCCTAGCCGAGAGCTGCTGCTGGGAATGCTGCGTTGCTCCCTCTGTGGATTGTCTGTTCCAGGGGCTTTCAAAACTGCTTTTCCTGCCAGCCTACCCTCAGTTCGAACCAGGACCTGACTTCAGTGCTGCTCCTGCTGGCAGCACGGCACTAGGCTAGGAGAAGTATCCTACAAAAGGTATGTTCTATAATAGGAATTTAGGGTCAGTAGCTGGTCAAGAGAGCCTCAGATTCATGCAGTGCAGTCAGTGGAGAATGAACATGACTGCCATGTTGAAGAAATATTGCTTTGCTCACTGCCCTGTCTTGTGTTGCTGGACTGGTGTCCTATGTAACTACCCAGAGCAGCAATCCTTCCCCACATAATCACAGAGTTATCGGAAGGAGGGTCTGCATATTAAAGAGCTGCAATAGCTTGGCCAGGCAAAGAGAGAGTAGAAAGAAATTAAAAACGATGCCTACGTGCTGTAATTATACATCACCATTCCGCAGATGAGGATCTAGCACAATCCTCAGGTTGGATATCTGAATAGTAAACGCAGGCAAATCTTCCTCTTTGCCTGAGACTGTCTGCCTCACCACATGCTGCGTTCCTGTACTGCCCCAGCATAAAGGCTTTACTAGGGTGTTGCCAAGGAGACCTACCTGGTTAAACAGCAGAAGATCAAAAACTAGTTGTATTTCTAGTGTTCCTTGACTGGGATCCCACCATGCTACTCAGAGTTTGAGGATGTTTTTGCTAATATTGTGGTTTGGAAAAAGAGGATGGCTGTGGTTGTGATCTTGCACTAGTATTATAAAATGCAGAGACTGGATCACTTGTGCCACCCTTCCCTTATTTCTGTCTCCTTGCCGTAGACTTAATACATGACGGCATGTTATATATGGACACAACCTGATACATTTCTACACAGCCTGTATCAAGTATAGCAATTTACATGACTTGTTTTTTAGCATAGATTTTGTTCACAAAATGTTGTCTCAAGCTGGGAGTGTTTATGACTGCTAATTTGAACTGGTTGGTTGTTTGCTTCTTTTTTGCCGGGTGTCTTTATAAAAATGAGAAAGTTCCCAGAAAATATATAATAATAATTCTGTAGTTCAGTCAAACTTTTTAATTGCCTAAAAAAAAGTGAATCTTTTTTTCCCTAGACAGGACAAGTAAGAAAAGTGGGATGTATTTTCATTTCTTTGTTCAGTAGAGCCACAGTGATCATGCCCTGTCCAGAGGCAAGGGGAACATTATCCTGCTCCAACATGAGATTTACATAATTCCTGTTCTCACCAAGTGCGGGCAGGTTCTTTCTCACTGCTTGTTTGCACTTTCACTTCACTTTGGGTAGGAGTTCTGGCCGCTGGCCAGCTGTCTGTGGTTCCAGGCTGTTTGGGTGAATTTGAGGGGCGGGCTACGCTGCTGCTGATAAACTCTGAGTAGTAATAAAACACAGTCAGAACCACTGGGGTTAAGAGTAGGTAAGATGCTGAGACACTGAAGTAACTGTAAGTAGGCTATTCCCTGGCTTTGTCCAACAGTTACCTAATGCGGTCTTACTCAACTGCTGTTCTTGGCAGCCTACCCCACTTTTTTGCTGGTTTTCCACAACAGGAGTAATTCCTTGAGCAGGGAGCGGAGTCCAGCACTCACCACTCTCCTGTCACTGCTTCAGCTGCCAGCTGCACATGAGGCTTTTGGGAGCCATCATTCCAGAGAGATACCACTGTCAGCCTCTCATTATGAAAGCAGGTATTTGTGGATAATCTTTGTAAAGAAAAAGTTACCGCAGTATATTATTCTGATGGTTTTCTTAGGAAGAGTGACTAGTTCACAGTGCCTAACAATGCAGTCCTTACTCAGGCAAAGTGCTTGTAAAATTTACTGGGTTACTTTACGTAGGTATTTGCAGAGAATGCAAAAAATTCTTAGCAAGCCTGATCTTACTAGCATTACCCCAGTCTGAAATAAGAGGATTTAGCTTTCAGGCACTATTTGTAGGGGGCCAACCCATGTAGCCGTTTTGCTTCTCTGTCACAGCAGTCTCAGTAACTTACCCACCACTAACCTCATTTAGTTCCTGCCCTGTAGCAGGAATTTATCATGAGGTAGCATGTGTGAAGCAGCATTTGCCCCCGACAAATACAGCTAGAGTTTTACAAAGTTTTGTGAGTCTGGCAGTTTCTGGCTTTATTCCAAATGTTTATGGCTATCTGATCCCGATAGACCTGATGTGCATTCCCCACTACATTTTCCTGTTGTTTCACATTAGAACCTTCTGCTTTGGCAGCATGTCCTGGAGACCTTCTCCTGAAGAAAGGTAAGGAAGTGAGGGGCAGAAGAGACCCTTAACAGTAAAAAGGAGATGAGGGGACATATGTCTGGTACATTTTACAATAAATGCTCTAATACGTTATCAAAGAAACCATTTGTTTTCAAATAAATGACTTTTTCAACAGTAAAACTAGAACTTCTAAGCACGGAAAGCTGAGATGGGGGCTTTAGATGAGATGAACATAATTTTCTGTACTTTATCATAGCTGTAGCTGTGAGCCTAAAATATCATAGATGCTGTTACAAGAATGCAAAATGTATTCTGCATGAAAATATCAGTGATTGTGTGTAGCTTTTGCTTACCTGCTTTTGTGGAGAGGTATATTTTTGGGCAGGTACTGCATCCCCCAAACTACGAGAATCCCCAAAACAGCACTGACTGTGTTTTGCACTCACCTGTCAAGGAACTTGTGCAGAGGCAATGACATCAACCAGCTGTGAGGCTTTGAGCCTGATGAGCCCTGATGAGCCATGTAAGACTCAGATAGCTGTGGGGTCATCAGCTCAGAGCTTTGAACTGCAGTGATGTCCTGGCATGTGGCTGCATACAAATGTTGCACGTACAGCTGTAGAACAGATTTCTTCATAAGCCGTGGCTAGAAGCTGAACCACTGACAGAAGGAGGAGAGAAAAATAAAGCACTGAATTTAGTTAAATCTGCAACACCCGTCAACTGGAGTTCATCAAGGCCCTTGTATGAAGCCATACACTGGCTACCCTGTGACAGTGGGGCTGCACTATCCTGCTATGTGGCTGGATGGGCACCTGAGTGAGGAGGGAAACCCATGTTTTGACCTTGGGACGGGTGCTCATGTGAACATGGAGTTTAGAAAATGCCCTGGAGAAAAAAAGCCATGGAAGGCAGCTTGCAAGTGGGTGAATGATATTAGCAGGCTGGACTCAGTCTTTGGCCTAAAAGTCTGACAAGAGATCAGTGTCTTAAGGATAATAAGCCAAACACATTGTCTGGCACAAACAATACTTTTACTCATGGCATCCCCCAAGAAATATATTTACTGCATTTATATTATGCACTGACATAACACACTCACTGACAAGTGCAGGTGTTCTAATTTCAGACAGTCTCTCACTGCTCATGCTGTACTGGGGTGAGGGAGGCTGCACTCATACCGGGGGTACAATATGAAAAAACAGCTTGCCATACAGCTCCAAGGATCTTCACCTCATGTCACGTCCGTGTAGGCAACCCAACATGCTTCCCTTAGCCCCAAGGCACCCTACTGCACCTCCACAACTGGTGCCACAGTTTTTCACAAGCTGCTTGGGTGCCTTCAGAAAGGCAGATCCCTGTTCTCACCTTTCCTGTGCCTTCAGGCATACATAGCATGTCATCTAATATATTACTTTTATAAAAATATGACCATTACTTAGGAGTACTGTTGTACACACAATACAAGTGAATTGGAGGTGATGTTATTCTGCACGTTAAGAAGAGCTGTTGGAGCACAGCATATCTCACACTGTGCATCAGGAGGCACATAGTAGAGGTGACAACTGGTATGTGTGTCATGATCATGCTGGAGTGGCTCGGGTTGCTGACAGGCCAGGTGCCCAGCATCCATCTCCTTGAGCAGTGATGGGGCTCTATAGAGCTAGGCAGTGATGGATCTCCTCAAATGATCATAAAAAAATCTGTGGCTGGTAGTAATGCTGACTCCTAAATACATACCATATTGGATAAAATGCAGAGATGGGCACTTACATATTTCTCTTGATTTATGTTTTAAAATTAGAAACATTTTGTAGCAAAACTAGTCTGTGGCTATCTAGAGGAAGCATCTGTGTTTATGTTACCTGCTGAGACACATGATAGAAGGAAATTTGTTGGGGCACAAGGCAGCAACAGCAGCAGCCAGAGGCATACAGGGGCAGAAGAAATTAGACTGCAGCTGTGCTAACTTCTTGAGCTACAGGAGTTCAAGAAAGCGCACCTGGGGTAGGGTAATGCCTCCTCAAAATGCTCTGGGAATGATGTCTGGTTTGCAACTTACATAAAAATTCAGAGAAATGTTGCCAGCAGCTCACAGATGACTACCCATTTAGACATTATTTTTTAAAGGCAAAAATAGCCATTTTTTATGACTGTACAAGACAGATCCCTTCTGTGACACCAGGAGTCAGCCAGTGTTGATGGTTGAACAAAGGGAAGAATAAATCTACGCCCAATCTGCCTTCACTTACCTGCTGGGTCAGACTGGCATGCTGTTCATCAGGCCATTATGTCTTGTGAGCTTGTTGGGAAGCCATGGAAAATCTAAAATGAGAACGGACCCCTCTGCGATTCTCACCAAGCACTCCCTATTTCAGTAAACTCGAATCTTGTACTCAAACGCACATTGTCATGCCTGCTGAACTTTCAGTGGCTTTTGCCCTTGTACACAGATACTTCATTACCAGTAATTAATTGCTTTGAATGACCTTTAGGAACTTTTGAGTTCAGCTTTTCTGTCTTTGATAGGAGCTGACTTATCCTGGTACTCCTTTAAAGCTCTGAAACTATAAAAGACAACTGAGCAACATCTCACATGGCACGTCTGTAGTCGGAGAAAAGTGACGCTGTACCTTCTTGGAGTGTAATGAGGATAACTGCCTGTATTACCAAAGTGGATTGCTACCAGCTGAAAAAGGCAGTAATTGATTTTTTGCAGCCAGTCAGAATTTAGCCGTCTCTCTCTTTATGCCTGACAAACCTGTCAGTGACACCAATAGTCATCAGTCATACTGATAGTATTTGCCCTGTTTATAACACATATAAAATCACAGAGCGTACTGTCATTTGACAAATGCTTTCTATTAACAAGATAAACTGCTGACATGAGAGTATCTGCAGAAAACCACGCACTGTGCTGGTACATGAGGTCTCCTGCCTGTTCTGCAGTAGGTGGCCACTATGGTGTTAACAATGCTCCACAGGCTGAGCTCATCTCCTAACAAGCACTGCTGAGTGGCAAACCCGTTACCAGGTGTTAACAGCTGAATTAATAACATCTGTGCCTTTTGTCTGGTCTAGCGTGCTGTGTGCCCTTAGTGACAGCTTGTACTTCTTGCACTGCAAAGGAGGATTTAAATCAGATCTAACTGGCCTATTGAGGTCACTACGGATAGGCTATTTTCTGTCAGTCTGTCATCATTCATTTTCATCATTACCAGCATCAGGAGTTTCACTTGGGCTGGTGATAATACAGATTCTACTTGCTTTACAATCTTGGACTGCAAAAGCGTCTGTCATAAAATTCAGCAGCAAGGAGGGCCTTTCTACAGTGTATTTATACAGTATATAGAGGCCTAGAGGGGGAAAGGATGCTTTTGGTCTTTCTTTAAATCATCGTTTTGGGTGCAAGTGGAGTTTCCTGTCAACCTATTCCTCAGCAGGACAAGCAGCAGGTGAGTTTGGAAGTCACTGGTCTTGGCAGCTTGCAGTGGGAATAACCCATCAGGCCACCAGTGGAAGAGAGCTTCCTTCCTCTTTCTTCGAGGCTGCTACTCAATAGAGGGGTGTTTGAAAGGGCACCTGCATGAGCCATACATAGTAATATCAGAGTAATTTTTAGAACTGGTTAAAGGTTCTGGAGGGATGTTGGTGATGTGGCACCTTCCTGTGGCCAGGATTTCTTCTTGCTCTGAAAAGCTCTCCTTGAAGTCTGCTTGGAAGGAACTTAACTCAGTGTCTTAGCACTCACAAACTCCAGTTTTTCAATGAGAAAGTTATTTATTGCCTGAAGATGAAGATTAGACCAAAATACATAAATGCTATCAAACCCCAGAGGTTCTCTTCTGATTCCTGTCTACATTACACTGGTGTGTGGAGCTTTTTCCATGTACAAAAATAAATGGCAGGCAGGGGTATCCATTCCATTTTACGTTTATTATGAAAGTGATTTTAACAAAAGTTTTATTACATGCTTCATTTTGAGCTTTGACACAGGAATCAAAGCTATTAATATACAGAGGCAAAAGAAATGTATTTCCTTATAAGGTACATTTACAACAACATTTTCTACTACAAATCTGACAGTACTGTTAAAATATTGGTAAAGCTTAGACCACTGTATTTTATTTTCTAAGTATCAAATTTTGTACAGTTATTCACTATCTTTGCTCTAAACTATCATGGTACATTTCATATGGAAATAGCTGTTTGTACATAATTTACAACGGTAATAAAGCTTAGAAGTCCCAGCAGCATCTACAAGGGTTCAAAATGTCACTCTTGCCCAGTGGTTTATATGGAGAAAATTGGTACAGAAACCAGTATTACACTCCAGGTATTTCCCCCTGAAATCAAGTCTACCAGAAATTCCTGCTTAACAGATGATGGACATGATCATAGTGAACTTCATTCAGGTGAAACTACCACTGACCTCAGTAGCAGTTTTGCCTAAAAAAGGCTCTATGATCCCATCCAATATAAGGTTTTATCACTTCCACTGCCACCTCGGAGCACAGAGATCCCATACCTTTCCTTGTCTTTATACTATATTTGGGCTTAATGTTTTGAATTCCCATTTATGTCTGTGTTTTGTGCTGTTTCTTATCCTAACAACTGAAGAAGAACTAGCGCTAACTTTAAAATACATACTCTTTATACGATATGAAAATGGTAAGCACTTCAGAATGACACTTGGTAGTCAATTCTGTGAAAATTCGCAGGTTAAATTGCCCCAGAAAACTACTCCTATAGAAGTAACAGGAACAGTAATCTGGAAGGATGAATCAGACTACCGACTACATCCACCACAGTCTCCTGAAGTACATTTTTAATCAGTGTGTTGAATATCTGCTGCTGTCAATGCAAATTAATGGCCTTTCTAAGGTATAAAACATAGAAAATGATATTTACAAAATAATTTTAATTAAAAAAGTAACAAAACCTAAAAAAGATATTTTCCACAATCATTAAAATAAAGTTTAATTAAGCAAAGCCACTTTTTCTAGATATTGAGGAATTCAGCTAAAATTGAATTGCAATTGTTTGTATATCTTTAAACTTGTTATCTCCGCTTTCTGAATACAGATGGTTTAAATTATTACATCTAAAGGTACTTCTGTACATTTTACTCTTGTATATTACATATTAATTTTATAGGTTAAAAGCTTAGTGATGAAACAGAATAAATAAATGAAATAACAAACTGGAATTGTATATATTCAGATACTTGGATAACAGTTTTTTGACATTACGAGTTTATTTCCCAGTCTTTCTATTCAAACGAAAAATGTTACATAAAACATGAGACTTCTCTCTGAATCCAAGTCTCACATTGAGGAATAAGTTCATATTACCTTACAGAAATTTCCCTTCGTCCATAAATTCTTACGGGAGACAAAAGTCTTCCCCGCCCCCCCCCCCCCCCCAAGTGCTTACAATAGTGTCTCGTCCTAGAAAACTATTTCTTTGAAGTCAAAGCATGAGAATCTATAGAACTTCTCCAGTTTTTACTATTTCTGTTGATCAGTGGTTTTAAACTATGAAAAAAATGCAACTACTTGAACTCGTGACACAGGTACAAGTAAATTTGCCTGTGTTGCTCATTCCCATCATTACAACAGGGAAAGTCCAGACCCCTGAGGTGGCTGAGAAATTTGCCACTGGATTCAGTTGTTGAAGATTTCACTCCAGCTTCTTTTTTATGAGCACTCAAAGGTATTAGAGTCCAGACACGGGAACTGTCACAGAGCAGTTAGGTTTTGCTGGCAATGACCAGTCAGCAGATCCTGTATAAGACTCATACCACTACTTGGGCGCCTGAAGTTCATAACTTGTTATCTGCAAGATTAAAACTGGGTTGTTCATAGATAAGACTGACCTGAGAAACTTGAATCTGTTGGGCACACTTACAAAGGGGCAATGGGTGTGGTGTGACTTTCCTCATTGAATGTTTAATGTGTGTAAGCATGTTCCTTGTCCGTGTGGCATCAGCCTGGCGCTCTCCTTACAGAGAGAAGACTACAGGTGAGCTGTGTTCTTTCAAAACTGGCTGACAAGTCAGAATGTGGACTCTCTGAAAACTCTACAACTAAGCCTGTATTTATTTAAGCTAGTCTAAAAGTAAACTCAAACTAAACTAAACCTAGCTTACTATGTAAGCTAGTTTTAAGTAAGCTTGCTTACTTTTAAGTAAGCTTACCCTAGTATGAAGCTCATGTGTAGAAAAGATCAGCCTAAATCTTTAGTGATTGTAACCCACTGTGGTTTAACTTTATTCTATGAGGAAGGTACAATGAGGAAATAAACTTCTTTTCAGAAGTTGGTCTTTAGGTAAAAATCTAATGTATGTTGGAGGAAGGAAGGCAGGGCAAGAAAATGGGCTGAAAGACTTCAGCGGCTTTAAATCCAGTTGTGGTGAGCTAAATCCTCAGGCAGAATAAATCTTGCTATTGCAGGCAAGACGCAGGTGGCAATCTGTCAAACAGTGAATCTGGATGCTTCCTGTACTCTCAAGAGGCAACTTGCCCACAGAAATCACTAACAAGCACTTTCACGGCAGGACCTAGGGCTTGGTTAGCAACTCCTGATGGCTGCAGTCTCCTGGACTGCAGCAGGTATGCAGGTGGTGATTTGGTGGCACATGAGAATGTTTAGGGATGATTCACCACCACCTCGCTAAAAATAAGTGCAGTATTTAAAGCAGGAGGAGAGACTTAAAATGGTAAGTGCTACAGGTGCAGCTTTTAAGCATACAGGCATTTCCAAATTGAAAACAAAAAGCTCAGTCTGTGACGTGGAATTGGGCAATCACAATGGACACTTCTTCATCCTTCCTGTAGTAACACACAAACACATTGTTGCACCTATCCTGCATACAATGTGTAGTTCTGTAAGAACAGATACAGGGCTGTATTTACTGAATATGTTTAAATGCAGTATTTCATGTTTAGGGTAAAAGCCAAAATTTTATATTCTGCAATGTATTGATTAATTTCATGAAGCTGGTTATCTTAAAGGCTGCCATATTTCTCCTTGTATAGTTTTTGATTCCCAAATGTGTCTAGGTCTTCTCCATAGAAAACAACATTCCTTCTTGGTGTACTGTTACTGTAGTAGCAATATGCTGTCTGGCTTCTGACAATGCAGACATCCTACACCTACATTAACAAATGAAGAGCTGAGCTCCCCTTCTGTTTGGTGACCGCCAGTTTCTGTAATATAAATCTGGTATTAAAGTCAAAGAATTTTAAACTTTCAGAGCTGATGTAAAAATTCAGTGCTGTTGTACAAATCAGATGAAATCAGTTCAGACAGTCCTACGTACCCCCTGTGATTACTTATTTCATTAGAAATTTGCTCACCCAAGGGTATTTCTGTGCAGAGCCACAAACATTCAAACCTGTTTTTCTAAATGTATCACATATGAAACCCCTATATACGCAGAAGCATTTCACTGTATACTTTTGAAGGCCAAATTACTTACTTTCTTTCACTGCTTTCAGCAACACAAAGTCTGCATTTGCTACAGAAGTCCCCAGTTCCCTGCCCTGACTGTGGAGTCCATGGCCTGACCTGGCTCCAGGGAATATGAGCAAACACACACTCTCAGGTTGTGTCAGGATGAACTAGACAAAACCCTGTTTTTGTCTAATGTGGTTGTAAGTCAGGGTGAGTGGTACCAAAGCTAACCGCAGCTAGTCCCCCCCATGTTCACACCTCTACCAAGGTCCACTAACAGTGGCCGTAACTGGGACATGTCCCTCTTGCAGTCGCTATCTGGCACTGGATTCCCTGTCTAGCTAAGAACTTGGAAAATGTTACAGTGCTTCCAGTGCTTTCAGGACTTGTAAGGCTATCGCTTTTAGCCCTGTTCCAGAGAGGAAATTTGTCCTGCTAGGCACCAGTATCATATGGTGGTATTACGTCCAAACCTGTGGGTTGTGAAGCAAAAAATTTTAGCAAGGATTTTACTAAACTGACTAAACAATGTAAGGTTCCAAAGTTCTCACTAGAAGTTTGAAGTAGTAAAGATGACTGTAAATCCTTCAGCAAACAAGGAAGTTATTTTTCTCCATATCTTTCATATCCTTTCCTTCATATTTTTTAGTTGAATGGCTGCAATCCTGACCCATTCTAATAATTCTGAATAACCTATCAGACGTTGAAATACTGTTTGGCTGAAGTAGTTTTTTAGCTATGCACTTACACATAATCAAGTACCTAAATAGAGTTTTGCTTTTTTAAGATTTACTTTTTTTTCTACAAATAACTCCTGTTAAAGAAAAAAATACATGTAACCTTTTTTTTTTTCATTCCAGGCATGACTGAATGTAGTACTGATGAGATCTTCTCCTTCAAATATCCACCTTTAGTAGCCCATGATGACTATTTAAAAATTTTTTCAACATCCTCACAAAAAGTTAGGTTTAACAGCCTTTAACAAAGAACTTTTACGGAGATGTTACATTTTGAAATGAGGGTTTATATATAAATATATATATATTAAAGAGAAAGCTTGTAAAAAACCTAAGATCCACAAGTGAAAAGAATGAGATGTTAGACCCTAAGCTGAAACTGTTCAGGCATAGAAAGAAAAAAAAATATACTCTTCAAAAGAAAAGGAAACAAGACAAGCAAAATTACAAGATGGCCAAGTAGAAAAACTCAGCAGAATACTTAAGGTGTCTCTTGGAAATCGAATATTCATCCACTTGTAGCCAACAGAAACCAACTTTGTAAATTTAAACAGTAGTTGCTCACAGAGAAAAAAAAAATGTAAGAAGTTAACCATAACCACCTTTAATGTACGTCTTTGACAGCATCCAAGGGTATGTTAAACTACAGGGTAGATATGCAAAAAAAAATACGCAGTGAAGCAAAACTATGTTAGTCTTTCTGAAAGGATGCTGGTGTGATGGTTAATTTCTCCATGTAATAAACTTGTAGGATCAAAAGGGAAAATTATATACAAGAGGAAGGGACTTAAAAGTAAAGAGGCTGAAATACTAATTAAAAAAGCGCTACTCTCTCATTGAAATTAGCTCCTTTGCCAGGAAACAGCAGGAAACAAAGGATTTATCATCACCTTAACCCACCAGTACCTGTCACTCTGTGAAGAAAGCCTGAGCATGATGCTAATGCTCTCCTGCAGACCATACAGTCCCCGGGGCTGATGGGCACTGCGGTTACAAATTTGTGATGAAAGGGAGCACCAGGTCTCTGCAGACAGCAGGGCCTGCCCTCCAACTCATCTGCCAAACTGTGTCCCATTCACCCCCTCATCCCTAGTAGAGTCTGGGCCTGTGATACAGGTATGTTCTCAGCCTTTTAGAAGCAGCAGGTCCAACGGAAGTTATTCCTTGGTAAGCTCCTCTCACATGTGCCATCCTCAGGGGTAACTGTTAGTCTGCATGTGGGGGGTGCTCACAAAAGAGGCAATAGCTGACCCTTTACTGGACAGCAGCTGCTTCTTAACAGACACTGTTTTTTCCTGGAACAATGTATGCTGAAAGAGATTGTCCTAGAGTAAACCATCATCCAGTACTATAAAACTCCAAAAGGCTTTAGTTTGGTGTTAATGGAAGTGACAAGCACTTGGAGAAGTCATTTAATCATCTAAGCAAAGTTACGAATACATATGAGTAAACAGGGTGTGTGGGAATAAAGATTTAAGCATGAATAATATTTACAGTAACTACAGATAACATTACTAATGTACCCACAAATAGAAGTATATATTTATATATTTATATATTGTACTTAATTAGATGCTCTATTAACAGAAAGAAATACTACTAGTGTTGTTGGTGTTCATTTCTCACCTACCCCATCGTAAATGCCTTCAAAGGGACCAACTGGTATATGGAAATCCAGAGCTAAACCTGTTTCAATGAAGTAACTGACAGTGGCAAACCTCTGAAGAAGTTTAGAAGAGGACAGATAAAAACATCAGGACATGAGGGCATGGGACTTCATCTCATGTAATTAATAAAACAAAATTATACATCTGTTTCTTTTTTTGTTTCCTTTGTTCTTTTTTTCCCCTTTTGTTTTCTACTTGTACAGAGGTTCCACTAAGCCACAAATGAGAAATAACAAAATTTAGATTGTTTTGTTTTCTTCTAACAATTCAAATATAAACTTCAAGTGCAATTCAAAATCCAAATATTATTTATACTACATACTTCTTTCTACAACAGAACTTATTTGCAGGTAGTTTAATCAGATTTGAATAGATTCCTTCTTTGCTTTGATGAAAGTTACTATTGATGAAAAATAAAAAGCTAGAAAGAATATTTTCTACATAATGTAATTTCAAATGGAAAGTGAAGATGTACTAGTGCAGACACAAATTTGGATCTTCGACTAGATGCACTCAGGTCAAGGATGCACAATTTTTTTTTGTAGTAAAAATCCCACTCAGAACATTGGCTGTTAACAATTATAAAACATTATAGGTATTCTTCAATATACAATTGAAAACAAAAGACTGCAAAAAAGAGCCTTCAAATTAGCAAATGTTTCTACTATGGAGGAAAGACAGTATTTGTCAGGAATGCAAAGTAACCAGAAATTGAATACCACTAGACTATTTGTATGGTCGTAGAAATCTGGAAACTTTTGATCGCAGTAGCTTTATAAATGATCTTGGAAACATCTCTTTTGATTCTTGTGCTGTGTACTTGAAATAGTTTTGTGGGTGTGCCAATACATCAAAGAGAGCTTTAATCAGTTTCTTGTCCTATGGGAGACAACATATGTATTAGATAAAAATAGGGTTTGGATTTGGCCTGCACAGCTTTCAACATTAATGAACAACAATCAGGTTTTTTTTGCAAAACTTGATTCTGGGTAAAGCAGTAAAGGAAGTACTCCTTGTTGCTGTGGAGTTACATACTGATGAATCTTTCTACTGTGCCGGATGTTTTATTACAATTAGCGTTCCTGGGAGGACCTGAACTGAGAGGGAGGTAGCTGGTTAAACTGCAAACCGGCTGCAAAGTTAGGCAAACTGCAAAAGTTTGCAAAGTTTGCAAAGTTTGCAAACTGCCCTTCCAGCCTGTCCACACTGTTGTCCAGGGCTTTCCCTTCAAAAGCAAGAGAAGAGGCTGCTCTTCAGTGATGCTGAGCTTTTTAAGGACCTTCCGCTGTACCGTCCTAAGTCTTGATTCAGAGCCTCAGCTGAGCCTGTGCCTGATCGTATACACTGCAGCTGAGACCTGAGCAACCTCAAAGCTCTAGCAAGAGAATACTGGCAGTGCTGGGGCAGGGATGGCCAGGGGAGCTGGCTGTCAATCAGCTCCTCTCCTTCCAAGCTGTACATTTACATGGCTCAGTTTTGCCTTCTGAACAGGCTTTTTAAAGTTTTAATTAATTAGTTGTTACAGGTGGCAGCCCAGCAGCCTTGCTCCACAATTCTCTCCAATGTGTTGCTTGTGTCTTTGGAAAACCATTTCATGGACAGCTCGCAATGCTACATTATCATTATGTCTTGTTGAGGCATGACAGTGATTTAGGTAAACACATTTTTTAATGCACAGGAAATTCTAACTTAATGACTCACTTAAACACATGCCAGACTGAGGCTGAAGAAGGCTTAGCAGTAAGAACAATAAGTTCTTCATTCTTGGTTGACGAATTTTTCCAACATACAATCATGTTAGCAAACATTTCATTTAGTTCCTGCTTCAGCAAAGGATGCATCCACGTGCTCAGCCCAGCTGAGCCACTGATTTTGTGCTGCTCCCAATACCAACATAAACCTCAGAAGACAGAGAATTTAATTGGGGGTCACACCTGAGGTTTAAATATTATGGCCCTATCAGGGTAATAAGAACTATCTTGGGAAAATATTTAGTAAAAGAAATTCTTAGTTAGCCTTCGATAAAGCAGATTTTTCTTACCTTCAGAATTTCTTGATGATTTTCTGATGCATATAATCGTCCATCTCGAACAATGTCTTCTATGAGTTGTTGGTAATCCTCTGAAAAGTGAAGAACAGTTAAGTGACTGTTTGTGCCACCCTTTGGGAGCATAATAACCAGGCCTTATCTAGACCTCCTCTTTAAGAAAGCTGAGAAATTTCGTATCCAGTTAATTATTTGGTGTCCCTCAAGCTGCTGTAATCTAATCTAGTCACATGAAAATTCTGTACTGCTTTAGAACAGTAATTTTGAAATATCTGTATAAATACTAACCTAGCCCCAGAAAATCACACCCTCCAGCTAATAATGCTTTTATTATCTGTGTTCTAGAGAATAAGAAACAGGACCAGGGATATGAAATAACTGTCAAAAGTTATATGTGAAGTCAGCAGCACAGCCAGGAACAGGTGGTCATTTTCTGTCCTGAGAACAACTGCCATTTTGATTCCAGAATGACCTGCTTAATACAGATTTTCTCATCGCTCACAAAATTGCACTGCTTGTTGGAAAAGAGGTGAACTAACAGCTGCCAAAAGCATCACAGAGGTCTTTGTTTTGTTAAAACAGAAATCATCCCAAAGTTCAAAACACACTTAAATGCATAACTTATTTGACAAGCCAGACTGTTTTAAAATGTGCATTTATGCAAGTGGCTCCTGAAAGGAAATTTCTTTTTGCATCATTGTTTTTCTCTGTTGAACTTGAGATTTTATTCATTTATTCAATTATCAAAATTGTGTGGGTTACCAGTAGGACTTGTTGAAGGGGCTTCCTAAAATACACAGCAATTAATGGTATTCTCATTATGCATATGACAAATGCCCATTAAAAGGAGACACATTGAATTCAGTGGGATAAGGATTAAGTTTAAAGAATTCTGTGTAACTTTCTGTCCATCCTTAAAGTATTAGAAAAAGTAATAAAAATAAAACTAGGTATTGTTTCAGTCTTTGCAACTGGTTTTAAAGTAACTCATTGGACTAAAAATGAGTTACATCATGTTTTTCTTCATTCCTCTCTCCTTGTAATCAGTGCAAGAGAGTTTCTAAAGGACAATTTTCTGTAATTCACATGTAACACAAAAATGGCAAACAATCCCGTGCTCACCATCGTAAGTCACATAGGGGACCTGAAATCCTTTGCCACTGTTTCCTTCATTTGACTTGAACTGAATCCAGAGTTTCCTTGATCTTGAGGTAAATGCAATAGGTCTCTCATAAGTCTGACATGTTTCATATGTAGTAATTGAAGTAGGAGAAGCTAGAAAGAAGGTTAAAGAAATGTTCTTCATGAAATAACTTTTTGCACCCTTCCTGATCTAGAGGTCAGAAATGTCAAATTGATGAGATACTTCTCAGCTGTCGTATTCCTGAGAGCAGAAGTTTTCTGTGATAGAAGGGAGGTAGTCTTCATCTGTCTATAAGGAGAAGCAAGTTTTTCCACAAAGGTAATGGGAACTCCTCTGTCCCTCAGCAAGAAGTTTAAGTAGACAGCGAAGTGCCAGAGATAATTTTTGACATTTATAGAGTTACTACCAATAATACTTATTTTGTGTACTACTGTAGCATTGAATTCCAGAGTTTCCATACGCTGGGCCCAGACAGGTAAGAGTAAGTCAGCTGCACCCCAGGCAGATGTGGTAACCAGCCCCTCACATTCCCAGTTTGGGGAGCAAGAAACCAGTTCTTAGATTGTAATAGCGTGGTGCAGTGGTTCTGACCAAAAGACCATTGCACACTGAGGAGTTAGTGCTCCAGAACAGTTAACCTGGGTACGGCCATGCCTGCGCTGCATGTCTGGCGTGGCCTTCAGGCACACAGATGCCCTGGCTGCAGGGTAACCTCAGCCCGCTCGCTCTAACAAGAGGAACATGCATGCAGCTCCCACTTGACTTGATACTGGTGATTACGCTACTGCATGACCTTGCCTTTATCTAAAAGTACAATAAGAAGTGCTCATGAGAACACTGTTTCTGTTTGACTGTAGAAATGATAAATACAGTTGTTTCCTTGTAAGAAAATCCTGTAATAGCTCAAATGACTGAAAAGGCAAAATCTCTTCTGTGGACAGGGTCTGCTCAGCATGCTGCGCGTGGATCAGAGGCCTGTTCAATGCTACACCACCTGTCATTCCCACCATCTAAAGGGATGTAAGATTATCTGTGCTATTATCTCCTTACAATCACATCTCTAATAAATAGCATTTTAAATGATACCTTACAGAGTCTCAGTGCCTTTCTTACTGGCATGATAATGGACCAGCACCTCCCAGTGCAAAACACCTGGTTATAGGTTTGAAAAGAAAATGTCATTTATCTGTTGTGAAACAGAGCTGGGAGCCAGAAAGGCCCCCATTTTCCCCTAACATAAGGAACAGGTGGAGGGTGCAGTATGTCTTCAAATCATTATGAATGTATCACAAGGCTCCTCTAAGCTGAAATGAATTGCGAACAAAAGGAAAAAATATCTTCTTACCTAGTTACAAAAGCCCACTCTATAGCCACAGGCTAATTAGGGAAAGTAACAAGTGTAACCTAAAATCTGACCTTGCTAGGGCTGATTCAACTTTCACCAATGTCAGCAAAAACAGACGTGTATTGAACGGGATTTGGATTCTTGAAGTGCAAAAAAGTGGACATCACTGTGACTCTACCACTGCCATTAGTTTTTTCCACAGTAAACGCTAGCAGCTGACCATACATGAACTATGATAAATATCCATAAGATCTACTCTTATGATGCCAAACATGCAGTGATCACAAAGCATGACTCTGAAAAACTGCCCTCATTTTCCAGTGGTGGTGTTGGTGTTGTTTTGGTACTGTTCTTGATACTGAAGTGGAAGTCAAACTTCTCCCTGATGTGTCTGACTTTACTCACTGTTGGAACCACAGTTTGGGATTTGAAGGACAACTGATTTGTTTTGCTACAGTAAGTGCTTTGCTTTTTATAAAAAGATCTGGACAGATATAATGTCCTTGCATCTTTAGTGAGCAGGTTTCTTCTTCTGATATCTTGAGATGTTAACAGAAGCCCTCAAGGATAAGAAGGAAATTTGTTTTAGCAAATAAAAGACACTGTTTTAGCGAGCAGAAGATGCTGTTTTAAACAAAGCTCCATATAAACAATTGCCTTTCAGGTCTGGTGCTTCTTGGAGATTTAGCAACAGATCACCAGCACCTGCATGCCTACATGGGACTGAAGAAGGAGTGCTTCTCATTGGTGTCTTAACGTCAACAACTTCATAATAAAAGATAAAATGCACCCCCACTCCACATAAAATTGGCAAAACGTCATATTTCTTGAGAGTGCCAGGTGTACCAACCTGTGTCACTGCCCAGATTTAGCAGTAACTGCAAAGTACATACACTTGCAAAGGACAGGTGAGAGCACAATCGGTACAGGGGACAGGAGACAGCTCTCCCAGTCTAACTTAGCACAGCTTTGTGACTTCTAGAGCAGCAGTGATGTATCCCATATAATTGGGCCAGACAGAAGCCCATTAACTGCTTTGAAATTCGGCCAAGACACTTGAATAATTAATATCACTCTGTTAATTGTTATTGGTGCAGTGTTCTGTTTTAACTTGCTGTGCCAGTTCATTCAACAATCGTTCTAGAAACACTGGATAGATGAAGACAGTTTCCCTTCAAGATGAACTCTCCACTTGATCAGTTTGCAACAGAGTTCTGTAACCTGTGTCTGGCAACTTACCACTTTTTCTCATTACTAAAACATCACCGCATTCATCTTCAATTGGGAGAAATATCTCAGGTACTACGATGAGTATTCTCCTCTTTGGAGGTGGATTTATATTCCAAATGCATTCAACATTAGCTGGGTAGTCTCCAGGATAGTTGGGCGATTCAATGTAGCCAGTATAATCCCCAAGTTCTCCTCCACAGTGCTGGTCTGTGGAGATACGTAAATTATCATTTGTGTTAGCTGATTAGCTAATTTGAGGTGTTTTTCTAGATCTGTCAAAAGCAAGTCTAAACTCCTTCTTGTGGCTTTAGAAATGCATGCACGCTCCAGCTGCCTCTCTGTTTAGCATGGAAAGTCTTTAAAGGAATACTTGATCTTCAGGGCTGCTCCAACCAATTTGCAAAACCTTAATCTCCGGTGCATAAACTGATTCAATGCTTCATTCAGGCTGCTTGAACGTTTGATTAAGAAACAAACACAGGCCAGTAAACATGATCCCACTATGGAGGTTCTCACACAGTGGTTACTACTGAGATCACACAGACACACAGAAAGTATTCTCGTTTAAATTCACTTGCTTTTTAACCTGATGTAGCTGAACGAGTGCAATGATCCTGGTAGCCAACCTTGTCTTAATTACAGATCTTCCTTGCTTTATCTTAGATTAAAGAAGGTAATAAAAGAATCTCCACTGACAGATCAGTTTTACTTTCTGAGTTTTCAAAACTCCTACTGAATTTGCCACAGAAGCCTGATTCAGTAAGTTACTTCAGCTCGATCTCTGCAGGCCTACTCACCCACATAGAATTAGATATATGTTTAAATATTTTGCTTCACCCAAGCCTCAAAGGTTATGCAAGGTCAGAAACCAGCTTGAAAATGGGAAGTATCTAAGACAGCAAAGTGACAAGGACGGTTTTATTTTATAGGGGAATTACCAATCATCTTCAAATTCCATACAAATATCTAATTTACTCAAATTACATTAGAAATTATGAAGGTCCTCAAAGACACATCACACATCATCAGAATAAAATCTTATAACAGACTTGCACAGGAATAGTTAGTTTAGATGACATCACCTAATTATTTAGAGACATTTTCTTAAATTAGCATGGTAGAGATGAAAAAAAAATTGCTTGCCTAAAAGAATCAGTCATTCACAAAAGATCAAATGAAATTACACTGGAATCCTTGGGGATATTTAAAATGGTAATTGAAGATAGGAGGCTGAGTACTGCAAAAAAGCCTAGGAGAAGATTTTACTGTCAAGAGTGATTACTTGGCAATTGCAGTATGCATGACCGTATCTCCTAGTACTTTATAATTATTATAAAATGGCAGTTACCCTGATAGAAGATATTGTGCTCTACAGAGACACAGAGGAATATGCATCACTGCAAGACAGCTTACAGGATCTGGGAAACCTAACGCTCTGTATTTTTAACTTGTAGCTGGCACTCTGCCATCAAAACTAAACCAATCATATGCATTGAGTGGTACTTTTCCAGGCTTTTTTCTCATTGTTTTCCCAATTTTTACTACTTCCTCTGACAGTAGATATATGAAATCCCGAAGTCCAGCCTGACAGATGGAACCTTCAAGCTGCAGTTCAGATCCAAAGATACACTTCATCTCACAACTACTATAAATACAACTTACTTTTGCAGTGTGTAACATTAGTGGAGCCATCAAAATCAGTACTTGTATTCCCAGGGCAGGTGATGCAGTAGTTTTGACCAAACTCAGGCTGGTATGTTCCCACAGGGCATCGGATACATCTGTGTGTTGTGGAGTTGTAGTAGTGTCCAGGAGAGCAATGAACTGTAAGGTATGAAGGGTATTATTTTCAGAAAGTAGCAATTTTGAGTGCAGAGAGAACTTTTCTCTACCCGGGACATACTTCATGATCCCCATTCTGCAATATACTTTTCAGGCCATAAAAGGCAAAAAAGACACCAGCTCCCTGTATTTCCCATTACAAAGGACCTTGTAACTAGAATTATGTTCCAAAGACTAGAGCTAAATCCTTGTGAACTAGTAACACACGCTACGTATGTCTCTCACTGTACTTAACACAGTGGTTTCCAGTGAGTTTGAAATAAATGGGAGGTGATACGTATCTACCTCAACAATAAAAATGCCTTTCACAATAGCAGGAGAGATGTTTCTGACTGTGTCTGTTTGCCAGGGCCAGCACATCATTCCAATAACTAAACCAAAATGCATTTGGGCAGATTCCTTCTTCAGCATTTGCACTGGAGGTTGACATTATGGAACATGCAACGTGTTGCATGCTTACAGTGTCTGCCTAGCTCATTAATAATCAATCCTTCATATAATTTCTTTAGTGTTTAGTTTTTCTAATTTGGTAAATAAAAATATACAGGATGTGAAGGCTAAAGGATTGTCTAATGCAAGTTTGACTTATTTCTTCTGATGATTTTTTTGAATTGGCTGATTCACTTAGCAGTTACACCACTGATTCTCTACCTGCCTGTGGTAAATTTGTAAAGCCTGTTCAGTTTCTGCAACCTCAGGAGATCCTTCCTCGTTTATAGATTTCCCGACCATTTAATTTAACCACATGCCATGTCTCTACATGCTGTGACTGTGTTTGTTTTGGAGCCTTTCAAACCCCTTGGTATTGAAGATTACAAACAAAAGGGCAAGCAGCAGGATTACGAGTTGTGAAAAGATTTAAAATTCACCTTTGGTTTCACAATCTTGAAAGGAAACAGCACCTTCATACTTGGTCACAAGCCCACCGCCACATGGAAAGCAGAGGGTCCTTCCTGGTTCAGGCTGGTATGTACCAAGAGGACAGACTTTGCAAGGTTTAAAACCATCTGAAGAATAGTGCCCAGGAGAACACTGCCCTAGAAATTTAAAATGATCATCTGTATTAGTGAGCCGACTTTTCTGGACAAGGACTAAACCCCACTAGTTGTTAGCAATGCCAATGCTTCCTTTAACATAAACATGTGACATCAAGATAGCTGAAGAGCAAATTCTAATCTTACCTGCTGATTTTACGCTGTTCCTGTAAACTGCTTCCTAAAAAAAACCAGCAGCAAATACAACCAGCTTCTTAATAAGCTCTTTGTTACCAATGTTTCTGTTTGTTTTTAGCAAGGGCTCTATTAAGATGCTGTTAGAACACTTTGTACTTTCACCAAGACTTTCATCTGAGAATTTCAAAACACTTTGTAGGAAAAACTGTAACTTTGCACCATATCTATGAAGCAAGTAATTGGGTTTTTTTGTATCTCCATTTTTTAGATATGAAAGCAGTAGACCATGGGATTCACCAGACTGGATGGGACCAGTCCAGTACCCGGTCTCTGAGACAGCTGACACCAGCAACTTCCCAGGTAGCTGTGAAAACTAGTGCTTGTCAGAAGCTCTTCTACCAGAAAATGATGATTTGTGTAAAGCAAAGCGCTTTGTGAATGAGTCTACTGACAGATTCAAGGTAGTTTCCAAACTTGCTCCCCAGGCAATTTCTGATAGGTGTTTGTTTGGTCTTGGTTCTTGCTAGCTTGAGTACTTTACTCCTTAACAAACTGCCTGAGAATCAGGATGTCAAGTTTTTCAAGATTATGGCATTAATGCAGATCTTCACACCACCCCAGCCTGGGAGACCAGCACTTCGAGATGGAAGGTGTTCCCTGAGGTTGCCTAATTCCCACACTTAGTAATTTAGCTTCCCTGAGAACTGAACAGCAGGCAGAAACAACTAACTTGAAATCCTGAAAGCTTTGAGAGCTCTAGGTGGGGCTGGGGTCTCTTAAGAACCCTGACATTTGCTGGGAAATGTTTGGGGCATCCAATATCTTGGCACTTAGGATGAACTAGAGCTCCTGTGTGAAAGCAACGTTCAAGTTCTGCCCTCAAAAAAGTCAAACCCCTATCGACACCTGTGGAACCAGGATCTCTGAGATTCAGTTGTGCTTCCATCCCACCTGGCTGGAATATGACTGTACAAGCTGGCTGTTGTGACACAGACCTCTGAGCAATATTAGGATATTACTGATTTGAAGACAACTCTGCTATTGTTTTTGTGGCAAAACTGATCCACCTGGTCTGGTCCAGTTGGTCACTGGACTTCAGCATGAAGGCAGTTAATGAGGAGTGGATTTGGATCTGGATTTTAGTATGAAAATCAAGTACTTGTGAAGCATGGCTTACAGTCATCCTTTTAAAGAAGAGGTACAGTTGGGTTTTAATACTGCTAAATACCTGATGCTTTCAACACTAATACGTTTCAGTCCTCACCTGTATATAAGAAGAAGCAAACTTGCTCCCTTCTTGCCTTCTGTGTTGAAATTGCTAACAAAACAGATCTGAGGCAATTTCCCTGAGAAATTCCCCAAACGACTAGGTTTTCTAATTGTGTTTTGGCCTTGTACCTACATGGATCACATGTAAAATAAGTATCACAGCATGTTATTCACTTGCAGCTACAACAGAGTTCTACACAATAGGCACTTAAAATCTCCTATGTAGTTGTTGTAGGTGCCTCACCTGTAGGGGTGAGGATTTCAGTCATGGCTTATTTGTTACTACACAGGCATTACTGCTCCAGAAGTTATGATGCAAAAATAATATTGATTACATACAGGTGTTAAGCACATTTCTAACAAAATCTGTCTTCATCAAAACACACTGTTTCATCACATATGCCGACACATTTTACAAAGACATACTGATTTTGATAAAATCTTTGACAGGGAAGTTTATGAAGTCCAAAACATATTCTCTCTTGCCACTTTCAGAGAAAGAGAAAAGGGGAGACTGTTGGGATCTGACAACAAACATTTTGAGACACATCCACTCCGCAAAAATAATCAGAATGCTTTCTTTTTAGTGTTGTGCAGAGGAATAATTCAAATGCAAGCTTGAAACAAAAGTCTTTCTCCTGTAGCTGTTGTGCTGCTTTGGTCAGTATGCTATAGTCAACCTTTATAAACTCAGATTTTATTTTGATAATCTATTCTTGTTGGATTTTGGATAAATACAAATCAACATAACAAAGATGCACAGGCATTTTGAGAATTTTCCCGTGATAGATCCTTTATACAGTAAATCGGCAAAATCTACCATATGTTTGGATTGGAGATACTAGAATTATTTTTTATTCAGTGGATGGGGAAAAAGAAGCAGTTTCTTAAGTGACATTCATTGTGTGTTCATTCTAGATATCCCTGAAGAAAGCATTAATGTAAATTACATGAATGAGTTTTAAAGTTAGAACTTGCATAGCAGATAGGACATACTTCTTTCAAAGTCAAATAATGTACCTGCTATAAACTATATTTCGCTCATCTGTAATGAAGCGAGATAAATAATGAACAGTTGTGTCTTAAAACCTTATCTCAATCAGGTTACACATCACAGCTCTTTTCTGAAACCAGGTATTATCATCATTATAATCTAATTTATATATCATCAAGTTGAATCAGAAGATGCTACACCACTTGCCAAAAGCTACAGTGAATTCAAGCAGCCTTGAAACTTGCAGTCATTAGCTCTGAGTCCAGGTTACAGATCCCTGCAGCAGAACTATCTCAAAATTATGATTGCTGCTGTTTAGACCAGGTAAACCGCACCTCATGCAAAACATTACATCAGCGGGTTCATTAGACTCACCAATACCAGTCCGAAGTAATCCATCCCTTTGGCTCACAACATACCTGATGAGTCCTTACAAGTCAAGGTATGACCAGATTCCATACCTGACTTGAAGCGCAGTGCTTTGCTTGGCTTGCTCATTTCCATACCATGACTCACATTGCTGTAGCAGGTCCCATCTTCTTGTCAGCAATGTCAGTGGATGGAACAAGCCAAAACATTTTGTGTATTGCTTGTAAGCGCATAGAGATTTCTTCTGTTACCTTTACAAGACAGAAGCGTGGAAGGCTCTCCCCTCTTTTAGCCTCCATGCCTCACAGGCTGTGTGGCCACACTTAATCCTTTTTATAATCAAATTAAACTTGCCTCCACATTCTGACACATTCCGGGCGCCTGCTACTCCCTGTCCATCGTTACTTGGGCAAGGCTCACAGGTAAGTTGACCTTCTGTGTCTTGGTATGTTCCTGGTGAGCAAGGAACGCACTGATTATGTTCTCCGCTATAAAAGGTGCCCGTGCTGCAGGTAACTGAGAAAAGAAAAGGGGAATCTACATAAGGACTTTCATTTTGATCACATTATTTGCCTTTATATCAAACATTTAGAGAAGATGGATCTCTTTGGGCCCAGTATTATAGTGGCAGATGTTTTGCATATGTTAGTCCAGGATCCCCAGCCAATGTAAACAGGCCCATCTCCACTGTGGTCTAGGTCAATTCACATCAGAGCCAGGTCCTTCTATTGTTTAAGCTATTAAAGGCATTGTACTGCGCTGAAGTGTCTATCAGACATACACTGTTAATAAAGCTGATGCAGTCTTAAAACATTATATTGCAGTTTAATTAGAACAGTGGTGCATAACCTATCGGAAGTGATGTGAATTTTTAGTTTACATTCGGTGCATTTACGTGTTGGTTTTATAGCAGACAACTACAAAAAGTCTGTCTCCTGAGATCAGTTCTAGAGATTTCTCTGAGAGCAGTGTACCCCATGTAATATTTTATGTCTCTTGATACTCAAATATCCCAACTGGAAGGTGTTTTCAATACTGGTATGAATACGTATGCTCTTCTTGCTGCAACAGCGCGCATAACTGCATTAAACGTTTTTCTCTGCTGTATATAAGTAGTCAAAATGCATGGGTTTCTAGACACTAATAGCAACAGTCTTTCAATACAATTTCTGAATCACTGTTCTTACATGATGAAAACCACCTCTGAAACAACTCACTAGAG
This sequence comes from Falco cherrug, assembly GCF_023634085.1. NCBI lineage: Eukaryota > Metazoa > Chordata > Aves > Falconiformes > Falconidae > Falco > Falco cherrug. The sequence continues at coordinate 16,123,218 of NC_073701.1, read as the reverse complement.
GCACTTATCAGATCTGCACTTAACTATTTCTTTTTGCTTGTAAATCACTTGGTATCTAAAAGAAGCTGTAAAAATAGATACTCTGATTTTGAAAAGATGACTCCGAGTGATTAGAAAGCTTGCAGTGCTAAGAACTGTCATAATTTTGTGCTAGCATCTTTTTTTTTGTGTGATATTTTTGTGCTAGCATTTTTTTGTGCTAGCATTTGCCCCTAGTAAAGCACTGGAGCCTGGGAAAAGGCTTAAAGAAATTAGGTATTTTGCATAAAGATAAAATAGATTTCTGTATATTCTTTTTTTTTATTGGGCCTCTTGAATATTAAATACAAGTATATCCATGGGTCATGGATTATTTGGTGGTGAGAATGAGAGAGGCAATATAAAACTAAATACACAGCACCTAGGCAAACACCATAGTATGGCTTTACAGAATTGTAATTATGTTTTCATAAGATGCTGGGAGCAACTGGGAACTAATTGCCAACATTGCCTTGTGGCAGGCCTTGATACATACCAGCTGACGGCATGGGAATGTATGTATACATATGCTTCTGTTCTCCTGCAATCATTTAATGAACTCCCTTTGAAGTCTTTCAAACCATCAGTGGTCCATACACATACGCCAAGTAATATTGATCTAAATCACCTGTTATCTCATAGATTTCCTCCCTGGCTCACTAGGGAGAAGTTAATTTTGGATCGCTTGTTTTGGGGGACATGGCTGAACAGAGTTGTTGGGACTTACCGCATTTTCCATCCTGCAGCACTTGCCCTGTACTGCAAGCTTCGTGCCCTTCAGTAGCTTTAGCTGGCTTCTGAGCCACTTCATATTCTGTCCCAGAAAACTGAATGTAAAATTGCTGTTTATTAATAGATTTCCTCAATGTTTTGATTGCAGTTTGCAGCTTCTGCTCCATCCTTTTCCGAACACAGTCAATGTTACAGGTGTCTAGATGGGAAATGATAACAAAACTAGAAGCAATTGAGATTCATGTTTAAAAAGAGGTGCTTAGCCTGCATCACACTACACCTCTGTTTGCTTCACTGTCTTCACATAAATTGTAGAAGCAGCTCACTGTATTCAAAATCAGGCCTTTTAAAGGGACAAGACAATACACTGAGGACCATCAAACTGAGTTTCACAGCCTGTAAGTGCACACTGGGTGCTGAAATCTCTAGCGTTAAGAAATCTGGTTATACCGAGTGCACAGGGAGAGGGCTGCAGAAAGCATCAATCCCATGTGATGTACTTCCAGTTACGTGTTCAGTCTGCCACCACTAACGATTCTGAATTTTCTCTGCCCGTGCTTTAACTCAGTTGATTATGAGTTAAATTCTTCCCACTTTCCTGACCAAAAAATACCTGAATGACACAAAGAAAGGTGCTTTCTGGCATGATTACTGTTAGGATCGCTTGGCTAGTGAGGTACCCCTCAGGGTTAAGAAGCCTGTCTTTGAGGACTGACATGTTTATACAATTCAGTCCACGTTTTCTTCGGCTGGATTTTATAGCATAATGTTCCATCTCATGAATAACTTAGAGCAATTCTTTTTCTTCCTGAAGTTTGTTACGAAAACATGGATTTTCCAAATGTGTGAAAAAAATGTTTGATTCTCAGCCTGAAGTTTCAGCAGCTTACGTTTTCAAGGATATTTTAATTGTTATTGCTGCAAGATTTCTACCTAATCCTTACATTCTCTGTTCATCAATTAACACTTCTGCTGTTTAAAGAAATCAGACTAAATTAAATGACATAACTTGACGCTTTGAAGGAATTTTGCTGCAGGTTCAATCTTTGTTCCTTTGGCTTAATTTCATACCTGATTCTTTTCAATTAAATCTCTGAAACTTTGAGTTTAGAAAGGCTGTTGAATGAGGCTTGTGCTAAAAGGTTTGCGTGGCAGCTTGATGAAACAGCATCAACAAGATGCTAACAACATACTGAGGAACCGAATTCTGATTTCTTTCCACAGACAGATCTTTCACAAACCTGAAACTTCTTCTGACTTCATCTCTACTTCAAACTCTGCAGTGATATGGGATACTTCTTTCGATGGTGACTTGCGGCCTCTGCGTTTTTTCTTGGAGGAATCACACTTGAGATTCACAAAGGTCACCTGGCAGTTGTCTGTACAAGGGAATTGACCTCCTTCATATAAGAGAAGCAACACAGAAAAGAAATCAAGTAGCAGAGTAGCACATGACAGGCTAATAAGCGGTATCTCAGCTGGGTTATCATGAGTGCAGCGACAGGCTTCATAACGTTCTAACATGCACTGTTAGACACCTTCTCTGCGCAGTTTTGGGTTTGTTCATTTTGCTACTCAATGCAGGAGGCAAATATAGTGTGGTGATGCTCAGCTGCACCGTGGTACCTCTAATGCCTATAATTGCTTGTCTTTTTTTCTGCAAAAGGATTGGAAAGGTCTTTACAGAAATTAGTTAAGATTAGCAATACTACATACAGTCATTTGATGGTTAAACAAAGCAAAAGAGTAAATTTTCGTCAATTCATGAGAGTGGCAGGCCTGGGCCTCTAGAAACTAACAGCATGTATGCCATCTCTTTCAACAATGACAATCACCAGATATCAAAGGTTTTAAAAGCCTTTCATTGGGAGGTCACGAAAATATATTGTAAGGCTTTATCTGAGGGGAAATCATGGAATCATTTAGGTTGGAAAAGACCCTTAACATCATCAAGCCTGTTAACCTAACACTACCAAGTCCACCACTAAACCATGTCCCTAAGCACCACACCTACACATCTTATAAATACCTCCAGGGATGGTGACTCAACCACCTCCCTGGGCAGCCTGTTCCAATGCCTGACAACCCTTTCGGTGAAGAAATTTTTCCTAATGTCCAATCTAAACCTCCCCTGGTACAATTTGAGGCCATTTCTTCTCATCCTATCAGGAGCCTGATAGGAACTGAATGCCCTTGTCAATTATGTGTAACAAGTGAGGAGAAAGGCCACAATCAGCTGGGACACAATCACATAAGCATCCTCCTCCTATATAAAGAAATCTATGTGAAAAACACCCTTTTTGTAATAGGTGATGGACCTTCCAGGTCAGGGAGAAATTTCTAGCACTCAAGCCACCAGAAGGATTTCATTGCAAGTGTGTGATTGTGTGATATATTCTTATGGTTAGACCCAGAATTTCAGATGACATAAGCACAAAGTAAAGCAAGCAAAGGACAAGGAAATGCATCCAAGAAAAACATTCCTATGGTGACTGTATGGACCAAAAAAATCAACTTCTATGACTCCAAAAATGAGTCTGATAATCACATCTTATTGAAATAAGACAATACATAAGGACAAGGTAAGCATGTTGATAACTGAGATTTGTTTTAAGCCAATACTTGGAAAATTAGAGAGATAAATGTCTAGATTGAGGGTAAAGATAAAACTTGAGTCTAAATTTTAAAAATAAAATCTTTAAACCATTAGCATTTTCTTAGGATAGCTATTTTTACTCTCTGTTCAGGGCTCATATATGACTCCTCACTTGCTAGCAAAAGTGGTGGTAAGACAGATTCACAACAGAGAATATATCACCAGCAGACATTTGCTGTAAGCTGCTAATTTGCTTTAAGCAACAATACGAGCTGTTGCAATTACTCAGTCAATACTGTGTATTAAAATCTAGAAAATCTGGAGTTAATATTAAATTTAAATGAGCTCCAAATCTTTTAAGCTGTGGAAATGCACAGCAGTAACACCCAAATACTCTTTACATGTCCCTGTCATGGTATCAAGGGGATAGAGAACAAGAAATAAATGTCACGAAGACCTGTTAAATACATATAACTTTTAAGATCTCTTTTTTGTTCAACTTTGAAAGTGATGGTCAAAACTAAAAATAATAAAACCACATATCTAGTCACAGTGAGTTTTAAAAACATTTGATTACTTTGATTCAGTCTGACGCAAACTTTTATTAATTTCAGATTTTTGGTAATTATGTCTAAATGTTCTAAATATTTTTTCTAACATCGTAACTGCTCACTCCAGCATCACAAAAGATCTAAGGCTGTGTAACATCAGATTTTGGTTACAAGTTTCCCTCTTAGTGATTGTCTGTGGTGCTGCAATGGAATACTAAGCCAGCAAAAGCAAATAAATAATAGCTTTTGGTTTTTTTATAAACCTCATTTGGGAAAATTAAACCAAGCCAAGCTGACATTGTTTCATGTAACTTTACATTGGTCACAGCTTTTTGTCTCAGCGTATTTCCAATGCCAGAAAAAGAATCAGCTTAATTCCAAACTCTTTGAGCAAAGATTTTTCAAAGCAACCGGTGACATTTCAGCACCGTTAGATCCAAACCCAAGGCACTGTTCAGCTCGAGTATGAACCTTGGCCTGAACTTAAATTCAGATCCAAATATGAAAACCATTACTTTTTTTTTTCCTGTCTGCAGTGTGAAAACAAAATATGCAAACAAGGAAGCAAACGAACAAAAAATTAGAATGCTGTTTACATGTTAGAAGAAACCACATACCTAAAACAGCTTGCTTCCCAGAATCTTTTGTTTTTTCTTTGCTGCGAGGCCGTAAATGGCACTTTGCATCTTTAATTTTAAAACGAGCTTTCTGCTTGATTGGAGGAGCTAATGAATCTGTTGATGTAAAGTAAAAAAGCTATCATTTGGCATGCACATGAAAAGAAGTCTGAAACTTATTTTTAAAAACAGACTCAAAAGTCTTCTTCTGACATAGAAAAGAGATAGCCCAAGAGTTATATACCTTGTATAAAAGGATCCATTTCGATAAGTTTATTTGTTCACATAAGCACTTACTTTTGAGGCCATGAAGTTCAATGTATTTGCTAGTATTGCACATGCTCTGCACATATGCTTCCCCTCCAGCAGGCCAGCACATCTTGGTGGAAATTGGGTGAATGTGTCTCTTACTACGAAAAAGGTTAATTCTTATATTTTTTTCTGAGTCTCTGTCTATGACTTCCCATGTTACTTGGCTGTAGCTCTGCTCTTGCTAATGCCAACCAGGAATAAGATTAATTCAGTGAAGCTATGCTGTGGGCAGTTGAAAACCATCCAAAGGAAGCGTCTTTATTTGCCTGCGGTCTATGGCTTGGAAGCTTTATTCTCCAGATTTAAATCCAAGCCAGTTACACCTTGTGACTTTAGATGCTGTTACACAGCCAAGCACTGCTTAGGAAATGTAGCTGCTGGCTGGGTTCCTCACAAAGGCCATGGTGGAAAAGGCTGGGCCTGGCCCATCACCTGCCAGCTGCCGCGGGATGCCCACCAGGTGCGGCGCGGTTGTCGGTAGGTGCCACAGTGTGGGTCCCTTTTTCTTTGGGATGGCTTTGCCACAGCAGGACTATGGAGGTAGCCTGCCCCGGTGCCACAGGCAGACACATCTGCTGCTGTGTCACCTCACTCCACAGCTTATCTCCCAAAGCATTCCAAATAGAGCAGATACGTGGCTAGAGAGCTGGCAAGTTGGAGAGAAGTACAGCAGGCAATGATACATGAGGTGGGCTGACACTTCCCACTGCTGGATGCTGTTTCAGCTGCTTCTGATTTTGCTAGATTTCAACCATTTTGAGCTGAACTTTTTTTGAGGCTATCAGCTTAAAGATGCAGTTTGAAATCTTTCTGCAAAAATAATTCAGCTATTCCTGAGAACAGGATGAATGACACACAGTACGTGCTCATAAAAGTATCATAACCTTTTTATCGGGAATCCCCGGTAGAAGGGTCTGTGCTCCTAAGGAGGGACTTTGCAGGTGGGGAATGGGACCCACCGTAGCCTTCTGCTCTTTCTTGTGTTACTGACAGGCCCCCTCTGGGTCACTTCCAAGCCTGGGAAGAAATGCCATTCTGATATGCCTTGGTGGACTCTGGGAAGTAGACGTTTGTCCTTACTGAATATATCTCAAACCTCCACCACTCCTGTACAGACCTACCAAGGCAACACCACACTGGACGGCCACTGAGCACGCTCCAGCCCTCAAGGAGAGGCTTCAGAAAAGCGAGTAGGTGCACGATGAAACGCAGGCTACCTTAATTCTGACCCTGTGTAACTCAAGAGCTGTACACCTTGCAGCTCACGAATGGCCTGGGGGACCTCCATCACCCACCTCCGAGACACCAAGGCCCGGGTGAGCAGGCGGGCACCTACCTGCGCAGCTGGGCAGCGTCGCGTTGCGTTTCTGCTGAGCTTTGCCTTGCTGGACGGGGACGCCACAGCTCAGCGTGTAGCTGTTCTCCGAATCTGCGGGGCAGAATGCAGAATCAGCACATGTGGCAACAGCCTCACAAAGCATCTGCTCCCCTTGGCACCCCCTGCATTGATGTTCAGTGCTTGAACCAAGTGCTAAATAAGGAGGGGTTTTCAGTGCTGAACCTGGATTTTAAACAGCTGAAATAGTTTGCCAAAGGCTACTGCTTCACAGTGTTGACTATAAGTTTTGTTTCTTCCAGCACTGAAATGTTACATTTTATAAACAATGTGGCATGAGGTTAGCTGTAAATAATTCCATGGTGCACAAGCAGAGAATATTTTGTGTTTTTCCACAGCAGAGCCCTTGCACATTGATCATCTCTACAGTTTTTTAAAAAAACTTACTTTCATAATAATTTTAGCTTCGGATTCTGACAGGATTTATTGGCAGAAACAAAAAATAACATACTTAGAACCATAACAGGGTTTACATATTGCACAGATAAAACTGTGGATTGTTGCATACAAATTAGATAAATGCACAGTTCCAGTGCTAAACTGAAAATAAAGTGTGAACAGCTCTACTGCATGTAATGCCAGGACTAACATGAAAAGTAGAGAGATTCTTGTGGAAAATAATCGTGTCAGAACCAGAACATGTATGAAAAAGCAATAGCGATCCCCCTGCCCCACCTGCCCTGCAAAACTGTGTAGATGGAAAATTACATGTAGCAAATGATACAATAAAGGGTGTGTTGTGTGAAATGTCTGTTTCTAATAATAACGCTCTGCTGAACTATTACCATCAAAATTTATTAAACCCCAGCAACTGAATAAATTAATACTGAGAGATCCTTTTTGCCATACAGCCTTTAGAGACAGATTTAGTTGTATCCATTTTGTATGAGACAGTAAGACAGGTTTAAGCTGTTGCCTTGCTCCACAGTGCCCCTGGCTGAGCTGATGGAAGTTTGATGATACCCTGGCTGGTGTGGGAGCTCCATCATGTGCTGTGGCAGCCACAGCACCACATTTCTCAGTGTGTCCCACCCGTCCTTGCCCATCCCTGCCTCAGACTGTGCTTGCCTGGCCGCTCTCCCCTCAGGGGGACCCTCCACTTTGGGATTCGTCTCTTCTCCTGCTCAATTACACAATTACAGGGTATTTTAGGCCACAATGCAGAGTCCATCATTTGAAGCTGATGCCTGAATAGGCACAGGGGACTGCACTCAACTTGCAAAAGATGGTACTAAAAATCAGCAGGAATTCACTGAAATCAACTGTTCATTTTTTCTCTCACTTTTGATGTAGCAATTCAATATATTAATATTTTTCTTTTGCACTCTCCTGGTTAAGGTAAATGTTTCTCTCAGGTTTTGTTAGAATTTCCCCACCCTCGCAAATGACACCTCAAATTAAACAATGAAGGGCCAAACCCCTAATGTAACTGAGAATCAGTTCTTGTATTTAATGATGTGCATGTCTGGCCGAATTTGATTTATAATGATGTTTTTGCTCACTTACAGTTGTCCGTAACAAAAACTAAATGCAAGCATCATGAATACATTAACAGAAGAAAATCATCAAGTTACATTCTAGACTTAGGAGGACAAATACTTTGTACAAACCTGGAACAAAAAGAGTATTGGATGGGCATGAGAGGAAGCAGCTCTCTATGCCTCCTGTCTTGCTACACACCAGCTGAGCCTTGGGAGCTGGTTTGGCATTCGGGAGACATTTCACGGTCTCTGAGGAGGGGAAAAAACCCAAAAGAGAGAAATGAAAAAAAAAAAGTCAGACACTGCCGAACCCAAACCTTGTGCATCTGCTTGCACGCAGTGGTGAGGAGAGGTAGAAGTGGCAACCAAGCAAAATCACAGGCCTAGGCATTTCTGAAATAAGCACACATTAGGGAGAAAATACCTGGATCTGGGTCTTGAGCTTGGACTTGAAAATGAAACTCTTTCACATTTTTAGATGTAAACTCTAGCTCAGTCTTTCCTTCCTATCCTCCACTTTGAGACTGTTCATGTCCAAATCTGCACTCTGGAAAGCAGGTGTGTCTCTAATTAGGAGCACAATTCTGTGTGCACATGTTCATCTCAGAAGCAACAGGTAATGCTGATGACCTGAGGTGCCCTGTCCCCCCTTTTGGAAGCACAGTGCTCTGGTTGAACAGGCCAACTGTCACACGACGTGCAGGAACCACCCTCACAAAGATCTATTTATTTGGGTGACCCCTAAAATGCTATTTTTCACTTCTCACTCTGACTCTCGCAGACTTTTTAATTGTAGCTCCATGTTGTAGCTTCTGGAAGTAGAAAACTTGCCAGCCAGGCAGGGGTAAGGCAGGACATGCTGGGATAGAGATGGATAGTCCCACCGGTCCTTTCAGCCACTGCTGAAACGCCCCAGGCAATGCTAAAGGGACAGTGACACACACAGGCATCAGCCATTTCTCATCAGCGCCCACCACTAGAGGCACGTTGCAGCTCGTGGATGGAAGTACCCAGCTTCTCCACTTGGCTTCACGGCAGGATGAAGACAAGTATCTTGCAGGTCTCACAAGCTGGTCTTCATATTTGGGTAAGGGATCGTTTGTGTTTTAGCTGAAACTACATAAGGTTATTAGGAATTGTTGGACCAGTCTCTGTGCTTCGCCCTGAGATGATGATATGCCACTGATAATTACAGTCCTGCATTTATTTTAATTTGACATCTCTTGGGACCGAAGTGTTACTCAAGTACATCTTTCTTCACACAAACAACGAGGTTCATTCTTGGCTGCAGCTGACAGGTGCCACCACTACCTGCGCTGAGGCAGCCTCACCGCTCCCTCCTTTCCCCCAGAGATTCAGCCTCTTCAAGCGGGTATTTCACATGGCATCAGCTGGTTAAATCTCAGCCAGGTGTCTGCAGAGCAGTTCTTGCTTCAGCCCCGTAAAATGCCTGTTCAGTATATATATGCTTTTTTGCCAGCTGTTCCTTGCTGCTTCTTCCAAGCGTGCTCACCTTACGGGATGGGCTTGGCGGACTCTTGTTTTGCTCATGGCTGATTGTACTACTGCAAATGTCATTTTCCCTACCTGTCAGCTCACCACTAAACCACTTCAAGGTAGGGGGGAGATCAGAGCTGCAGCAGCCAGACTGGTCTGGGTCCACTAGGGTTTGGGAAGAGCCTAGTAAAGCTGGTATGAAACAGGGCAATTCAAATGTGGTAGCTGGAATGAGCCTTGGCTTGAGTGCAGAGGATGGGTCCCAGCAGCCACCAGCTGGTTCATGTTCCTGGCCTAACTGCTGTTTAAATATAAATATATAAAAGTCCCTTAAACACGCCTGATGTTCACATCTCAAATATGGGAACAATCATCCTCCACTTACCTCCCTCCTAAGGTCTTTTATGTTGCTTTGGTGATGTTTTTAAAGAAACTATTTCTTTGGACTGAGAAGACAACATAAGTGCAAAGTGTCATTGTTGAGCAAAAGAGGATTTTGTAATTGCAAATGTCTCCAAATCATGTGGCATTCAGGATCACAAAATATCATTCTCCCTCTTTTTGTTGTGCTTTTATAACAATATAGAATGCAGTTTCCTCTAAACAATGTTGGTAATAAAGGCAGGTGATCAGCAGGGAGATGACACTCATTTTAAGCCTCACTAAATTCATCAAATAAAACGGTGTGTATCAATAGAGAAGGGTGTTCTATTTTCCGTCTCCCAACTGAATATTACAAATAACGAAGAGAAATTTTAAACTAGGAAAATATTTTCAATACAGCCTCCTAACGTAGGGACAGAATTCTCAGTAGGTTGAGAGGGAATACAGCACAAACCATCTGTGGTCTGCGTACTAGACCTCAACAAATTTTAGTCCCTGCTGTTAGTTTACAAACTCCTTTTCAGAGGACTAATGGGTACATTGCAAGGGAGACCCAGCGGATAACTAAATAAACAAAGGTAAAATTTCTTATTCCTACCGTACTTAGTTCTCTATATAGTAGGGAAGGTAATATATGTAAAGGTAAGCGAAGAACAAAGTGCTTGGTTGTAGTTAGGAAGAAAGTCAGTGGCAAAGGCTGAAACCCAACTTGAGATACTTGCCCACCACCCCACCCCACCCTGTTTACATAGTGCTTTCCATACTGCTGTATCCAAGGGAGAAAATGCCACGATTGCATGATCATACAAGAGGCCAGTGCGGTGGTCTCCAGCCCAGACTACAGTGCTTTCCATCAGTATGTACAGAGATTCCCACGTAAGCTCCCACCCTGTCTTGTTCTGTCTTGTTCCCAGTTAGGTATTAGGCATTGGCCCCAGATGTTATTCATGGTTAAAAAAAATCAACAAACAAACAAAACCTCACAACCTAAATTTGACTATGAAAGACCTAAGTTGTGCTATTCCCATTAAAAACGTGAAAATGGAACTAAAACTTCACAGAAAATAGTTTGAATAGCTGTAGCCATTCAGGTCAAGATTTTCTGTGCTTCAAATAAAACTCCAGAAAAAAAGTCGTCTGTTTAAAGGATACAGAAATTCAGATCTGCCACAACATAAGTGGCACTACCAGCAAGTGCCGTAATTTTAGTGGGTTCAGGATTTGAGCTCATTGCAATTAATACCTTTGACACAGCTAGTGTCAGTATTTTGTATTAAGCAGGATACCTTTGGGGCATGGTGCTGTGAATATAGATATTAACCTGAATACCATGCCCTACCTGTAAACAGGTACTCTTAGAGGGAAACAGAGTTATAACTGAAGTCATAGAGGTGGACAAAGGACAAATTTAGGACAAAAGTATAAAATACATAAAATAAGATGACTTAGATTTGTGTGAATGGACTTGTAAAATAAAAAAAAAATCAACACCAATAAAATCCAATGTATCGCCCATTCTCTTATCTACCTGCAGTTATATCCTAGCCCATGGACCCCCATAGGATCAGGTATTATCTGAGTTTATAAAATGAATTTCAGGATCTATATTGTGAAAATGCAGCATCCCTCAGACAAATCCACAGGATTTTCCACTCCTGGAGAACAGGAGCATTACCACAGTCACCTCTGAGTCAGCCTCCCGCACTTACCAATGCAGTCCTTTTTATTCCAGTGCAGTTTCTTTCCAGGTGGACAGACACACTCATAGCTCCCCATTGTATTAAGACACCCATAGTCACAGCTACCATTGCTGATGCTGCATTCATCAATATCTGAATGTAATTAAAGTTGAGAAAAGTATTAACCATATGTACACATATATACTGTGCATTAAAATATTATGCGCATAAGGATACCTGTTCCCACTATAACTTTTATATGTAAGTTTATATAAACATGTATAAATGCAGAAAATACTCATGTCAAACAATTTTAGTGCATATTGCATGGCTTTGTCCTTAGACACATGTATAGCTCCTACTCTTTCAAGGATTTATGCATATGATACAATTTACGTGCCAGGCCTAGTTACACTGAAATTCTTGGAAGTACTTACAAGATACAAAACATGCTCGAAAGTCTCTGTAGCATCTGGACAATAATGAATATTGCATTATATGGAAAAATGTCAAAGGCATAAAACATCTGTGAGATTAGATCACTTTTGCATAACAGGGAGATAAATTCTCCATAGTGATTCACAGAGTTTGCTTTTAGAAATGATTCAGATGGAGGAGGAAACTATATATTTGATAGGAACCTAGAAGCTGAAGTGTAGTTTACTTAGTTTGCTACTCCCTGAATAAAAATGAAAGGTAAAAGCTTGCAAGAAGGCAAAGTAATTACCAGATATGTTATCACTGATATTCCACATGAAATCTTTCAGCTTTTGATACACTGGAAAAGTTTTTAGTCAATATGAGTTTATGTTTTTAGTTCATGCAATCAGCATTTATACACTTGTGCCGACATGGCCGATCTCTCCTCTCCTCTCCTCCCACTGCTAGGAAGGATGTTTATCCATCATGCTCAACAGGAGTTGTGCTGCCATGTACTCACCTCTGGATCACATGCAGGCACACTTGGGACACTAGATGGCACAGGCCAAAACTGTCATGTGGTATCTGAGCCATCAGTTGCACATTGCTGCTCCAGACTCTCTAATTTACTAGTATGGCCATAACATAAAAGCCCTTGTCATGAACCACAGCCCTGTTATTTTAGGCACTGCACTAACCTCAACAACAAGTGGTTTCTGCCCTGTGAATGCAGCTACCCATCTGCTTGCTGAACAGTAGCGTTACTGCAATGGACTTAACGAGGCACAAAGGTTGCCCATTTGACATTCTGGTCAAATGAGCCAGAATGGCACCAAATCAACATGAGATGTTCTGAATTGCTGGCTTAACAACAGGCCTCAGAATGTAACTGTAGGGGGAAAATTGTCAACGTGTTTCTAAGGGAGGTCTGGCCATAAATGCTCACAGGCTGCGTCTAACTGCCTTTCCAAACCATGCCTGAGGCCAGGCTTGAGTTCTGATTGCTGTGTGCCTGGCACTGTGGGAATCCATGGGGTTTGCAGGAACACAGTCGGAGTTCAGGCCAGTTCTGCCCAGTGTTGAAGCCCAGTGATCCCATCTGAAGCCAGGGGGTGAGGTGCAGGTCGGAGGTGGGACTGATGAGGGACTGGGCTCAAGCACACGCTTAGACCCTGTACTGGTTAACATACACAGCCCCGCATGTATTAGCGAAGTTTTCCTCTGGCGTCTTGGGACATTTGATGGGAACATGGGAGTATTTACTGGGGCAGCTGCTGGAGTGCAGAAACAACTTTCTTTTTCTGATGCAAGATTTTAGCCTGTGTGGTTAAGCAAAAATGCAGAAAACATGGAGTACATGCATAAAAGAAACAGAGGAAGACACCCTAATATGACAGGCATGTTTCTAGACAACGTTATGGTTTTTGGATCAGACTCAGGACTTGTGAAGGTCAGCACTTCCGAAATCGGACAAACTATTCAAGTAGAAACAGATAGTTCCAGAAAAAAACTTTCTGGAAAATTTTGTACATAGTGGTCAGGCTTACGCTGAGTGGGACCTACTTGTGAACCCATACTTTGAAACACACATTTAGTCCACAGTGCTCCTGCCACTGAGCTCTGGCTGAGCTGTTCGAACCCGAGCTCTCGATGTTAAGTACCTCAGCCCAGAACCAAGCTCCTGAAGAAGCAGCTGAATTCCCAAAGGCATTAAATGGTTCAGCAAGTTCTACCAACTTCCCTAAGGTCACTGAACGAGCCAATATGTACTGCAAGCAGGACTTTACATAAACAGGTGGGGTAAGTGCTAGCACTGTCCTATAAGATTCGCTTATGACACATGACTGTTATTACAAGAGATGCCATGAAAAGGATCCCAGACAGAACAACAAGGGCTGCCCCTCGGCATGGAAGGCCCAGAACACGGACACTCCCACATGGTTTATTCCTTCCCCTCTAGGGCAGCAAGATGGAGAGAAAGCTTTCTAACAGGCAAGCTTACACCAAATCTTTTTGAAGGTTCTCATTACTTCTCCCTAGTTTTGACTTCTGCTCAGTGCCACACGGATGGCAGCCAGGATAAGTTATTTGTTCCACTGTAAACATCACTCTCCAGGGGCTGACTAAAACTAATGATAGGCCTGGACCAGTCTGGGTTCAGAGCTGTGGCTCTGGACCTGCCCATTACGGATTAATGCAGGAGGTTTGGATCTGGTTATATTTCTGCCCAAGGCTCAGCACTGAGTATTTCCAGTTAGAGTTTTGGTCCTATTTCAGTCTTATTTAAAAGATGAAGCTGGACTGACGCTAAAAAATATTTAAAGACTGAGGCTGAACACCAAACTTTGAGGCTTTCCCTAAACTGACACATACATTAAGTCATTAAGGAATTAACAGTGAAACTGAAGATCAGTCTCTCCACACCCCACACAGCATAGGTCCTCCAAACTTTCAGACTAATTTTTCTTTCAGATCTGCCCTCAAGTGGAATATTTTTTCCAAATTCTTTCCTCAGACAGACTCCTATTTCTCTTTCTGCTTGCCTCTACTATACAGTGAATTAATTTGTTACTTATGCTGCTCTATACAAGGGACACCAGAATACACCTCCTACACCTTTCTCCCAAGGAGAAGCCAGGCAGTGATATCATTAGCAGTGTCTCACTTTAACCCTACAAAACCAGGTGAGCTCAGCACTCGGACAGAAGCGAGGAGTTAGCATCTGTTTCTGTTGTATCAGTTTGCATGGCACAAACTGAACCACATGGGAGTGGGAAAAACATAAGCCTTTAGCTGCACCTTTTTGGCTCAGTCTGTAGCATGATTTACTTAGGAATACATAGAGGGTAACTCTTGCATATAAGATGTACCGCAATGCTTGTTCCACAAAATAAGAACCATTAGGGCCCAATGCTATTCTCAGCAATTCCTCCAGCATGCTTTCCTTGGGCTAAGTCCGACTCAGGTCAGAGGCTGGCCTGAATACATGACTTTTGTGGATTTAAAGTGAGGGCTTTGTTTACAGTATGATGCAAGGTTTACTTAGTTAGCATCTTGAATAATTAAATAATTTACTATTAACCATCTTTTAACCAGACAAATCCATTTAGTCTTACATTTAAAAATAGCATGGAGAGTTTCTTTTGCATCAGTATTTTCTAACAAGTTACTTAGATTCAGGGCTTTCAGGTTATACTATAATTTTCTCTTTTCACTTTTGCTTGTGTAACGCTGACCTGATTGGTTAAAAGGATAATTCAGACTGATACACTTAAACAAATCCCTCAAAAACTCCCTTTGCTCTCCTTTGACCAGTGTTCTGAACACAATCAAAATCTACCCTACTTATTAAACGTTCAGGCAGGAGAACACAGTGATTCCTGGGGGCGTTAGCCAGGCCAGTAGCAGGCAGTCTCATACTGTGATACCCTTGGCAAATACTGGATTTGACTGCTCTGAAATTCTCCTGCCTTGATGAAGTTGAACTTGAACCTCTAATTTGGTCACTGTGGTAATACTGCCCTACAATGCACTTTAAAAATATCCCTCTCCTGGATAACAAACATTACAGCACCAATTCTTTCCAGTTATGCAGAAAGGCTGAAGAGCTGAAGTAGATCCACAGAAGATGGGAAGCAAGTACCCCACAGCCCTCTGTTATGAGTTTCACAGGCAGTCTGTGTTGCAGACTGGTAAGGACAAATATCAGTAGAGCCAAAATTTGCAAACTTTCTAAAACTGACATCCTTCTCCTGTTCTCTTTGCTGCCCATCACACAGAAGCCTTCCTTCTGTAAATACAATTGTGACTAACCTCACTCCCATGGAAGTACTGATTGGTACTCTGCACTTGTAAACTCTGTAAGGAAGCTTGCCCTGTACAGTGCAATGAACCTCAGCCGTGAGGCTGCTTTGGAACGGCTGTGGAAGAACGGCTGCATCCATGCAGCTGTGGATGCAAGTGTCACAGCTGCAGGCTTCTTCCCTATACTGAGGCTGCTATGTACCGCCATCAAAAAATGCCAGGACACTGTTTTTTATTTATGCTATTCTCCTGGGAATGCTTCAGTAAATTTGAGATGCTGAAATTTTGGTCAAAAATAGCTCATGCTGTTTTACCTTTATTTTAACTTTATTGGTTCATTATCTTCTATTCTAAAATTTTCAGCTAAAGAACGTGGGCCTCAATAAACAGTTCACAAAGCAAGCAAACAAACAGATAAGCAAAACTCTATTTCCAAACCTCCACAGTGCGTCAGTCCGTACAAGGTGTAGCCTTTATGGCAGAGACATTCAAAGCTTCCAGGGTAGTTGATGCAGGTGTGATCACAGGTCCTTTCGAAGGAACACTCATCTATATCTGAATTCACAGAAAAAGCATTATGATATTAGAATTCAGTTAAACTGAATGGCTGGAATTTCACATGCTGTTGCAACATCTTGTTACTGATCAAATATCAGGTATCATCCCCGGTAAGATCTGAATGAAATATCATTCTTATTCCTCTGGTGCCTTATAAAGAAAGGACTTGCAGGTACATGAAGAAAGGTAAGAAAGAATTTAAGAAAAACCATGAAGCCTGTATTACATATGTTCACCATTAGATGGCAACCTTTAACTTCTGATCATATTTACCCAGCAGGGCTGCGGGGGTATTCAGGTTTTGGGAGGTTAGCGGCACAAAGGAAAAAGGTTTTGGGTTCAATCAAGTAATTCCCTCTTTCACTGACCATTCCTCTGACATCTTACACACCAGGACAGGGAGTCGCTCACAGACTTGCAAGACTGCACAGACTGTTGCACAGCTGCATGGGGGTAACCAAACTACTGCCCGAGAGCAAGGCGGAATCAGGGATGGACACAGGACATCTTAGTCCAAAGTCCACATTCTACCTAATGCAAGAAAATTTGACCTCTTCCCCTTAAAAAAGCCGGGCAGCTCCAAGTATCACTGCTCACTAATGTGAACTCCTTATTTACATAGGCTCTTCCATCCAGCAGCCTATGAAGAAAGCAATTAACAGCACATTGCTTCAAAGAGTACAAAGGTTTTGCTGAGCAGGGTGATACAAAGGTTTATTTGACAGCAGGCATGACAGAATGGACTTGCTGAAAACTGTTACATTAAAGGTACCTTAAATAGCAGTGTGTGCAAAATATCGACACTTTTAAGTGAATTTTATCCTCAAACAACTGTTTTTTTAAAATCCTCTTCAGAGATTAATTTTTCTGTTAAAAGTCAGAGATATTAATACAATGGCATTATTTGAGAGTCGTAATTTCAACAAATCTACTTCCTCCTATATTCCCAAGGTATAAATAGTACATGCTTAGAAAGCTGTGGGTGCTTGAAAAAACTTGAAAACTCACCAGTACTTTAAGGGTATGCTACCCAATTCCTACATCCAAGTAATATTTATAAAGTTTTGATATTTAATGAAACATTCTAGGACTCATCCTGCTATTATAAATGCAAATAGTTAACTTCAAGAACTATAAAATTAAGATTTTGTGTATGTGTCCACAAACACAGTATCTGTGAGCATTTATGCACAAATTTAGAATGTTGTAAACATCTATATTTTATATTATTTCCAATTTAAAATGTTTCAAAACATTCCGATGAAAGAGAAATCACAACGTGGAAAGCAACTGTTCAGGCAAATGCATAACAAAATTAAACACATGAACAAAAATCCATGCTATCCAGTTTTACGTGTGCATGACAATCACTTGTTACGGTCAAGTAGCAAAAAAAGGACAAACAAGATTTTATCTTTTTTACATCTATTAAATTTTTAATGCATATTTTCCCATGCATTTTAAAATATCATTATTTGTGTCCTGAAAGTAATTTCTTTTTAAGGTTTCCTTTATAGTCTTGGAAATATGCGGCTTTTGAATACACATAAATGGCAAACTGTTTCAGTTTTCTCTAAATAAATACATTAAAAAAATAATTTGGGAATGAACACTGCAGTTATAGTTTTAAAGGATTTTTAATGCATAAGAAGCCAAATCATACAGCATGGTTTCATTCATGTGTAACCTTGCTCACTGTATGGTATTGCAGGAAATTTACAAAAGCAGTTCATTTTCTGGCCTCTGACCTACCTTAGAAGGTTTTTTCACAAATAATTTCATATTTCTCAACAGTGATCTTAACCTGTACTAGTTTAGTCAGTGGGGTTTACGCATTGCTTTCACACATGCTGCTCTGTGTTGTTACATACTATGGCTTAGGCCTTTACAGGTTTTTCTTCACATTAAGAAGGACGCATATCCCTCTTTGCCTGTGGAAATAACAGTCTGCCTAATAATATGACCTGTCATCTGCTTGCCAAGTAACAGGCACTCAGGATGGACAAATGCATTGCCATTACACGAAATATCAGCTACTCATAAACTTATATTGCTTACGCTGGCTGGCAGAGATGCTGAAACAAACAGTTTTATTATAATATAAAGACTGCTATTAAAAGCTTTTTCACCATTTAAACCCCTCATCCCACCTCCTGCTGCCGTTCTCATAAATTCAACCTCTGCTGAATTCAGCATCTTGCTTTGGCTGACCGAACAGGGAAAGCCTCTGTGCAGATTTTTCCTTGCTCGAACACCAAACCCCTCGGCCCCCTCTCCCCCTCGCTGGTGGAAGGGCTAGGCACTGCCCAGGGGACCAAGCTTTCCACAGCGCCCTGTCTGCAGAATCACCAGTCCCCTGAGGAATTCAGCACTGGTCATAGAAAAGGGAAAAATATGCACCACATACTCTTCACTAAAAGAAACCGGTGGTGTGATACAGGATGCTGAAATCCTCTTGCTTATTTATTTATTTATTTATTTGTACTCTGAAATCTGTGCCCTGGGTAAAAGAAACCAGTGGTGTGATGATACAGGATGCTGCAATCCTCTTGCTTATTTATTTATTTATTTACTTACTTATGTATTTATTTATTTACTTACTTACTTACTTACTTATACTCTGAAATCTGTGCCCTGTGTGCTGTTATTCCCTGGTTCCCAGAAACTTTGAACCTAGGCCTCACACCTTGGTGATGTTCCACAATACTTCTCTGTATTTTCCCTGAAAGGATGTGCTTATTTCCCACCACCTTCACGATACAGGTATAACTCATAAGAGACTGAGGAGCAGGGCGTTACACATGGTCTCACCTTCAGAGCCCTGGGTGTTAAATCCTGCTTACCACACAACTGGGAACAAATGCAGCTAGCTAAATCTCGTCTCCTCTGCACCGACAACACTACATAATCTGGTAGCATTATCTACTGAAGAGAAGCCCGAAAATACAAAAGCAGAGATGTGGCAGGTTACAGGTAGGGAACAGAACAACTAATTTCTCTTTCAGTTTTGTGGTCAACCCTGCCTTCCCCCCTGCAAATGCACATACACACCCAAACACACACACATCTTTGTATTGGGTTGCTCTGAATTTCCCCCCTCCCCCCAAAAAAAACAAATACTGAGAAATTAACTTTCTGGTTCTCATTGCTCTTAAAATGATTTAAAGTTATTTAAGTTAAGTTTCTGAACCGTTTTAACATGAAAAGTCAAAATGTTTTGGTTTGAGGAACTGCAGTGGAAAACTTCAACTTGAGGTTCACGTTTCTACTCTATTTTTAGTTGAATTTGGCATGAATTCACAAATAGTCCAAGCTGTCTCAGAACATTTCAGATTTGCTAATGCACTTATTTGACATCAAAGACATTCCTTTTACTTTCACTTCGTCAAAAATTTGTATCACATTGACCACTGCAATCAGCACGTGCAATTGTGTCATTTCAGCATGTTAAGAGATGTCTTCACAGCTTAACTGTTTGAAGCTTACAGGAATTATGGGGCTAAATTAATCTCCGGTAGTACACAATTAGTATCCTGGCAGAGGCAGGTTTTTTAGGATTACTAATGGTACCATATAAATTCGAAGATGAGGACCTCCCAACTTCAGAGCAGATGATCCAGTGCAAGTGCCAAGTTCAGGGGCTGGAGCAGGTGACCTCCAGAGGTCCCTTCCAATCTCCACCACCGATTCAAATGCCCAGTGGCAGTCCCAGCCTCCTCTAAAAGCACTCTCTTTATGGTGTCCTGTGCTCTGACAGCTCTCCTTCCAGTTGTTGTTTCTGTGATATCAAGGCATCATCACAGGCTGAATGAAGTCCAACATGTTTTCTACCAATCCACGTTCTCATCTCTGAAGAGAATG
This sequence comes from Falco cherrug, assembly GCF_023634085.1. Taxonomy (NCBI): domain Eukaryota; kingdom Metazoa; phylum Chordata; class Aves; order Falconiformes; family Falconidae; genus Falco; species Falco cherrug. Next base: position 16,103,312 of record NC_073701.1, on the reverse strand, counting down.
TCTGAACAGCGGATGCGCTCCTTTATTTTTACCTAAAAGGGGCTCAACTTGAAGAGATTGTTCAATAGAAGAGCAGGATTTCCCTGTGTTTTTGAGGGAAGCAATTGTTGCCAGCAGTGGTCACGCTTGATAATATTTGTTTGGCTCTGTTCCTATTATTTCAAGTCAGCATTTAGATTTTGTTGTTGATTTTTCTATCATACTTAGCTTTTTTTTTTTAGTTCATGCTTTCACACATTAAAGGATCCCATAATGATCTTTATTTTTCTTGAACATAACGTTTGTTAGTAGGTGTCAGATTGTCAGTACTAGAAAGTAAAGTCTTCCACCTATCTCCAGAAGGGAGCTACCACTGATTAAATTTCTTCTACGTTTCCTCACACAGATGTGTCTCAAAGCAGCTCATTTTCCATGTTCATTCAAGTCCCTGCCCTTTCCACTGATGCTGCCAGTAGGCTCCCAATTACAGTAGCACCAATTGTTCTGGTGGTTTGTGTGATGTGGACTCTGACTCATTTGTGGATGTAGAGTGCAGGACACCAAGAAGCCATCACACAGTAATGATTTTTGCTAAATCTGAAACTGAGCTGGATTCCTACCAGAGCTCTGAAGTGAAAGGCTCCTTTCTGTACTCTGTTTCCAGTCCTCAGATGCAGTCCCCTGTACTCTTGATTGTCATGGCTTTCTTCTCTGAATTTTAGATTAATTAAAAGACATCAATGATCAGGAAATTAAAGTGTAATGAAGGACATTTCCTAAAAGCATTGGCATTGCAAGCGAGCTGCTCAACACTAAACATATACAGGTGAGGCTGGTGGATAGCGCTGGATTTAGAGATGTTTTGAGGACTGCAAACTGATGGAGAAACTGCTATGGCTCCCTGGCAGAATGTAACATGCAAAAGTCACTTGCACAGAAGTACACGTGTGATTGGGCGTTGCGGTTATAGAACTGAACAATTCAATGCCCAGTTTGCCCAATCTCACATAAAAAAATTACTTGAAGAATAAGGATTTCCCCTACTCCTTTTTCCTTAATATGTTACTGTTAATAACAAGTGAATAAATTGGTTAGAGAAAACTAATGGTCATCACAACAGCTTTTCTCCAAGACATACAATAAGCAACTAGGTTAATTTATGAAGCTGGGAGCCTCTTTCCAAAACACAGGCACATATGATGACTGAGTAAGAGTTTGATCTTGCTGCTTGGAGTATTTTTCATGTCAACTGAAAATAAAGATGGCAAAGGGAGACCATTGTTATTTCATGGTGCTATTTGTGCTAAAGAGAACAAGACAGGAGGGGCAAAGACAATCAATAAAAGCTCTAACAGGGATTTGGGATAGAGCGTACGCTGTAATGATTCTGGACACTGTAAGCAGAACACATCTTATATTTGGTTTGTCTGTGTTCAGTGAGGCAAGACACAAAGTACACACTAGATCACTACATATATGCAAAATATATACAATAAATTTAAATATACTGTTTCAAATAGAAATAAAATACTTTTTGCGTAGAAATTAAAATGAAAAGAAATGGAAATATCTATCTCTACTATCAATTCCTTCATCAGTGGAAGGAATCAGAGAAGACTCGTAACACCCTGAATGCTGGTAGATCACTTCAGTCAAAAATGGTCACCATATTACCGTAACACTTCGACACTATCACAGTCATGACTCCACATACTCCCAAGCCCCCCAGTTAGCTTAGGTGTTCCTTCATTGTGGCAGAAAAGATTTATATGTATCACATAACTGCTGCCCACAACAGGATTCTGTGAAGAACATACACGGCAAGGAATCTGGGGGTTTTCAGATTCGTGCGTTAGTAATGTTTGACCCCCAGGCTGGAAGTGATGGCCCAGGTGTCCCATCGCACTGCACACAGCAAAGCCACTTCTGCAGTGGGGTTGTCTCTTAACGTGGCCACATTCTCCTAATGCAAAGTCCATAATACATGGTTTTATTTTGTTCATCTCACGAACACCCTTGGTTTAACTTCCAAACCAAACGCAGACTCAGTGTGGATTACCCGACTCAACCGATCATACCACGAGCCAAACTCAAGGCTAGTCAGAATGTTTTGTGCTCACATTTCTCAGCTTCCAAGTCATCAGCTCCTCTGAGAAACAGAGCCTTTCCTTTTTCTCATTCATTAAGCACACATACATAGAAACTCTAAAGAAGTGTTACATGATGTTTTTAAAATAAACACTAATGCTTTTAGATATGTATTTTGGCTGAAAGTTATTTTCTGTCTTCCCCCCCTCCCCTCTGATTTCTGCAGGGAACTGATACCACCCATGTAATGTTTTTCACCTTACAGCCTAGCCAGTGTGGTTTCCAACAATATTTGACAGACATTAGGGAAACCACATACCTTAATCTGAGTGGTTGCTGGACCATAGGGAGCCATGATTCAAGCTATGTTCTCCAACAAATGCTGGCTGAAATTCAGGATTGGGAAACGTATTATTATGCTACAGCAGCCATATGACGGGGTTTCCACCACATCTCATGCTTTTTGGTCCACAGTGACTTACCCCTGTTCACAGTTAGTAAAAATGCATCCTCCACCTGAGAACGTAACTCTGTAATACACATCCAACACTGACCAGAAGGAATGGCTTGTAACTAACTTCTCCTTATGTTTCAAAGTCTACAATAATAAAACCAATGAAAAGGAAGCACGGAAAGATGTAGTAATGTACAAACCACCTACTTCATTACCTTCCCACTGAGTGCTTCTGGAGCAGGGTAACACAAAGAGGGAAAAAAAATAGCCATAACCCCAAACCTTTAAAAGTAATCGAAAAACCACACCCATTTCAACTTCCCACTGCATTACTGACTTGCAGTCAAGTCAACTTGTTGCTGAGAGTTAATTGTTAATAACATACTAATGACCTGCAGAAAAACCAGATCTGGCATTAATTGCTACACTTTTCATGTGAATTTAAGTGCCTAAGTAGCAGAGTCACATTTTGTATTTCATAAATTTAAGTGGGAAACTGTCCATTATGACTAACCTTGACTTGGACCAGAGCATTTATTTATTTAAGAACTTTATTGCTCGCAGTTAACTACGTGATTAGTGAAGACCAAATGTAACACACTAATCAGGGAATAAAAGACTTCTGAAGGAAATTGATTCTGCTCTCAAGGAAATGTGCTTTTTATTAGAGATGATTTGTTCTTAGAATGCAAAGTGGTAGTAAAACAAATAAATGTATATAAACTGCAAAAGAAACCTGCAAAATATACTGGAGACAGAGGCAATAAATAATCGGAAACCCGTGACTTATTATGTAAGCATCCCACAGAGGAGGTATTTCAAGGATTTAGCAGTACGAAATGAAATAGCTATTACTCAGCTTCAGGGGTAGGCACACAGTAGCAGCCAGAGACAGATTCTGCAGAATCTTTGGTTCCTATTCACTCTAATACAGGTAAGACCACTGTTTCATGCATTATTTAAGCATGCTGCCATGGTTCAGTTCAGGAACAGAAATTTGCTTGTAGCAAATTAGAGCTAATCTATTTTCCCCAGAGCAGAGCAAACATTTAATTGCACCCTTGATTCACTCACACCAAACAGTATGTCTCTGATCTCTAGCAACAAATGCAGGCAGTAATGCTACAAGCAGGTCCATGTCTTGGTCTATGTGGGAACCAGAGAAGTCAATGAGGACCCGCAGTGGCACCAGGGTCACGCAGATGTGCCTCCAGTCACATTCTCACTGGAGGAATCTGGGCTCAATTTCACTTCTGTTTTGCAACCCACAGAAAGTGCCTGCTTTCCCTGAGAGCAACACTTTCTAGCATGGCAGTGGCTTAACACAGACTTCAGTCATTAGGACACGTTCCTTCCTCTGGGTTCCAGACACTGGAGTGGCTGCTTTCTTGCAAGCTGCCTAGCAGCCTGAGCATCAGCCACAGCACTAGGGTCTCCATGGACCTTGAGCCTGCCAGCTCTTCCAGGCTGGCTAAGCAAGAAGTGCTCTGCCAAGCAGCCAAATGCCCTGGAAGATGCAACTAGGCCACAGTTTCCACTTGTTTAATGCAACACCTGGAGTGGGAGTTCTACCCCTTCCAATCCATAGCTGTACTAAGGACCACCATCCACCTAGTTTTGCCTCACGGCCTCAGTATCCTAACTCTGTATGTTTTTATGCAGTATATTGAGATCCTGGAAACAGCTTGTCTTCACCTTCCTCCCAGTCTATCTGTACCTGTTGTAAGCTGAATAACCCGACACCTCTGTTCCTGTATATAATAATAATAATATATACAGAATATATAATAATACAGTATTAACACTCCATAGCTCTGGTGCAAGTGCAGTTTTCAGAGCCACAGTGGTCTCTCTTGTTTATCATTATGGTCTGATGATTTTTAAATACTCTTATTTTGCTGTAAGGAATATCTAGGCATCACTGATTTCTCCTTTCTCTGTGTGTTCTCAGACTTCTGCTACATGTCTGAAGTTGAAGGATGTCTTCCAAGTCCTAGCAGTGTGGACAGAAACTGCATATTTATTTTGGTAGAATGAGTATATTTAATGCCAACAAGATGACCATATTAATTTAGTCTGACCTCCTGCACTTAAGCAGCCTCTAGCATTTTGCTTGGTAATCTCCAAAAGCATCGCTGTTCCAGAAAGGATTGTCTAGGTATTTTCCTGGACTGATCTCTTAGACTTCCCCATCAGTGTAATTTTTAGAGTTCCAATTGGTGTGATCATTTTTAATTGCTAAATTTGGTAAAGGATGAACAATTTTTCTTAAAAGAGTGTGATGCATACCTGATCCTTCCAGGAATCAGCAGGTACCTCTTGATACATTTCTCATGTTATTTTGTTGGGTCTGAGGGTACGCACAAGAAAGCAGAATCCAATTAAGTAGTTCCCTTGGGCTGGCTGGCTGCCTCTGTTAATTCCTATCACCTGAGCAGCTCAGTTCAGAAGACAGTCATCTTTCATGGGCCCTTTCAGTGGCTAGAGGAACTGCAATCCTCAGACCCTTCTTTGATGCTACGCACCAAGGGGACAACTCAACCCAGCAAACTGATCACCCTCATTAACATCAGAGCAACTGGTTTCCCAATGTTTACCTAGAAGTTACAGCAAAGGGAACTGCCCTGGGGAAGAACCAGACAGTACATTTGGGAGACCCTTTAAAGGCAAATGGCAGCTTGTTTTCTTTATCTCTGCTATCGGACCTTATCAAAAGAGACCAGTTGCACGTTCTGGGAACCACTGTGCTATCTCTGGGATTTGAAAACAGAAGGAAAACAGGTTAAAAATCGAGACATGGCAATAAAATTGTAGGCCTAAACTGTTTGCTCCCTCTCCAGAGTAAATACAATCCTTTCTTTAGGAACTCTTCCAAGGGAGTTTTATGTGATTTCACGTACCAACAAATTAATTTTCCCTTCTCTTTTCAGTTTCTTTCAAAAAATCCCTATTTAATTTTCTTCCGCAGAGAGTCCGCAAGCTCATTCTCTTCCACAAGCTTCCCTCAGGGCTTCCTCAGAGTCTGTAGAAATGGGGCTGCAGAATGGTATCTTAATGCAGTAAATACTTATTCCCTCTGTGTTTCCCTTAATACACGTGCCAAGTCAACTGACCGCCATCCATCCCTCTTCCTGTCAGCACTGCAGAGCCAGTTCTGCTCCCAGTCAGTGAGTACAGTTTTGTTCTGCCTCATGCATCAGCCATGGAACTACTTGCCTGCTTTTGGATCACCAAAAGCTTTGCCTGAGGGGCTGGGAAGATTTATGGGTTTGGATGGAAACTGCAGCATTTGACAATTTGAGCCAGACAAAAATTGGCAGCGAACTTTGGGGTCTTTGGGGGTATCTTTGACCATAGTTGGTGGGATTTGGCCCAAGCTTTTTACATTCCTGTAATGAAATACATCATCATCATCATCAATACCATAATTATTACATTATTATTTCTCTGCTGTTGGGCAAAGGAAAAGGTTTCCAACGGTTTTCTGTGCAGCATTATGAAAGACCCCACCAAGTTTTTTTTGGTTTTTTTTTTGTAAGCAGCACCACAGTAAAAAACAGAATAATGGTCAAGGATTACCTGATAAATTTCCTTTTGGCAGATAATAATTTCTTCTAATATTTCAAGCGTGGTTTTGCAAAACTACTTGCTAAATCTCAATAGTGCAAGGAGAGCTGGAGAACAGCAGTGGCAGCTTTTGCCCATGGGACTGCTGAGGAGGAAAAGGTGCCCGGCCTTGAAAGTGCCAAGCCAAACTTCCCTTTTCCTCCGTTTCTCCAGCCGGGCTGAACTGCTCAGCAATTCTGAATTTGGTCAGCTGTCCTAACAGAGACAGGAATGAGAACATCAGTGCCGGGTCCTGAGGCTTTCTGAGTGGCAGGCAGCAGTACATTTCCTATCTAACAAGGTAAGCTTGTTTCTTCCGTGCAGACACTCCATCACTCACATCAGGAAACACACACAGAACCCTCCCTAGCCTAATGCTCCCCGATGCCTCCGACCATACCTCAACCAACTCTGCCATAGCTTCTCCCCCAGTTTGTGAAATCACTTGACAGGTAACCTTAAGTCAACTTGATGTTCAATTTAATGACCAAAAGCATTGACGTGTGAGCTTCTGGAGCTGGGGAGAGGCCACAGAGGGAGATCTGTGCTGCAGTGAGGACTGCTCACCTCCTGCAAGCCTGCACTCCAAGGCACCTATACATCTGGCCACATGGCACCCTCTGTACGTCCTGTCTGCACAGACACCCTCAGACTGAGTATTCACATACTCCCAAGAGAAGAAACTTTAGGGATCCGCATCTGCTCTCAGACAGAGGAAGGGGGCAGAGAGGGCAGAAGAACCCTTAGCTAGGGGAGCCTTCCGGAGGGTTTGTAGAGAGACACGCCAATCACTAGTGACAGCTCTGGGGATACTTGCAAAGAGAGAAGTTAAAAAAAGAAAGGAATTATTTTTGCAGGTAAGAAAGTTTGCTGGTCTCTTATGGAACATGAAAAAACCTACTAATAACTACACACAATGGTATAAAATTAGTAAGTCTGCCCAAGGTCACAGACACAAAGGGAGCCAAGGGATGTGTTCTATAAAGGCGTTTGGAAAGGCAGATTTCAAATCATTACTGGTATTTGCTATCAAGTGTGTCACACTTAGCCTCACCATAAGCTCATGGCAGTTGTCTCATCGTACTTTTTGTCCTTAGTGTTATCCTTGTGAATAACAATTTTTAAAAGGATTTAAAAAATATTTTAAAATGCACTGTAGGGATCTGAACCTGAGTAAAGCACCACTATCTTCTAAATACAACAACCAAAGCTAACAGTATAAAAAAATCCTAAATAGATTTAACAGTATTATCCATCTTTAGAACCTATTACTTTTAAAATCAATAGAAAATGAGTTGAGCTAAGTACTCTGTCAGATCGCAGTTGCTTCCTAAGAGCTAGAAAATCTACCCAGTATTGGATCAGGAAGGGCTGGAACTGCTTGGTGAAAGGACATGTGCTAAAGAAAGTCTAAGTACATTTGCAACCCTTCAGTGATGGCAAATCAGAGAAAGGTCAACACAGCTGTGATAAATGAGGCTGACTTAAAACTGCACCTACAAATGCTTAGCCTGGAGAATGAAAGTGCAACTACTGTCGATGGTATTTGTGATAAGTCAAATCTGTCATGTACGCTAGCACCAACAAAGCTGTAGCACTGTGGGCATCAGGATGTGTAGCTCTTACATGACAGTTCTTCTCAGTGTCCTGTATGAGCACTTTAGTGATCAGTCTGTGCAACCACATCTTCATCGTTACGTGAAAGGTGCATGCATATGCTAACAACTGCATTGCTTGGCAGATGTGGGGGACCACTATCCCCAATGCATCTCTGATAATCACTTTATTTGCTTCATAGCCTCCCCAGTGCATCTCTGATACTCACTTTATTTGCTTCATAGCCTCCCTATATTATGTATAGATTGTCTTTGACACAAGATTTTGGAACAAATTATTTATGGTATGAAAATAAAGATCCTCTTGAGCCAACTTGCTTGTATGGGTATTTCTACATGTGACAACCGGATAGCATCACGTAGCAGCAAAACAAGGCCACCAAGCTTTGAGGGCTGAATCTGCTGTGACACAAGGTGACAGAGAAAGAGACAAGGAAAGCAAAAGGCTAAGTTTCGGTGTGAGGAAGATCCTGAAATTGGAGACTGAAGCTGTGTCAATGCTTAGCCTGTCTGTAGACTTTCCAGACATTACCCTTGCTCTTGGGTCTATGCTTACCTCTCCTAGATCTTTCTCACCGCTCCCACCCCTCTCCAATACATGAGGGATTTTTTGTGCTCAGGTTCCTCTATTAATCTGAGAAACCCAGTAGGAGGCAATTGGCTTTGGCTTCTATTACGTTTATCCTCTTACCATTGTTTTGCCAGGACAATCTAAAATGCAATTAAAGTCAATACTTTCCCAACATTTTTTAAGAAAACAAACTACTTTCATCAAAACATTGCCAAGATTTTATAAGCAAACATGTATTCTTTTCCAAAATCAATCATTTTCCAACGCAAAGGCAAGCTGAATTACCTACTGCTATTATGGCAATAAACTGTGCTACTACTTCAAGTGCTTGCGGTAGGAGAAGCCATATATCAAGAGAAAAAGTGCATTAAAAGAAACTTCAGGCAGGCTTACTTGTTTTCCTCCAAACATAAACATGTTTAGTAGTCTGCACTCTGCTTAAGCCACTGTTTACGCAGCAACTGTGTAAAAGCTGCTTAACAGCCTGATAAGACAACATAGAAAAGGTCTTACCCTCTCTGTATCAAGCAAGGACTATTCCCTCTATCCTGCAATACATTTGATTTTTAGACATATTTCTGAAAAGAGGAAACTGTTCTCTTTGCTAAGGTGTTTGTCTCCATCACCCTTTAGTAGGAGCTGCTAGAGAGACTTCTTGAAAGAACAAGGGACTAGTCTGGGTGAAAATGTGCCTAGTGTTACTTAATCTTGCTGAAAAAGCAAGCATGACAACACAGTTTCAGTTTTCAACTGAAAACTCAAATGCAGCACTTCCCTCCACCTTCCATGGACCAGAGTGCATTCCCAGCTTCACGCTCTTGCTGAAGTTGGTGGCCACTGAATATACACAAGAATTGCTGTTCTCTGGTTCTGCTTCAAAGGCTTGCTTAAAAACTCTGCCCAGAAAGGCTGGCCTCTGTGCAGTCAAGAAATGGCAGGTATCCCTCCAAAAATGCTAACAGAAATGTTTTCCAAATATGCATCAAAAAAACTCCACCCAGCAAAACCGCAGAAGACACTCCTCCGTTCCACTGCCTCTTTAATATTTCAGCTTAGATTCTGTTTTCATCTCACCTGTCCTAACTAAGGCCTCATCTCCAAGTTACCAAAACAAGTAGTAGCAGTTTGTAACATGGCTACTGGAAGAAAATCACACCACTTTGCTTCAATAGGTTAGGCTTTTATTGTTGTTAGAACAAAATAAAGCAAGCAGAGCACTTTGAAAAGGCCCAGAAGGGTAGATGCAAGCACATGAAAATAAAACTCTTTTGGTATAATGTGGTAATTTTATTGCAATCCTATCCAGCACTTAGTGTAAAGGGTATCTGACCTTAATCAATGTGATTAAATGATTGAGTGCAGTAATATGGCATTATCTCAATGTGCACCACTGCAATTCTGGAGAATATATATACATACAGTCTTTCTCTAATTCTCTTTAAAAACAATTCCTATTGAATTACAGCTTTCAGCACTATTTATCAACAGATTATTGTTTGTGGAAGAATGCTACCTTCCTGCTCAAACTATTCCAAGGCTGACTCATATCCTGGTAATTCATTAATACATAACATGACTCTAGTCCAGTAAAATAATTTCTGCACTATATACATCATAAATCCTACAGCATCAACTGAAAAGTATATCTCAAATTCTTTCTAAACACTAATGGAATGTTTTGCTTGGCTTCCCACACACATCATCAAAGGGAGGGGGCCAGACAGAGCTGTAAAAAGCAATTTGATAGCAGTATACTTAATAGAGTTTAACATCGGAATATAAGACCTATCATACTGAATGGGACCTGAGGTCAAACTAATCTAGTATCTTACTTTCAACAGTAGCCTGTGTCAGAAGCTTCATGGGAAAATACAGGTGGAATAATCTGTCCCATCTGCCCTCCCCACATCAGGCCTCATCCCATTAGAAACAGATTTAAAGCCTAGATTGTGAAGTTTAATATTCTTTCCAAGGAGCAGCAACCAAAGAAAATTTGCCTTTAACTTAAGATAACACTGTGCAGCAGAGAGGAGAACTGGAGGTGGGGGGATGTATTTGTTTTCATGTTTCAGCAGACTTAATTGCTACAACCAACATGGGAGATAGTATCACTTGGCAAACAAACTTGTACTGGCTAGAGCTGTTTTTACTTCATGCCTGGGGCATTTATTGTTTCTGGGTATGATCTTGCAACCCTTTTTTTCTCACAGAGGCAGACTGTACCCCTGTTCACAATCTCACTGACACCAAGAGTATGCTCCATGTGTTACAGAAAGGATTTGAGAAGTATTCCTTTTATTGACAGTGTAACATGTTGCTTCCCAGCGGAGTACTTTTTTAATCTGATGCTAGAAGCAATATGGTGCCTGTCATAAGCAAGATATTTTTGTAAGGCTCAGTGACACAGAATGCCTTAGAGGAAATCTGCATAGGGAATGAACATCATCAGTGACAGCGAAATCATCCTGAATTTTATTTCTGTGAGCGAGTCTGATTTCCACAAGCAGGTCCCAGTACCTCCTCCAATGCACCACAGATTCTCACTGGTTCTTGAACTACGCTGGCAGCTGAACCAGCACTGTTGTTTATCTACCAAGTGTCCATACAATGAAACATCCTGGGCCAGACTCAGCTGGACTGGCTGAATATCAGTCTCTGTCAAATCAATGTATTTTATATCTTATAGCACACCCATCTGATGTGGATGAGTGTATGAGTACATGAAGGCAAAATCACTCTCCCCCATGTGTATCACACAGATGACTGTTGATAGGGGAAATGGCTTGAGTTCCTTCATCCCTCTCCCATGCATCACCCCAGCACCGGCGCTGACTCACCCCGTTCCAGTGGTGTGTCAGCCGGTCCCCTCAGTGCCATAGCACTGCAGCTGCTGAGTACAGCAGCCTTCTCTCTGGTATCAGTGAGAGAGAAACGAAGCCCTGGGTATTTTCTTTGACTGCTGAAGACCTCAAACTTACAGCAAATGCAGATGCAAACTCAGGCAAAAGTCACTGGGGGTCCTGCAAACCTGCTTGCTCTGCACTCCAGACAACAAACATGCTCTGGGATCCCCGTTGCTACCTCCCTCACAAGGACGTGGGCAGCAGCACCCTGTAGCAGCTAACGCTCTCCACCTGCGACAGGTCAGTCCTGACCATGAGGGTAACAACCTCTGTGCAAGGTTTGTGTGGGTTCAGGTAAAAATGTATTTTAAATATTAAGATGAAAACCCACACCGAGCTGTAAAATATGTGCTGGTGTCCTCTTCATACCAAGTCACCTGGCTGCTCAGCTGTATGTTATTGTCACTCCAGAAAGAAGGGGAAGGCTAAATAATGTTACTTCATTGAACATTTGCTTCTTCTACATATTTAATGGAGGGAGAAAAGGAAAGGGCAGACTAACAACAAAACTTGCCACCATTTTCCACTGCAAAGCTGGCCAAACCACAAGGCTGATGCATTGAATCTGAGGGGTCTGGGCCTCACCCACCGTCTTTTGAACTGACTTACACGAAACATTAGTTCTAGCACTGACAAGGATTAGCTGAAGGGTTTAATCGGTCTTTTTACTCCTGTATGCTGCAGCTGTACCCATTTAACATCTCTCACAGCTCACTGTCTCTAGGGCTGCACTAGGGTACTCAGCTATAACTCAGAGCAAGAAGAGTTGGGGGAGTAGCAGTAAGGTACAAAGATAGCTTGGCTTGGCAAATCATGACATAAAATTCCCCTGTCCTGCTATTCCAAGGAATTTACTCAGGATTTTAAAACTGGGCCATAGGACATGGGATTCTCCCTGTCCTCCATTTTCGTGATGAACGAGAAATAGAGAGGGACAGCTGCTCCAGCCCTGACTTCTACCCATGCATTTAGTTAAGTAATCTAAGATGGGTGACTGTGTCCTATACATAAATCAATGCAAGGGGTGTATCCTCATCCTGAGACCTTCATCAGGTTATATGACTGGGACAAGGCCAGTTGCTTTTCTGGTTTACATGATCAAATGTGGGTGGCAGGTCACCATCGTGTAACCCAAGGGTGCAAACCTCTTTGCCCCCCCCTTTTTTTATAAAATTGGTTACTCTATGTCAAAGATATCTGGTGATTCAGTGCTGCCAGTGTGGATGCACTGATTTATTTGGCATTCAACTGGTCCTGTACAGCCATATTTATCATCAATGGTTCCATACAGAAGAGTATATAGTGAGATCTTTGTAGCTAATCTTTGTGGGCTTCTTTAGGCCAAAAATAATTCCCACAAACACTTTCTATCTGTCCTTCCCTGTATGATTAATCCCTCATTTCATACCCATTTTCAAAATGGAGATACCATGCTGGGAGATTCAAATCTTGGCCTTGGAAGGCTAATAGTGCATGTTTTGTAAAAATAAGTGAAAAGGTGGATGTTATGAGTGGGGGTTACATACCCAGTTAATATGGCAATGTTTCAAGACCAGGCCTGTAGGATCTTTGGATCATAGACAGTTACTGTATTTTTCAAGGTGCTATATTTCTTTCTCTTATTCTGGAATGAAAGAAGGCTTCTCTTGACAGTTATGCATTGGAAGCCCTGTGTAAAGCATCCTTCTATCAACCGATCAATCACAGGGTCAACTACGTCTATTCACATCAAATTCTCTGGAATAAAGACCTGTTTGGCAGTAAAGAAAGGCCAGCCTCTTATTTAACAGTATTATTTTAGGATTGCATGGATTACAGTTCTGTGGTGCAGTGGGTTAACACAGAAGGCCTGAGGCTGGGTTCAAATCTGCTTTCAGATTGTAAGTAAAAACCAGTTGTGGATGGCAAGAGTTGGGCAGTATATCCTGTAACACATCAGAAAGCTATCACAAAACTTGCTACACTTATCATGTCTGCTCAGGGATGATCTGAGAAACAATAAAACAGATCTGGACAAGGTCTGAGGTGTTTTGCAGGTCAGCGTTGTAATATGCTGACAGAGCTACAAAGAAAACTGTCGCAGTATCTGCTCACGGTGTCCTTGGCTCTAGCCACTACTTCCAGTTTCTCCACTCCATAAGCATGAAGTTTTTGAGTCTGGAGGTAAAGCTGAGGAGAGAGGAAGGGGGAATACAGTGGAGCACGTAAGAAACACTTGTTTTAAAACATCTGCTTTAGAAGAGAGAAAGAAAAGTTCAAATATACAAATAGGATAGTGGATATACTCACGTCTTTCTCTTGTAGTGAGAGGAAAAAATCACCTCAAATCAGCTGTACTTGGACTTCTATTGGATAGCTTTGTAGTGTGAAGAACCCCCAAACCTCTAGCAAAATGTGCCCACAGAAAATCACTAGAGGGAAAATTAAATATATCATGAAGCTAGGGGGGCAAATTCTGTTTGGGATTTCCTGTTGTATAAACCTGCACCACTGAATTTCTTTTGAACAGACACCAGCACTACCAAAAGCAAACTACGATGCCCTGTATTCCAGAACCTAGTTACAAGAGTCAATTGCATTAGTTTAAAATCTGGTAGGAAGGTAGTAAAGAATAACTAATAGTCAAACAGGCAATACATCAAAGCAAATAAAAAATGCTGTCACCTACTGTGTGTGAACACATGGCCTTAAAGAAGCCCTGAAAATGCCAGATGGCCCATGTGGGTATCCCACATGCCCCTGAGATTCCTCTGCCTAGTGGACAACCATCTCTTTTTACAGTGGCTGTATCAATTCAAAGGCTGCTTGGGCAGACTGTTATGGCTGAACTTCGTGTCTGTGAGATCTAGCAATCCTCAGGCCCCACTTAAGCCTGTTTTGGAGGCTGTAAGTGGACTAGAATAATGCAAATGCCTTGAACTGACCCTTGCAAAAGTTTAAATTCCTCAGCACAGGAGGATTTGGCTCTATTTTGGACAGAGGTGGAGAGGGGCAGAGGGCAAGAGTGTAGATTTAGCAGGCTGAAGTATTATATGTTGATCACTGTATGTTCCCACTAAAAGCAATTTTTTTCCTATATATAATTCATTTCTCCAACTCTACCGCTTATTGGGGAGAGTTCTGACCAAAGTGTGTGCTGTCTGTCTTGCTTTGCAAAAGGCAATTCCTACAGCAGGAAGAGAAAATTATTTATGATAGAATTTCACACATTTTTCTGGGTGCTTAATGAAGCTTGAACTTGAGTGGAGCAGAGAGACTGCTTATTGTTGAATTTTTTTCAAGATCACTGCACAACAAACAGAAACTGAATAAGCAATTAAGTTAACTGGTTTTAAAACTCATATTGGCTGAGGATTAAGGTAATTATGTCTGCACTTACACACATTCACTGCAGCTTTAAACAGTCTTGCTTGCTGTTTTGTTGCTGATGTGGTTCTAAAACTAATCTGAGTTGATGTCCTGCTGTTAATTACCACAAAGGTTACAACCGTAAGTTCTTGCTATAAATACAGCTATGTTATTTGTATTACATGCTCGAAGGAGATGCAGGCCTCTTTGGCTAGGTTTATACAAACAGGTCCAACCGTTTCTTCCTGCATCAAAGAATTTACAATATCTTAGACTTAAGGGATCTGTTAAAATAATACACAATAGATGGCTTTGGTATTGACATACAGTGATTTCATCATCAAAGAAAAAAATCTTATTTTTAAGTCTGTATGAAAAGAGACACTGTGGGAAAGCAGTATCATTCTCCACAATATCACTGGCAGAGTAATGTGGATTCTTCCCCCTTCTGGGTTACAAATAAGTTTCCTTTTAAACGGCTGGAATGCAGGGGAGGGGAAAGGGAGGGAAACCCCCACATTCTCCTTGTCTAACAAGGAGCCACAGTGTGAGAACCACTCCCTAGCAGAAGTAATCTGTGATTGACAATGGTTTTCTTTGCAGCCAGGGCTAAAAATGGTTTAGCTGTAAACAGACAAACGCAGAACATTTTAATGCCCTTTACAAACGCAGGGGCTGCTTACACAAGCACTATACATGCAGGGTGGCTAGCTAGTGGCACCAAGCAAGTGACAAGCTTCGGAGTTTCTGAAAATCGGTGAATTTTCCTATCAGGGTATGAGCACAAACACAGCAGGAAAAAATATTCTTGTAATGGGCAGATTCACAAAACTAAGGTTTATTCTCCAGGCAGTCCAGGCATGCATATGTGTGATCTGACAAGCTGCTATATTTGGCTTCACCCTTCCTGCCTGAAACACTGAGAAATACTTTCCTCCTCACAGAGAGGATGAATGTGTGTAAGGCACTTGGTAAGATGGGGTGAGAGCTCTGCAAACAACTAGAATTAAGTCTGAGACTTTGATGCAATTTCCCTGCAATCTTAAAAATCAGCTCTGAGGTCTACAATGAAAGGACATCAAGGGAATGAGGTGAGGTGGGACCACCTCAGAATTTCACAGGGAATATGAAGGAACCTTTTTACTGAAACATGTAAAATTGCCTTGTGCTGAAGTTAATGATCATGTAAAGAAAGTCATTGAGCAACAGCTTACTTGTATTTTTCAACGGTTTGAAAAATGTCACTAACATGAACTGTATCTCTGTGGCTTTGTTCTTCACTGATTCTTTCCTGTGAATCACAGTTACAGACTTATCCAGGGGTTCTGCAGGTCATAAAACGGTAAGCTTACTAGCTGTTTCCATGGGCATTTTGCCTAAGGTTAGCAGAATCTGCTCCTTGATGTTAGTGATGAACTAATTTGGACATGAACTCCCTACATGCCAGGGAGGCCACCTGAAGTAAATAGGACTCAGCCCCAAACAATGTAGTCTTCTACGATCCTAAGTATTTGGTAAACACATTGATTTGTAACTGAAAGAAATCATCGGTTTAAAGATGAGAACCAGAGGAGAAAGGCAATGTTGACAGCAAGACTGTAAGTCACAGAAACTCTATTATGAATCAAAACAGATGTAACATGAACAACAGAATCTTTTATAAATACAAATTACTCTTCTATTTCACGCACTGGAAAGGCTAACATGCCCAAAATAACCTCCCCTGAATCTCTCAGTAATGTTCTATGGTCAGCATTGACTGGCTGTTACCAAAAAAAACCCCATGGATGATTTATATTCCAGCAGAGTCACTAACCCCAAACCACATTTTTCTGTCAGACCTGACATTAATAACTACAACCACTTCCACTAACTATATTCTTTTTGCAGAGGAAGAAGCAAAGTACAGGTGATTCATATATCAATGATTTCTTGATCTATATTCACTTTCCTTTTTTATTAGCAGGTCACCGACAGCATGAGCCACCAATTATCACCTTAAGCACCAGACAGGAACTAAATTACTGCTCCTTCCACAAAGCATAGCATGCTTGCTATGATTAGTCTCTGGAGCCCAGATACCTCAGGCTTGAAACATGAAATAACTTTGTCTTCCCTATTTTACAGTATGAAGAACCAGCATTTCTGGGACTGGAAGAATTTCTCCAGCCCAAAAATCCTCTGGGCTTGCACTAACCTATCTGTTACAGCAACAGATAAGCTACAGTTGATGAATCAGTCCAAGCACCGTGTAGAGGCGGAGCGTCTGCCCTTGCTCACTGACAACGGAAAAAGTAGGATGGCCAGGTCATGTTTATATTTCCATGCTCAATCACACCAGGGCGAGGAGATAAGCTACTGCATCATTCCTTGGATGGTATGTACTGTTACCTCACTCGTTCAGTAGTCCAAGCACACGAAGAAATAAAACTCGGTTAAACAATGCTTACAGAGCTGCTTCTGGTTTCCCATTATCACAACAGATAGCTGATTATTTACAGGTAGCTTTCAAAGCCTATTTCTTAGGCTTTGCATAATGGACAAATAAATTTTGCGCCAGCTCTTGCCTAACAAGAACGCAGGGCTTGACTTTTCTCTTGAGTTTTTCACTGGTGTAATTACAATTCCTTCAGTGGTGAAACCTCTGACGGGTACCACAGTGAGAGCATGTCATAGCACATGAAAATGCTCGACATGAAATTAACCAGAAAGTATTCCTAACTATCTCTAAACCCATCATGAAGGGAACATTTCTTTTTAACATTTTGTCCCTACTTTCAGCAGGTAATCAAACCCCGACAAGTTACCCTTGTCTGACATGATTCTACAATGTTATTTCTGCCTAGTCATGTGGCACTGTGCCACTCTCAGCTCCTGCCATCCTGTCCCAGCTTGAAATCAACCTTGCACTGACTCCTTTGTGTCCCATCACACAGTTGGGGTGGGGCAGACTTCTCAGATGATGGAAGTACCAAAGAGATGCAATGGAAAATGTTTTCAATAACACATGTATGTTCACACCTTGGTTTCTCTTTTGTTGATGAACAAACAAGCTCTAAAATACTAATGATGTTTTGGACTTCATAACTTTTAAGTGTTCAAAACCCATGAAAATAATTATGTATTAATAAAAAAGTAATTCCTGCACAAAATTTTAATTGAGTCTGTCCTCCTTCTCCTTCTCTCTCTACTGATGCATGCTCATCCTTCTAGCTTTTGAAGAGTAAAGTTACAGAGCTCAAATGCTTAAAGTGTCCTTTCTCCAAAGGTACATGTTTAGTACTTACGCTGAAAATGGTTATGCACTTAATTACTCATAGAATAGATAATATCATATTACTTAGATAACAAATCATGACATGGACAGCAAACAATATAAAACACTTCATTTGAATTCTCACAAAACACCTCCATAAACAGATTCTGTCAGGCAAAGGTGAGGTCACAAATTAGACCCTTTTTTCAGTTTAAATGTTGCAAATGTTCTATTCCCATAAGTTATTCTACATGACTCTGGTGTAAATAAGATAAGCTTCTGTTCCATTAAGATCATAGCAAATTAGAGGATATGAACATAAGGGTCTTTGCCTGAGGTTATTCCACTGCGCTACACAGATTTTTGCAATTCAGCATTCCTACTGCTAAAAACACTGAAACAAGACATTTCCAAAAATCCTCTAACTCCACCTCAGAAAATGGAAATCTGGGAGGTCTTTTCTAACTTTACTTCCTACAATTAAAACCCGTAGTATAAGTGACTTAATTAGAAAAAATAATCCACTGAAAATAACATCCTCATTATACAAAGAATAAAATAAATGCAGCATTACCTTGGCAGGTTCGTTCATCTGTGAGCAGTTTATAGCCTTTCTGGCAGCTGCACTCAAAGCTGCCAACCGTATTTCGGCAGAAATGGTCACAGCCGCCGTTGTTTACCAAGCACTCATCAATGTCTGCAAAGAACGAACAGGGAAAAATTTAGTTCACAACAGCAGTTCTGTAGTTCAGGGCAGGAGTACAGGAGTTTACTCAGACCCCCAAGGAGGCTGCTGCCCCTGTTAGGAATCAGGTTGGTCAGAGGTATCCCTCCTTCCCAAACCTCTCTTCCAAAAGAGGTACGAGCTGAGCTGTGCTGGAGACAGAGGTATTTCTCTCAGAACTGGAACCACCAGATGACCCAAGCTGAGGCACTTCCATGTTAAAGGACATTCAGGGAAGCTTGTTCATAAATGTGGTGGCCTGCCTGACAGAACACTTCACCCTGTCTAAGATGTGAATCCCTTACCTTACACGGGAACTATCAAAGCCCAAGAACACATGTAAAATTGAAATAATAACATACACAAAGGAAAACATATTTGAATTCTGAAAAAATACTTATATTAGCCCTACATAAACAAATGTAGGGATGTATTTGTTCAGGATTAGCATTATATACTAGTTTGTCCATTATGAACACAGTGTCACTGAACACCCATTTTCATGTGTCTAACTTTTTGATGTGGTATAATAGAAGAAAACTGCAAGTGCATGTGAAATGTTGCTTCTTCAGTTCTGAAGGCAGAGCAGTTATTGTTTTTATTTGAAAGCCATATATATGGATGAAGGACAGGATCAATAGCTCTTACTTTAAGTAATGATTACATAGTGCATCGATGAGCTTGATAAGACCTCTGTTCTGAAATTCAGACTAGCGATTCTACTTCCTTCACCTTACACCTTCTTCCAAAGTTGTTGAAGAAGTGGAATGACCAGTCCCTTTTCCAACTCACAAATCCTTGTGCAATAAATATAAAATAGATGACAGAATCTCATTTGAAATACACTTATAATACCATGGATACACTTTTATTTGAAAAAGAAAAAAATGTACTTTTTTTTCTCAAGAGAAGAATAGGGCCAAAACCCAGTTATTTTTAAGGATGCTTACAGTGAAGAAGTGATATGACATAGAGCCTTGGTTGCCCACCTTGGGAAGTCAAAAGAAGATCTTTCAGAAAAGCGAGTGGAAAGTGATGCTTCCCATTGAAAAGCCTCTTGCTGCAAGAGCTTTGATATGCTGAGGTAACAGCTGACCATTTAAAAAGTAAATCTTGGAAAATCCGAGTCCAGGTGCCAAGAGAGCTAATATGAAGACAGCATGATGGTGGTGCATGAAGAGTGTATTTAAAAATTATTTGAATTTGGGATGACTTCTGTTGGATGTCATTCATTCATTTTTGAAAACATACGATTACTGACATGGGAGAGCAGTGTTGCTCTTACTACGTTTCATCATGTAAAATATAAACAGCAGCAAGAGAGGTGAGGAACTAAACTAGAAATCCTAATAGCTGAGAGGCAAATTCAGCTGTCTTTTCTAGACAGCACTTTGCCGCACTGACATTGACAGAAATATGCTCAGGAGGATGTACTACTCAAATAGGCAAAAAG
The DNA here is from genome assembly GCF_023634085.1 of Falco cherrug. Classification (NCBI taxonomy): domain Eukaryota; kingdom Metazoa; phylum Chordata; class Aves; order Falconiformes; family Falconidae; genus Falco; species Falco cherrug. Next base: position 16,083,314 of record NC_073701.1, on the reverse strand, counting down.
AATGTATATTGTTATAAAGGTGTGCTTATGAGTTGCATTTGTGACAAAGAGAAAGCAAATTTGCTCTGAGACGCTCTGAACTAATACTACTGCTCATTACTTTTCTGTTTCTGCAAAGGAGTGGCTTTTGCATTCGGTCCTATTAAAAGCATGAGGGTAAAATGGTAGGTAGCAGCTGTGGTGGTGTTATGCCCCAAGCGCTTCGTACAAAGCCAGCTCAAATCTTTATGTCTTGGGTAACAAAGTTCTCAAAGTGATCTGAAACCAGGAGTTGTGTTTCTTGTTTGTGGTCCTTCAGTTCTGGTGATTAGGCTAGCAAGAACAGATAATGTCAGGCTCCCAACCTGATAAATCTGGTGAAGAACATGCTGAGGGTTGCTCTACATAACAGCATGAGACTGGAGGCAGCAATCCGTTTGGTTCCAGCTGTGATCACCAGCACAGGTCAAGATCAGCAGTGAAAACACAAGACTTCTTGGCCCAGTTCCTGCAGGCTGGCATTTCCATTTGTAGATGTGATTTCTCCCAGCTCCAGTCTGTGCAACTGGGACTGTGCTGCAGGTCTTATGATGGATTACGACAGTCCTCTCCTTTTGCTCAGCACAGGTGTACCTAACTATAGTTTAGCTTGCCCTGACAAAATCACTGGACGAATGGAATTGTGAGTTAAAATTACTAATATATTACGCATCATAAACACACAGAGTAGTCATCCATCATGAAGAAGTTATCTTTAACCCATTATAAGAACAACATGACCTTTGGGCTACTCTGCTGCCTGAGACTGCTTGAAGCAGAAATTACTTGCAGCCTGTCAAACACCATTCTGCAGTAAGGATTGATGTTTTAAATGATGGCCCCTGGATTTCACATGTTAAATTGCAAATTCCAGTCTCACTAACTTTCTTTTCAGGGTCTCTGAAGACCATAAAGGACAAAAATGAAACCCTCCTGGCCTCAGAGGACAGATTTGAAGCTGTTAATCATTGTAATTCCACTGACCATGCAGCATATCAGTTTTACACCAGCAATTCTTTGGAATAATTCTGAACCAGGATCTGGGTAAAACCTGGGAGAGTCCACAGGAAAAGAAAGTATTTATTCATTTCTTCTAGCTGGAAAACATGACGTGGCCTTTTGAAACCAGGACCATCAAAACAGAATAGAGGTCAAAACTGTTAGCTGCAAAAACATTCTAAATAACACAAACAGTGCCAATGTCTCTTCTTTCACTGTATTTCTTTCCATGGCCATAGCGCGACTGACAAGGCATGTAAAAATTATTTCACTCTATGGAGAGCACTGCGTTGCTGCATTTCACTTGGAAGAGAGCAGTATCCAACCGTATCATGTCTAACTGGTTCATAGAAATTGCACCAAGTCTATAGCCCCACTATTTTTCTTTCCACAGCTATAAATAATTCATGTTATGAGCTATGTGAAAATAAATGATTCCACTGTGTGAGAAGGTGAGGCCCCATTTATCTTTAAACTGACTGGTACCCCAACTTGTCAAGCGCCTGTTTGAACTTCACAGACAGTATGCACATCTGCCTATCACATAGGGAAAGAAAACACAGTGGAGACCCACCATGGTATCTCTACCAGCTTTGAAATTATTTAGTCAAATACCCCCAGACTATTATTGGGACTGTGCAGAGAAGTCATAAACCTGGTGTCTTCAAACATAATTCTCAAGTCGCTCCTTTTCAATTGATTCAATTTCTTCAGGTTGCAGAAGAATGGCTCAGACTTTCTACAGTGCTGTGCTCCCCCACAACCTCAGGAATCCAAAAGTATATGTAGAACCGTATTGCTCCATGGGTGGTTGTATGTAAAATGCCCTCACAATCGGTGTTCAGACAATGTGCTCGTCATTTCAGACTAGGAGGTCTGATGGGCTTTAAGTGCATGAACAATGAAATCCCAAAGGATTTCTCTTAATGCAGTGTCAATATTGTTAAATGATACCTTGCTCATACAAGCTGCTGATCTGCTACAAATACCAACTGATGTGACCAGCATAAATGAGACACATGCAGAGATGGAAAATACAGGCCAATGAAAAACCACAGAAGCATTAAAATTTACTAGTCCAACACGTCAGGTGAAGGTTTGACATAACAGGCAACTAAACACTCAAGCCTCCCATTAGCCCTGAAAATGGTTAATTCCACTCTCCCATGCAAGTAAAAAAAAACCAAAAGGAAACATACGGTTTGAACAAAGGTAGTTAGAACCTTCTTTAAAGTTGTAATATTTTGGGGGAGAGAGCAATCATAAGTTTTTTTATTTATGGAGATGGAACTAAGCAACACCATCACAAAAGCTGTGGACCTGTCTGGACCCAGAAACAAACCCTGGGGCTGTCCTGCTGCTCACAAATAGTGAAGTGCCACACCAGCTTCTGTGACTTGCTGTCATCTCTATGTGCGTTGTTAAATGTAAGTCCAGGCTCGTGGCAAATCCTGCAAGCAAAGGCCTGGCATCAAGACGGATGGTGTGGTGAAGTCAAGCACGATTACTCTCTGGACCTGCTTATGTGACCCTAGAGCCTTGTGCCATTGGCTAGTAAGTCACAGTTTTGGCACACAGACCCAAGCACTCTTTGAAAATGTCCTCTCTTTATAGTTATTTTGCAAAGCTCTCCATACTCTTTTTGACACTTAAAAGCTAATTTCAGAAGAATGGAAGGGGCAATAATTTTAGAAGAATGAAGGAGGAATAAATAAAATAAAATGTTTCTGAAATATGTGATTATCCTAAGTTTTCTGAGGACCTCAAAATATGAGGGAGGCAGTCAAATCATCTTTAAATAAAAGAACAGAAACTCAGATGCTTTGTGATAAGTTGCATAGCAACAATTTGACTGGAGGAAACAGCCAGGCTGTTATTTTTCTTTCCATGTCCTTGTGAAAATTAATGGGAATGACTGCTCCTGTTCCACTTGTACCTTTTTAAGCTTTGCTTAGCATAATTCATATTTGGATGGACCTGGTTCTGATCAGGGTGTGTGTGTGCGCCTATGTGTGCATGTGTGCATATGAACTCGCAAATCTGCTGCATACAAGCCAGAGAACAAATTAAAAAGTAGGGATTTTAGGCAACCTAGAACTTAACATTTCACGTAAGCTGCTTAAAGGCAACTGAAAGGGTAATCGACATGCAATCTTCACTCAGCTGTTGAACGATGATGGATATGGAGATTTCCAAAGCCTCACCACAGGCAGAAGTGGGGCTTCTCCTTTCAATGGCTGGACAAATATTTGAACTGATTGTGTCTGTCTAATCCTTTGCAGTTTTAAAATGCTACCTAGCTCCAGGAAAATAATACACTTTCAGATCAACCTAAAATAATTACAGAAACTTCATACCCTTCTTGCTTTTATTAATGACAACATGTTAGGATTAATAATGCTATTACCTGCATACAGTGAACATCAATATAGACATATTTTCTGCAAAGTGGGCTAGTCTGCTAGTTCTTCTTATTCCCTGCTTTCATAACTTTGCTTTGCTTTTCTTTCCTTCTCTTTTCTCATGCTTATACAAATCACCACTGTCCCCTAAACCTTGTAACTAGTGTTGCCTTGTTGACACAGCCATTGGTTCATGCAGACCACAAAGTACTTTAAAAAGCAGCCACAAAACTTTTTAACCCCATGTCAGAGGTGGGGAAATAGAGGCACAGAAAAACAAACTCACTCATCCACACTTGAATCCAAGCCCAGCGCACAACCCAACAGGATATCTTGCTTAGACAGTGTGTCAATCAGCGCAGGCGTGCACAAAGCACATGCTGTTCTATGTGTTGCTCTACATTACAAATATTATACAGAGCCACCAATACTCAGATTGCAATTATTTTAATATTTGCCTGCCACTTTGCAATAAAACTTGAAATACATCGAGTACCTCAGGGTTAACGTAGCAAAAGCTATCAGGCTACACTTGCAATGCTCTAAATAACATTTTCCACCGTGTCTTAAATAATGCATACGAGGGATATCTTATTAAGGTAAAAAGATAATTTAATACCCTCAGACTCATTGGATTCAGTGCCACTGTGAGAAAATCTAAATCAAAGCAGAACTTAGGTTCTACTGTTCCCTCCAGAAAACGTTGATCCAGCTGTTGTCTGGTAGTTTACAGGGAGTTCTAAATCCTAGTTCCAGTTTTACAATGTGTTTATCTAGCAGTTTGGGCAAGGTAACACTTCTTTGCTTTCCTTCTCTGTATGATGGGGTATTGGTACTTATCACTTGATATTTTCAGGACCAACACTTTACAATAGATTATTATAATTGAACAAAACATTATGAATTAAATTACTGTCAAAGATTTTGAGTCAAATTTACTATTGTTTTTAATTTTAATCTGGTCTTCTGAATGATTTGATACAGCAGGATGTTCCACACAAGTAGTGCTTTGCCATGGGAGATTTTGTGAGTATGTGCAGAACTGTATGGCTGTCTCCACTTTAGGAAGTGTTATCTGCTGTTCCACCACTCTACTGCATAGTTCATTGCCTTTAACATGCTTTCCATGATTCAGGGGCGAATCATTCTATTTATCCAGTGTTTTCTACTTCAGGATTTCAAAGGTCAGCAGCTTACCAGCTTCATTACATTAAACCTACACTTCTGCAGGAGAGATACATTTAATTAATTCTTCTTTAACGAATGTGAAACTGAGGCAGGCAGGGTAGTGTGTGACTTCCCTGCATCAGATAGCTAGAAAATGAAATAAGGCATATATTACAGCACCTCTAATTCGAGTTTTGCACATCAGTGACATCGTCATTTTCCTTCCCACAGTGCTTATTAACTGTAATGTATGATAAACATTACTGAACTGAAGTTCCACTAAGTAGCAAATGAAGGTTCTCTGTTTAATTAGCTTTATGGCTAGGTTGTGGGGCAAGGCATTTTCCTAATTAACAGAATTAAAACTAGAATGGGCAGACAGGAATGAGCGTAATTAAAATCTAATCTCCCTCACCCTGAAAAAAAGCAGCCCACAAAATACAGAGCTTTGTGTAAATGCTCTTAGAGCATGGAAAGGTTGAGGCAGGTTTCAACACATTTCCCTCATGTCACTTTCTCCATTTTCACCTGTTATCTTTGCAATTTCACGAAGAAACCTGTCTTCCAACACAGATGGCAATCTGTCACGTATGGATTTAGGTGTCAGCTATTCTCCTCCAGGACACATCCACTCTGACATTATCCACCAACCAATCAATAAAAGAGTCTGCCAGGCTGCCAAGAGATCAATCACCTTGTAAAACAAACATTATGTCCTATTATTTTCTTATTACAGTTAATTAGATTTATAAAACACAAAAAGCTTCAAAAGTGAAAAACGCAGAAATGCTGTCAGAATAGTTTAGGCCCTGATTCCTCATTTATGAAAAGGAAGGGATTTACTAAATCTAATGTGAAAGGAAAGGATTTTCATTTTAAATTTTTGCTGAACACTGAATTCTTTTTTAAACTTAAAAACATGTTAGTGCAATGCTACAAACCCAAACAGTGCAAGCTGTCTTGGGCTCCAGAATGTGGACTGGAGAATATAAAGAAATAGACGGATAGAGTCATTTACTGTCTAGGCTGAGCTAAATGCAAAAACTAACCCCTTCCCTGCCTCAAAAGCCATAGGAATCCCAAAAATAAAGTTAGTTTTGCTTCTACTGTAACATTTTTATCAATCAAAATGCTGGTTATAGAACACTGGACAGGGAGAAATAAGTGTGCAGTTAGGGCTCCCATCTGTACTTGGGGACAACAGGTAACATCCCTCTGTTTTACAAAGCACATGGAAAGTCCAGTACGTCAGACTCTGGGATACTCAGATGGTAACAATGACCACACAAGTACATGCAGACCTGGAGGCTGTGGTTAAAATGGTGGTACAGAATTGTGCAAATACTGGCTGGCTACTTATCTACCCTAATTATTCTCATTGCCACTATGACCGTAATAATTCTATGTTTAGTGTTTCTGCAGTTTATGCAGGAGAAGCTGAGATGGAAGAACTATATGGGTTGCTGAAGGTTACACACATCAGCAACAGTAAAGGAGCTAATTCAGTGTTTCTTAAGGTATAAATCAGACAAGACTGGGAAGCTGACAAGCCTGGGCATTTTCTCTATACTAGGTCTCACTAAAAAACAAGGCCTTGCTCTTACAGTATTCAACTTTTCCATGTAATCTCAATGAGGAACACAGAGGCAAGTGAGCAAGCTGTGCACTATTGGACCAAGACACAAGGATCCCTAGACATATCTTATTAAATCAATTTACCTTTACTCATAGTTGGTTTTATTTTTCCCCTTGGAATTATTATCTGCTCAAGAAAGCTATGTGCTTATTTCCAAGAATCTCAGTTTGCTTCTAAAAATTTTGTTTGATTTAATTAAATAAAATTAAAAAATAAATTTGGTATTAAGAACAGTTGAAGATGTGGATGCTCTCTCTAAAATCCCACAAAGAGTATGCTAGCTCTCCTATGATAAAGCTACTCCTGCTGAAAAGAACAGCTGAATACAATTAGCCCGTGATAATTCAAATGTCTCACAGCTGATAATGAATCAAAGAAATTTGGCTGGTGACCAACAAGTAACCCTCCAAAAGTTTTTGAAGACATCACTTCAACCAACCGGGGTCTGTTCTGTACCAGGAAAGACAAATACTTCACTGAGAGCAGGATCTAGCTATATAGAAAACAAGCTGTATTTTATGATGAAAAAAAGCAATAATAAAAGAATGAAAAAAATACTTCAAGTTTTGAATGTTGGTAGCTATGATCATGTGAGTTGTCAATTCCCAAATTACCGATAAGCACAGCACACTTTTACATAATAAACTGTGGCTGCTGATCCTCAGGGTGCTTTATATTGTTGAATAAATGGAAGCTCTTTTCAACAACTGAAATGCAAAATATGACCCTCCCAAGCATTAATTTAAAGGATTTAGCATTTTCAAAGGGGAGGTTCACAAAGGCAAATAACAACTGCAAGTTTCCAGGGAACAGGGATATTGCCTAGTCATGAAAAACCCCTAACTTAGTACATATGAATTTATTTTGTGGGGATAGATGGAACCCTTGGGAGGGAATGAAACTGAATGAGTTACATGGCAGCTGACCCAAGTCTGCAATATTTAACGGAAGATAATCTGTTATATTATATTTGTCTGTCATGAACAAGTCTACAGCAGAGGAATGAACTGTATGTCTTTAACTTAAAAAAAAAAAAAGGCAGCAATCCCCCTTCCCCCTCCCCAAATAGGGAAGGGACAGTGAAAGTTTCACACACCTTCTGGATCAGGTAAGTCTGCAGCAAGTTACAAGGCAGATGTTATCTACAGTTTTGTTTCTTGGATTCTGCTCTCCACCCTCTTCTTTTTTTTTGTCTTCCATTACATTTTGTTCTTTCTGATAAATTTCACCTGTGTTGGTATCTAAACTTTGCATTTTCTCTCATTTTTTTTTTGGATCTCATGGGTTTATAATTTCATTTTTCTTCACTATGGCCTGGAACTTCAATTCTTTCTTAGGAAGTCTAGATCAAATTATGCCTATATATTTAAAATTCACCATTCTGATGCCCCGTTGACATATGTACCCATTAGTCAGTGACCAATTGCTCATTTTTCTGATCCTGTCACGAGGCTTCTGACCACTTGCAGCCACCCACCACCAAGTTTTCTATCTTGTCCTCCTCCAAATCCCACACATCTTCTGCTGATGACCAGCATCCTTCTGTCTTTCCACCACCTCCACCACCTATAGTTTTACCACCAACTCTTCTGACCCTTCTCCTTTCTTTGTGCCTCCCTCTGCCGCTCAGTTAGATGCTCTGTCATCTTACCACATGCCGGATTTGCCTCTGCACCAACAACAGTCAACTCCCTCTTTTCTTTAAAAAACTAGGGAAAAAATTAGAATCCTAATTCTGAGTCACCTCCCAGTCTTAGCAAGCCTTCAAGCAGCTGTTTCCAGGGCAGCAGTGATGGGCCAGATGACTATGGCCCCCTCACTGGACATGGCACCGAGCTTCTACTGAACTGCTGCAGCTGCCTGCCAGATGCTGCTACTCTTTTCCTCACATTGGGTCGATCTTACTTGTTCTTTGTCTTGAGACTGGATAACATTGATGTAGTCACATAAAATGACTGTGGCCTCAGCAATAAGGCTATTGCAGACAGACCTTAATGCTTACTCCTCTCACTGACATTTAGGTAGATATTTTGAAAATGTTTTTGTAGCTACCTGGGAGCTCATGCTCTGGTCTGATTTCCTAGACTGATCTATCTCTTCTAAACTAAACAGCTTTTTTGATAAACTGAACTTGACCATTGCTCTTCCATCAGTTACTCAGTTTTTGTTCTCTCAGTCCTGATCTTTATGAGGTTTTCTTTGGACACAGACGATCTTGCATCTTGCTTAAGTCCTACCAAAAGAAAAACAACCTCAAATCTGCCTCTGTTATTTAATATTCCCTTTTGGCTTTAGTCTCCCATTTGTCACGCCTATCAAATAAAATTAGAAAATTTCCTTTGCGTCTTCTTCTTTCACCAGCTACAAGTCTACCTGTTATCTCTGCAGCACAGCCCATGCATATGGTTGATTCATATGTCAAACAATTCCCTGTAGAAGCATTTACTGGGTTGCACTGTAACACAATCCTCTGCTTTCCCAAAGAGGTTACAAAGGGTGTGTTCTCAGAAGCCTTGTCACTACTCAAGCACTAAACAGGACCACTGTTTTCATGACAGAAGTCCTAATTTTCCTCTTATGTAATGTTGGTTTTGTTACTTTTTTCTTTGGTTAGGCAGCTGCATCTATTGTTTCATATTGTTCCATAGTCCTAAATCACCCACTAACTGCATTTGGTTGCTGCTTTGGCACGAAAGCCTCTATTTTCTTAACCATATGGGTTTTGTCAGATGAGAAGGATTATTAGAAAGGGGAAGACACAAGGGAGATCCTGTGCTGCTCCTGTTGCTGCAACATCTACCCAGAAAATCTGCTGGTTTCCATAAACTGCTTGAACAGGCTGAGATTCACACTGTTCTGCCTTTACCAAGAAGCTATCTGCTTGCTTCCTGAAAATGGCATGCGTTCTCATGACGCTTTAACTATGCAGAAGCACTGGGAAATGGATAGAACTTGTTTGTCAGAAGTCAATTTAAAGACAATTCAGCTATTTTAATTGAACATTTAATTGCACATTTAATCTGTGCATCACATGTACAGAAAATGACTGGTTTTGTTCCTCCTAAAAGCACTAGCCTAGTTGCTGGAGGACCCACATTTCCATTACTATCATTCTTCACATCTGATGTTCATGAATTCATTTAGGTGCTGACTTCTGCAAGGCAAAGACACTCCTCTGTCCGTTCTCCATTCTGTGTCATACAATTTACGCATACAAAGATATAAGAGGGTTTTGTATTTGACTATTTTTTCTTGTTTTTAGGATAAAAGACAGAACTCAACCACAAGATTTGCATTTGCCTTGTGTTCAGCATGGAGAGGGAAAAAGTACTTTTTGTTTTGATTCATGGCTGTAGTGGCTTGTGATTATATCTGATCTCTTCTATTTTCTGACAGCTCTTTACTTAAATGTACACAGAAGCAAACTCAAATGTTGTTTATATTTGAGCATGCACTTACTTCTAGTTACAAACACTGGCAGGGTAAGTTGTTGTAGCTTGAAAGCAGACTCGTGTAAGGGGTCTGATGGAAGTAGAGTTGCTGTATAATGAATTACGAAAATGAGATCTTGCTTTGACCATTGGGAAGATTACTTTTGGTTTAAGTTTATGAGAAGCAGGGAGAAAGAATGGATCAAAATAAACCACTTCAGTAAACACTTAAGGGTTGTTAAAAGACAATGCATACTTTAATAACTAACTTCTAAAATTCTCACTCCTGACTCCAGGCAGTTTGTGAACCGGCTTTGACAAACAGGCTATGGCCTCCTATTGATAAAAATCAAAGAAGTCTGATTCCTCTGGAGTAGGACGTTTTTCTGAGGGAGTGATACAGAAGGTAGAAGGAAACCAGAAAGGGACTGGAACTTTGTCCTGCATTAACTTCTACATGTGAGCGGAGAACACAGGCCTCTTTGCACCACAGTATTAACATCCACTTTTTTCTTATATTTTCGTTCTATTGTTGAGATCAAGAAGAATCCCCTTATTCCTCACTGGTCTGACTCTGAAGGGAAGTGGAATGGAGCCCAGTACAGAGATGTTTTCAAGACAAGTAAAGTGGAAACCCCATAGGCTGGGATTAGACTATCTGTGTATGCTTGTGAGCATGTTACTGCAATAGGATGTAAGTTCAGAGGGTGCCAGCTGTTCCATGCTATTTCCCAGTGCACATATCTTTAAGCATCCTGGCTTTCCCTTAGTTACTTTTGACAGACTCTAAGCAACGAGTATACTATTGCTCTGGGATATCCCAGAGCAATCCAACCCAGATAGCCTTATTTATGCATAGCAAGTGAAGATAATCTACTTAATAGTTTAAATGAAAAGCTGCTCTCTGTAGTCGTCACTGTACCTTTGACCGAGAGAAAGGCTAAGGGACCATTTTCCATATGCTACTTTCCAAACCAAACTATGAATATAAGACACCATCAGCAGCATGTTAACAAGATTTAATGTGCTGTACACCAAATTACTCTGGCATCAAGCAGCAATAGTATGAAGCAGGTTTAAGAATAAACTGTTCTATTAACTACATAAATTATCTTAAAGATATGCCACAGAAGTAAATAACCATTTTGGGTGCTGCAATTATCAAGGGAAATGTAACCAGAAGAAAAGGGAATAAGACAAGTAAGTCTCTGCCCTTTCTGGCTTTGACAGACATCCTCTTCAAAAAATCCACTGCTGCTTGTAATCTTGTGACTGACATTTATGCTGACATTTGCTGGTACCACAGCACTCCAACTGCAGTGGAGTTGATTTGACTTCATTTTTCCACACCACTTGCATGTATGTTTTTTCCCTTTTTTTGAGAGGGTTATAGCTAATAGCTCATAATGCTTAAGTTCCTCAAACATGTTAAAAAAAAATCTTCAGGTTGCTAGAGAAAGGTGAGCTGGAAAAAACTCTTTTTGTATGTCCTAGGACCTGCTCTGGGTGCCAATACAATACTTATTGACACCATTGCCATGTAATGTAGAGCAGGCACCAATATTCCTTTCACTGTGTGGAGTATCACAGAAATCACACTAGAGGATACTGCTGATGGGAGATGCACAGAAAGTAGACTGGGGATCTCAGGTAGGAGTAGTCAGGCAGCTATGAACAGATTTGTCTCTACAAGGAACCTCTAGAAGTTTCAACTCTTGAGGAAATAATTTAAATTCCTTTTAATTTAAAATGCTGATGTATGTGAATGGACTCAACAGAGAACATAATTCCAACTTTATAGCACGGTATCTTAGTGATTCTAACGCAGTAAGCTCCTCAAAGTTATGCAGATAAATACCCAAATTCTATGGCCGTGCACCTTCAAATGGAAGTTACACACTTCAGCAGGGAACTTAGGTTACTTTTCAGCATGCTATTTTAGCAGTCTTCTCTAATGCTCCTTACACATACATGAAAAATTAATGTATAACTTCGGTAAAATGGTAAACAGAAACCTAAGAATTTTCTGTGACAATCTAACCTCAGAAAACTTTGTATTTGGGTGGCTACTTTCAAGGAGGTCTCTTTACAGCTAAGGAAGAAAACTAGAACAATGCCCCCCCCTCCAAAAAAACCCCAAACAAACAACTCAAAAAAAGTTATTTCACATGAATTCGTTTATGCTGGTCTTGCATTTGCCTCTTAGATGAGACAAATCTTAGTTCAGGAGACCTGCTCCAAACCTGATTTGATTCTAAAGGCATTAAGACACTTAAATGATGTGAAAAGTGTGGCCGTATGTGCCACTGAAGTTCTGTCTGCCTTGGTGTCAACTTCACTGATGCATGTATTTTACAGAGGTTACCTTGCACAGGTATATATTTTACTGTCAAACTTTTACTGGCATGTAAAAAAAAAAAGTCAAGTTGATCAGGCATATTACCCAACAAAACCTGAGTTCATCATAGGTAATTACTCCTACTGCTAAAACTCCCCCATTTAGGCAATCAGTAAAAAAAAGTACCATTCTGAAACTTATCTAACTGATCACAGTCAAAGAAAGGTAGTATCAGTACTCAAGCAAGCGAATAGTTGATGTACCAGATTAACAACTGCATCTTACTAATAATAAACAACAAAAATAACCTGCAACTCCTTCTGGCGTTCCTTTCTAAAAAAAAGAAAGAGGAAACATTTTCAGGTTCATATGAATTGATTGGGACTGACAAGATGCAATTCTAAAAGCTTTAGTCAATTTAATCCAATTTAGAGAAAAAACCCAGGACAAATTTTAAGTAATTTCGACAAATGGAATGATGGAGGAAATCATAACTGTTCACAGATATGCTGTAGCCAGGAAATGAAGCCAAATTGGCCAGCTAAACTGTTCATTGTGAGCTTTTCACTTAGTGTTAGTGTGTTCTGAATGAAAAGAGAGGAAAGCCTTCAACATCTGAGTCATATTCTCATACCAAACTGATGTCAAACATTAATTTTAAACAATTAATTTAATTAAACCTTTCAGTTCATATTTAACAAAACATGACATATTTTGCTTCATTGAAACTCATTCTGTAACAAACTCTTCACAGAAACAATTCCGTTTTCAAGATGTAATTAATTTTCAGGGTTTCACTTTTTTGTATCCAAAACCAATTTAAAATGCATTTTCTTGCTGTAATCGGCTGCAATTAAGAAAGATAAAAAAGAGCAATTACTATGTCAACCTAATAAAGCCAATGCAAAAACTCCCTTTTATTTCAATAAACTCTGATTCAGTCCTTTGACTGACATTTTTCATTGGTCTCTCTGTTTATGCTCTTCTTTTCTAGATTGCTTAATGATAAGGAAGATTACAGAGCTGAGTTCCTGGACAAACCATTCAACGCTAAGGCATTTCTGATGCTCCCACTGCAACACAGTCAAGTATTTAAGCATGTAAGTGCCACATTGCTGCATCTGAATGCAAAAGGATGGGGGCCTGTTTCAAGGAAGTAGGGAGCACACTACATTGCTGGGTAACCATGACAATGAGACAGCAGGAAGAAGAAATGTTTGCCTAAACAGCATCCAGTCACATAACCCCAGCGTAACACCGCTCTAGTTAAACAATGTGCCAGGGGCTAAGAAGGGCTTACTTAGTGTTGCACAGTAAAAATGCCCCATCTCTAGGTGGAGAGGTGCAGGGACCTTTCTGTCTCCTCAACACATGTCCATGAGATCACCTGGGTTTGGCAAAGATGTATTTGTGCACATGTATTAATGTTGCTGTATTTAGCCACAGCCGGTGGCAGATTACCAATGTAATATTACATTGCTACTAAACCCACTGACGTTCTAGTACAGCTGAGCACCTACCTTCCCAAAATCCCACTATCAAGCCTATGAAAATGATGCAAAGTAGAAAGTTAGCCAAACAAAAATAATATACATCTTGCTATTACAAAACATCTATGGGGCACGGCAAAGTTAGGTGGCACTTTATAGATGTTAATGTAAAAGCCATATTTGAGATGTGGCTTTTGCTCCACAACCCTTAGAAATCCAGTTCTGCTTCTCTTCTGCTTAAAAATTTTATTTGCTCTGCCTTTTGACTCGAGGAGTTCAGCAAGTGCTGCACCCTGCACAGTTCCCCTATGTCTATGTACAGTGCTGGGAAGCTGCATTATTCTGGGGCATAAGAGTTCCTCGGGGGCAGTTTCTTTGTTAAATCCCCGAGGCAGAGATGGAGCACATCAGACACACTGTCCTACATTTTACACCATGCCAGAAGCCTATGTCCCTTCCTCTTGCTCTGTTTCACTTCTTACAGAACCTAGAAAGAAAGCCTGAGTCTCACATGTCTTTTGCAGTCATTCCCAGTCCTTCTCTACTGTAAATCCTGGAAGAAGAATGCTCCCTAGCTCAGCTTGTCTCCCATCCTTCTGTAACTGCCCTCGGGCAGATGAGCCCTTTGTTGTTTGATCCAGTTTGGCAGCTGGATTTAAACAATCTGTGCTAAACCTAATCTACTCTGACTTCACTCTTCTTGAACCCCCAGTTTTTTGCAAATGAGTCTCCTGCTTTATCAGCTACATAAGTTGTATTTAATAGAATTAAAATGCTAAACTGATGATACTTCTCACTGAGGGCAGATTACCGCTGGATTCCTGAAAAGGGTACTCAGCAGGAAGGATGCACAGAAATCAACCAGCAAGGGAGCTAGGGACCACGGAACCCCTGATATGCACAATAGAGGGGATATTAAAAAGTGGGTAGGAGGCAATGAGCAATAAGCATCCTGGGCCAAAATGTCTTTTAAACCTCTGGCTCCCTTTCTGTCTGCATTAGCTGACTGACGTCTGTGGGCTGACTTGGTAGGCATTTAAGGAAATGAACTACACTGTTTTGTCATGTGTAGTACTATAATCAACAACATCAAATGAACTCAGCATCAAGCTGGGATCACCCAGTTACAATGGTAGGAGAAATTAAATAGCATTAATTGGAGGGAGAATATAGAATTCCTTCTGCCTGGGATGTGTCTCTTAGCTGACAAAAGCCTGCATGGCTTGGCTTATTAAGAGCCAAGTTGATAGGAAAGCTGAAGGGGGAAAAGGAGCATTCTCCATTGTGTGCCAACCCAGCTAAGGAAAGGCCGGAGTTTCAGATTAACTTTTAAAGAACAGCAAAAGATTAATGAATTTTTATCCCAGTCACCATTAACACATCTGAAGGTGCCTCTAACTAGACCACATACAGCACTTTTTTTCTTATTTCACTATGAGATCAGGTAAGTAATATATGTAAGGGAGAAAGTCAGAGACAGAAAAGATTTGTTTCAGCTTTCAGAAACCAAAACAACTTTCCACTACAGTAGTCTTCCTACTGGCTACACAGCTAACTGTACATATTCCATGTGAAAACCTTCTGCACAACACTTTTTTTCCTGTTTTATTAACATTTTATGTAAACTGGACTGCACTTTGCATTAACAAAAAGAGCTTGATTCTTTGAGGTACAATGAATGCTCATTTCCCACTGAGCCTGTGAAAGAGGTCAACATGCAAAACTGCTCAAGGTTGGTCCCTTGTATTACTTGGAAATTGCTTTCCTGCACCCTCCATTCTCTGATACATTAGGAAAAGGCTGGGAGGAATACCAGAGTATCAGCTGTGACTCAGTTCTGCACTCTGTGATTTGAATCCATTCCAGATTTTATGATAGAACTATAGCATATGAAATACGATATTGCAAACAAAGTGTAGAACAATCAGTTACATTTAAAAGGGTTTATTTGCCATCTTTTGGCAAATAAAGCATGTGTGCATATACTCTTTCTTAAAAAACTGCCCTTCCTTTTGTATATATACTTGCATTTTTTCTATACTAAACAGTTAATGAAATTCCAATTACTAAACAAAAACCTGTGAACACTGTGGACGGTAAACTCTTTTTCTCATTATATGTCTATCCAATGCCTAAAACAGACTAGTTCTGGTTTTTGAACAGAATCATCTAGGATTTTTTGCCATTTAGAATAATAGTATTTTTATTTAATTAATTAATTTTAAAATAAAAATGTTCTTTAATTTACCTGATTCCCTTGTAAAAAGTAAGGAAGAAAAGTGGAAGAGATTTCCATAAAATATCAGTATGGTAAAAGCACACAACTGAGGAAGTCACCTCCAGTGAGCTAGAATTACAGATTAATAGATTACACGATGTCCACCTGAGTACTCAAAAGTTCAGATGTTTCTTTGAGTCATAGTTAATCCTCTTGAATCTAAGCAACTACATAATTTCAAATAGTAGCTGCACTATGTAAAATGTCTTAAGAGAGGAAGATGCCAAAATGGACTGAAGAATCCTAGACTTCCCAATAAAAACATTCTTTTTGGTCAACATTATTTGCTAAATTCAACCTAAACATATTAATCATTTTGCTCAACTCACAGTTGCATTTTTCAGTTAATATATTAATTATCCCTCCAATTTCTCTCAGATTTTCTTATATGTCCCATCTCTCTCCTTTAATAGATAATGGCATGTCTTTCTTCCATATTTAGAAATAAAACCTCTCTTAAAATGACGCTTCCATGAAAAACCTCACTTGAAAACGTTGTGATGCTTGATGGACTTGAAAGCTCTGCCCAAGAAAGACAGGCTGTGACAGCTGCATGATCCCTGAAGATGCTTTAAAGGGCATCTGACAGATAATCCATTGCTCTTACCACACAGAGGTAATGTTACAGCTAGAGGGAAAAACAAACTGCATATAGGAGAATCTGCAGGCCAGTCAAATCAAGGAGAATGAGGAGGAAAAAAATCAAAGGAGAGAACCTGAGCTGATCAGTCTTTTCCTTTTTTTCCTATAGAACTCAGAGTAAGGAAGGTGCAACACTGAGTTTTCCACACCCCAGCCTTTTCCAGGCTTTACCTGTAAGAAAGAGGAGCCGAGAAGGCATCAATGTCACTCCAACAAAATGCTCACTTTTGCACTCAGCAAATGTCGATCTTAGAGAGCATTCTTGACTAAGGGCTGCCTGTGAAAGCTACAGAAGAAGCTTCACTTGTCAGTTTAAGTGCAGGATCCTTTGTGCACAGATTTAAATGGGAAGTTACTTCAGCTTCAGGGAAGCAGTAAATCTAGCCCAGAAATCTCACAGTGCAATACATTAGATAAATATTATTAATTACCATTACATTAAATGTAAAACATGTATTTTACCATTTTATGATGAAGAGTATTTCCTAAAATGTCAATAAAGGTTAAAAAGAAATGACCTGGTTGGTTTGTTAAGCCATGTGGATTAGTTTCCAGTTGCTGCTTACTTTAAGAAAGTAAGAAAGAATCTGCAGCATCATAAAAATCAGATTCTGTTTCTTATATTTTCTTCTCATAAAAAAGGGGGAAAGACGAAATGTGAAAGAGCTTAGAGCTAGAGTATTTGGTTTGAGGATCAGTTGAATATTTCATTTTGTCTGTAGCACTAATTATAGACTTGAGTATTATACAAATACTGTTTCATATTAGTTCTATGGCCAAATTTCTAAATTTAGACCGAATCTTTTTTTCGTGATGCAGTTTTAATAATAAACATTATGATCAAGTCTAGGTGTATGTTACAGTATTAAAATGCCTCTTTTTTAAGCACTCGGTGGAATCACTGTTACTGCTCTGCTATGGCTTAACTAGTCTGCCTGTAGAAATGAAGATTTATTTTTGTGTGGCTTAAACTAAAACGACTGATTTTTGATGTGTGCTCACCCTTAACTATTAACATTGTGTGCAATGGCAGTTTAAATGTTTTATTTTCAAATAAACAGGCAAATGGACTGTTATTTCTATAAATACTAACAGGATCATGCCCAAGCACTGGGATTTTTCAGCCTGGAGCAAGAGGAAACCACACATTTTCTGTTTATTTTTGTGGGTTTTACTATTTTAAGTAACATCAAGCCCTGGACTGAAGATATTCTGACATTTCTGGTTACTTTGAAGAAAAGAAGTCCCAATCGTTTCTTAGCAAGTTAGGTCAACTTATGCTCAGTCACTGAGTAGTAAGAAGTATTCTCTGTGACAACAATATATGCAATGGCCTCCTGGATGTTCATCACCATGTCTCTTGCAATGGAGCTCAAGAGAAATACATAGGAAGATGGGAAAATGGTTGATGGAAGGCCTGGTCCTACTAACTTGATTCCACATCTACTGATGCGCATAGTGCCGTTAAGTGTGATTCTGCCGGGATATTTGAGAACTGTCCCCGTCTCCTTAATGGAGAACAGATGTTGACAGTGATATCAGCTGCTCATTTCTGTTCTTTCTTCCCCTGACCTAAGTTTTAACACATTCATGAGGGAAAAATTGCCAAGGTTCTTGTGCTGCCTCTGCAACAGTAAAATCTGAGCGTCAGCTGTACGGTTTAGACCTGTGCACTAGTAGACATTGTTTTGGTTTTCCTTTGTAGCTGGCTACTTAATGTTTTGAAGGGTCAGAAATGGACAATTGTCTGGGTTGTTTTGAGCAATACCTCTGCATCCTTTGCTTGGCTTCACTTAGTAATAACCAGTTGATTATCTGCAGGTAACGAAGTGCCTGCTGAGAATTTTAACTTGCTTTTTGAATGGACAAATTCAGACACTATTAGATGACTGAAGTTTTACAAGGGTATCAGACTGTCCTGTGAAACTGAAGGCTTTCTGGGCCCAGAGTTGTTCCTCTAAACCTCTGGTCAGTTTGAAACAGTTTGACCTCTGTATCTCATTTCTTTGCAGTAATAAAACCCTCTAATAAATAGAGAGAAAAATGATTGAAGTAAGTAAATACAGAAAAATTAAGGAAGGAGAAGGCTAATGAACTCAACTGCAATCGGTAGGCCAGTATTACCTTAACTCAAAAGTATTGATTAAATAACTGAATATTTACATCTTGTACTGGAACCGCTGAAGGCAAATGATGCATTGCAAAGCAAACAGAAGCTGACCTTTGCACGTTTTCCCATCAGGCTGCAGGGTAAATCCAACTGGGCAACTGCATCGTACCCCTGTCGCGGTATCCTTGCAAGTCCGATCACAGCCTCCATTATTGACAGCACATGTTTCTGCAGAACGAAGGAGAAAAAGAGAGAGAGAGGGAGAAAGGAAGTGTAATGAAATGTTCTGGGGGAGGGGGGAGGCTCTTCGGGGCAATATTACAACATTATGAAAGCAATCTAAGTTTAAGCAAGCCAACTGAAGCAAGCTGTCAAGGTCATCAGGGCCCATGTACTGGTTTTGACTGGTAAATCATTTCCACAAGTCAGGACTTCTTTCTCCCCCCAAACTGGTGTTTTTATTTATTATATTTAGTTAGTGCTTTTGAACTGTTTTAGACAATAGGATGGGTTATTACATATGAAACAAGTTTAAAAAGAAAAAAAAGTGATTGCCTTTAAAAGCAGAACCAAACATTCAGTCTGTTTTGTATCAGTCAATGTCTAGCTGAGGCTTTTTAAGGCTCATGTTTTAAAATGATCTTGTAGGCATAATGAACTTTAAAAAGCAGTAGAAAGCAAAGCAGAGTGCTAGACTTGGAACTGAGAATTTAAAATCCTTAGTTAAGAAAGAGTTAATGGAAAATGAACTACATATATCACTTTGACAAGAATCTACATGCCCAATCTGTTCTTACTGAACTACAAGCAAAAGGCATCTGGGTTTTGTCCACTTAAAGCTTTTTGCAAATTGAAAGGAGTTTGGAGTGGGTGGGAGGGCATAATTGAGGTCACTGAACCCATTCCAAGCTGTGTCATTGAAATTTCCCAGTGCTTGTAGTATGTAGAAGGGTGGCTGGGCAAACACAGGCAAGAGAAAGCTGCAATACTTCTCAGCTTTTACAACAGTGGGCAATGACTATCAGGTACCACTACATTAAAAAAAAATAATCTTCAACTTCATTACAGAAAAAGCAAAAACCATTCTCTTGTTGCCATTATTTTCTGTTACTCATGTGCACACACACCCCCCCACACACACATACATACACACACACACCCACACACACATCCATAAAATAGATAAAAGGCAAGTGAAATGATTAACTTTGCTTTGATCCAGAGAATAGAGTGGATGTAAGTATGCCAATTTAGCATGTCAGTTTGAACTGTGCATTTATCTGAAAAGTATTTACTTCAGAGAGCAAGTTCTTTTAATTGTATCTTTTTCAGTTTCTCTGGCTTTGATTAAATTAAAATACTCCCCTACCCCCCAAGACTGCCATTATTCTACTCAGCTCACCTCATTCTGGCTTTCCCTAAAGAGGCTTTGTCATTACTTACTCAGATTTACAGACTCCTATTGCTGAATATTCACAGCCTGTGTCACAATTGTACCCTGTGGACAGGGTCTGACAATAAGCCATAGGACATGCTAATCGGGAATTGCCTTAGAACAGAACATTGATCAAAAATTATTTACACAGAACAGAAAAGGCTTTATCTTTCAATTGACTAGTACTAAAAGATTTTTATTTTAAAGTAGCCTCCGCTAATGCCCTCAAGGTGAACTCAGACTGGCCCTTTGGAGGGACTTCACTGCTTCAAAATAAGAGAAAATGGTGTAACTGGTTTTTTTTTTCATTTGCACTGGCACAGACCTTCACATCAGTTGTGGAATAAGCTGCTGGCGCTTATGAACAAACTGAAAGGAAGGGTTGGGGCACACATGCATTAACAACATGGGACAGAACTCTGCTCTCCATATACATTCACACATGCTCTACTAGATCGGTTTTAAATTTTTTATGCCATGTGTGCTATGTAATAACATCATATAGAAAAAGCAATTGGTATACAGATGGATTCGCACATAATTGCCAGCAAGCACAGCTAACAAATGGATCGACACATCTTCTGGAGCAGCTTTCTGAAAATGGAACTGAGTCTGCAACTCCTTATTTTCAGGTGGAGTTCTTGCTCACCTTAGATGTGACTTGCAAGATCTGAACATGATTGCTCCTGTAATATAGTTCTGATTTTCATCTGCTCCCCTGGGAAGGGCTATTTTATAGACTTAAGAGGCTGAAACTGCTACTTGAAGAATTTTTCGGTGAATGACAATGTTGGCATTTCCATTTGTATGTGAATGTGTGTCCATCCTCCAAGGCAAACATATCAAACAATTTTATGTTTCAGAGAAGGGGAAAATTTTTGGATCATTTAAAACTTTTTTACTTGGGTGCAGTTTAATGGTAGGATGATTTGCCAGGAGTAAAGAGTTAAGGTTAAAAAACAGGAAAAAAGGCTGAAGATGTGCGTTTGGCATGGCACTGCAAAGAGCCGTAAAACTTACTTTAGCAGATTAACTTTGGTGTATGAAGAGTCCTTTATTGCAGTTCATCAACACGAAATGAACATAAGCAGTAATATTTCTGCTTTCTGGATGACATCCAGTGAAAATGAATAGACACAACAATTTTTTTTTCCCATGGCATGGATGACTGGATCTATAGGGTAAGGGTCATTCAGTGAACAAGAGTTATTTCTATGTATAAATAGAGGGAATCAAGCCAGCTTTTCTTATTTTCACAGAGATTTAGCAAAACAAACCAAAAAGGATAAATAACCTTCAACTTTCCTGGTGACTCTGACTTTAATACATGATGAACTCTAACAGAATGAAGATCCAAGCGAGCAAGAGGACATCTGACAGTACTTCTAACATTTTTGGTAAATAGAAAGATGTATTGATGAAATTCCTTAAACTCAAGGTTGTGAGAAACATTGGTAAAAGGCAGCAAATGTGAATAGCATGATGTGGGAAAGAGGTATTATGAGCTATAGAATAACTGAGGCCTATATACAGCATAAACTGAAGTGTGTTACCAACTGTGTTTCTGTTAGAGATGACTTCAACTCACCCCTACCAAACTTTAGTATATATTTGAAATGCAAATACAAGTTTTATGTCTCAAATGAAGAGCAGAAGCAAATTACTTATTTCCAAGCTATCACACTGGAGAAGCTATACTTATATGGAAGGGAATGAACGGATGTTCAAAATTTGGATCAGATCTTCATGGTGATATTGAACCTACAGACCATTTTCCACTGTTTTTTTTCTCTGTGAAAGGCAACCTCAGCATATTTATTACTATCCAACCCCACCCCACCCTGAATTTTTGGAACATTTCTTATGGTATTTGTTCTGATGGGAGGAACAGAATAAGAACTGGAAGACACAAATAAAGCAGTGTCATGTAACTGACAATAAGATTCCTTCTGAATCACAATAAAGCTCATAATTTGAAACTATTAAGACTTTACTGTGAATTTAAAGTGATGTTTGCAGCCCTACTTACATCCTTATTGAACTCCCACCAGAAAACTCACGACAGGAACTGGGATCTAAAGAAAAGGACATCTATCTACTTAAGGCAGTCTGGGACAGCTTACATTCTGTTTTTCCAATGTAAGCTCCTAATTTTGGAACAATCTCTCATGTATCTGCTCCCTGGGCCTATAGAAAGGAAGTAACCAAAATCATTACCAACATGCTATACCTGCGGTTTACTCAATTAGGATATTCACTGTTTTAACAATACTCCATTGCACTATGGGTACACTATCCATTGCACTGCTTCTGGATATTAAAATACCTTATTAAAAAGCACAAGCTCGAGCTGGCGGTCTTTCAGCACTCTGTCAGGAACGTTGTCTGAGTTACCAGGTGAAGCTACATGGGTGTTTGGTGCTTTAATATGTCACTTCAGTGTCTGCAAGGGTTTAGCAGGGAAAGATCAGTTCTCCAGGTTCTAGTTCTGAAGTTTTTGAACCAAAGCAGAATTTCTACCAGGTGGCAATAGGGCCTGGTCACTTTCTTAAAAAGAAGACTGATATCAGAAAGGATTTATTTGGCTTTGAATGCTGTTAAATGCCTGAAACTGAAGATATGTGTCATGGTTTGGGAACATCTCTGAAAACCTAAATTTTAGCCTCTTTTATGAAACAGGTGAATAGTACCATTCCAAATGTAAGCCTCTATTCAAATATGTTTATTTGGAAGTGTCCAATTATTTCATAAAGCCATTGAAAAACGGCCTTAAAGACAGGTGTCTCCAAAACCTGCCTCCAAATTTTATGCCTTCCTTTTATCTCTACGATCAAAAGAATGTGATGTGATTTTAAGCATATTGCTCAAAATCAGGCAAATCCTGGAGTCTTTACAATTCACTTTAGCAGCCTGGGTCAGTTTTAACTAAGACACAAAACTGGGTTTTAAGAACTGAAATATGGTGGAAAGCAGAACAAACTTATATAGGTCTATGGGACTAGAAGGTATACATCTGAATTTTACATTTTACAGTAATATATATCTTAGTGAGGTCACTCTCTATAATCTTTGATGAGTCATGAGGACAGGGTAGGGTTCCTGATGACTGGGCAAGGTAAACATCAAGAAAGGCAAGAGGGGGCATCTGGGGAACTACTGGCCAGACCAGCCTCACATCACACCCCCATAAGTTTATGGAGCAAGTCATCCTAGGAGCCATTTGCAAGCACATGAAAGACAAGAAGGTGATTTGGAATGGCCAGCATCGACTTATTGTGGACAAATTGTGTCTGACTAACCCAACTGCCTTCTACAGTTACATGGCTTACACTGTGGATAAGGAGAGAGCTGTGGATGTTTTGCAAGTGTTTTGCAAGTGTTTTGACATGGTCTTCCACAGTATCCTTATGGCCACAGTGGAGAGAGAGCGAATGGATAGACAGGCAATGGAAAATTGCCTGGAGAGCTGGACACAAAGGATTGAATCAGTGGTACGAAGTCCAACTGGCAGTCTGTCGCTCGAGCTACCCCTCAGCTTCTGTTAGTGGTACTAGGGTCAATACTGCCTAATGTCTCTACGAACAACCTGGACTAAGGGATGGATGACACTTTCTGCAAATTTGTGGATGATACCGAACTGGGGGAGCAGTCAATACACCAGAAAGCCAGGATGCTATTCAGAGGGGCCTTAAGAGGTTGGAAAAAATGGTCTGAGGAGAACATTATGAGCTTCAACGAAGGCAAACCCATCTTGCATATGGGAGGGAATAATCCCATACAAGAAAACAGGCTTAGAACTGACTGGCTAGAAAGCAGTTTTGGAGAAGAAAACCTGGGGTCCCTGGTGGACAAGTTGAATGGAATTCAGCAGTGTTTCCTTAAGGCAAAGGTGGCCAACAACATCCTGACTTCTATTAGTAAGAGTATAAGCAGAAGATCAAGAGAAGTGACCCTATCCCTCTATTTACTTGATGCTTGAAGTAAGACCACCTGGAGCGTTGTGTCCAGTTCTGGGCACGCCAGTGCAAGAAAGACATGGACACACTACAGCAAATTCAGTGAAGGCCTAGAAAGATCACATTTAGAGGGCTGGTGCGCATGACAAGGCTCGGAAGCTGAGGGCTGTTCGGCCTTAACAAGAGAATGCTCAGAGATCTTATTTCTGTCTACAGCTAACTGATGGGATAGCATAAAGAAGATGGAACAACACATTTCTTGGAGGTGCACAGTGGAAAGATAAGAGGCACCAAACAGGAGTTAGAATATAGGAAATTCCAGGTTGATGCAAGGTAAAAATTTTTCATCATGAGAGTGGTCAAACACACGAACGTGTTCCCAGGGAGGCTGTGAAATCTACATCCTTGGAGATGTTGAAAACTCAGCTGGACATGGCCCTGAGCAACCTGGTATAGTTGCCCTTTCTTTGAGCAGGAGGTTAGATTAGATGACCTCCAGAGGTCCCTCCCAACTTACATGAGTTCTATGAAAGTGATTCACATATCCTACAGAGATTAAAAAAATCCGAGTTTCACTTTAACTGTATTTCTGATAAAGAATACTGGAGGGGAAGAGGGAGAAGGGAAGCAGGGAAGTACCATGAACACAGCAAGCAGCACATCAAATTCAAGGGCACAGTTCATATCTACTCAGTATTCTACTCAAGCTCAAGATCCCTTTGGAATCTGATGCATTCATATTGCTTATACATATCCAACACATTTAGTATTGCCAATGATACTAAATTAGGAGGAGCTGTGGACTCCCTCGAGGGTAGAGAGGCCTTACAGAGAGATCTGGATAGACTAGAGAGCTGGGCAATCACCAACTGTATGAAATTTAACAAAAGCACATACTGGATTCTGCACCTGGCATAGGGAAATTCTGATCACACATACAAACCGGAGGACAAGAGGATTGAAAGCAGCCCTGTGGAAAGAGATCTGGGGGTCTGGGTTGTTGGCAAGTTGAATATGAGTGAACAGTGTGCCCTGGCAGCCAAAAGGGCCAGTTGTGTCCTGAGGTGCATCAAGCACAGCATAGCTAGTCAGTCGAGGGGGGTGACTGTCCCATCCTACACTGCACTGGTGCAGCATCACCTCGAGTACCATGTGCAGTTTTACGCACTTCAATATAAGAAGGACATCAGACTACGAGAGTGTGTCCAGAGGAGGGCGACCAAGATGGTGAAAGGCCTTGAGGGCAAGATGTACAAGGAGTGGCTGAGCTCACTTGGCTTGTTCAGCTTGGAGAACAGAAGGCCGAGGGGAGACCTCATTGCAGTCTACACCTTCCTCAAGGGGGGCAGGGGAGGGGTAGGTGCTGATCTCCTCTCTCTGGTGATCAGAATGGGACACGAGCAAATGGAATGAGGCTGCATCAGGGAAAGTTAAGGTGGGACATTAGGAAAAGGTTCTTCATTAGAGGGTGGTCAGTCACTGGAACAGGCTCCCCAGGGAAATGGTCATGGTACCAAGACTGTCAGAGTTCAAGGAGCATCTGGAAGACACTCTTAGTCATATGGATTAGTGTTAGTCCTGCGAGAGGCAGCGAGTTGGACTCTAAGATCTTTACAGGTCCCTTCCAACCTGAGATATTCTATGGTTCTATGATATTTCCAATAGGAAATGCTCATGTTTGGAGGTTGGAGCATGGAAGAAGAGACCTAAATTTCTTCCCTAGCTTCCCATAAGCTTCTGTGTCACCCTTGGCAAATTATTTGTGCTGGAGCTCACAAGAAATTTTGTGACATACCGGTCTCCTCATTTAAAATAGATGCAGTATTTCCTATACTCATAAGATCTTGTGAAATTCATTAGCACATATGCTCTATATATGTAAAATAGCATTATTTTTATTACTACCAATAGTACAGCAATTACTGCCAATAGTACTAAAATTAAAAGCAAGCCTTGACACTCCCCACTTTTAATTTACTTTTTGCCCTGATAATATTTATTCTTCTGTAAATGTAACTTTTTACAGCAATAAGAGAATTTAATCTTTTATATCCATTCTTAAACTCATTTAGATTAGCATGATATGCAACAGGATTAATATGAAAAAAGCATATAACAGACAGGTTGGTGTCTCTGTTTTGACTTAAGCAAGGTCAGGCTCTAGTTATGCTCTCCTTAAGAAATTATTCCCATAAACTCTGGAATGTGTGCATAAACCTGCACCTATATGAAGAACTCTGCATTCCCATTCTCAGTCAACCTGCTAAAACATTTGATATACTGTTCCAAGTGATAAAAACTTGCTTAAGATTACATAAATTTTCAAATTAATCTCTTAAAAGAGAAAAAGATTAAAAAACCCCAAAGATGCTGTACATGGGTACAAGGAATGAAATAGACAAGTAACAGAGGGATCAATTATGTTTTTTAAGAACACCCAAACCAAAATAAGCTTCTTCGGGTGGCAGACAAGAAACTGATTTCAGAAGGAGGCAAGCACCCTCTCTGCACTGTGAAGGTGTAACCCTGCTCATCACATAAAGAAAGCTGAGCCAGGTGGCATTCGCAAAGAGCCCTCAGGAAAAGACACTGAATATAAGTTGGGCTTGCACTACTACCATCTGAAAGTATAAATGTCACGTTGCAGTCACTGTGCCATTCTGCAGGCCGCTGAGGTACCAGTCAATCTAGTGTATTTCTACTGCGTTGACTCGTGCTGCCGTGTCCTGAGCAAGATGCAAGACAGATGAGTGCTACGTGGCCAAGGAGGATGATCGTAATTACATGTTATGCCCAGAATGTACAAAAAGTATAGAAATACTGCACTGGTGATCAGTGCCACCTCCTTTTGTCTAATCAATACACAGCTCTACCATGAAAAGCCTCTGAGTCACAAGGCATGAAAGCAAAAGCAAGCCATGTAGCATCAAGGTGTTTTCTCTGGAGACATGGAGAAGGGATTCTCTGACTTCTTCTGTAAGCCAGCACAGCAGTCTGCAGTCAACAGGATCCAGAAAGCCCTATTTGTTTTCCAACTCTTGATCATAACGCAATGACTGGGAAGAGCAGAGAACAACTGTAAATGAAAGAGCTGCTTTCAATAATGTGTGTATAAACACACAAAGAAGCCTTAACAGAAGACCAGAAGTGGCCACCTGTAGTGAAAACAAAGGAAACCATACACAGCCTCAAGTGAAAATGGAGATGGAAGCCGCTTCAGTCATCACCACATTCAAGGCAGCCTTGGAGCAGCTGCTGTCTTGACCACCTGTCTCTTCAGAAAAGCATGAGAGGGATAGTTAACAGTACCTTCTTCCATAGAAGTTGTTCTTGGAAGATATGAAATTTTAAAATTCTGTATCAGTAATGATTGCCATCTCCTCTGAATAAGAAAGGAATGTTAAACTGACCTCCTCTCTTAAGGCCTAGTGCAGAGGAAAAGGATTTTTTGCAGCAACAGGTAAGCAAGAGAAGATTAGGTTTGGTCACATCTGCAGGTTTATGACGTCAAACTCCAAAGACAGTGAAATTCATACACTGCAAAATGCGTTGTGTGTGTCCTCTTTTGTCACTAATTAACACTAAGTAGTAATCAGTAACTGTTTTAAAGGTAATTGCTGTTGGAAACGTGGAGAGGAGGTTTGTGCTGATTCTCAAATTTAAAAGGCCATCGAGATGCTTAATGCTGTACAAAGACAAATCTGCACAATGTTTGACTTCAGGACAAAAGGGAGAAGAAGAGAGAGAGCCCCCCCAAGAAAATAATGTTCTCTAAGTTTGCCAAATTTCCGTAAACCATTTAGGCTGCCATGGTAAGCAGTAAGTACAGGTAAAAGGAAGACATAAAAGGGGAAAAATGCTTATTTTCCTTACCTAGTTACTATGATTGGCCAAATGATAACACTGACCATAGGGCAAGTAAAAGCAAATTAACAATTCAACAGCCTTTCATTTGGAATTCATTTGCAGTACCCTAAAGCTCACCAAGGTCAGCAGAAAGAAGGTGGTTGGTCTTTGTTCCCAAAATCTGTACCACATTAGACAAGCTTACTCTGAGCCAACTTTTATGCCGAAGAACAATTCATGATGGAGCTATTTGCAGCTGTGAATTTAAAGTAGCAATCAGGTCCTATCAAGTAGGTCATAGCCCAAGCTAAATTATGAGTAATAATACTCAAGAGTGTAACCATATCTGCTTCTACACTTGGTCTGAATTTTGCACAATATCTGAACACAGAGTCTTACGCTCAGAACAACCGTCTTAAATTCAGGGCTCAGAAACATGACTAGGCCAATCTTGATGTAGCTGAAAGCTAAAGGCTGCAAGCAGAATGGCATCTTTAGAGCACTCACTGTTTTAGCCAGTGCAACTATGAGGTATATGGATTACCTTAGATTACTTTTTCCTAATGAGATGCCTGTGAAATAATATTGCCTGGCAACTGGAGTGGCAAAAAGGGTTAAACTACTAGCAATCTCTGTTCCTCGGCAGGCGTGCTGTAACTAGAGCTGTTGTAAACTGCTACTGTGTCTGAACTGAGAAATAACCTGTTTACCTATCCTAAATACATAAAAATGAGTTGATCTGCCTGTCTTTAATTCACAGTGAAACACACACTGACTCTTCAGGCTATGTACAAGACGGGAAAACTTAGACATTTGAACAAGTGAGGAAAGATTAAGGATATCTGTGAAAGGAAGCCAAATATCTAGCCATCTGTAAGTATGAATACTGAAAAGCCAAAAAATGCCCTGTTAATGTTCATCACCTTGATAGCAGTCACAAGAGCTGCCACTTTCTCATTTGCTTTATGTTCTACACCAATTCCCAACAGATTTTACAGTCCATCTCAGCAGAAATGAAATTGCAGAACCAGTTGTAAAGAGCGCACACAGGATATCAGTGAGTACTACTTAGATTTAAAGTGGATTTATCTTTTTAAGTAAGATTTCAAAGGAAACTGTTAGGAACTGGGTGATTCTTTTAAGAGGGAAAAAAGTGCATACTTGTATTTGTACACGTCTCTTAACATTTGTGTTATATAGAAGAATTTTACAGAAATAATTGTAACCAACAGTGGCATCACTGCTGTATGCAGGTGAACTGCATGTCTATGCCTAACAAAAAAGACTAATTAACTGGATAAAAACCACTCTAAATCCCACTCAAATTCTGACCAAAAATACACAAATTCTTAAAGGCTGAAACTTGGAAGAGATTAAAACTTAACTCAGGAAAGGCAATTTTTTTAAAAATAATCTGTTTAAACAGATGAACTTTCCTTTAAGTGAGAGGGAATATGCAGTATAGGTAAGAAAGCAGCAAGATAGAGAACACATGATAAGACTGCTGCTGCCATCCATAAAAAAGTTTTACTGCAAGTGGCAGTACATGCAGTATATGGTGTGAGATCAGACTACAAGGAGGGACTCAAAGGAGGGACAAGCACAAGGAGAAACTAAACACACAACTGAAATATTTGAATTTTCAGTTAAGTGAGAACTATGTTATTCTCATGCAAATTATGCTCTGTGATGCTGAAAGGATAAAGAAAGAGCATTCAGAAGAGTATAATGAAAGAAACAAATGGCTGTGAACAGATGAAGGAGAAGCTGAAAGAGCTTCATATTCAGGGAATGAAAAAGGTGAGACAGAAAGGGTGACTTCCAGGATGTGGAATTCTTCACTTCGTTATGCTTGTCTCCTCATTTCTTGCAATTTCATGATTGGTAGAATTTTATTTTGCATAAAAATAGGATGAGAATTCTGCGCTGCCACATACGGAATGTGAATAGGTGAATCTTGCACTGAATCATGAATCCCACAGTTTGATTCCTCTTCAGGGAACACTACATATTTAGGGAATGTCACTTGATAGATTGGATCAGGTGTTGTGTAAGCACCGGATGAGTCCAGTCCGGTTCCTTAAAAAAAGCGCTATTAGTTGTGATTGTGGTGCTTCTTCTAAACAGAGAAGCTGCATTTAAGAAAAACTGAAATACTCTGAACATTGCTAAGGAGCATTATCTCCTGACCTTGGACAAATCCTTTCATTTAAAATGGAAAAGCAAAACAATGGAAGGTATTGGTAGGAATTCAGGATAAGGTCAGAGTCTTTATCATCAGCAAAAAAATGAAGAAAAGGGATTTTTACAGGAAATAGCACGCCATTCACAAACTCAATGAATACAAGTGATGATAACACAAGATGAAAAGATCTGTCCTTGGGAGAGAGAGAATGCGTGAATGACCTCAGGGATTCCCTCCCACTGTTTTTTATGAATTCATATAGCAAAGTAGAACTGACAGAGTTAAAGTGAGGTCTTGGTTTCACAGTTAGTAATTGAGTTAGGGATCCTCCTAGAAATACGCCTGTTAATAATATGTTTGAAATGCTTTATTGATTAAAGCACAAAAAGATTGTGATGCATACAGAGCAGCACACTTGGCTTTCTGACAGTGAGCGTTTCTAAGTCATATAAAAGCCATTCAGAGAAATAAGGACATATTTTAAGTAATCTGAAAGAGTCCTAGGAGGCAGTACAACAAAGCTAGGAACTGAAGTACATACTGAAAAGGTGCTCTTGGCTTGAAGTGACCCTTGGTGGGCTGTAACTATGACAGAAGTTAATTGCTTTGGAAGAACACTTAAAACAAACACTAGCTTGTCCATCTTCCTGCTGTTTGAGCAGAAAACCAGGAGTAGGATCACCTAGAAACTCTCATTTCATTTTGAAAGAGAACCAGAATTAAAGTCTGCAGAATCCACTTCTAATTCACAATGGAATAAAAACTGTATTTTTTTTCAAAGGCTTTGGGGAATTTTTTAATGGAAGACCAAAGTTCGTAACACTCTTTATTCCAGTGGCTTGGTAGTTAAGAGCATTACATGCCATGTTAGAAACCTAGGTCCCATTTCTTATTTTTTTGTATTTATTGAAACTAAGAAATCTCAAGTCCTTATCAGGCTATCAGTTATCAATACTGGTCCCAGGGGCAAAGCGCCTTCATGAGGCAATGATGAGTTAGTCTGACTTTACAGCCCAGCATTTCCCTTGCACGTAGGTGGCAAATCACCATGGAAAGGTCTTCAGCATAATTTCCTCACTTTTCAAATGAACGATCTAACCAGACTACTTGGTACATTCTGCCTCCCTATTTCTGAAGACCATTCCAGGCAAAAGCATTGTGAAAACCAGAGTCTTCCCACAAAACTTTCTTTCAAGAAAAAAGAAAGGCTTTTGCCAGAAAACTCTCATCAGATTAAAGGACTTTTTAGGTAAAGAATGCATGGCTTCAGTAAGTTCTACAGTTCTACAGCTCCTTCCTGAGCTGCAAAGGAGGTAAATATGGGTCCACCACAGAGTCCAGAAATCCAGAAAATGGTAGATCTCCATATGAACTACACCATCATTTTTTGTTTTATACAGTAATTCAAGACAGAGGTTTGACTTTGAAGAAGTTGTTCACAGTGAACCACCAGAGGAGAGAACTTTGGATAACTGAAAGAATGAACAAGCAAGGTTTCCATATTGATATGATGTTATTTTACACATGGCAGGAGGAAATCACTTTAATTATGAGACTCTAGTAATTCTAGTTACCTTACAGAGTCTATTTTCCTGTAATCATGAAAGAGCTATATGTCTCTGTTTAGAAGAAAAAGGTGATTCAAAAAGATTAAGTCCTGAAATTCCTAACAAACAAAACACCAGACTGGAGGCAACAGCCTGAGTCAGGTAGGCACAATAGACTAGAAAGTCCACAAGAACAGTTACTTTATGATTCCAAAAAACACAAGCCATAACACCTCCTTGCTGTGCTACCAAGATTATGATCTTCAGTAGAAAAGACTATAACCCTCAAAATTCCAATGTGTCATAGGAAGAAGCGGAAGTAAAAAGATGACTGCATACTAGAGAAACTAGGTCTTTATCTGTTATTCACAGGCATGTTCATACTGGGCATAGACCACTGCAAGTTAAGACCTGAGATATTTTAACCTATAAGACCACACAGTCCCATACCATCAGTTCTTCTCAGCTCTGGAATCTCAAGAATTTCCAGGTGGACTAAGAGAAAGAAGGGGAGAAGGGTGGCTGACCACATGAGTGTGCATATGGACAACACATCTCAAGGAAGTGACCTTGCTTTCTCCTCGCATGATTTGAAGTTCACACCCCGGGTATGAGTTCCTCTGTGGTCTCTATTTCATGCCAACTGCCTGAAGGAGGATCTTGATTCATCAGAAACGGAATATACCGGACTGCTCCGCTAATGCCTGGAAGCCTGTGAGGTGCAACCACAGAAGTAAGGATGGTGCCTCAGACGGCCTTTTTGCCTTGAACTCCTGGGGAGGATGTTCAGCTCACATCTGCCGGTTCTACCTCTGCTCATGAACAATCAGGTCTGACAATCTGTTACCTGCAGTGATAATCTGGGGTGGAAATGGCCATAACTATGTACCTTCCTGCCACTGAGGCAATCAGGTGAGGGGTGATCCTAAAGGATCTGCTCCCAGACAAATAAAAGTCAAAGCATGCCTGATGTCCAAGGTGAATAGTGTAGTCTATTAGATAATTGTGGTTTAGGAAAAATACCACCTGGCTGACTACTAAGCTCAGATGAGTCAAGATGTATAAAGTTGGGTACTGCTTTAGGTTCAAAAGGGTAAACCTAATCTAAGAAGGATCAGCACTAAAGCTGTAAATCTCTCTTTTTGATGTAACAGATGCTAAAATGTTTGCCTTTTGCCACAAATGCAGTAAGTGATGACCATAAGCTCAATTTGGTTTGGTTTTTTGTTGTTGGTTTTTCTTTTTTTTTTAATATGATGTGAGCAGCTCATTAAAATCCATTGTAGGTACTGTGCTAAAAATCACCTGAAATGAAAACAGCTTCGGTCAGAACAGGATACACAGTTACCTCGGCTGATGTTCCTTCAGCAGGCGCAAGACTGGACGAAAGCTGACCAGCCCACAGAGGAAAGGAGTACTTGGCATGTCATGGAAGCAGCCAAAGCAGGACCTGTACTACTAGTCTGAACTGGCTCTGGCCATCTGCTGCAATGTTTGAGATCCTTGCAGTTGAACTGCTAGTGGAAGTACACTTTCCAAAGCAAGCCTATGTTAAGGCAAAAAACCAGAGATGATTCTGTCCCACATAACATGCAGTGATGTTCTCTGCCATAAGCTAATCCATGGCAGAAATGCCCAAATTGCCATGTCCACAGATCACATCTCTAGTGATTGCTGCAGAGGGAAGTTTTAGTGGACTGCACACTGGGCTCTCCAGGCAGGTAGCTGGGTGCTCGTTATAAGTGGCTGGATGGCTACTAAAAATGGAAGAGGAGACATAATTCTTGCCACAACAAGGGAAAACACAGAATTAGTGAAAATACTACCTTAACTGCTGGTGATGTGCCATGAATACAGACAGACCAAAGACCTGCCTGTTAGCCACTCTTAAGAAAGCAGGGATAGAATGCAATATAGGCCCCCCCACAACATAGCCCAGCCGGGCAAAGCTGGTCCTTGTTGGTGTGATTTTCCAAATGACTTGAAGCGCTTCCTACACTCCAGAAACAATCTAGGCAGAAGTCAACTTTAGCAGTAACAAAATCCAGGACAGTTCCAATGCACTTCACAGTTTGTAAAAGCACTTCCATTGACAGCAAAGTAGTTTGTAGGGATCTTGGCAGCCAGCTTCAAAGGAAGGGAAGTACATTCCTGTATCTGAGGTGGGCTGCAAATAGCCTTAATGATGACCCAAGAAGTCAGTGTTCAATGGCAAAACATTAAACTGTTCTGACACACAATGTGTCGAACACATCTTGTGAAGGAGTGAGTTTCAGTGTAGAGTTTGGGTTTCTGAAGACAATTGTAGTGATGGTATTACTGCCATTTGCACCATTATCCTGGCCTTAAACATGCAAGGAAAATTACTGCGCTTCCTTAACTTCAAGATAGGCCCAGTGTCCTGTTGCTCTTTGCTATACTGAAAAGAACTTTGTAAAACTCTCATCTTCAGACAAGAAGGGACCAGCCTTGTATCTTCTAGGGCCAGAGGAAGAACATTTTATTGCCAAAATGAATTCTTACAATAGTGACCTCTGGAAAGAATGGAAAAGGTGGACTGAAGGTGGGGGCAAGAAACAGCCTTCACAGTTGCTCTGAAGTCACTTGGGTTCAAGCCCAAATGAACCTGATCCATTTGATGACTAAGGAGAACAGGGAGGAAAATGAAACATGGTGAGAAATGGATCAGGCTTACCTCTTCAAAAAGTGCTGATAAAAGGATAAGTTCTAAGAAATGCGCTGGATAGAACATCATGGTTGTATTGCTAAAGCACCTTAAGGACTCATGCAGTCTAGTAAGGCCTGTGATGATGACAATGTAGCAAGTCACTGCATTTTTAAAAACAGTATTAAAACTGTATCATAACATATTTTGGTCTAAGAGTTGACGTAAAGTGTAGCCAAAGAGTAAAGCATTACCTTTGACTGGAGACGAGAACTTCTTGAGTCAAGACCAGACAGTTCTGTAGTTCTGGTTCTTCAAAAAGGAAGTTTTCAGCTGCCTGTCACATCTTTGTAAGCAGTTGACTTATTTGTAATGAGGCAGCCCAATGGCATAACTGATGCTATAAAATCTGTTTTTGTGTCCACAGTATTAAGTTCTCTGCAAAAGAAAGCTTCAGGATATCAACAGACAATTGCTCTGTAAAAACCCTGTAGCCTTTTCAAGCAAAGGACAATACCCAAGAAGAGAGTAATACTAAGCCAGTGAGACTTGATAATGTACAATGTATATAATGATAAAGCACTAGACTACTGGATGACTCATCTTAACAGTTGTACACTGAGGGACTGCTGGACTTAGGAATTCTATCCAGAGCTGCAATAGCAAAAAGAGATTTGGAAACCAGATCCATGAATAAAAGTAACTTCCATTGCTGAAGATGTGACTCTGGACAAAACATCTGGAGGATATGTGTATTAATAGGATTGAGTGGAAATCTGGAACTTCTAAAGTTGTGTGCCCACACTAGAATGGCTTTCATCCAGGTAGGCAGGGCATGATATACTGTGTTTCAAACTGATGCTGGATTTAGACCGAATAATATGTGAAATGCATTAGCATACTCCTCTAATCAGGTAGGGCAGTCTCATGCTATGAATCTATGACAGGAAAAACAGTCCTGGAAAATAGGGTCTTGAGGAAAGAAGGTAAGGGAAAGTAGAGGGGTCTCTGTGACTGCTCCTAGGAAATACATAGAAAAAATTGTGTTGTACCATCGAAAACAGAGATTTGAACATATTTTTAAGAGGTGAAGGCAGCATTCAACACAGTGAGATAAACTATACCAGGTGTTTAAGAAGACCTGGACGTTGGTTGTGCCCTGCTGATTTATATTAAGTGCAGGGTGTTCTGCAACAAGGTAGATGTAAATGTACGTTACAGATAATGGTAAGGCACTGGATTTGAATGCTTGGATGTGTGCCCTTCTGCAGGATGAATGTGAACTTTCCTTCTTAATCTACAGAATGTACATGCCTCAACATGCAGTTAATAGCACCCAACACAGAACTCTGGCAGATGGCAGAACCTCACCAGAAGCCCACCTGGAGTACAATTAATGCTGCACTCCTTTCCACTCTGCAATGGCAGTGGCCCAGGGGACTGGGAAGAAAATGTAAAGGAGCTGTATCAACAGCAATATGGTGCAACATTCACTGATCAGAGAAAAGTCATTCAGTGCCATCTCTTTAACAAGAGTGCTCTTTACTCTGAATGCAAGTGTTTTTCTCTGAACAGGGGAGACAGCTGGAAACCCTCACGGTCTTTCCAAACATTATGAAAAAAGTTGGATGAAAATTTCTAGGAACCTTTTGATGGTTCTAAAGGGAAGTTTCTTGTAGCTCATCAGAGAAGATGCTTCTTGTCTGCTGCACAAGACCCATATAAAAATGCATCTAACAAGAAGGAAGGAAGCATATTTATCTACTTTTCTGTATTTAAAATTCAGCCACAAGTCACAGGACCACACCATGACTAGGACACAGGGCCCTGTAAAGAGTCAGTCTGAGCTACAGAGGTGGCAAGTCTTGCTGTAGCAAAATGAGTGGCAAAGGCAGTCCTGTTCTTGTAAAGTTATCTCATCCAAGCTTATTCATAGCCTTGGCTGATACTGAGGGTTATACAGATCATAGTCATTTTAGTAGCATGCAGCAAATGACAGGGGACTAGAAATTATTGTCTCAGGGCTTGCAACTGAAAGCATCTTTCATCGGACTACTGAAATTACATAAAGTCATCTACTTTTCCTAGACTCCCAAGACTGTCTGCAGGAAGGTCAAAAATCACAGTCCATTTACAAAAGCTGGTAACAAAGTTTCCCAAGGAGCCTTCCAGTACTTTCTAAAAGAGCTGGTTAGAAAGCATCTGAAGACACATGGAATTTCATGGAAATGCCCCTACACTTTTGAAATGTACTAAGACTTCATTAGAAAAATAAATTGTGGGATTTATGAGCATCAGAAATCACTAGAAATAAACAAGTAGAAAAGTCCCTAAGAAATAAGCCACCTACTCAGATCTCACTTGTCAACTAAATTTCTTTTCAGCTCTAGTTGATGTTTTTCTAAGCAATCAGTTGTTCAAACACAGCATGTCCATAAACTCTCAGCTTTTGGCTTGTACCTGCTAATACAGGAGGTACTGAAGATTTAAACAATGTATTTTGCAAACTGGATTTTTAACTGTCTACCTAAACCTATTTCCAGAGTCTATGTTCACCTTGGAACTTGCAGACCTGGTGTAACTAAGAAACTTCTTGCTAATCATAACATTTATGTTCTATTTGCCTGGACTCTTGTAAGCAGTGAGAGCTTATTTTAGGTTGGATAATTACTTTTATCAGAGGGTGAGGCAGCAAAGCAATGCTCAGTCCCTCTAAACCATGTAATACATACTGCTAGTGGCTGGGCAAACTCACTATTTAGACCTAGAGAATTGGATTTTCCAGTGGTCTAGAGGCCCTTTGCATGTTTTTTTCCCTGACTTCCTGTGAAATTATGTGTTACTGAAATTACAGCTCAAAAATGTTAACAGCACCTTATAAAGCAAGATGAGCTGCCTCATAGCTTCTGTTAGCTTAAATTAATTTGAACAGTGCATCATTAAACGATAAATTGATATGGGTCACTTGCTAGCTCTGCAAACTAACTACAAATTAACAATCATAGATAATCTAAAAATAGAGTAACATATGCCCAGGTTTTCATACCAGGGAAAATATTTTACCTCAATATTACCATCGAACACCACTTTAGAGTTGTAACACCATGCCATTTCCTGTAAGTGGTCATATGCATTTAAGTGGATGGTTTGTCATGACTGACAAGATACAAGTCATATGGAAACTTTTAAAATGTTGCCACCTACTGCAACCTATTAGCTCAACAATCAACTAAATACTCGAAGTGAGGCTTCTGGTCTCCTAGAGGTGGTCCTTCCAGATAGCTGTGGATGCATACAGCCAGCCTGCAGCCAGCTGAGCTTGCCAAGGGCTAGCAGGACAGAGTCTGCAATGGACTTAATGGTTTCAAGAAATGAAATACTGACCAGGAGGTAAGAGAGCAGAATCCTGTCCTGCCAGAATCTCTTCTGCGGCTGAAGAATCCCTGTCTTGTAAACAGTTCACCGAGTACCTCTCACCAATGCTCACTATGTTTAAAACATTGTGGACATAATTGTATGTGGTGAGTAGGGCACCAGAATGGAAAATGGAGAGTAATAAACCACCTGAAAACCTCCAAACCACTGGCATCCTTCAGCAGTCTGTGCTGCTCTGTGCTCTTTGTCACATGAAAAGAGTCTGGCAGAAGTCCAGCCACTCTACCCCTTCTATTCCCAAAAGGTCATTCTCACTAACGGCCATAAATGTAACATGAATAAGACAAACACTAGGGTGTGCAATGGGTTAACTGAGAGCAGAAGCTAAAGAATTATCTTCATTGTTCAGTGCACTTCCTCATCCCTTCCACTCTCAGGCTCCAACAGCAGGGAGAAACAAGCCGTGTTTCAGTTTTGGAAGAACACCACACAGAAGCTCACTAGTCACTAGGGAAAGATCTTTCAGTGGTTACTAACATAGCTGCACAAAGGAAATGGATGAATTTCCAGTCATAATATTTTCATTTCAATCAAAAGCACAGGCAATTTTCAGTAGGCAAATACAGTTGTTCATTTTACACCACATATGTAATAGAACGTTGTTTCATATCATCATCCACTCAAGTCAGTAGGCAAGTCTGCAACATGAGATTTTTCAGGAATCCTACAGCAAAACATACACACAAACACACACAAATCACATGGAAGAAGTAGCTTGCATAAGGTAAGTAAGGTTAATAGCAAAAGCTTCTTTCTATGCAGAAGAAATTTAATATTAAAGCTGCAGCATTAGGAAAAAAAAAGTTTTAAAACAAGAAATGAAGTTGTACAACAGATGAGAACTTAACAAAATTGGTGACCTTTCCACACAGATGAAGTCAGGTTAAAAAAAAACAAGCCAAACCAAAACCAAAGGGACCACATGAGGCCAAAAGAGAACCTCCCCCCCACACACATACAGACAAAAGTGAGAGCACAACAAAGGAAGTGGAAGAAAAGTGTTACCCATAAGTAGCCGCCGTTTCACCCGCTTGTCCACATCAGCTACTGACGTGGCATTGTACTCAGAACTCTCAATTGCAGCCTCATCCTTCTCTAAAACACAAGTAAGGGACAAACATGGAGCAGCTGGTTAATCACAAGCCCAATTTTCCACTGCCTAAGACAGTTTCTTGGCATGGCACAGCCAAAGCCAAGAAGCAAGGCATGAAAGCACTAAATCCCCGTTAGAGAGTTAATTCCCTTTGAGACCCCAGGAAAAAATTAAAGGGTATTTAAGAAAGGAGGAAGAAAGAGGGGGAGGAGGAAGACTGGTCAACTATGAAGTAACTAACCACACAGAGGAAGCTAGATTCCTACTGGAGAACGAGACAGCTAACATGAGTGCCGCAGAGAAGTGTTAATGATAAAAATTAAAATCCAGGGATGCTAGTTAAACAAACTACCAAGGACAAACTGTAAAGTGATTCAGGCTAATGGTGGCACCAGGATCTGAAGGTGGCAGGCAGAGGACTGAGACAGAGCAAGCTAGAAGAGTCCGGTGATGGATGGGCACGGATGCACCATAGTCTTGTACACATTGACACATCGTGAGGAGAAACCAAACAACAGCATGCAAATTAAACAAAAACAACAACATAAATAAACAAACAACAAATCAAACAAACACAAAAAAGATCAATTTGGGCAGTGCTGGTTGCCTGCTTGTCTATGAAACACTACTAGCTAAACATTCAATGCTAGGAAAGATGTTGCAAGAACAGGGTTTAGTAATTTTAAAAGCATGCAGTAAGCAAGATGATGTCAGCAAAGGTCATTTTACAAGGTAGTCTCTGATATCCTACATGTAAAAGTTTCATACAGCATAATAAGGACTTTAGTTTGTTTATGTTTCATTAGAAATACACAGAAACAGTCACAAGTGTGGGAAGAGATGATCAGTAACTGAAATAAAAATAAAGATTTCTGATACAGTAGAGCAATGGAGAAGCAGCAGCTGGGTAAATAAAATGATTTATACAGAGAAGGAAATGCTTATTAGGAAAACAAAACCAAAATGCAAATGGGGATTTTCACATGCAGCAAACATAAAAAAATAAAATAAAAGGATAAGTCAAGCAAACAAAGACAAAATATGTTAGACAAAGGGTCAACAAGTATTTATCTGGCATTGCAGAAGTTTGCATTCTTGCAGTGATGCAAGATATACACCACTGAAGACAGCAAACACTGGAATCACTGAAGTGAGGAGGAGGAGGCTGGCAGGTTTTGTTTGTGGCAACACTATATGGTTGAGTAGTAAGAAGAAGTTGTTTTGTTTTGTTTTTAACAAGTTCTAGATGGGATCAGGCTGCAATAGAGGCTTTTGTTTGAGGTTTGGTTTTTTTTTTATTTTGCTCTGTAAATAATTAATGAACGTCAGTTATCAGACAAGACAGGCAATCAGGAACCATCACCAGAAAGCAGGAACAAAAATGTGAAAAAAAAATATATTTAAAAGTATTCTAAGAGAAAGAACTACTTAGAGGGAAGAAAATCAGCACAGGCAGTAATATGTGACTTACATCACAAGACCAAGGAATTTAACATGGAGTTGTATGTATTATATTACAAAAATGGGGAAAAAAAATGTAAAAAACAGGTGCAATGTACACAACTTTTAAAATTATTTTTACATGCTGGACTATAAATAAAACATCAATCCAAGGATATTAGTGAACACTAATAAACAGAAAATCAGTTATCCATTCAATAAAACCTCAAGGTCCTTGCTCTTGCAAATTCTTTGCATCTGGAACTGCCACAGGCTTCAGGGAGGGTTATTTAAACAGAGGGACGACTATACGATGGAGCCCTCTGTGTTAATCAAAAGTACTTGCTGAGAGATCCTGGAAGCTGAGACACAGCTCACGTACAGAGTGAGGCAGAGTCCAGTGCTGAACCTTGTTCAGCTCCGCCCCTGCCAGCGTAACCCTCACCCTACCACAATCTGTGCAATGAAACCCATCAGAAGTGAGTGAGGCTCTGGGCAGCCACGGAGATTTATGCCATGGATCTGACCAAGGGATCACTAAAGATATCTGATCGATTTCCATGGCTTTCAAGTGCTCTGTCTTGCAGTATTGATAAAGGAAAGAAAAGATGATAAATGTGTGTCCATTCTTTTTTAACCTCAGGAAATTACTAGGAATTTGTAAGAATTTGAAATTAAACAAACAAAAGGAGTCAACTTGACCACAATACTTATGGATTTTAGGTTCTGATCTGTGAGTTAGAATTTCCAAATTTTAACTTGCAATATGTAAAAATATACTTATTTTTTTTAAAGCAGAGTTGAAAGAAATGGCGTTAAGCAAACAATATATTTTATAATCATAAATGTTTGCATAGCATCTCCCAAGATGCTCCATCTCTTGAACAGCTTTAGCCCACTGATATTCTGAGTAAAAGCTTATTTACTACAACCGCTGTAACTTTTAGAATCATAAAACATACAACAGGGAAGAAAGCACATCATGATGATTAATTTTCCCTGATAACAGCTTAGAAAAGAGGATCATTTTCCTCACCTTGCTTACGCAAGGAAGTCTTGACTCATACAAAGTGAACGGAAGAGCTGAACTTTCATTCGTGATTATGAATGTTCTACACCTTTTAACTTTGAAAATCATTAGAGTTATGAAAAGAAATAAAAGTTACAAAGGAGTAACAAAGGGATACTTCATTAACAAATGTTTTGACAAAACATGCACAAATGCTTCTCTCTGTATAGTGTGACCTTAGCTAGTATGGCCAGGAACTGCTGTTACACAGTTCTCTCAGCAATGGTGCTAAATGCCTGTGAGATACAAACACACACACACACACACATACACACGTACATATGTGCACATATATATTCTATGAAGAGTACAAAATAAAATGCACTGCAGAGAAGTACTTACCAATGCAGGTTCGGCCATCTGAATGTAGGGCATACTTCTGATGACAACCACACACAGGACCAGTATCTGTGTCATCACAGGTGTGTTGGCAGCCTCCATTCCCATAGTTACAGGTTACTAGTTAAGCCCCAAATGAATGTGTATATATATATATATAAATAAAATGACAATGAAACCAATTAGTCTTGAGGGCCTTTCAGAACACAGAAGAGCAGTACATACCACGACATAAGGCAATGCAATATTTGTATTCGCAGTTACTGGCATTTCTTGTTCTTTCTGCACCACCACCCCCCCCCCCCCCCTTATCTTAGCCACGCTACTGTCTCATGCCCTACTGTCAATCCATGCAGTGAAGAAAAAAAGAGAAAGAAGCAAAGAAGCATGTGCTACTCTTTCCCCAGTCTATTTGTATTCATAATCTTAGTATGAGTAGCTAGCCAATTCCACCTCTTTGTAAAAGTTACATGCTTCATGTCTGTGATATATATGGCATGAAGAAATGATCAGTCTACTAATACAGACAT
This sequence comes from Falco cherrug, assembly GCF_023634085.1. Taxonomy (NCBI): domain Eukaryota; kingdom Metazoa; phylum Chordata; class Aves; order Falconiformes; family Falconidae; genus Falco; species Falco cherrug. The sequence continues at coordinate 16,041,263 of NC_073701.1, read as the reverse complement.
ATATTTTCAAGTCTATAGACAGCATTGCTCTTTTCCTTCCCTTTTATTTTCTAAATGGAGGAAGCAGAGACCACACAGCAAGAATAGAACCATATAAGTCTTGAAATCTAGTATTTCAAGTACTGGTCCTCCTAGAATAGAAGAATGTTTAAAAATAAAACAGGAACCACTTTTTTTTTCTTTTCTTCTATGAAACAAAAAATACATGGCTGTTACGGCCCTGTAGTGTGCTGGCCTCAACTGGGAAGGAAACACTGGAGATGTTAGCTTTCACTTCCAAGCATACAGTGCAAAATGTTTTTTAGCAATTAAAATGTCCTCCAGTGAAAAAAATACTAAACATATATTAAAACAAACATTTTCATGACAGGTAGAGGTTTGAATTTTACATGAATTAATAGATCAGATTCACCTTCCTTTGTCACATGATGGATTTAATTTCTGACTATTAGGACACACCAGTTTTTAAATATTAAGCTGGCTAGCACCATTAACAATGCCTCTCCTACATCCCTGTTCCATTTAATCCTTTGCAGTCACACAGCTTGATGCTGAATAACACAATTTTGATCTGACTGAATTCTGAATTCAATTTTCTGTCTTTATATATAGGTAATTTGGACTAGTATTATTATTGGTATATACATACTGGCAGGTACAGGGGAAATCCAATATACCATCACTGTTCAGTTACATACATCATATTCATTGTTTCAGAGGACTTCAATGTTTTGAAATGTTACAGTAATTTAAATACTGACTCTGACTAATCAGAAAGAACTTCCTCACATTGTTCTTAGCAGAATTTTCCTAGATAAGTTTATAAAAGACCCAGGGTAGCAAACTGCAATATACAGTAAACCCAAGATACTGGTTAACAGGATTTTAAAATTATGTATCTAAATCTAAACTGAGGTTCTATCTAATCCAGTAGTGCTAAACTCATAATTTCCCACTGACCTCAGTGACTCTGCTTTAATGCAGCTTCTTAAAAGGGAGTAGACTGGAATTTTCAGTCACAGTAACTAGAACTGCAATATCCTACCTCTGGTGTGAGTGTCCCAGTGCTGAACAATCATGCCACTCTCAGTAATTACTCAAGTATTTAGCTTGAAATGGAACAGTTCTAAGAAAATCATCCGGGGGAGACCCACCACAGCATAACCAACAGAATTCCCATTAAAAAATCCTGCCAGCGTGGGATCCACAAGTTTACAGACACAGTCCCTGAAGTCTAGCAAAGATCACAACAGGAATTGTCCATCTCCCAAGTGAGCACAGACCAGAGGCCACTACATGTGCAAGCATCCTTGGTCCTTCACTTCGTACACTTTGAATAAAATCTTGTGTTGTCCAGAGATAGAGAAGGAATAGTCTTGTGGCTTAGTGCTAAGAACAGCCTCTGAGAAGGGGACCTGCTTGGATTCCCACCTCTCCTCCCAGGAATATTGCTGCTCCATTCAATTGAAAAGAGTGTCAATGAGAAAGATGGACAGCAGCCTGATCCACGTTCCTTTATTGCAGTTTGACAGTCTGGACACTAGGCTGGACAATGGGAATTGTGGGTTCAGTCCCACCAGGCAGAGGAAGGAGTTGAACTCACATACCCCAAGTCATAAGAATCCTAAGCTTCCAAGGAATTACATTTAAAAAGCCCCCTAAGCAACAAGTACCCTCAGGTGTTTTTTCTGCTTCTCCAGTTCTATGACTTAACTACTAATTTCTTTTTGTGAGAAAATAGATGAAGCAAATCTTTCTGCTTTGCATCAAATGGAAGCAACATTTCATTTCCTTCAATACACAATAACATTTTAGCTTTATTTTTGATGCAAAACAAACAAATTAAGATTTTATGTCAATTCTCCATTCTTAAACCTCCCACCTTTTCAATGCAGTCATGCCGAAAAAATCATTTCCTTGCTCAACACTACGCCTGTCCTTCCTCATGTCTCTTCTTTTTGCCCATGCTTTAATTTGCAATTTTTGGGGGTTAATCTTTCTCTTCTCTCCCTCTCTCTGCCACATTATGTGTGCAACAGTAACTTCTTGGTTAATCTGGAGGTAGATTAAATACTGTTTTGCATCTTAGCTGAGAGCTAGAGGAACAGACAGAGGTTGTCTGAATCAGCTGGTTGCAGCCTGACTGTAAACATGACCTCTCTTCTGGCCAGCTGTGTCTGGGATGTGATCAAGCAAGGATAATAAGTGGTATAGAAGGCAGTTGCTTGCAATATCCACCCTATCGGGTGCATGCTGGCAGAGCTAATCCAGGATAAAGTAATTTCCATCTACCTATCCTCACCTCCTTCTTGACCCCATATGCCTCCTGAACTACGTGGAGGTTCATTCAATGTTTCTATTCTTGTTGGACTGCAGTGCCATCACAAGTTAACTTAAAGGTGTTGTTTATGCCAGATGTTTAAATACATTTCTGTCCAACAGTATTTTTATTGGGGATTTTGAAATGCAACCAGCAAAAAAGTATGCATTTTAAACAACTTGACTACAGTGGTTATTTTTGGCATTCCTTGCTGAAAGCCTTTGCTGGCAGAGATGAAAATATTGTCACACAGTTGCTCTGATTCATGTAATATAAGGGACTTTTCCTTACTCTTATTTGTCCATGAAAAATCGCACTAGACTGATGGGGCTTATAGTGAATCCTGCAGAATCACACACTTCTTTCATAGTTTCCCTACGTACTAAAGTCACTGTTCCTGTTCTGCCCAGTCAATGAACACAGATGTAGGTAATTTCCTCTTCCTGTCTCTTATAAATATTAGTAAATCATGTTTTTGAAGGATTTGAATTCCTGTCTAGACTACAATTTATTTATTTATTTATTTTAAGACTTGGGGAAAAAATTCTGGAGCTTGACAGCTCTGCAGGTGAAATTGGTACAAAAATCCAGTTGTAAAATATGTCATATCAATTTTCTTCTGGCCTTAATTCTGTACCAGTGACACTGAGAAGTTTCTCTTGTTTAGAGGAAGAAAAGCAAAATTATTTAAAAGCAAAGGGACATCCAGATCTACTCCATTTTTGTCAGAAAGCATTAAAACAAAATTAATGAGAAATCTCAAAAAACTATTTCTGATAAATTTTGGGCTATACAGCTATGCAAAAGACTGTGTGCATTCAGAGTCTGTGACATTGAAGAGGCAAACAAAAAGAGGCCAAATGGTAAATTATGACAGACACAGATCACCTTCAAATGCTATACATCATGTTACAATAAAAGAGATGGAAAAAAGTAAATATTTTTTTGTTTTTACCAAAGGAGAATATACACATATCTGTAGGAGCTCAGATATACTTATCCACACATAGCAGATTTAAAACCAGAGTAACACCATTGCTTCTGACACTGCTTCAGCATTTGTGTATATCTCAAGAGTAACCAAAACGCTGGGCCCTTTCCGATAGTGGGAGAAATACCCTGTACAACTGGCTAAACCCAGCATCTCATAAAGACGGCTTTGCTCACGTCGGCTACAAACATGCGAAGAAACAGCACACAAGCCTTACAAAGATGCTAATCATCTATGTGAGGTGTCTAAATGCTGGTGGCCAAGTTACCAGACTGTTCTCCCAACCCTGTTTCTATTATAAGCAAAGGGCTATGGGGCATCCTGAGCCAAAGCCCTGACACTGGTGCTTCAAAGTGTCTTCAAACAAGATTAATTCTTTCTGCTGACTATAATGCTCATGCTCTTGAACTGGCCAGCCACCTTTCAGGGCCTGCAGCCTGGCAGCGTGGCGTAATCTTCCAAACTGGCCACCTGCCTATGCTGCAGGGAGCATCATCTATTCAGTTTGGCTGGGCTGAGCTAAACATTCCTGAGACACAGCTTTGCAGGTAAGCCCGTGCTTACATCCATAGAAATATATGTACTAGTCTTGAAATGGCATTTTTATGATGAAAGACAAAAAACAACTGTCTGGAATAGGAACGACATCTTAAAGAACAAAAGGGATTGTAATGTACATATTCCACTAAGGAATGATACTAATGTTCCTTGCTAAAATGCCCAGCAGATTGACAATACCAGAACAAAGCCTAAATCCTGTTTTTAGAGCTTCTCTGAAATTTCACATAATCCTTTTTCTGGTTTATTCCATCTGACATGCCCATGACAAGGAGTCTTTGAAAACATATGGCCAATTATTAAATCTAACATTTAGTACCCACTAACTCAAAAAATCTCCTAAACAACTATGTCCTGATGTTGTCTGCATGTGGATTGAAGTATATATACTATGGCTCAGATGCCACAGAATTTGCAACAAGCCAGATCTTTTGGTTTTGTAGCATGGCTTTCTGCAACAGTTCAAACCAGCACACTGTAATTCTAGATAAATCAAAAATTGCACTGTTTTTTAACTAAATTGGCCATTAAATATATAATTTATATAAATATATGGGCATCTCTATGTGATGAAGCTGTGCATGCAACATTGCTTGCATTATTTATTTTAGTATAGCCTTACATTTTTAACATTCTGGAGATCTTTGTATTGCTAGCAAATAGTTGCATGAGAACATTATCAGCGGGAGCTGAAAAGCTGCCACTTGGCATAGTTACAACAGCATTTTACTGTAAACATACTAGACATGATTTTTAGAATTACTTAGCACTAGCCCTCCTGCTCACTTAAATCATTATCAGAGGGGGCAGACAGAAATAGCTGTAATTAAGGTTACCCAGCATTTTTCATTAAAAGGTTCATCTTTTACTTGTTTATAACTCTTCTAGGTTGCAACCTGCAGGTATGGGCATCTGCTTTCGGTTTCCTCTTACTTTTTCAAGTTCCAGCTAAACTGATCCAACTAAAAATGAGATTAAAAAAAATGCCTTGGTTTGCTTATATTTGGGGAAAAATCTTCAGTTTATCAAAAATTTCTAATGCAATCATGCTCAGAGGCAGGAACTTAAAATCTATCATGGATACAGATACAGAAACAGGAGGTCATATCCCATGTTTCCCCACTATAATCTAGAACTGAATTCACTATTCCTATGTCTCTTTTTTCTGCTTCTCCAGCAAGTATCTATGAAAATCACTGACGAAACATAATCTTCTTCTAATGGTTTGTGTAAACAGAAGATGGTTGTTTACTGCTGCTTTGGATCTAAAGGATGCAGTCCTTCTGAGGAATTATGCATGGATCTCTATGATTCTGCTTGTTGTATTCCTAGATGACCTCTTGAGATCCCATCCAGCCTCAATGCTTCTGTGTTTTCCTAGCATGGTGGGAAAGATTTTTATATTTATTTTTGGTAACTGAGAACTTGCATGTTTAAAATTTACAATAAGAAACCATTAAGGCTGCAATATTAAGCACTCAAAGGCCACCAAATACCAGACTTCTGATACATAGACTTATTGTATCATGATAACCATCTTTAATGACAAATGCAGAAAACACTCCTGTCTTATTCAGTGCACAGGGGAGCTGGGCAAAGTCAGGCTCCTGGAAACAGCTGGAGAATCTTGTTTCATTTGCTGCAGAGTGAGTAGTAAATCAGAAAGAGACTGTCAAGAAAAGACGGTCTTGTTCAGACAGTGAATAGAGCCTTAAAATCTCTAATCTATTTCTGCCTCTGTCATGGAATTCCTACTTAGGGCTTGGCAAGCCACCTGAATCATATCTATTACAGGTTACTGATATATACCTTTCTCCGTGGCATTTGCAACTACAGCTGGAACTACTGGGAGCCTGGCTTTGATCATACTAAAATGCTGTAAATGCTGAGCTGGGTTCTGGGTGTTTCCTGTTAATCACCTATCTCTACTAAATGTCTTTGACGTTAACATCTTTATATTCATTCCTCATCTGTAAGATAGGCAAACCAGTACTTTTAAACTTGACAAGAATATTCTGAAAATACATTAACAATGCCTACAAAGCACTTCCATATTATAGTAACGACTATCATGGGAAAACCCATGAGGAAATTAAAAATTTTATGTTCACAATAGGGTTTAAATACTGTGCAGCAGGAAAGGCATGACACTGAATTATGGAAAGGAAGCTATTGACCAAAAGCCTGTTTAACGAGCACTGACCATCATATATGCTGAATGAAAAAAGTGTGACTGCCTTATTAGCAGTGATGGTATGATCAGGTGATACGTAATCATGTAATTAGGATGTAATGACAACCTCATAATGCATACATAAAAAGCAGGGAGCCTCTCTCCAATTTTTTATGCTAACTTATTTTAACATCTTTTTTTCCTTTGAGGAACACTTGTCTCTTTACTAGTGGGCTTGGGCCAATACATCCGAAAACCTCTCACAGTATTCTGATTCATAGAATCATAGGAGATCTTGAGCTGGAAGGGATCCCTAAGGATCATCAAGTCCAACCCCCTGCATTTGCAAACTGGAAGATAAAAAATTCACCTCACGAAGTACTGGTTCTCTGTCACTTGTTCACATAAAAAACCAGAGAAGCAAGCTCTGAAAAACTCTGAAAGGCACAGTCTCCTGGAGGGACTATGATAAATCAGAATAATTGAGAGGGATATACTAGGGGTATATCTGATCCTACCAGTCCCTGGTATACAAGGCTACAGACCTAGTCCAGGCTGACAAGCATCTTTTTTCCAGCTCTTCAACCCAGTTGTATTCAGTACTTGCAAAGTTGCAGCTCAAGATTTAAGCCAATTCCACTGAAATGGCTAGCTGTTAAAAAGTTTTTTTAAGAGTCAAGATTTGGTTTCAGAACCAGGCCTTTATAAATAGCCTGCTGTAATCTCACAATTATTGTATTTTATAGCCAGGCTATCTGGCTACAGCATTATACTTCTTTGTGTTTGTAAAGGCTAGAAATAGAGTTATTTTAAGTAAGACTATGGAACATATTTGCGGGATGTACTGTGGGTTTAGGGGCCGGTGCACTCTGCAGCAAACTGCAACCTTGGAAAACTCAGCGTCCCTACTTAGAGGTCTGTCAGCAGAAGTTCATTATACTTCCAACTACAATTTGACAACCACAGGGCACAGAATAAATCAAAGTTTTTCACTCTATTAAACCCTGAGGCATTTAGAAATATTGCTCCAGAAAAGGCTGTAATCCTCCTGTCACCATCTCACTAAGAAAAAGAGTAATGGAATTCTTAAGGAATGTACACATTTGTGGAAACAAATACTAAACAACATAAATAAACATCCTCTCCCACTTTACCAATGTAGCTATGTTGCACTGCAATTAACAACATGCAATGTTCACTTCTAATAAACATTGAGAATGAAAATTACCATAAAGGCAAATTTTCTCTGTGCTTTTTGCCTTTGGCCCTGGGCACCCTCTAACACTGAGGAGCAGTCAGGCTGTACAGTATCCTGTGGCATTTCTTTATGATACTAAAAGGTGATTCTTTGACTTTGTACTTGCAAACTAATACAACCTAAGCATATTTACGCAGTGGAGATTGCAGGAAGAAAAAAGGTGAAGTGGAAGAAAGACTATCATAAAAATACTGGCCCTGTGCAAAGCACATAACATGTTTAATGTAATTTTATTGCATTTGCTTTTTGTTTGTCTCTCACAAAGCTACCAAGTAGGAAAGCAAGCTATTGGAATCACACCTTACACTCACTGAAGCCATCAGAAAGATGCCCATGCAATTCGGAAGCTTTCAGATGACAGCGCTCAGTTACAGAGGGTCGATTATTTTAACCCGTACAGAACAATTTTCAATTTTGTGGGCTAATGAGTATCTGTATCTTCAGCATCCTAGCTTCAAGAATACATCAGTCAGGGATTTTGTTTGAACTGTATATATGACACAACTGCATGTTTTCCAGGTAATAACAAGAGAAGTAGACTGCATGCAGTGGAATCAGGACTAGAGCAGACATTTATATCTAGCCTTTAGAAAAGAGGAATTCACCCTCTTAAATTGATAGCTCTGGTAGGTTTATCATTAAATCTATTAGTAGAATTATCAATGCATCTATCATTGTGGACCTTGCAAAATATTCCAAGCCAGAACCCTCTATGCTTTATTTGTTTTGCTTTACAAGGTAAGCCTGGATTAAACTGATCCCTCACATTTCTGCGTTCATAGAAAGGTAGAAAAGTTGTTACCATTTTGCTAACAGAGTCACTGCCAACATTCTGCTACTCAATCCCTCTTATCCATTCCCAAATACACCTTCTACCGCAAAAAATACATTACTAAAATTACAAATCACCTTTGGCCAAACAAAGTTGATTTCTTGGCTTCTGGAAAATAATAACAATGATGAAAATAAGACATTTTGTGGCATTTGAAATTTAATCTTCATCTACCTACATTTGCAGTCCTTCTGGTTTTTGGCAAGTTCAAAGCCAGGCCTACATTCACAGGCTACCCCACCTTTGGGCGTCTCCCGGCAGATGTGTGCACACCCATGATCTTTGTTCATACAGTTCATACCCTCTGTAAAAACAAGAAAGAAAAATGGAAAACATTAGTACTGAAATAAAGCTACAAACTAATGATACACATCCAGTCTGCCAGTAACTTTAATTGCAATTTTTATTTGCATCAGGACTGTGTTCCGTAAGGCAGAAGAATGCAGCTGAAAAGAGGTATACAATCAACAAAACAGTGTAATAAAGGACAAATCTCCTCTGGGGCAAACACAACAAGTACTACTGTGGAATATAGGGTGTCTCTGCTGCATGTAGAAACCCAGGACTAGTGATTTCCCTATTCCATACCCACATTCTAATCTTTTGTGAAAATATCATGGATTTAAAGGACACTCCAGGAAGTTGTCTGTCCCACAGGTGATTATCAGACTTGAATAACTGAACTCACTGTTATTTTTTCCTTGTATAAATTTAATGGTTGTTACTGTCTGGCACATTTTTATTTGCCTTTAATGTGCTGTGTATTTTCTAACACACAAAATCTACCAAAGATTATATCCAAGCTTTTTTGCTTGGATCTGCTTCTTCGCTATTTCACTTCTTCACTAATACACATCTCAATTACATGTCATCCACCATAAGCACAGCCCATCTCCAACAAACCTACTGACACTTTTCCCTTTGAATATATTAAACAAAACATACCAGCTGTTCAACAAACATCCAAGTGCCATGGTGGATTCCTGTTAATGTTTTTGCCAACGAGCAGTATCAACCAGCTTTCTCTTAATCATCCCTGAGCCAATTTTAGCTTTCTAAACCATGTAAGCAATTTAGATATTGAATGCGCCTGATGCTCTTGGAGGCTTTCATTAGTGAGTTAATTCAAATCCCACATATTCACGGAAATCCTGAACTCAGTCCTTATGGGTCAGTATCTAGCATTCCTTATGTGAACGAAGGCTAGCTAGATTTGCATTACAAAGACTTCCAAGACTTCCCCTTGGATATCTGACCTGGAAAGGAGAGACAAATTATGTCAGGGTACACTGACAGAGAATTCACAGCGTAACTCAGCTCACTACCATGAAAACAGCATCTATACCCCAAAACACTGGTGCACACATCAGTGTGGACTGGGCAGCTTGTTGGTCACTTCGTAACATGGCTACTCCTACCTACTCTACACTAATTTCTCAAAACAACTCCAGTGTAAAACGTTCAACTTAAACTTACAGTGATAACGTACTGTAAATAGATGTTTTTTTCAGGGCTGTTGCAAAGTTTTTGCTTCCATAGGTGAAAACGATCGCTGCCCTCCCTTTTCATTCTTCCAGAAACTACATGAACGTACCTGCCACCCGTGGCATCTACACACACGGCCTTCAAGGTGAGCCTGGTCTTGCACTATCAAAGCCTTGAAACCAAGTGCCAAGGCTTTATGATGAATTTAGCAGATGTTTCTCTGCATATAGAAGTTCTTAACTGAACACAAAATAGCGTAAAAGACAGCTACTAAGAAACTTTGTGTACGAAATTCTGAGGAGGAAATGCTATAGGAAGTCAGCCAGAGATTCCCTCGGTTGACAGAAGCTAACAGCTTCAAAAGTTATTTGCACTGCTCGACTTTACCTCAGAAAGGTTTATAATAGCAGAGCAATGAGAAACACACAGCACCAGTCTGAGTGGGTATTTTTGCTCACCTCCTACAAAAAATAGCAGGGTCTTAAATCTCACCAAATATGAACCCCAACATTATAGACAACAGATATATTTCTTTCTTCTAAATTCCCCTCTGTGTTGGCTTTGATGAGTCTAAAAACTTGCCAAAGCACAAGTTATACTCTGTAAACTGCAGCCTGGACAACAGATGCTGTTCGAAGATACAATACATACTGTATACTACTCTATACCATCCTATACATCGAAGTGAGGTATGAATGTTCTGTTTGGCTGAACAGATACAAGAAACCTGGGAACAGCTTTATTGAAGGTTTTGCGGCATTTTATAATCTCTTTCTCTCCATTTCTCCCAACAAAGGATTTCAGACACAATGCGTTTGACAAACCGCATTCCTGCACACTACACTATGTTCAGAAAAGATCTGGGAAAGATAACACATGGCTGATTGAGTCACATTGCTGAAGCAATGAGAAGAGAGGAATTAGACAGATGAAAGAAGATATTTAACGGCCCAGAAGTGTAATGAAGCCAGTGATTTTCAGTGTTTACTTACAGGCACTGAATATCTGCCATTGTTATAATCACTTGGGAAGACAGAAGTTGTGCACTGCTAAAAATATCGGGAGAAATCAAAGATCAAAATTACTACTTTTTGAAACAAAAGTGAAAGAAAAAGTAGAATTTTATTCTGGTATCTGTGTGTAAGACCACAATATTTCAGTTACTGTATCCATCAAGTAGTTGGAGCTGTAGAAAAATTATTTCAGTTCCACGTTTAGCTGGAGAAGAACACCATAGAAATCTCCTAAGCCTGAAAACCATTATTTCAGAAAATGTAGATTTTTTTCTGGTGAAATGAAAGACTATTATTTTTCAGTCAAGAGCAGTAACTCACCCACAACGAAACTTTTCATTTACATTTTAATATTTTTCAAAATTCCTAAGAATTAAATTACAAAAAAATTTCTAAACAAACTTTTGTTTAGACCTGAAGAAAATATTCAAATAAAAATGCAGCAAATAAATAGTTTGGCTTGTTTAAGAATGTAATCTAAAACAAATCCATGTTTATTTGCCTGTGTTTATTTTTATTTTTCAGAAAGCGCAGTATTTAGGCGGGTGTCTTCTGTATCAATCTACATACACAAATGATTTATGAATCATTGTTGATACATGAGATTTATTTTTTTTGCAAGCTGATTCTTCAGACAATACTGAACCTTTTAAGACAGAACATATAAATCACACTAAAAAATACAAAAACATGCTAAATTCCTTCCTAAATAGTTTAGTTGCTATAAAAATGCATATAAATGGGAGAGAAAAATACTCCTAAAATTACTTTGTCCAGTATTGTCTTTAGGAGGATGCGGTACAGACTCTGAAACAAACTAGAAATACACACCTCACGCACATTTCCTATACTGGAACTGGATGGAGTGAACTTCTGGTAGTAAAATAACCGGTCTGCTATCGTAGGCCATAACTATCCTGCTATCATAGAAGTAGTAAGATGTCTGAGTTACCATCTCCCCTCACTATCACCTCCCGAGAAGCAAAGTTTTGCCTCATTTTAGTTGATGTTTAGCAGCCACCTCATGTGCACATGCTTTTTACATAAAGAGCCCAAAGTGTGAATAACAACATAGGAAAAATTCCCCTGATGTTACAGGGGGATGTTTCTCAAGCATCTTAGTGCCTGCCTTGGTGTTCAGCCTGCCTTGCCCCCAGGACGAAGGGTGAACCACAGGGGAGGCGGGTGGCGTCCTGCCGGAGCTGCTGGCACTGCCAGGCACGGGCAGCCAGCATGCTCCTCTCCCCAGCGATGGGCAGCTCCAGCAAAAACGGGGTTCCCTCTGCGGGTAACTGGCACGATCGAGGCCAAACAGCCTGATTTGTACAAATGGGTGGAAAGTTAAGTCATTCAAGTAAAAAACCACAATAATGGAAAAATTGGGTGGGATTCTCCTGTTCATTTAAATGTGTTTGAAGTTTTTCTCTTAATCACCATAAGTCCCAGCTCAGCAGAGGGGCCCCAGCACCAAGAGGGGTGCCCTGTGCTTCACGTGTTGCTCCTTCCTGAAGATGACTGATATAACGTAGAACCAGGGAAGAGAGGGGAAACACCTATGGAATTATTCTAGGCTTTTCCCAAGACAGTACAGGATCACACCCACAGCAGTTTTGCTTCAGTATGTGGTACAGCGTGGGCAAAATATCAAGCAATGGATCTTCCACCCAAGCCTTAACCAGAAAGTATCTGCAGAACTACATCTTTTACTACACAGCCTTTTGTCCCCCCTCTCCCATCATATGCACAACTGCATCACTGGTTTTGAACATAAGTTGTTGTTCCTAGCTGCTTCTCTTAATTTTTGCATTGATCTGTGTGCCTCTGCTTCTAGAACTGATGTAACTATGGGTCAAGTGAAAAATCATAGTTCCCAAAACAAGGGAAAGACTAAACATTTTAAGTCTGTACACCAAAAAAATCCTTACTGTATTGTCATGATACTGAAGTGTGCAGCATTGAAAGGTTCTGGGTTTTTCATGTTAATTGTTAATAAATGCAGTATCTTAATTCCATATGCTGCTACTCAAGGTAGTCTCTAAAGCCTAGCACAAAAATGGGTGCATATTCTCTTTGGCCATGCTGGCAGACAGTAAAATAAACTTTTCAAATACAGACACATTCTCAGCAAATTCAACTTTCAAAAAGACAGCAAAACAGAATCCAATGGAAAATATATTACAAACAGGAAGAAAAATGCCACTTAAGAAAAGAAAACACTAATCTAATTAAACTAAATTATCTTTCAGCATTTTAGGTACAATTTGAGAAGCTTTCTCCTACTGCATTCCTGGTTTTTTTCTGACTTTCTGTTACAAAAGATTGTTCACGGGAGAGTAGCAGACATTGTTATATGACCCACAATCCACATTCATTTTTGTTCCTGGCCTAGGAGAGATTTGGGTGTGAGTCTACTACATTAATCCAGTCTGCCATCTAGGTATCACACATCTCTTAGTAGTGCTGTTCTGCAAAATGTTCAGTCTGATACAATGACCTCTCCATTGTATAATGCTCTAAAAATGTTTTCAGCTCAATGGCTCTGAAAATGCTTAAATCAGGCAGACTGTGACAACTAACGTACTGATCAGCCTTTATTTTTCATTAACACTGCCTGTTTGATCTTAATTAAGACTTCTAGCAATTATTTTACTCTGGGGTTCATCATGTATGCTTATGTTACCCTCTATGTTGTCATAACTTCACTTAGTCTGTATTTATATTGCTGCTATTTTTTATAACTTCCAAATAAACATTCTGATTCCGAACACAATCTGAAAAAGACTACTTTAAATTGCACTGAAGATATAATACAGTAATAACTTAGAATATCATCAAACTATATGTGGTTGAATGTGGTAAGAAAATACAAGAAAATACAAGAAATCTTGAACGTAACCCGTACATACACACTGACATGCACAGCAGCACGTGTGTCACTTATACTCAGTCCTCAAAACAGTGTAACTGGATTCTCTTTTTTGTTGATAAGTTAATTTTAGGACCAGGTACAAGTGAAATCTCTTACTACAGTTGCACCCTTGTTTAACAAAAAGTTAATTTTATAACAAATAATTTAAAAAGTTGTAGACATGGTTTACGAAGTTCATACATTACACAAAATTTGTATGATTCTGTTCCAGTAACTTCCAGAAGAGTTAAAAGACATTAGATCTAAGTTATATGCAAGTCATTGAATTGTTTGACTCAGATAAGCCACAGTGTTTAATTATTTGTGAACTGTTTTAAACACTTTTTATGAACATACCCTGTATGTAAAGTAAACCATAAATCTTTATAACACAAACAACAAGCAATTGTTGTGGTTAGTTTCTTCCCATCAGTTTTAGTTATAGGGGTAATTACTTCTGCCTGGGTAGGGGATCCATATGGTGCTACAAACTGCTACCGGTGCTACTCAGGACTTTCAGGACTTTGTTAGAGTACTGCTAGTTTAAGGAATGGTGGAGTTCAACTGTATCAGGATCAGCTGATACAGTTCAACTGTATCAGTATGTATTATTTATGAAAGCAAAATATAATAGTACCAAATACATTGTAATTATAGTAACTATAAAGTAAGAAACAGAACATAGCATGAAATATGATGTCTTTAGATCACCCGATTGTCACTTACAGTCATTGGCTCAATTCCTGGTGCTAGAAAGAACGGAACATACCTTCAGCAGCAGAGACAGGAAATAATCCATGAGGAAACAAGCATTCTCATTTCAGTTGTTTACTAAACTATTAACATAGTGGGATTTTCTTGTGTTTTCTTTGTAAAAGTTCATGTGAGAAACTACAGCACCACAATTAAGCACAATGACCAAGCAATTTAGAAGACGACAGAGACAACTCCTCTCCCAGAGTTTTTGGTTTACTCTGTTAGGCATGGAAGCCAAACAAAACACACTTTAAGTTTCTGATGGAGACAGGAACATGAAGTTAGTGAAAGTTCAAGATGCCTGTTTCAAGCCAAATGTTACACTACACATGTAAATTTTGGTTGCATAAATGTAGTTTGATGGTTGACTATCCAAAAAAAGCATAACGTTAACTTTTCGGATAGCTTGTGGAAAGCAGCTCCCCATCTACGCCTGTGAGTGTCCCTGCTCTGGCCTTCTAATTCTAGCATCTTGTGTGCTTCACAAGAGTGAGGAAAATCAACATTTGGCTAAACAACCCAGTTACAGTCAACAAATACATATGGTCAGATCTCAGCTTCAGTGAAGCTGAAGGATTGTTTTCCAGCATCCTGGATCTGACCTTTACGCTGCACAGTTGCATCAGATCTGGATATTTCTGGCTCACTAATAAGAATGTCTGGGTGAGCTTGGCTCCCCAGTGAGAATCTAAGATGCTCTCATCTCAAAAAACAGTATGTCCTTTCATGAGGCTTAAAAAAAAACACCAAAATTTTCTCTAGCAAGAAAACAGAGGATGAAACAAATTGATTGAGACAGCTACCCTTCCTCAGCCGCTCACAATGTCTTGGGTGCAAAGCATCCATCTAAGAGTAGACTGCTAAAGCTAAGTGAGAAACCTTGCATTGGGTATGCTGGAAATGTAATAATCTATGTCATGGACTTCTGTTTTTTTTATTGTTAACTAAATGAACATAAGACTTTCTTTCCATCTTCATTCTTGAAGTTGCCTGGTTCTGCCTAGATCTTTAGGAAAAC
The DNA here is from genome assembly GCF_023634085.1 of Falco cherrug. Lineage (NCBI taxonomy): Eukaryota > Metazoa > Chordata > Aves > Falconiformes > Falconidae > Falco > Falco cherrug. The sequence goes on along the minus strand of NC_073701.1, from coordinate 16,025,951 downwards.
ACAGTTGTTTCAGTGACTACAACTCACCCCAACAGAGGTTGAAAAGAAAAGAAAACAAATAAGCACGCAAACTGACCCAAGGAAATAGAATTCTACACTATTAAGTAGACTGGCCGGAGAAATCCTGGACATCATACAAGCAAACAGCTGCTGGTATATTAAATATAAACAAATTCAAGTTTGTTTAGCAATTACATGTGTTTTCAGTTTGGATATAATTTGTGCTTGGGGACAGCATCTTGAGCAGGCAGGCTTGCAGTCTTATCTCTGACAAGATGTTCCTGCTCTGAGTGGCAGCCAGAAAACCGCATGTGTCATCCAGTCGCAAAGAGGGGTTTTATCTTAGATTTAGAAATAGGCATGTGTCAGAAATATAACTTCATTCTGTCAGCAGTAAAAGCAAAGATTTGCAATGCTGCAAAGGTACTGCAATTTCAGAAAAGAGGCTAGAAAGATTAAATGAATGACAGGAGTGAACAGACCAAGTTTATTTTAGCAGAAAACCCACGCAGACAGGTAGGGAAAGGAAACAGATGCAAAAATTTCCAGAAAATGTGAGCAATTCCTGTGGGACCAAGAACAGAGAGTAAGAAAGACTGGCTAGAATCCAGCCCAGGTTGGTTGTGACTGACTTGTGATTGTGTGATGGCTTTTTGCTGGATTACATGAAAGATGTTTGGCAATCTTAGTCTGTTTCCCACATTGCAGAGCTACCAATAGAAGCTGGTGCTCCCTGAAACCCTTTGAAATAGTCTCTGTTACCTTCTCACATGTAGAAACGGTTTATCTCAAAGAAAATGCAGTAAGATAGCCCAGAGAATGTGTGTTGCTGCTGCTCTGGCAGAATCAAGGGTGCCAGTCTCTGCTGGTATCTACTTGGCACCTGACATTACCACTGATTTCACATAGAGGGAAATACATGGCAGGGGAAGAGAAAGATAAGGACAAGAATGGAAAGCAAAACGAAACACAGTTAACTATATTACTATAATCTGCTTTTAATTTTGCTTCATCTTCAAATCACAATTCCTTAAACAATAAAGCAAAGCAAAAGAAAAGGTCGGTTTTGGGGGAGTCACTGTCACACAAAGTCCCTTGGCAGATGGAGGTGACCCTGAGGGCAGAACAAGGCCATGCAGGAGGCATAGCTGAGAAATGAGCTTCCTCCATTTGTCTTCACCACCACTGTCATATTTCCTGGTGCCTTGGTGGGAGCTAATAAACCTTGAGTAGTTCTGATATCCCGGCTCCCAGAGGTGTGGTGCTACAGCAGAGCTAGCAAGGACACCACCACCCAGGCATACTCAAATACCCCCAGATGGGAGGGGTTCAGTAACTACAACGAAGTCCCCGGTTGTGGCAAAAATGAGAAACTCCTGGTTATTTTAGAAAATACTAGGTCTTTGAGCCTCATAGCATACTAGAGATATGAAAACCTGGGTTACTCTTTTCTAAAAGGTTCTCTCTAGAGATAAAAAGTACTTATTTATAACATGGGAAAATTGTAGAGTATTAGACCAGACAATGGCAAGAAAATACTTTTACCCTCCCCGGTCACAGGAAAGCTCAGTATTTAAACAAACATTCTCCACCTCTACCAAGTGAAACTTCTCAAAATGATATTGCAAATTTCTTAATCTTCCAGTAAAAAGACTTAAAATAATTTCAGAAAGCAGGCACTTAAAAAAAAAATTAATTGAAAATACGTCTTTTCATTAGTGTTTCATGAGGAGGCTTTGAACCAGGTCTAACCAAAGTTTAAATCATAGTATCATTTGTGTAAAGATAAGGCAAGAGATGGGATTAAAAAGAAGAATACTAAAATCTTTTTTTCTTTTTCTTCCTCTGAAATCTGCACAACTGACATGAGATTGCCTTGGTTTCCAAAAAGAAATATTTCTAATAAAATGTTTTATTATTCAAATAGATCGAAAACCAGTAAATATTTCAATACCACCTGTCTTTGCAGGAATGCCTTCACAGCCCAAACTCTGCAGGAATATTTCATAACTTCTTGCAACAACTTGTAATTAAACAGAATATGAGTATCTGCTTGATGAGCACCTTTGGAAGCAAGAAAAGGTATTTAGCAGGTTTATTTTCCAACTGTTATTTAAGCAAGCTGTGGAGTAAGTAAACCTTGCAAAGCAGCAGGATGAAACAGGTTCTTCTTCTGGGTTCCTATTCACTTTAACTAAGATCCTTCATTCCTCATGGAATCAACAGATGATGAAGGGCCCTGGATGTGTGTGAGGGTTTACATTCAAACTCCAAGTGGAAGGATGACCTCAGCAATGCCTGTTCTGCACTGGGTATATTCTCAGAACTCTCAAATCTTTTCTCAGGGGAGTATTAGTCTCCTGTGGTTTTGACTCATCGCACTACCTTTCTAAGACATAATATGGCCCACATCAGACAATGCTGTCTGATGAACACTGACATTAATTTTGCTATTCTAGTAAGATTATGTTATTACCGTGAACACAACATGTAAAGACATTTCTAAGCATTGATAGCTGGAAAAAGTTTAATACATGCACTAGACTTTTTTCCATTTTCTTTTTTACATCAACTGAAAATACTTTTTAGGACTAATTAGCAAAACAATACATGTCATTAGACTATATATGCCTGTATATATTATATATTATCATAGATATGCATATCATTATATATATGTGCTAATTTGCATATATAATGAATAGTCATAATCATATAGAATGCTATATGTACTACTGCATATATATCCTATTTAAACCCAAAAATACATTTTGCAAGAAATAACTGTCTGCAAATCTACAGGTAAATATGGAGCACAGATCAAATTATTATCTTACATCAGACTTATCATTTTTGTAGGGCTAAACATGACCAAGATTCAAAACTCATTCTGTTGTTTTGTTCCTTACAAAATAAACACTGAGCAAGATGTTAGGCAATTCATAGACTCGCCCCTATGCAGAAATGACCATGTAGCACAAAGGTGGTCATGTTTCTCAAACATAAGGGATAAAGCAATAGAGTTTCTAGCCTCCTGTAGGTTTTTTTGGGGTCACTTCAGTGCTGGAAAGCTGAATGTGAAGCAACATCCATATACAGCTGTGCTGTAGTTGCCCAGAGCTTCACATTTCCATCGATATGTTGACAGTAGAAAATTCCAAAGGTCTAAGTTACTGTTCAACAACCAAACAGCTGATTTCCACAAGCTGTGGTGACTTTCAGAAAAATCATATACAACCTGGAACCAAAATTTTAACAGATATTTGGAGCCATTGAGTCAACTACAGCTTCTCTCAAAAATGAGATTGTGGGTATACCTTAGTTGCATGTTTGCACACAACACAAGTCCTTTTTAGGTGCAAATCTTTCCTGTGTTCACACCTCAAGGTTTTTACAGCTCATTTCCATGCACCGTTGTGTACAAGAAATAGTTGGTCCCTTGGGGAAGTCAAACTGGAAGGTGTACACTAAGGGTGCCAGAAACCGCATCACAGAATGCAGAATGGATTTCAAACTTGTTCCCAATTTCAATACATTCTCTTTTTTATAAAACCACATACATATTTCACTGATGAGTATCAGAGAAATAAAGTAATCCAACTCAGAACTGCAGTGGAGTCAAGGAAGAATAAAATGATACTAAGCCTTAGAAAATCCTATTGCTTCTAAAGTGTTTTTCTAGCAAGACTGTCAACACCTGTGGACAATGAAGGACTGAATATGAAAGGCAAAATATATGTTTGCAAGCTGCCTTGTGAATGGCCAATTTGATTTCCTACCAAAACGTTTTAAGATGTGTGTAGTGGCTGGGGTAAAAGCTATGTTATCTGGAGAACTGTCATAAATAAATAACTACTTTAATAAGCTCAGAGTGTTTGGCTCCTCCATTCTCCTCTGTCTCTTGATTGATTATTTAGTGGGTCTGCTGCTAGAGCTCATAAATTTCAAAATTCTTTCAAGTTTTTTTTTCTCTTTCTGATCAAAGAAATGTTTATGTATCCTTCCCATACTGTGTCTCTTTAAACTATTGGCTTTTTCAAAGTGGTTTTTTTTTTTTAAACACCATAATGTGATGTACACAGAGAGTAAATGATGTCAGAATCCTTTCTGCCCCAAACCAGTCTGTAAATCTTCAGAAAAGCAAAGTTCATGGGTGCATTTAAAAGGGGCACAATCTGTTTGTGCTTAAAAGAAAGTCCCCCTTTTTTTGTGTGTGCAGAATAACAATGCCAGAATGTGTTATTCCAAAGAACTGTTGCTATGGTGATGCCATCAATAACATCATTTTCTGCATCCTTGTCCTTTAAACACATAAGGAACGCAACAAGCATTGGTAAATGTGAAAAAAGAACAATTACCTTTTCTCTTTCAACAGCAGAGGAAGCCTTTTTTTCACCTCATCAATAGAAAATTATGTAGAAAGGAATAATAAAGACTGTTACAAGAAGCACCAAGAAGCCTATTAGTGACAAAGGCTTTTTTTTTTCTTTCCATGAATAATTACAGCTCTTCAAGAAGAAATCAGCCCAGGCTAAGGACCCTTCGCAAGCTTTAGATGGTAAAACAAACATTTGACTATACAAGGATTTCCCTTTCATGTACCTTTCCAAGGAAAAACAACTAAAATCTAGAATGAAATGGGAGAGAGAAAACCCAGAGAAACATCTGCTGCAATTAAAGAACCCTGCACATTCACCTAAAAGACTCATATCAAAAGCAACTAGATTAGTGACAGAATCAGTATAAATTTCAAGCCAGCAGGTTAAAGTTGTCTGTGGTGGGAAAGTTTGGCTTTTTGAGTAGTACAGTAAGAGGAAGCTATTCTGATTCTGTATGAACTGGGGAAACAGGATTTCAACACTTAGATGAGTTACCAAAGAGCTGTAAAACACCGTTAAGTTTAAAACCTCAAAGGCCAAAGCAAAATGGCACATAAACTTACTACACAAAGTCAGTTCATAAATAACGGAACCTTTACTAAAGCAAGATTTGACTTCAGGGACTTCTAACAGTCATGTAACATATAATTAGGGAGCCCTTCTGAAACACTTTTGCCCTGACTCCGATAGGCAACGTGCAAGTGGGAGCTCTGAATCTGCTGTTTGGTGTTTTCTACACAAAATAAAGGTCAACATGTTGTGCAATGGCTTATGTATATCTTTTGGGACTTCCCCTGCATACTTATACTAGGATCAGGGGCTGAAGATGACGATGTGAAAAATCTCCTGCTTCCTTCTCCTTGTCTCTAGGTAGTAAAAGGAACATATGTAAGAGAAAAGTGTGGAGGAAAGGAAGAAAGGAGTGACAAATTTTAAAGGTAGTTGGAGCACATGACACTGGAGATAAGAACAGGAATTGATAAGCTCAGAGACATACGTCCTACTGTTAAACCAAAGGGCTGTCAGGGTTAATGACAGCAAAGATACATAGCAGACACTTTAATTAGGTTTAAAGCACTAAAATGAACTTAAGATGATGCAATTCCAAACTCTTTAGCTGAATGAGAATGGTCTATGAGCAAAAGATAACAACTTAACCATACGGCTGCATTTACAATGGAAAGTCTGAGCTAGTTAGGAAGGGGAATTTAAGATGTTTGAATTATTTTCCTGAACACATTATTGTCTTGTGTCATCCTTTGATTTCTCACTGCTTCTGTCTCTTCACCTCTAGCAAGAGACAATGCTTGTTCACTTTTGATAGCTCCTTCAGCTCTCCACTTGTTACTGTGGAAATCCTAAAGGAATTGTGAGGCAGTAAAGATGACCCACATATGGAGATGGTGGGAATCAATTATTTTCCTTTCAGTTTTAGAGCCTCCGCAATGTTTCAAAGTACTCCACTATTTGGTTTAAACGCTACAACTGACTGGGTTCTGTTTCATGGAAAAAAGGCTTCCATGTTCTGTCTAGATTTCAACACATTTACGAATCGTTTAGAAAGCTCTGATGAAAGGCTTTAATAGGGCAGCTAATGGGCCAACTCAGCTTATCTGAGGGGCTATTCACCAAATTCCCCAGAAAACAAAAATCAGTGCAATCTGTTTCTCAGTATCCAAACATTACCCTTTATCTCTGAAGCCGAAGGAATAAAAGACAAATTCTTGGAAGGAAATGTTATGGTTCCCTTCCCTCCTGGTTTGTCTGAGACTTGGATGAAAATGTCTACTTTTGTAATTTCCTAGCTGGACTCCAGAGGCTGAAAGCTGAACGGCAATTCCCCATTTACCAGTCTCTCAGATCAGCACTCCTGCATGGCTGTCAACAAACCAAACCGATGGTTTTGATTAATTGGTGAGAGCCTCTTGAACTCCTCTGAGATACTTTAAAGGCCATTGGAAGTTTATAATGCTTAATTTATGGAGTAAGTATTAAAAGTGTACATGTGTTTTGTTAAGCAACAGTTTCTTAACTCTGTTGGACTTTGTGACTGGAAGGACACTTGGTACTTTTAATTGCTTATAGGTTACCTTAGAATGCATGCAATACATATGGGTCACTTCAGTTTGCACAGATCTTTGAGAAAATTTAATTTTTACTCTAAAAAGAGAAAAAAGCCTCTGAGATGAGGCATTTTAAAAAGATATGCCACTGCTTACAATATTATTCTCTTTCATAAGTAAGTAAAAGAGAAAAAAAATCTTTCCAATAATCAGGCATCAGCTAAATCATTCTCTTTTTCCGTCCCCTGAATCTTCAGATGGAATTTTCTCCACTGTATCACGTCGAACTGTACCATTTTTCAATGGAAGAGCAGCAGGAATGATGTCAAAATTTAGACTCCCCTATGCTCAGCTAAATCATTCTCTTTTTCCGTCCCCTGAATCTTCAGATGGAATTTTCTCCACTGTATCACGTCAAACTGTACCATTTTTCAATGGAAGAGCAGAAGGAATGATGTCAAAATTTAGACTCCCCTATGCTAACATATTCTGAACACTAACGGTGCTTCTCAAAAGAAAATGATCTTTCCCATTATAGGGATGCTTGCAGAATGGAAACCTGAAGATGAACCCAGAAGCATGTCTCTGTGGCTATTTAGAATTAATGAAAGTTCTACTGTGGCAAAAAGCAGACTATCACAAAAAAGCAAACTACATCAAGCCATAACCCAGTTAAAACTCCAGTTGTTTTCACAGCCTCTGCAAGAATGCATCCACCTGTACATCACCACCATTCCTACCTGAATGGGTGCATTTCCCCTACGCTTAAGTCACAAAAGTATCTTTTAAATGTTCTCAAAGACAGCACTAAAAAGCTTTAGTGACATATTTCTGGCCACAACCTGCACAACAAAAGCTAGCAAGTATGTCTTAAAGCTGCAATTTTGTCACCACCTAGGCAACAGGGTAGACTTTTTGTGACACATCTTTGCTATGGAATTTGCCAGATCTTTGGCTGAGAGAAAAATGAAAGCTGTGAGTGCGTGGGCATTGCTCAGATGGAGAAAGCAGATGAGAGATGGGTCCTGGGGAAGAGGAAAAATAAGATGAAGAAAGCTAGAGAGGAATGAAAGGTCAGTCAGTCATTGCCACTGAGTCAGAGGATTTGGACAGAGGTCTGTAGAGGACATGAGAAATAACCCTGGCACACCGCATATACACAACCACGAGAGAAGGTCTTGGGTCACAGTCCCATGCTGGAAAAGGAAAGGGAAGTCCCATAAAGGGAAGGAAAGAAAAGCTGGTTTTGATGAAGTCCTGGAAGTGATCTAGTGTGGATATGGAACAGAGAATGTGGTGTGCTGAACAGGCCAGTAAGTTAAATTCCTTGGGCTTGGAATAACTGGAAAACACAGAAAAAGTGGGACAATGGAGAAATTAATGGGAAGGCTGGCAGACAGAGGGCATGAATGACTATAGCTTTTGGGTTTACCAGAAAAAGGTGCGCCATTCAGTTTTATTCCATGTTCCTCAATGACATTATATGACAACCGCTTGCATGCCACTGAAGTTCTTGGCTTGAGAATATGTCTGGTTTTCAGCATCTCTCATAGAGTTTTGTGGGAAGGCTTGATTTCATCTACTACAATCTTTCTCACGACAGCTCGTATAACCAGGCTGCTTGTGGGGTGACATCAGACCAGAGAAACATTATGAGCATTCCTCTCTGCCATTGGCATAAGGACCATCATTACCAATATCCAGCAAAGTGTAACAGTGGAAACTCTGTATGTTCAGCAACAAAGTACTGGGCAAACAATCTGTGATACAAACATGAGTTTCAGTCTCCAGGTGTTGTACTGGATGAACTTAGCATTCTTGAGTGCTTATGAAGTAACGTTCTTTGTGTATTTAACAATATGTTTCTTATAAAAAACAAAAGGGGGGGGGGCAGGAAGCTATAATTAGCTGTGTTGTTACTGTCATTTAGAATAATTTGTGGACCTGGAAAGGTGCCACAGGGTATGCGTTGTATGGCGTTTTAATAGATGTTGTATGTTGTTTTTGGGTATCACTGATGTACTTTTTTTTCTAAACTCATTGAAACAATAAAGGAGACAAACAGCATTCACTTAGGCCTGACTTCAAATTTAAAAATCTAGTTTGATGATAATCCACATCCTTAAAAATTACAGGGTACCATAATCTGAATTAAACCCAATATGTGCACAACAAACTCCAGCCACCTCACTTGGCCAGCCAAGGAAGAGAACACAATGCTAATTTAGGATGTGAACATTTACAGGATTGGAAGTGCTACCCTCTCTTTTTGTGCAGAACTTGTTCTGCCAAAAAGAATGAAGGAGATAGGCCAAGTGGTGGGTGCCAGAAAGCAAAACTGGGACAGCACCCCCTAAGTCTGTCAGAGACGCTACAGGAAGCCTTTTTCCTTTCCCTATGCCTGCAATTCTTCTGTGAAGCGGCTTTTATGACCTTGCCTTCACAACTCAGACACACAAATTTATAGGTCTGGCACATCTGCTAACTAGGATTTGTACGACCCCAGTCTAACAACAGTTAGCTTCCCAGCAGTAGGAAGCCATTTTACATTATTTATAACATTGCTGCTCCACACTGATCCCACTGAGAATCCATCTTCAACTTCATGGCATGAGCAAAAGGACAGAGATTTTCCTTCCATCTGCTATGGTGAAACCCTATTGGCAGCCGCTATACTTTTTTTCTCCATGACGGTAATTGCCAGATTTCATAAGTACTGAGAGGGTTGCTATGTTACTTTTGACCCTGACTCTTGTCTTCCAGATCTTCTCTCTTGCATGCAAGTTTTATTAATGTTGATGGCTTAAGAAATAATAAGGAACCAGACTAACATTAGGTAAAACCACATAATCTTATACATAAATAGTACTTTGTAAGAGGCTTCGTATTAATGTGTTTTTCTAAGATGACATTTGCACTTACAGTCCTACAAAATAGGGTTTTTTAATAAAACATTGAGCAAAGACTGATAATTTAGAAGAGTCACTGCTTTTTACATGGAATTTATGATGTTGCAAGAGCTTTCAGATCTAAAAGCTATAGTAAAATGAAATAATCACTGCCAATCTTTTTATTCAGCACAGAACCACCACCTTATATCCTTACTAAAGGAGTAGCTAGAAAGGGGTGTCCATTTGAACAGAAAACTGTCATTGATTTGGTTGACTAATGTCAGAAGAAAAATGAAACTGTTTGGAAAATGATTTTGTGCTCATTGATCAAAAGCCATCCTAGAAGACCCTGATGACAGCGTATCAAAGGACTTCTAAATGAAACTGCCTGTTTGGACAGAAAATTATACAGGTTTCTTTGAGGATGATGCAAACTAAACATCCTACTTGCTGAATGATGACTGCAGTTATTGCTTCTATGTGAATGATACAATGGATTAATCTATTGTCATGCTGTATAGATTCCATTGTTGCTGTCACTGAAAATTATGCAACAGGGATCGTGATAACTGCCATGGCTTATTTAGCACAAATTGTGAAAGCTTATTTTTTAATTATGACCTCAGCATAGGTACCTTTTCAAAAGAAATAAGTTGTAGGCAGATCTGTTACCATCAGAAAATACTACATTTAGCTTAATATTGACAGCTTTTTTAGTTCTATAACAGCTTTTCAGAGTTTAAAACTGAAGAAGTTAATTTCTTACCCTCTCAGACAAGATCAAAGGCCCCAAGTGCTAAATTTAATTTTCTAGGAGTAAGGATAAATTAATGTGCATTTCTAAGCCACACAGTGACATGAAGAATCAGTGTTACAGGAACAGAGAGAAAAACTCTGTCAAAGAGAAAACCTAAAATAGGAAACATACCTAAACTAGCCAGAGTTTTCTAGCACTATTGAGACCGCTTCTTGACTATTATGCCTGTTTTCAGTATCTTCAAGTGATTTCCAAAGATAATAAAGAAGTTTGAAGAAAATGAAATAGCACTGTTCTCAAAGCATTGTTCTCACAGCATCGTTCTCATAGTAAGGCCAGTTAAGTCAGCGATCTTAAATACTACTTCTCACAGCAAAAATACTGCTTCCCAGAAATCTCTAAACCAACGCCATCTTACATGAACAAACAGTAAACCCACATTTGAGACTGCTTAGATTACAGTAGTAACTCTGAAGAAACAAAGGGATGTGAAAGTGGGAAGTCTGTATTTTTACAATCCATCTTGAATAGTTTCTGTCTAAAGTAGGAATCCAGTCTCTGTATTCTCCCTGTAAGGTTAAGGGAGAGAAATAAACTCCTCTAAATCAGAATCTCTCTTGGACAAGTGGCGTTAAATACACAGAGACAATGTGACTATCCCTCCATTACCTCAACCTCCTGGAGAGTTTGTTGTGAACTACAACTTTCCCAACATGGTATCAGATGAATGTTTTTTGAAAGACGATTAAATAAATTCACTATGCTGGGTAACAGGCAGCTATCATGTCAGTTTTATGTCTTGCACACAAAAACTGCTTCAGCATCACAGACCTCTTTGGTTCTGACTCCACGGCCAGATGAGAGTCAAAACGGAAGCAGTATACCCATTTTGGATAAAATAAAGCAAGCCACTTCTATAGGCGGTCATGAGTGAGAACGAAGGCAGTTTGTCTTCTGGGTAGACTCATATGGCCTGTGGCAAAAAGCACCAATGACCAACTTTTCACAGAACCATAGGATGGTTTGGGGTTGGAAGGGACCTATAAAGGTCACCCAGTCCAACCCCCCTGCAATGAGCAGGGACACCTACTAAAGCAGGTTGTTCAGAGCCCTGTCCAACCTGACCTTGAATGTTACCAGGGATGGGGCATCTACCACATCCCTGGGCAATCTGTTCAGTGTTTTACCACCCTCACTGTAAAAAATTCCTTCCTTACATCTAGTCTGAACCTACAAGTTTAAAACCATGACCCCTTGTCCTATTGCAACAGGCCCTAATAAAAAGTCTGTCCCCACGTTTCCTAAAAGCCCCCTTTGAGTATTGAAAGGCCACAATAAGGTCTCCCCAGAGCCTCCTCTTCTCCAGGATGAACAACCCCAACTCTCTCAACCTTTCCTCATATGAGAGGTGTTCCATCCCTCTGATCATTTCTGTGGCCCTCTGGACCCGCTCCAATAGCTCCATGTCTTCTAATACTCTTCTAACACTGCAAATATAAAAGAAGACTTGGATATCATGAACAAATTGTGCAAAATTATTACTGAACAGTCACATGACTAAAAGACTAGAAAAAGAGTGCATGTGGATTTGTGTGCATGTGTCTAGCTAAGACAACACCGTAGCATATTGACAACCAAAGAAAATATTATTTTTTTCAAAGGAATATAGTTTTAAAAACCCCCAAACAATCAGCATTTAGATTACTGTGTTCAGCTTCAGTTAAACTATGATATTCTTGACCCATGCAACATACAACACTGAAGAAATTTGCTGGTTCTGAGAAGGTCTTAAATGCAGTAGAGGGAACTGTTAAGGAAGATGTTAAGACTACTTCTGATGAAAATGAAAAATTTCTAAGTGTAATGTACTGGCACAGTGGAACAAAATGCTGATTAGCAAGAGACTCAGCACCTAGACCTACAAATTACAAACTACAGCAGAAAAGCTGACAATCTATTTCACTCAGAAGGTGCAACAACTACATCTAGAGAACCTATCAATGGTTCCTCCCAAACTTTAAAGTAATTTCATTCTACTATTCTCTGCCTTCTCTGCCACCAGTATCATTGGTGACCATTTATGCCATGGTTGTGCCCAACCTTTATATGTTCACATCAGTTCTTTGCAAGTACCAAGAAATATAGGTATCAATTATCTCTTAAGGTTGTTGCCTTTAATTTTGGAGGTATGTAGAACCTTTCTTCAGCTTTTAGCCACTGCACTTTATGATAACAAGTAGGCTCTCTTTCTGAGCTGCCATGTGCAAACTCAATAATGAAAGCTGGAAGTGTAGTACTGAGGGTGTCAGGTTTGCCGGCTCAACTGGCTACATTGTCCACAGGGGGTGCAGTCCAGAAGCATATGATACTAGAGAAAACAAAGTGATTAAAACTACCTGCATGTTGAAGGAAGTGGAAGACGGGGAAGATGGATGGCATGGAAGGTTTTTGACCCTTCCCTCAGGACCCTCCTGTGTGAGAAGCAGGCTGAGCCCTTCCTTTGGGTGGCTGCAATAAGGATGCAATGGGAAACATGAGCTGAAAACCCAACAAACAGAAGAATTCCAGGAGAAAAAACCATGGCAAAAATGAATGGTGATACTTTACACTGAAAGATTGAGTAGAGTCCTGAAGTATATTTGACTTCTGTAGTAACTACACCAGTGGATATCATAGGTAGGACTTCACAATAATTGCATATCCTTGCAGCTCACCTGATAATCACTCTCAACTGGATCCGCAAGTATTTACCGTGTTTCTGCTCTGTGGCTCAGAAGACAAGGTAGTTCTATAATTTGATGGTATTTTTCAGTGCTAAACCCTGCTATTGCATGGTGAAGTACTTAGCATGAATCATCACCAGCATCATCTACACAGGTATTGGTTCTGAGCAATAAAATTCCATATGATTGGAGACCTGAGTTAGAATGCAATATATACTTTTTTTAAAATGCCCAATGCACGTTTGAATTTTAAAATAAATGCCCACGAATGTTGCATTCCCTTTCCAGACATGCTTTCAATGAACTGCACACAGATAATTCACCGGCAAAAGCATTTGCTGAAACAGTGCATTTTAAATTGAAATTACACATTATTTATGAAAACAAATATTTTGGGTATATGTGAGTAAGAATTCACACCTAATCTCTGATTTTCAGAAATTCATTTGCCTACTCATGGAAAAGTTATTTCTTGCATGAGCTGTACTTTTAATAGAAATCCATTCTAAATATAAAGAAGCTGTGAACATCTGTGAACAATAAAAGCTGCAGACAAAGTATTCAGATAAAGTTGTCCCCTCAAGGGCTGCTCTACTAGGCCGAGTACAGGAATACAACTCAGGAAGACTGATCTCTTGCAATGCCTGAAGGAAATTCACTTAAACTCCCGTGCCTCTATTTCCCTCATCAGTCCCTTCTGCCTATTTAGACAGAAAGGTCTTTGCTTCAGATCTGTACTTGCTCACTGCCTGAATGCATGGGCCTAGCAACACAGATCAGGAACAGGCCCACCACCGACAGTCATCATGGTAATGTCAATCATGAAGATAAAACTTCTAACAGAGTGTGTAAATTGGATTTAATCAAATTGTGTATTCTTTGTGAATGAAAACTCTAAGCTGCAACTACTGGAGAGACTAAGCCTCTTCTTTTGTGCTACTGCAGCATTTGAGGTCCATTAAAGTACCTCCACTACTCATTATTACTATTGGATTACAGTTGGGCCACTGAATCCAACCAAGACCAACTTCCTTTCCCATCAGCTATAACCAGGGAAAGAATTCCTGCCAATGAGTTTAGTAAAGATGATCAAAAATATCCATCTAAACTTTTTTTGAAGAATAACAGCATATTTTGGTCTAAAAATAATATGGTTTCCTTTTAACCATTTAAAAAGATCTGCCTGCCAGAATGAAAAACAATGGTTTTCAGCAACAAAATTGAAGTGTAGAGAAAACAGCCATGGAAACAGTCCTACTGTGCAGGATTAACTGGAAACATTGGAATATTACAATTGCTCACAAAACGTTAGTAAGCAGAAAGCACGTTATAATTTTGTAAGCAGCCAATTCTAGATCTGAAAGTCCACATGGCATTTCTGCTAATTATTTGGTACAATTTCTGGGAGTGTGAGACAAGTCCTTCCAAATGTTGGCCCCTCCCAGACCATATGAATTTGCCTTCAGGACATGTCGGTGATACTTTCAGCCTGGAGATAGTATTTTGAAGCAAAAATCTTGTAAATTTGAAGGTTGTTTATTCTGTGTTTATGTAGCTAGTGCTCAACAAGGACATACCAGCAAAGAGCTATGAATATGATTAAGGAGTTGGAGCACTTGACATACGAGGAGAAGCTAAGGCAGCTGGGATGACTCAGGCTCAAGAACAGAAGGCTCAGGGGGATCTTATCGATGTGTATAAACACCTGATAGGGGGAGGTATGGAAGACAGAGCCAGACTCTTCTCAGTGGTGGCCAGTGACAGGACAAAAGGCAAGGGGCACAAACCAAAATACAGGAAATTCCACTAAATATAAGAAAAGCCATTTTTACTGTGGGGATGATTGAACACTGGCACAGGTTGCCCAGACCTGACATGGAGTCTTCTTCCTTGGAGATATTCAGAACCTGACTGGATGCAGCCCTGAAGAACCTACTCTAACTGGTCCTGCTTTGAGCAAAGGGGTTGAATTAGATGATCTCCAGAGCTGCATTCCAACCTCAGCTATTCTGTGATTCTGTGAAAATTAGGAGATTCTATTGCCATGTGGAGCTCATAGAACTTGTGCTATGCCTCACTGGCATGTGCAAGTCTTACTGAAACAGGTATTCAGACATAAAATAAGTCTTTTTGATGGCGGATCTTTGAAAGCAAGTCTTCTGAAGGTGAACCAGTGAAAAACCACTGTGCATAAAGTTGCATTATAGAGTGAATATATCTATATATCTCTATGTATTCTTCTGTAACGTGCACAATGTATTATCTTCTTTCCTAATAAGCCCTTGTCACAGTATTACATGCTTGAAACATCCCAATCTTTCAGCTAAGACTGGAAAGGCTGGAAAAGGGCTATGGCTGCCTCAGTGCCTCTGGATTTAAGGGAGATAGGAATAGCTCTCTGAGATGCTGTGTCTAAGGCATAAGGTATGCAGTCTTCAAAAAGAAGCCAAAAGTGGAGAGTTTCAAAATAAATTGTATGCTATTTGAGAATGTGCTTTGTAAATAAAATCAAATGAAAGGGAGTGGAAAAGAACTTCACATAAGTACCCTAGTCTGGGAATGTAACAAAAAAAGGGGAATGTAAAGAAGGGGAATGCATACTCAAGAAATTTTGCCTTCTCTCCTTATATCCCCTCCTGAACTAAGAACCGATCATTTTATGTGGTGACTCCACTGTAAGACTGTAAGAGTTTGTAAACAAATTCACCCTAATACCTGAGCAAGAGATTTGAGCTTCAAGGTCATTGGGAAACAGTTTCAGTGTCATGCAGCCAGAGGCCATTTTTTTCAATGTTCATTCAGGGGAAATTTTAGGAGCACTTATATAAACTAGGTGTCTCCAAACAATTTCAAAAAAGTTTTGACATCTGTTTTTTTCCCCCAGCTCAGTGCTGGACTTCTCCAGCAAGAGACAAATATGGACAGAGAAGCAGAAAACGTTATTCTGTCTTGGTTATATACATTCATTTTGAGGTACTCCTAGAGTAACAACTGCAGCATCGATCCATTCTTACAGCCCAACCGTTTTACACACCTCCCTACCTACCTACTTATCAACATATCATCAGTACACCAATTATAGTAAGTCGTCTTGTCATAAAATTATTGAATAATTTATGTTGGAAGGTGCCCTTTAGAGATCATTTGCTCAAAGCTTCAAAGTTAGATGAGGTCTTGCATTGCTGGATTTCGCTTTGTTAAAGGTACCTGTTTCTCAGCACAGCAATTATGAACCATGTTATGCTTGGTGAAAAGGCTTTTTAAAATATTTGAACATTAATTCTGAGGATTTTTACAATAAAACTGTCAGGCATTTGTTATGCTATTACTGCTGAGTTCATGCTGGTGATATTTGTCACTTGTACTTTTGCCACCTTAACAATATAAAAAAAATTAAGGAACAAAATAAACCAAGCTGCATGGAGGAGATACTGAAACAGAATCACCTGAAGAACAATTACCACCCTCTTTCTCTTCCCCCCACCCCTTCTCTTCTCCCATTGGAGGTAATGACCTTATCACCCTTTCTTCCCCTGCGTACTACAGCCAATGTTTCCCTTGGTGTATCTAGTCAAACAGAACAATTGTGCTCAGTTCATATTTACATTTGAACGTTCTGTTTCTATTCCAGACCTGAAGATTTTAGATGCTCAAAGCTTGCCAGGTTTTCTGTGTCTATCAAGTAAGTCTGAAAAAATACTGTCTCTTTTGACAATCCCTAGCTTTCTTGTGTCATTAGATGATCCCAGCCATGACTGCCTACTGTTCTAAGAAGGCATCTGCAACACACTGTGAAGTCCTCTGTAGTTGGGGTAAATCCTCGTCTTTAAGATAATGTCTAAATTTGTTGAAATTTCAATATAACTAAGTTTTTACTGTTGCCATTTTAAATCCTCCCTATATTTTGCTTAGAAAAAGGATGGAGAGAGTTTTGACATCTGACTCCGGTCGGCTCCCATTTCTGCGAGCTAGGGCATGGCCCTCAGATGGCTGGAGATCTGCCAAAGCAGCTGTCACTGGGGGAGAGGTCAAGTGCCCCTTGCCTATGGTTAAAGTCTGCCCAGAAGGTGATGAAAGTCGGAGTTAGAAAAGATCCCCCAGTGTGAAAAGATATTTACAGCTGATCATCCTAATTTAAGGATTAGATCCACACTTCCCTGTCCCTGATGCTGCACTGGATTCATGATCAGGAAATATGAAGAGCTATTATCCAAACCTGAAATGCTGTTTTGGGGGACAGGCGTTCTTTTCTATGTCTTATCTATTTGTGGGATATTATTTCCAATATTTTTCTTTAATCTGTTCCAAATACTAGGTCAAATCTGTGTGCATCTGATAAGAAACTTCCAGCAAGTAAATATGCTGTGGTAAGAGCTTTACCCAAAGTCATCTCTATTGTTTATGCAGTGGTAGAATATATATATATAAAAAGACACTATTGCTCTGTGCATATGTGGCCATGCATTTAACCATGTACAGAACTGGCTAATAACTGAGAAACTTTTCCTTTATGACCACACAAATCTTTTTCATTAAAATCAGAGTTATTTATGCCTAGGACTACCTGTGCTTGCACCAGATCTGGTGGGCCAGAAGAAAACCCTGCCAAGACCACAGACTAACCCAGCTCTCCAGGGATTCCTAGTTCGCCATAAGGAGTGGCTTAGGAAAGCAGATTTTTGAAGTCAAGTTATGAGTCCCTGTGGGCCTCTCGCTTATTTTATAAAGAAAAAATTCATGCTACCTCTTTACCATATAACCCAACAGCCATAGACAAGAGGAAATGCTCTGAGAAATTTACAGAAACTTATCTTCAAAAATTGCACAATCTTGTACACCTTGCTCATGCTGCTTCACGTCCGTTTAAGAAAAAGACAACTCCCTAATATTTTATCTTGAAGAGTATCCTTCTAGGAATGAAATAGAGCAGTAGACATTGAAAATACTACATTCATAAAACCCTGAGCAAATATTTGTGCTAATGAAGGTTAAGGAGTTGGCAGTCCTGAAAACTGTAGTCCTCTATTAATCGACAGTCTAATTTCAACGCAGGCAGCTGGAGTGGAAGCTTCCCTACACTGGCCTGCCAGTGCTTTCAACCCTGACCTAAAGAGACCCTCTCTAGAAGCAAGAAATAATTCATTCTTTATGCTTGTTTGGCCCTGGATTTATTTCAAGTCTGCCAATTCCACTGAATCTGTACACAGTGGTTTTATAATATGGTCTACAGTCAACTAGGATCTGAACCGAGACCACCTAAGTCACTCCATTAAAACAACACGCTGTAGTGGAAATAGAGTGCTAGGAGCAAAAGGCCAGAGCTGTTACCCACTTCAGCTTATTTTTGTGATTGGAAGGTGGTTGCAAAGGAAGGGAAAGTAAGCTGAGTCACACCTAATAGCTTTGAAAATTGCATAATAAAAATTAGGAGGAAAGGTCAGAGACCACTAGAAAATAGTTTGGACCTTTATATACTTGCATCACCTACTCTTTTAAACACAAATATTCCCTGTTTCTTTTACGAAATGAAAAGCATTCTTTTTGATGTCAGAATTCACTTGCTGTAGGCACGTTGATTCTGATGCAGCAGCATCCATCAATAGTAAGTGGAAGTATTTGCATTGACTGAGACAGTGACTTATTCAGCTCCTTTTTTATTTAGGCCAGCTTTCAGAAAGAGATGTGTTGGTATTTCAGGATCTAACTTTTGGTTTCTGCTTAAGAAGTATGATTTTTAGAAATTACTAAGCACTCTCCTGAAAATTAGCCCATTTAATGCCAGGCTGTAGCCAACCAGACGTATAGGCACACCTGTCACTTCTGAAAAGCAGAAATTCAAACGGCTCCAATCTGAAGCCCCATCCTGCTTTTTTTTGAAATTGTTGGCAAAACTCTTCAGTAAGAGATTGTGTGAAAAGGCCTGCACTAGACAAACAGTATTTGCATCAGTCTTCAATACAGCCTTTAATGTATTCTTCCTTAGGTGTGTATACAAACAGACATTTCCCACTGTTCAGAAGGGTGAAGCGTTTACTTGCATTATTCCCATGTCATCTGCTTTAGGAACACACCTGCTACTCCAAAACATCAGCTGAGAACATAGTTCTGTTTTATGAGACTCATTCCTCATGTAGTTATAAGTTAATTTCATTGCTGACATTTGTGAAGCACAGATTTGTTTCATGATATGACCAGAAGGGGAAAGAATCAGATGGCAGAAAAAAAATTAGTTATTTGCGAAAAAAGGTATATGTCATTTGTGACAACATCTATTGCTTTCGGAAGCATCTCATTGTAACCTATCACACCTAACTAAATCATATGAAAGGAATCTGTAAAGCAAGCTAGTAACAACACCCTTCAGTAGAATAGCATGAATAGAAAAACTCTTGGAAACCAAACAAAAACCTCAGTGGTTGTGCGTTTAACCCTGTTAAATTCAACATAAAGATGCATTGATATCAAGTGTTGGATTAACCCCATAGCTGTTTTTAGTTGCACAGAAATAGACAGTTCGGATGTGAGTCTTAAAAAAAAAAAAAAAAGGATAAATTTTCTTTTTTTATTTTTCAGATCGCTTCTATAGTTCCTTTCTTGAGAACTGATTAGGTGCATGGACAGTGGCCTTAATACTATCTAGAAAACAAGCTACTATTATGGTCTGAACGTGGCTCCATTCTTTTCCTTTCTATGATATTATTTCATAGGAAGACAATTGTACTAGCTTTGATCAAAGAATCATATTGATATCACATTAAAATATCATTATAGAGTAAAGTAAGCATGCTTCTAAAAGGTTGCAAGATTGGACGTAAACCAATGACTCAGTAAAAAGATAATTGAGATTAATTTCTGTAATTTAAACAAAGGAGTGAACAACATGCCAATGTGGCATTTTTAACAAGATATTTCCATCCTGACACAGTTAACAAGTTCTGCTGCTTGTATTTTCCACCTCATATCAGTATAGAGCTACAGCTTTGATACTTGGTCTAATTGCTTCCTCTTGCCTCACCTCACACCTGTATCCACTTAATGCCTCAGGAAAGCAACAGAACTGTAGAGTACACTGCAGAAAATGGTGTACTTCTATTGAAATTAAGACCATAATATCAGCTATGAAATTGTTAGGCAACGTATTATGAAGCAGTTGGAAAGAAGAATTACCAGCTGCAAAGAGACTAGAAAGGACCAAAGCAGTATGCCTGCCTGGTTAGCTGTAACTGGGCAGAAACCATCACTGTATCTTTCAAGAAAGGCAGAAAAAGTGACCTTTCTGTACTACAAAGTGCAACAAAAATAATCCTTCTTAATAGTAAGCCACCCACATGAAACAGACCTTTATGTCAATTAGTCTGTTTGGAGAGAGGGAAATACAGTCACAGATTTTTTTCAGCTACACCCAATATTTAGTTTGAAACATATTTAATGGTTTTGCTAAGCAAGTCCTGGTTTAACTATTCAGAAATCTCTCTAATGCTTCAAATTGTGTGTTTCCCTTACTATTTTTTCAAACACAAAATACCATGTAATCTTCAAGCAAGCAAACTCCTGCTATTTCTCATGGCTCTCTGATGGACGTCAGCATGAATCTACATTGTTTTGGATTCACCCCTAACAAAGGTGGAATCAAAATTAGGAAGAAGCATCCACTTTTACTCATTATTATAAATCTGCGCTGGCTTATACGTGCTGGAAAGTTTAAACTACAGATTTCACCCTCCTGAGAAAAAAAATAAATTCAACTACTGAAAGAAAACCCCAACCAAGACATACCCAATGGGCCTCACCTTCCCTTACGTACATGCTCCCCCTACTCCAAACCCACTGCTAGTAGCAAAACCTTAGTGCATTCTGATAACCAGTAAATCACTGGTTAGATATGGGTGACAAATGGTACCATATGCAAGTAAAATAACTGGCTCTGCTTCACTGCTGGCTGTATTTCCAGGCTGAGGATTAACTAGTTCAGGTCAGACTGGGCAAACTGCAAAATCACGCAGTATCGTATGCTCACAAGGTCGTCTTCCATCAGAAGCAACCTGCCCATTTTTGCATGCTGGGTTGTTAATGGCATTGACTGCATCTGAGCTGACTTCTGCGCGGGTACTCGCAAGTACTTTACTGAACTTGTGATTGCTCTGGAAGGGTTTATGGGCTTGTGCACATCATGGCATGCATGCAGCAGGCAGCCCAAGCAGCTCACCTGAGCCTAGAGGACCTGGTGAAGCAACTTCCTCGGTCCCCAGTACAGCTGTCAAGGGGGGGTGCACCTCTGCATGTCTCTGAAGCTACTGCTGGGCTCCAGGTTGGTTTACCTGTTCCAGCCAAGGGCTGCCCATGCCAACGCTGGACCAGATGTACGCAGCAGCATTAGAGTGAGGAGGTACTGTACAGGTCTACAGTGTCATGAATGCATGTGCGAGAGTGCATGCAAACCAACAGTTCTCGCACCCTGGGAACAAGACGCTACCAAATGGAGGGAGTAGGAGGCAGGATGAGGCAAATGTGATGAAGTGGTGGTTCTTCAGACAACAGGCGGTTAGCCTGCAGGGCTTCTTGCAAAGTGCCGATATGGATTCAAGGGTAGACAAGAAGAGTATGTGTAGGAGAGAGCCACTAATGGCTACAAAGCAGACAAACCACACCAGGCTTAGGAAATCCCCCCGAGCTAGAAACAGCACCTGGAAGTAACGTAAGTGCCTGCCCTTCTTTTCCTCTTCCTTAAGTACTTATGGCTATTACCGGAGACAAGATACCAGGCAGGGTGGACCTGTACTCTGAACAAGTTCCACTGTTACTAGAAGAGCCCCTCTAGCATGTTCCCTGTGGCCTACATACTCTTGGTTTTTTCCCCATTATCAGATTATTCCATTTCACACTTTTCCTGGATAACGAAGAAACTATTTTACTCATAAGGCAGATGAGACGTTTCTTAAGCACTCTCCTCTTTAGCCTTTCTGCTGCTAATTCCACAGAAATAAACTGGCAAGTAAGCACCAGCTCACACACTTGCATATTTGACTCCCCTTTACTTCTACCCAATAGCTTTCTGACTGAAAACAAGACCACTTTTCTAGAATGCTAAGGGTGGATAGCCTCATAATACACAATGCAAAATTAAGTATGTATATTGGGAAATACTGGCAAATTTTTTTTTAAAAAGGCTAAGTTGCAAGAGTTTAAGTAACTTCAAGCAAGTTTTTACCATATAAAATAAAATTTGGGGTGTAATGGATTTTTATTTCAGGATTTAAAAGGAAAAATTCTTTTCAGTTTACTTAGTGGGGGTTTAATTGCCACTGAGACAAATGTTACATGTGTGCTATACATTTTACACATCTATGCATCTTGCTTACATCCGTAATACCTGGAATAGATCCTGTTCCTTGCTGCCTTAGTAGACCTATAATACAATGTAACTGGCACATTTTTCAAGTAGAAGTAAGCTTATCTTCTCAGCTTTTGACATTACATTACAGGACTGAATTCACATCAAATTCAAAGGCAAAAGGATGTATTTGTATTATTAAATTTAGGCATGTAATACCATGTTCCCGGTGGCCTTTCTTGGAGATGCTTTCTGCTCTCCACAGGGACTCACCTCCTAAACTCAAGCACTGTGAATCTCTTCCTGGTTAGAGTTCCAGTCATACCTATTACTGACTCGAGCCTGAATGCTGAAGCTTTGGAGAACCTTTCCCTCATACCCACAAGGGGGATGGCTTTGTGCATATAGTCTAAAACACTTCTGGTTTTGTTTCATTTATGTACAGCAGATATTTTTGCAGTTTTCCTGGCAAAATGAAGCACCAGCAGTTTCATTTAAAGACAATGAAAATAAATTTTTAATCTTCAACTGTTTCAGGTATTTTGCCTTTCTTTTCCCTAAAATCTAAATGATGTGTATTTTATTTCAAAATATTGTCTCTGAATAAGTTTCCTGATTTCTCTGTGAATTCACTTATCATTCTGAATTACATAAACATGATTTTTCAACTAATGAACAGTTTGTCTGTGAAATATTGCCCAATACCAGTAGCGAAGGCTAGAAATCAGGAGGCAGCACTCTCTCCCTAGTGAGCCCAGCTGAATACCATGCTTACCTGCCTGTAAAACAGGGACACGCATCTTTTATCCATCTGAATGGCAAGGGAGAGTCTCAGCCTCTGTCTCTCTCTGTATGGAGTGTAGAGCACTTGACACAAGAGACCCTAACCTAAAAGCTACTGTAATAAATTAATACTAGTTTTTCACAAGCACTTCGCTAACACTGCCTAAATATATTTCTTGGCCACAGTACCATCCACAGTACAAATGCATTATGTTTGCGATTTTCAACACTTGTATTGCAATTATCACAGTGAAAAAAGTCTTTTAAGAATCTTAGTGGTATAAAAAGAAAATAGCATCTTCTTGTTCAATGCCAGCTCCTCTGCTGAAATATTCATCACCTAAGTGACAGTTATGTGCTTTTTCAAAGTGTAAAATGCACAAGCTTTGCCACTGGCAGACTATGTTCTTACTCTGTTTAAACCTATGTAGAGCAGCCATAATTACTAAGCATGGGTGGCCAAAAATTGCAATAACTTTAAGAGAGTATGTATTTTTATTCAAGTTATGTATAGAACTTCTAAAAAAGAAAATCTCAGAACTGAGAAATAGAAGCCTAGACATCTTAGCTTTTCAGGAAGCCATTACTTTAAAATAAAATGCAGCTATAGATACCAAATAAATGAACTGATGCTTATTTTTATTACTTGTTACTATTGGAACAACCTGTTATTATTATTCAATGGATATTTGTTGTTATTGTTGTTTGCAAGGGAATTATGGTCATGCAACTGCGCTGTCTCTCCATTCATCTCAGTCCTTCCACTTAGACACTTTTGAATCCACTGGGCAATCCTAACTCACTCAGCTAGAAGGAAAAGGTATCAAAGATAATTACATTCCTAGAAGCTTTGCAAAAACTGGCAACCAAATAAAGAGGCGAGAACCAGACAGCTGCAACATTAGCGCAAGAGGCCACCCACTTTATCTGGTACATCACCCGCTCAGTCCGCATACAGGAAAAAAAAAAGGACTTGCTGCTCTCTACAACTACCTGAAAGGAGGTTGTAGACAGGTGGGGGTAGGTCTCTTCTCCCAGATAACAAGTGACAGGACAAGAGGAAATGGCCTCAAGTTGTGCCAGGGAAGGTTTAGATTGGATATTAGGAAAAATTTCTTCACTGAAAAGGTTGTCAAGTATTGGAACAGGCTGCCCAGGGAGGTGGTGGATTCACCATCCCTGGAAGTGTTTAAAAAACACACAGACATGGTGCTTAGGGACATGGTTTCATGCTGGACTTCGCAGTTCTGGGTTAATGGTTGGACTTGATCCTAAGGTCCCTTCGAATCTAAATGATTCTATGATTATTTACAAAAGCACAGCTGAGAACTCACCACATCATACAAGGGTCCCGTCTTCATAGGAGATCAGGGACACAGGAGGGGCATGGTTGGGGTCAAGGTCATAAAGGAGACAGAAGTAGCAGAGGTTATTGTAGCAGCGTGTGGGTGTGGGTAGGGAGGAAGCGTTTCACTGACCACAAGACAACAGGTCCTACATCACAGTTATTTTCTGCCTGCTGAATCATTCTTCTTAATAACAGAACCATAAAGTTTTTTTGTGGACGTAACTTGAGCACTTCTACATAAGAAATCTGCAGAAATAAGATCAGCAGAGTGCTTCACTAGATAAGCTCCTGGATCAAGCAAAAAGTTAAGGCAACTTCTGGAAAAAAAGGAGTTGATATGCAGAACTTGGGGGGGGTGTGTGTGTGATACTGGATAAAAGATTAATTTCAAATAAAGCATTCTGTTACACCCTTCTGGTCATTCTGTATCCATAAAGGAGGTAGAATTCATCTTCTCAGAATGACAAGTCTTTTGGTATTTGTGTTTCCTGTAAAGCCTACTTTATTGCTCTACTGCTTTAAATAATGCAGCAGTTAAGGTTCAAGTGTCACCATAGATGCCCCACACAAACCCAGACAAAGCGAAGAAGGTTAAACTCATGAGCAATTTTCCCTTGAAAGGGCACTGACCTAATATGCTGCCATTTGCGCTCCTGCCAAGAAATCCTGTTCATTTCAGGCCAATGATCTAGAGATTCATAGGGTTGAAACCTTGTGTCCTCGAGACACAGTTTCAAGTGTTGCATGAGATCTAATGAGATCCAAATGACTCTGCATCTCTCTGCAAAATTGCCTTAGCTTCACACTGCTCAAGCACTTGCCTGGAATCCCACTATCAGAACAGAACTGACTTGGTTCTAGGAATTCTTCAAGGCATGCTATAAAAATGCTGACTTTGCTTGTATATGTAGGAGTGAGACAGAGCTCATGATCTGGTAAAAGGATGAAGAATATGGCTTAGGCTGGGTAGGTTTTATTGCAGTAACAACAGCTATTCAAAGCACCTGCCAGTGTTTGTTTATTCTTCATATTCTGACTATGAGATTTAGTGACAACAGGAATTCTTACTGTAGGTCAGTTCAACAGCAATCATTCTGGATCTGCTGTCTTTTATAACTGGGCACTGAACACTAGGAGTATATGGGAATTTAATTCAAATTTCCCATGACTTCAAGTACCTAGTTGCCTGTCAATGGCCTAAATTATTTTCTTTTTCTTACTGTGGTAATTTACAGCTATGACTTTTGGGGTTCTATTCTAAGTTTTGAGTTTGTTTTGCTGAGAAGCACTTTGTGGCTCATAGTATTTAGTTGCATCTGGAATACATGTTCTCTGAACCCTTTTGAACTATGTATCCCTTGCAATTGACTTCAGTTGATCGCCCTGGTGGTCTTTTCTAGCCATGTGTTGCTATATTCCTGTTATTTGTTGACTGAGGTTGCTCAGACACCAATTCAATGATGTGTCATGCTATAGAATCCCTGCAATTAGAAAAAACCAAAACCAATAACAAGCCTAAAAGCTTTGTAAGAATAAAAGGATCATCATGTACATTTAAAAACTGTAAATGGCAGCTACAACTGCAGCTCAACACAAATAACTGAATTATTATAATGCAACTTTATTTCTTTTTGCAAGTATATTTTTCCTTTCAAATTTTCTAATCTGTCAGTCAATGCAGAAATTACTTAAGGTTGCATTCGTGTTAAAAAAAAACAACCATAGCCTTGATCCGAGTAAAATTTTAGGTCTATGGAATTTTTATTTTATCTCAAAACATCTTGCTCTGAGACCTATTAAAACACTCACTGTTTCAAGGAATTATGTTTGATGTTTGTAAAGCATATTAGTGAGATACTTACATGCTTTATATTAAAACAGGCAATGATTGGCTTCACAAAGAACTATACAAACACCTTTTTAATTGAAATCTTTCCCTGTCCCCTACTTTCAAGCCCCCAAAGGTACCAAGCTATGAATTTCAATGAGGGCTTCGCAAAACAGTATTTAATTAGTGCTTTTCTGTCAGCCCTTCTCCCATCATTCACATAACCATTCTTGTTTTTACAGTGACATGTAACAGCAATTGAATATCATACAAAAGGAGCAACATCCTCTAACAGATAACAAGAGTCTGAAACATATCAGTTCAACCTGATTTTGGTATGGCTGTTTTTCAAACCCATATGCAATAATGACTGTTTTTATTATGGAAGTAGCAGATCTTTATTCATTTAAAAAAAAAAAAAAAAAAAAAAAAAAAAGAAAGGTCATTCTGTACCTGAAGGAACCAAAGGCTTAAACACAGAGCTACAAAGCATAATCTGAAAAGTAATCCCTCGTAGAAATGTATTGCTCAGTAGTTCCTCATAACAGAAGCAGTCTGTTCTATTGCTATTGCATTTCAGCTGTCAATCTGCAAGTACCACCATGAAAAAGTGTGACTAATGCTGAACCACTGCAAATGGTGCAGCTGGATGCAGGACAGTATTTTAAAGCTTGCAGACACGCTGCCATCCCTTTTGGTTGAATATTAATTGGTCAGTTCTATCCCTAGCTGAAGAAGCCTCTTGCATTCCTTGCCAAGTAAACCTTAACACAGCAAAGTTCACAATTAGCATCTTCTATACCTTCTGGCTAAAAAGAAGACTGGCCACTAAGCCTGGCTTCAGTAGTTCATGTTGTTATTCTTTCAGTGGGACCTCAGCAAGGTGACAGACCTAGGCTTAAAACCTTTAGTGCTTAGGAACTGCTAGTGCCACACCACAAAAACCTGCAGTGCATTACCTAGATTAGGCACATGAGATGTCTCCTCCATTTTCTACGCTGGCTTGCCACCAAAGCGTCATCAAATTTTTGTTTCTTATCTTAAATGAATTCTACATCCAGTTTCTCATCATCTCCAAAGGAATTAAAAAATCTCTACTGTGAGTGCCCCAGCTAAAAACTCACTTCTTCATTGAGGTGTAACTCTTCCTGAGAAAGGTAATGTTGGTTTGTGACAGACACATCATTCCTGGAGGTGAATGGAAGAAGGGGAAATGAATTATGAGATCCTGTACACGCATCTTGTGGAAATGATGAGAATACAAACAAACAATACACAACAGAAATAATTGCTGTTGATGTTGCAGATTAATATTGCAGTGTTTTTATATGAAGATGATTAGGATAGAGTAGAATATATGGAATGGAATAGCATCACAGAAGACTAATGCTGCTTGATCTATATCCTGGAAATTTAAGTTCAACTCTTAAAGCAAACTGTAGAAAGAGATCATTGAGGTGAATGTTCCCATACGAAGTCTTTAAACTAACTTCAGCATAACTGATAACTCTTGCTCAGACAAGGGGTCAGAAATGGATTAATAGCGATGCTACCAGCAAATGAGAATGAGGAATTCTGAAAGGTGTGAAGGCTATTTATTCACACTACACCTACCTTTTCATCATATTTCTCCTTCTTTCCAATACCTTCTTAACAATACATTAAATACATTCAGAAAGCAGAAGACTAAAGCAATAAAATATTTTTTTAACATCTGATGGCAGGGAGAACTGGGAAAAGATGTGGTAGTATCCAGAAATAAGAATAAGACCGACGAGGAAAGCTGCCAGTATTACATGAACTGTTGATTACAGTACACCTTTCTGTCCTCAGTCTTGGCTACAACTTGTGAGTCAGTATCAAACCACCAATTTTGGTAAGGAGAGAGCAAAGAAAATGACACTAGCAGTAAAAGCCACAAGGCACCACAGGAGGGTGCTACACACAGTCACTGTATTCATCTAGCAGGAACAGTTGAAGGCAGCATGACTTCATGCTTTCCATAGTTTGAAAGCAGGAATAAGTCCTTTCCCCTCATAGCATCTCAGAGTGAATCCATTATCTTGTAATCAGAGACTCAAAATTGAAGGGTAACAATAATGTTATCCTGAGATCTGTGTTGGTTGTAATGATGCTGACAGCTGAGGCCCGTTGCTAACATTGTGAGAATTTGCAAGGCAAATGACTGATCCAATGCAATGCACTTAATGGTTGTATAAATATTTCACTGTTCTTGCTGTGTTAGAGGATAAGTCCTCTCTACCTCAGAACATCAGCAGTTGTTCTTTACATGCTTAATATCAGTACACCTTCAGAACACTCCAGCATTCTTAAAATGAAACTGCTGTGTGAAGGGATATATGCTTTTATGAACCAGCACATAACAATACACTGACTGTCTACAAGTACAGATATATTTTACTGTCATGTTTTCTTTCACACTTCCCACTTATTTTTCAGTGGATAAACAAACCCACAGCACTGTACTGTATACAATACAACACAGTTTCAACTAACTGCTTTTTACTGAGGCTGTTTACAGCAATTTGAAAGAACAATTTTGAATTACTCATCCCCTTCCTCTCTTGACAAATGAACTCCAGGTTGTATTGCTGTATAGAAACTGATGAACATAACAGGGGCAGAAAGGATGCCAAGAGATTTCTCCTAACTTTCTAGGGTATAAGTAACTCCTTTATATATCCCAGTGAAGGTAAGAGAGCTCACCACAGTAATCTGGTGCATCTTGCAGTCCCTGAAAATACAAGAATCGCATGGACATTCCTACAAGTATCTTCTAGTGCAATGGAGGGTCTGTTGTCCAACTACTGAAGTAAGTATGCCATATCCTGCCCAGGACCTGTCTCTTCACTGACCCATCTAGTGGAGCTTCTGCTCAGAGTCCTTGGGTCTAGAAAAAAGGGTATGCTAACCCACAGAGGTGGCTAAATTACTTGCCTCCTCTTATGCAGAGAAAGTAAAGATGATGCAAGGGAGACTTCCAAGCAAGGATCTGGAATTCTTCCTCTTCCCCCCTATTCCTTTAACATCACTCATCCTGTTTTTGTCTATCAGTCTCTGACCCCAATCTAGTTACATCTTCCTGAGGTGTCCTCCCTCTTCATGTAGGTTTCTTCGCTAACTCCCTTAATCATAGAATTGTAACATTTCTTGAGTTGGAAGGGACCCACAAGGATCATTAAGCCCAACTCCCAAATTAATGTAATGTTGGCCAACAGCTACCGCATTGCCAGCTTTCTTCTGTCATAATATCCCTTGCAAGTTACCACTCAATTTTCCTCTCTTCACCTGCAGAGTAGCTACCACTTGCAATTTTGCTTTCCCTATAAACTCCTTCCCTTACTTTTCTCTATGATGGAGCTTGCACTCTCCAAGGAACAAGCTGTTCACTCTTTGACCCTGACTGCTTGTTAGCATATCCATTCTATATAACATCAGACCTAAGGCTTTTGCTTCCACTTGTCTCTATCCCTTCTTACTTGATGAGTCCCAATTGTCCTTCAGGGAGATGGTGAAGGGAAAACAATCCCTAGCTCCTCCTTCTGTTCACTTGATTCTAGTATTCATCACTACTGGGAGTAATACAGTTTGCTTCCAGTAAAAACCAGAGCGTGCTGTACGTACATTCCATACTGTCCATGACTTCAAGCATCTCTGTCCATAGGCAATGGCATTTCCTAGGATCACATCTGCAAAGCACCCTGGGATACTTCAGGATGAAAGATGCTGTATTAAAAAATGGGCAACTACCTCAGAAGCAGCACTGTGAAAAAACACATACCAATGCCTCAAAATTACTGTTGGTCTACTAGTTCATAAAGGAATTAAAAGTTAATGCAATCAAGCACTGGAGACAGCATCATGATGCAGGACAGAAAAAGGCCTAGCAGGCCAGGAAATCGTGTCAACATGCAAGATAAGATGTAGTCAGCAGCACAGCTTCCTACAAGGTGGAACCTGGTGCTATTGACTCTGTTGGGGCATGACCTTGCTTTGAGAAAGCCACCAAACATTAATCAGAAGTGGAAATTAGGACACACCACAGCTGTGACACAAATGGCCTGGTGACTGACAGCACACGCCACACAAATCAGTGACAGTGGAGGAGTGGAGATAATCAGCTCACCTGGTCAATTTGCTACTGAAGAAGCATCAATGTAGAAGATCACAAACAGTTTAGCAACATGAGAACTCATTTGCTGCCTAGTAAGTTGTGTACAAACATGTAGTTTCCCAGTTTAAATGCCACTGTTGAAATTTCATTCCAAAAAAGAAATTTGCCAGAGAGGATGCACAACTACTCTCCCATACTCCAAGCTGGAAGCACAGAATTCAGAGAAGCTTCTGTCAGCCTGCACTGAATACCTGTTGCCACTATCACTCTAATCATCTGGCAGTTAAATTCTGCTCCTAGCATTGTCTAGGACATACCATGAGGAAAATATATTAATACATTGCCACTTTCACAGAAGAGAAGAAAGTATGGCAACAATGGCCACCATATACACTTTTCTTTAGGGAACAGAATTTGGATGGGAAGAAAAGAGGAAGATAATTCATCTATCAGAAGGCAATGCAGAAATACTAACTACGAAGATATTTTTACATACAATCTCGTAAATAAAGGAAACAGGGTGCTGGTCACCCTATATCCTATATAAATACTGGAAATGCAAACTGTCTGGAAAGAAGAAATAGAATGCTATACCCCGGTATGTGCACTAATTCATTAACTGCTCTATGGCTCCAATCCAGCAAAACACTTAAGCACATGAATAGTCCCAACAACAAAGGCCTGAAAGCCTGCCCACACATTAAAGTAAAACGCAGTGTCGGCACAAGCCTCTCCCTTGCTTTCAGGAAAACCTACAAAACCCAGAGAACAAAATCAATGCCGCGTCCATTGGGTATAGCAGGCAAGGAGTGGGGTCACAGCAGCCACACTGAAGGACAGTTTAGGAAAATGTATTTTTACAAAATGCGTAAGTACTTGTATATACAAATTTTAAATACACACACATTGGTAGTATTATATATTATTTTCTAAGCATTGTAAGAGCCCAGAATATCTGCAATACAAAAGAGCCATTTAGCTATGAAAAACATCTAAACTTTTTACTGGGTTTGCTTTTATGGGAAGATACTTTGCCATTCTGTGGAAAGGGAATATGTTGCTCTGTTTTCCCTGAGTTTTCCTCAGAGAAGGAATGTGAATAAAATGTCAGCGTGAGACATGCAGCAATCCTAGCTTACTCAAATCAAATGTCAGGGTTCAAGCAAGCATGATGATAACATTTGGTGGGGGCACGAGGGAAAGAAATGAGTGATTCACAGTCTGGAAGGCGACATTGCAGGGTCTAGATCAGCGGAAAAGTGAGAGGTGCTCAGGAAGGATGGGTGTGGAACAGAGATTTTGAATATAAAAGTTACCTGCTATCAAGATTTGCTCAGATGGCATGATTAAAGCATTCAAAAACATTTTCCTGTGACCTCAGACAACAAAATCCTTTACTATGTGAGCGAGAGTATTACCAAGAGGAGCATTTTAAAGCATAGTTACAATTTCTCCTTTTACTATCATTAGTATTTACACTCACCAAAACAATCCTCTTGCTTCTCTGTTCAAATGATACAATCAGCACCAAACACAGATACACAGGGGGCATGTAGGCAAACACATTTTCCACACAGCAGCAAATTTGATCCCATTCCTGTCACAAATGGTTAATTTTTTTCTGGGGCACTCAGCATCAGATTTCATGTGGAGGCACCTGAAATAGCAGTCCTATGTTATTAGCCATTTAAGACCAAACGCTATCACCAACACAATGAGTGGAAGCCTAATCTGGCAGTTGTACTTCAGAAATGAATGAAACATTTATAGGGCAGTAGTGGTGTGAAAGTGGAAGAACCTGCTTCTCTCAGAAGTCTATATGCTCTGCTGGCACATTCAGGGTGAGAAATACCCAGTGTGTACAGAAACCACTCTGCTGCTCTCATATCACTGCTCTTTCTCTGTGCATTGAGGCTTATTTGTCACTGCAGAATAGTTTCTTAAGCTTAAAACTAGCAGGCTCTCTTCTGTGCCCAAGTGACTATCTCAGCACCTGTTTATTGCTCTGCTACAGTGCACACCAACTTCTGACTACAATAACAATCATTAGTAGTAGTATTTGGGATTAGTAGACTATGTAACTGCCCTACAAGCATATTCTTCAGTACTGAATTGCCTTTCATCTACTTATCACCTATTGGTTTCTTTCTGGCCCTTTTTACTCCTTCTCAGAGTTCTGTGTAGGTCCTAGAGACACTTCTGTCCTATAGATTAGTGAAATGGTTTGCTGAAGTCTTCCACAGAAAGTGTAAAGTTTACAATGGTAGTACAGTTATTCACAACTTCCTTTACCTGTGCAATGGTGTAACCCAAAGAAACAATCATAAATCACATCAGTTTCTGATTCAATCTCTGTTGTTGGCAGATGTTTACAGTCTCATGATGCCAGTTCAAATCCTACTGAAACTGCTGAGAGTTCAATCAGACTTGCATCTCATTTCCACTTTAGAGAGAACATTACAGCTGTGACTGGAGCAGTCTTTAGCCTCCACAGATTTCATGGTCTAACAAAGCTGTACTATTTCATCCTAGTCACCATGTATAAACCTAACTGGTCTTCCATTTTTTAAAAAGAGAAAGGAGGTAAAAGGATAGGATGAATGAAGATAAAGATATATTGGTAGAGCTGCATGTGGAAATAAGCATGGCATCTGCTAGCAGCATATCTAGTTTGTAGCCATCCCTGGCTTTAATGATCTAAGAAAAGAAAGATGAAAAAAATTCTTTGGAAGCTATAAGCTCTTTGCAAGAGGTCAACAAGTCTTTGAGTCAGTAAAAAAAAGTGCAGTGAATATTGCTGTGCAAGGATGAACACAGAAAAACAGATTTTTTCTTGATAAGCAGCTCAGTTTGATTTCTGTATTGTGATGAAAAGCATTCGTTAAACACTGAATATGGATTTTAAATTGGGCAGTATTTTCTGGTGGTCAAGTTAAGCAGAAGTGTTTTTCCTGATACCAGGTCATATTGGTCAAAGCAAGGAAATCCTATTTCTGCCTGTAAAGAGACTGTGGAAGTCCAAGGAGAGAATAATTATGGAACAGGAAAAACAGGCTGTCATTCAACACAACCACACTTCTGACCACAATGTTGCTTTTAAGATAGCTCAACTTAGTATAGCTCAGCACCCAAGTATCTCCGCGAAGTCATAATAAACACTAAGAGAAAATGAGGTCTTTACAGGTGTTTTTAGAGGAAATGAAGAAACAAAACAACCCCATAAAATATTTAACCAAATGACACATAAATAAACTTTGAGTGCTTGGAGATATATTTACATTCTGGGTTTGGGCACTTGATAGCTAATAGCAAAAGTGAATTTGATGGACACTCAGAAGTAGCACCATTTACACTAGGTCTATGAGGCCTCAAATCTGGGTTAAAAAAAAATCCGCAGTCTGGACAACAGGAAAATTCCTTTAGCCACCTAACATCCCTCTGCATGACACTAATGAGAACAAAATAAAAAACACAGAGGCTTTCATGCTCCCACCAAGGCTCTACTTTTAAAGGATCTAACTACTGAGAATTACCACAGATATTCTTGCCTTTTATTGTTTTTCTGGCATTTTACTCTACCATGGGGCTGTTTCATAGGCATTTCAGTCAGCTCCTGACAGATAATCCTCCAGATTAATTCAGAGTTCATTTGGCTGATAACTGGTCAGCTTCTTTGAGAGATGGCAATGGAATGACAGCTCACTACCTCTTTCTGCAAATTCTCGGAAGACTGAACAGCACAAGGTATTTTTAACTAATGCCAAATGCTAATAAGTCATGTTGAGATGTACACAGAAAGCCTTTTCAAAACAAATCTCCAGGTAAACATACTATTCAGGATTCAAGAGAGAGACACAGATTAGTCTAGGAAAGTATTGCTCACCAAATCCTGGTTTAAAACAGCTTATTACAGGCTTTTTTTTTTTTCTTTTTTAATGAGATGTTTTTCAGATTCTGATTAGAGCAGAGTAATTAAACGTCCATTAAGGAAGCACTTAGGCCAAATGGATAGCTTTTCCTGGGAAGCTTAAAGGGAGTTCTGAGAGCACTTTGTCCAGAGAGGCAAGGAGCAGAAACAGCACTGGGGAAGAGCGTGCAGACGTGTGGCTGTGTGTAAGGGCAGGGTAGGCCAGTCTCACCTCAAGCACAGCTTGAATGCTGCCCTTTGGCAGAGCTGGCAGCATCTTTTTTTTGTTTGGCCTTTTCCTGGCAAGCTCCCCCAACACTGAAATATTTCACCCGCAAAAGGAAACAAATGTTTCAGAAACACTACCAGGAATACACTCCTTCATCTGGCAAATCAGGCTTCATGTCTGAGCTGTTTCTTGTACTAAGAGCCCAGTCTCTCCTCTTGATAAGGGGGTTTCCTGGATATTCATGCTACGGTACAATACATCAGCCACCTATGGAGGCAGACAAGGCTGCCTACCAACCACTACCATAAAGAGCAAAGGACAACACTTCCAGGTCTAAATATTTCAGAGTTTTGATGTTTGGGGTTTTCTCTATGAATTTTTAAAATATATAGTTAGTATTTCCAGGAAAAGCAGCTACTTCAGAAAACAAAATTTAGTGCTGCGGAAGAATACACTTCTTTCAAAAATAATGTTGACAACATCTGGTTGACCTGTTCAGGTAGTTGTTGTTGTTCAACAACTTGTTGTTCAAGAAGTTCCACTTTACTTTTCAGAACCTAGACATTCCTAGTGTCAGTTTGGCTGCCTTCCCAGTACAAGGGCACAGTGCAGAAAGTCATCAGGCATCCTGAATTTCAGTGAGAAGTCAAGCTGCCTGGCACCATCAGAAATTGCTCAGTTTACCACAGTAAGACAACAGAGAACAAACAGAACAAAAAGTGTAGGGAGGAAAGGGGGGAGAGGACAGCATTTGCAAAATGCAGTTAGCCACCTGGCTCCCTGTGCTACACTTTGATCTCTAAACATGTACACATAATTCATCAATCACTGATGCTGAAGTGCACCAGGAATGAAAAGAGGGAATTAAGTAATGGACCAAAAGAATGGGGCTCAGGGTATCTGCATTCTGTTCCCAGTAGGAGCGTACATACATAAAAACTGATACTCAGTTCTACAAAGCAGATTTGGTGAAATCAACATAGTACCAATTAAACTGCATGCTCTGTCAAATGATTCCTTCACAGCTTTTCCGGAAAGCTCTTGGGATTTCTACAGTCCTCCTGTGCAACTCTA
Source organism: Falco cherrug (assembly GCF_023634085.1). Lineage (NCBI taxonomy): Eukaryota > Metazoa > Chordata > Aves > Falconiformes > Falconidae > Falco > Falco cherrug. The sequence continues at coordinate 15,990,503 of NC_073701.1, read as the reverse complement.
GGCAAATGATTTAACTGTTCTGTCTCCTGTATCTGTAACTTACAGCACATGGCATAATATCTCCTATTTCAGAGGGGGTTTAGAGTACTGAGGTAGTTTTTGTAGCCTCCTGCGACATCCTCTAGTGAATTAGTGATTAGAAAAGCAAATGACTAGGAGTTCACTTCTGGAGCTGGCAGAACAAGAAAAGCACAGCGTAAGAACAATTCACATCGCTGCTTCCCCATCTTGGCATTCGTAGCATTCCAAACAAATGTCAGTTTAAATAACCAACTCTCATTACACTAAATACTGAAATGCCAACACTGATCATGTGAATTTCTGTCAAAAATTAATGTTCGAGTAAGGAGGGTCTTAGTTTTAGCCTGTCTAGTACTTTGCAGTTTGATATGGATTGAAGATAGCAGCTATTATATTATCCTCAGCCCATGTTAACTGTAGGGAGAAAACCTGCCAACTCTTGTAAATCACCAATGTAACACAATGTTTGCAGCACACCGTACTGGATAATACTGGCTTACACTGCATGTACAGTGACCGAGCTATAAACACCAACAATAACTTTTAAATAAGGTGTTTCATACCAAAGAGGGACAAAAGGGCTGTTGCCTTTACTCAAAGGGGAATGCTTTGTGTTGGGACATAAGAACAAAGATCATCTGCAGCTTCTCAGCACTGATACGTCAGGCAGAGCCTTTCGAAAGCGCTTGATCATACTATGAATCATGCACAAAAAGCAGGTAAACAGATTCCTTGCACAAGCTCAGTGCTTTTATTAATGGTGAACACAGTTCACACTCCAACAGCACACAATGCTTTTCTCCCATTTGTACTTAATGCCTCTGTTTCTGCATTTCTTGACTCCTGGGAGAAGCAAAGTTGTTGAACCCCTGCAAGGGTATCATCCTGATGACTTGGGCGTGATTACAGGTTGGCTTTGTAATCTCAGCACATGACCCACTCCACTGAGAAAAACATTGAAAGAAAGAAAGACATTGCTGCATTTTGACTATACTATGGCTATACTGTGGTTTATACAGGACAGGAGCTAGCTAGATGGAAAGAAAACTGTAAAGGAGAGTATACTGAAAAGGAATGCATTAGTGAGCCAGGTTATTAAGGAGACAGAGGAAGAAATTACAGATTTTTCTGTTTCACACCCTTCTTTTTTTCTTCAGTCTGTTCTCTTCCGCCTCATTCCCACTTGGCTGTCTATCTGTCTACTTCTCTTACTTACTGTACCTGACATACCCTTGTCTCACTCCCTTCTTCCTTTGTGTCCCCTCTTAAAAACACGTCATGGTGCTATGATAATGGTTCTGCCATGAAAGCATTCACAGTGACTGTGTTTTGTGCTGTCCTCTGCCCTATGTTTGCCTTGTTTACTCAGGCTGTAAATTTTCCCAGTTTGTACAGGGTCTCATGCAATCTGGCCCCATTCTTGACCGGTGTGCAAGTAAAAAATAATCAAAACCAGTTACAAACCCAACAATTTTATGACCCAGATACTCCTAAGATATAAAGCTTAACAGAGCATGCAAGTATTCTTAGGCTTGAAAATATACATGGCTATTAAATACAAACATCTTCCTTCTTATTTCCATTAATTCCTAAATTATTTCAGAATAGCTCGGAGCAACCTCAAACATAATTACATGGAATTGAATAATTAATAGAACTCATTAAATGCATAGTATGCATACCATGTACAGGAGGGTAACAATATATATAAACAGGTATTTGGCATTCATATCTTGAATTCCTACTGGTTTGTAGCCAAAAGCACATTGCAGTGTCAGCCTCTAGAGAGTTCCTGCTGGATCACATCTCTGAGATTTGTCGTGAATAGCAGAAAAGAGGAACAATACCTGCAACATGGCCTGTAACTGACTTCTCTGCGTGGTGAAAAATACAAGACATATATGGAAAGACCCATAGTGACTGCAGTAAGTGTGAAAGATGCTGAGCACCTTTACAGAGTACTCAGAGCAGGCCCTGAATTCATCATTGTATCCCTGATGGCACGAGAGAGACATATCATGACAAATACAATGTATGCAATACTTAAAACAGAGTCCATTTGTTGTGTGCACGTGTGAATGTAACCCAGAATGTACACTCTGGCTTAATACTCTTCGCAGATCTTTCTCACCTGATGTTTCAGTCAACTGGATGCTAGGGGCCTTTAAAAAACATCAGTTCTTTCATTTAGTATAATCCTGTTATATGCAGAGCAGCCAGTATGAACAGAACATTGGTTCACTTCCAATGCTATTGAATGATTGAGTGTGAAAGCCCCCTTTGCGTATTTTCTCTTTAATTTTTTTTTAAATGTACTACTTTCCAGTGTGTTTTCCCATTCGTGCATATAGCTTTCCCATCTTGTCAGCACTGCCAGTCAGTCAGTCACTGAGCTACAAACTGCTCACTGCACTTTCTGTCACACAGGTGTGGAGAGATTTTTGATCTGACTTACAAATTCCCTGCTCCCCCTGGCAAGCTGGCTGGCTGTCATGTTGCTGAAGGGCGTTTCAAACAGCTGCTCTCTCCAAGACGCATTCTTTGCATCTCCAACTTCATTATTTCTTACACACTTCTTTTCCCCCTGTAGTTTCATCCTTTCCATACCAAAAGGCATTGGCAATGGAGCTGTGCAGAAACAACCACTGTACCGTTAAAACTATTCCAGATTTTGGCTCATTGAGAGATGATCTGCATATCCTAGTTTATCACTTAGTCATGTTCAACTGTGCATCTACTTTTACTATTAAGCACTATATGCAAGTTACACATGACTTCTAGATTACTTACCAGTTGATGTTTTCTAGTGCATCTAGGCTTCATTTTTTTAGTATTATTTTCTTGTCTTTTTTGTTTTTGAAATATTTGCCTGTTCTGATCAGCACACTTAAATCTGGGACTTGTTACAGGGCAGCTTCTGCACTACACTCTTAGAATTCAATCCCAGATTTTGGTAAAACCTGGCGATCTGCTATTGTTCCTGAGCGTTGGGAGATTTCTCCTTTGAGTTTCAATGAACTCACCACCACTGCATTGTGCTAACCGGTTGGTTTACTAGTGCATTCAACCTCAGCTAAAGCAAAGCAGCAGAGGTTATTGATTACTCAACAAAATTTGGTTTTCCTTCCAAATGAAACCTAATTCAAAGCCCCAGAAAATTTTGAAGTAGAATATTTTTCCTTTAGAAGGCAGATGAGCTATAAAACTAAGGTAGCATATGTAGAGACTTTATCACATTTTGTTGAGTATAAAACTGGTCCCTAGGACCTCAACAAGGGCCTGCAACCAACTCTACTTGGCTATATTTAACTCTGCAACTTGTGTTATACTGAAACTATCTTGATTTCATATCCTATACAATTTCCTCACATCCTGTTTGCCATCTGGACTGCTCTGAGGAACAGGACTGCAGCTGCTTCAATGGGGTGAATCTATCCTGGAGTTCAGACACAGTCACAAGACCTTTAGACAATACTGTAATATTTACACCTCAGTTTTCTTACCTATAAAGGGAAGATTGCAGTCTCAGGTTTCAGATGCATTTAAAATTATTGTAAGCCAAAAGTGACATGCTTTTGCCTCCAATTCTATGACATCCTAAGCAGTCACCATTTAAGCTGACATTTATTGAAGGCCTTAATGTGAAAAGCTGAAGAAAAAAAAAGAAAAACAACAAAAAACTACTGATAATTTTGATACTTAAAATTCTGCTTTTGCAGTTTTATTTGGATAGTACTTAAAAGGCGGCTACGAAGGGGGTGGAGGGTCTCTTTTCACAAGGAGTCGCATGGAGAAGACAAATGGCAATGGGTATAAGTTGCACTGGGAAAGGTTTTATCTTGACATAAGAAAGAAATTTTTTACGATGAGAACAATCATTCACTGGAACAACTTCCCCAGGGACATGGTAGAGTCCCCATTGCCAGCCGTTTTCAAAATGTGACTAATCAGGGCTCTCAATATTCTCACCTAGGCTCCCTTTCCCACAGAAGGTTGGACCAGATGATCTGTCAAGGTCCCTTCCAACCTGGGCAGTTCTATGACTCTATGAGACTACTTAACTTCCACATCTAGTCCTAAACTTTCATCTAATATTGGTTTTATGATTATATAATTACTGCTTCTCCACACAACTGAACTTCAGTCAGATTACACTTAAATTAGTTTTACACCAGTGTAACTTTACTAGTCCTAATCATCATAAATCACTGATATATGAGAGGAGGGATATCAGGCCTAACAGAGATTATTTTTTACTTATACCAGGTGTTTTCACCTGTTGCATTTTTCCTTATACCAGGTGTTTTCACCTGTTGCATTTTTCCTTCACACAAATTACAAAGCCCTTCCATTCCAGAGGAATGGAGAAAGCAAATGTGAGGCACCCTTCACACAAGCTGCTGGAGCAAGTAAGAATCCCTGAAACCAAAGTACAGCAATTTTCTTGGGTTATACACCGTTTTAAAAGGTTACACATGTCTAACAGGGCACAATGAGATTTAAAATAGTTTATTAAGCCTTTTTTCCTGGATACGCTCTGTATCCTATATTCTGTGAAATATAATACATTGAACTATTTATTCAAAATGTATCATGGGAATGTATAAACAGAGACGTTTCTATTACACATTGGTCTTATTGTGTGCAGTTTTAGGAAAATTCCAAGATGGCAGTACGTTTGTCCTGATAAAACTTATGCTGCCTGATAGGTTTTCTTATTATCTAAAAGCACACGAATCCATTTCCTTAAAATGTCCTTTACATATATTCATCTACTTTACAATCATATTAGGATTCCAATTAAAAAAGACAAATAGGACTGTTCTCCTCCAATGAATGGGATGCCTGTACTAGAGGTAGCCATGGCAAAGTATATTCAAGTAATGGAGTAATTTAACCAGTTACATCATCATGAAAGAGCTTTCACAGTTGATGAGAAACCTTTTACTTCATAAAGTCTGGAACAGTGCTGGCAACACTTAATTACTTAAGGTCACCCTTCTACATTAATCTAAATATGAATAGATTATTGTGCTTTCTGTAGAAAAAGCACCTCTGTCCTCTAAAGTGCTTTGTAGAAATTCTTGAGTCACAATAACTTTCTTGCCCAGAGTCCCACAAGGCATCAGCACCAGAGATGGGAAGAAAGTCCAGAATCCCAACCTGTAACCTTTCCTGCATTGACTGGGGGTCATGCTTCCTCCCAAGGAGTCCTAACACATTATTCTACCGATATAAAATTGCACTGAACTAAGAAAACAAGTATGGAATAAAAATAAATCATGGAAAGTATTGAAGATGTAAATTGAAAAAAGGTGGTTTTAAAATCCTCAGAACAAGAAGAAACTTGGTAGTTTGAAGTCAGCTGACCGATGAACCCCTATGCTACTACTGCAAAATTAACAAGGGTTTAAACATATAATCAAGTTTAACAAGTTACTATCAGGACAAGCATGGTAAGCCATTTCATAAGCCCATGACAAATGCAAGACAACTTGGCCTAGCATGTTTCCCTTTCCTCTGGGACTAAACTGTCACACTTTTAGTGCAGAAAGAGGCAAGCTGGTTTTGAGACAGTTTGTAGCACAGTAATTTGCTAAGTTGTGGTAGCTTGACTTTATGTCAAACTCCCTAACCCTTCTAAGAACATAAGGCTAATGGGATAAGGGGAACTGAAAGAGCATTTCCTTGCCAAATGTTTTTTTAATAGGCTTGAAAATGATAGTGACAAGTGTGTGAAAAGCCTTTCCACTGTTTGACCAGACTATCGTAATTTCTAGCCTTCTATAACCTGGTACTTTTCCACCTCTTCTTGTCTCCACTTACACTGACCACTCCTAATTGCACTCACCTTTTTAGTTTACTTGACACTACCTGTGTGAAAACATTGGCAGTGAATGTTTAGCAGATATAAGACCATTGATATAACTATGCTTTAGGTAGACATTCAGGGATGAAATCTAAAATAACAGAAATCTTCCTAGCCACAGAACTCCTTAAGTATCTTTCTTCTGAGCAAACAACCTTTGTGTTTTAGGAGACTTGCCCTCTGGAGGTAGAACAGCTATAGCTTTCTGTAATGTGTCAGCTGACAGTTTTGGTTGGTGAGGCAGTTTGTAGCCAGGACTCCTGACCACAATACCTTTTATAGTTGTAATGCAAATGGGACATACCATACCCTTCATTATGATCACTCTGAACTTAGCAGAGATACAGGCATATAGCTAAACTGTCTATTTTGATGCTTTTAAAGCCCATTCAGATTTGTAACTAACTTTACCATCACTAGAATGTTAATGATGTGCTCAAGGCTTTGCTGAATTGGGGCTTTTGGCTTATCATCAGACTAAGGGAAAACATGCTGCAACCCACTCACCTGACTCAGTCACAGCTGCAGTGTACAATACTAATCTCCACATTTATTAAACACATGCTCCCTCTGGAGCTGGAGATGACACAGTAACAGCTGTTGTATTCTGGTTTCCTTTTAAGTCATGAGGAAACAAACACAAACCTGTCTCTGGTATAATACACAGTGTTCACACCTACTATTGCAATTAAGATGCACTAAGATAAACAACAATTAAGTTCTTTGTATTTTTTACAATCCATTCTCCCTCCCATTTTCTCTCCCCGTTGTTGCCATCATTATTGTGAGCAAACTAGCACTGAAAACTGACTCAGCAAAGGGAAATTTCCCACAAAAATAAATGAGTAAATTGTACTGGGCATAGTATCATCCCAAAAGATACTGAGACTAAATGTAAGAGATTAGTAGGCCAACAATGAATACAGTGAAACAAAGTAAATATTGGGAAACCATGGTTTACCCCGACTTTAATGTCAGTCTGGCCTCCTGTTGGTATAAAATTCCTATTTGTGGATCATTAATTCTTTTTGTCCATAGGAAATAAGAACACTTGTAGGTAGCAAGCAAACATGTCACAGCAAGGATGATATTAAAAGCCCCACCATGAACTCCAGTGTGGTTTTTAGGTACACTCGTGGGTAGGAGCATGGTAGTACAATACACCCCCAAAACACTGGGACAGGCACAGTGCATCTCTGGAAGCTGGGAAATTCACACAGCAGCCAACAATTTTTAGGAAGGTGCTTTATATCAGAAGATGCCTTTCCTTTGGCTGGTTAGTATAAAAAGGGACATATTCCCTCCTCTGCTCAACCCCCAAGAGAATATTCAATGCCCTTTTTCAACTCTGAAATCACCACATCACTTGAATGTGCTGATGAGCTCTAAGCAAGTCATCAGCACCAGCCTTGCTGACAGCCAAGGCAGGTGAGCTGGGCCTGCAGACAAGGCACTGCTTAGGCTTGGTGCTGCTCCCTCCATTCTGAACTCATCCCAGCTCCTAAGCACGACCTAAGCACCTTGCAATGCTTCTCCCCTTTTCCCAAGGCACTTGAAAACAGGATGGAAAAGGTGGCAGCAAACTGTATGAAGAACCTTGTGCTTGATTGTTTTAGACTGGCTGAGACCTTGAAGAGACTTCAGGTAATGTCAAGAACACTGAGATTGTGTGACTGCATATGCATTTTTCAGAGCCAGAAAAGTAATCCCCCTGCAATTAATGGCTCTTACCATGCTCAATGTCAACAAGCTTGCTAAAGGACTCTGGCAAGTCAGTGCCTTTGTGTTTGGGTTGCAATGCTGGCTGTGTGGTGTGCTTTTGTCCACTATACCTCTGCTGGTAAACAAGGCTGAAGACACAGGCCAGTCCTAGGCACAATTCTGGCTAAATATGTTGAGGCATATTTTTGTGTTCTGACAGTTTCTGTAGTGGTGCTTACAAGTGAGACAGATGAAAGTGAGTAAACACAGATATTAAAAAAGCCATTTACTTTCTCACCATGCATGTTTACTATTTGCAGTTTAGTTGCCTCTGACAACTGAAAGAGATGATTTAATCTTATTTCCTTCCTCCAGCATACCCACCTGATCTATTTCTGTGGGACATCATGGCACTACAGTGTAACATTTGCTGTTACTGTAAATTGGCACTTTATTTTTTAAAAGCTACAAACCATTTGTTGATAAAACACTTTGCAAACACCATCAGTCTATTTGGTAGGTCGCTTGTTTTTTTCATATCTCAAATAATTTGAAGAAGTTGCTTCAAATTAAACATTCATGTCTTACACGACATTTTCTTTGTAAACAAGGTGACACAAATACATTATTCCTCTGCATATTTATTACATGCATACAGCAGTCAACCTTCAAACCCACTCCCCTAGTCCTTCTGAAAAACTAGGAATCCTCTTTGCCATAAAAACTTACCCTTTTCCCTCAATAAATCTACTCCTTAGAAGAAACTATTAGCTTCAGAGTCTCATTTTTCATTTATTTCATTAGTTTCCATCTCAGATATCTAAATTCTCTTTTATTATAGCTGCGAACTTTTATAATGTGCAAATTGAAATAATGATTGTATCGCAGCACTCTGCAAGTGGTTTTCATTAAGCCTCCAGCTACTATTCCTTGCTCTGTTGGATATCTTTGTGTCACGGTTACTTTATGCTGGACAGAAATTTGAACAATTTATGTTGAAAAGAATTACTAAAAACCTATTAGATAACAACCTTTAAAATGCACTCGTTGATGGAGCTTAATTGTATGTCCTTGTCATAATCAAAATACCTCAATTGCTTAAAACTTAATGATCATGCTAAAAAGTGGACCTGTAAATATATTCCAGACATTCACATTTCTGAAAATCAAAATTACTACATGTCTTTACAATTCGGTGTAAGCAGACACACACTGCCAGAAATACATTTACATTTCTGAGATGCTACACTACAATGTTTTGCTTTCTTGTCAACAGAGTGACTAAATTCATACTCCACATTCAAGTAGGATTTTCTGGATAATTCTAGTGACTTGAAATAGTTCAGAACCATTTGTGTGGCTTGTTGAAATTTACAGTGTGCTTACATTGTTGATCACCAGACTGATCTTGCTACTTTGTCATTCTGTATTGCCTATTGGTAAATGAGTTTGCTAGCGTGTATTCCCGTTGCTGCCAGGGTCACCAGAAGTCTGAATGAGCACATAAAGAGTCCACTTAATTGCAAAGATTTATAGCTATGCTGTTTTCTTTTCTCCCTTTCCACTCAAACTTGTCTTCTGTGTCTGACATGTATAGAAAAGGGAGAGCTGCTTATTCTAGTCAAAATCAGCAGCAGACAAGGATCACAGTTTTGCAGGGATTCCTTATTTCTACTGCTAGTGCATAGGCAACAGAGAAGCAGTTTTCTAGTCCACCCTAGACAGGGTACTGAACCAAAGAAAAATGCTGTGTCAATATAGGATCAGCCATCATGTCTGCAATGAAGCAATGAGCTACCTGACTGGCAATACCCCATAATCTGCATAACTTCCAGAAGCAACAAGCTGTTCATTTTGATTTAAGATACCATGCTCCCTAAGGTGGAAGACAGGCGAACTATTATACAATAAACAGATGAGAAATTTTTAAGTCTTGGAAACTCAGAAGCAGAAAGTTGCCGTTTGAAAATCTGCTTCTGCCTGCCCAGATAGCCTGCTGTTTGTTTGAACCAAGTATAATTTCTATGTCAAACTAAAGCCTTTTCCCCTGTCTTATTTATGGCTTTGCTCAAGTTTGGGTAGCAGAGGAATCAATCAATTCCAACCAACCAGTGAAATGATTTTGGGAGCTCTGGGGATAAAAAAAATCCCCCCCAAACAGTTCTTGCATTTTTGATTAACACAGTTATTCTAAAGAGCACAATTTACACACTGAAAACTTACCAATGGAGCGATGAATGCAGGTATGCTGGTTATCACTCAGAAAAAAGCCCTCTTTGCACTGACATTCATAGCTGCCCATAGTATTTACACAAATCTGTTGGCACCCTCCATTGTTATCCTGACATTCATCAACATCTAGAAGAGAGAAGAAAAAAGAAATGCAAGATAACATACAGATTCAGAATATACATTTAGAAGAGCAAGGAATCCACAAATAGGCACACTGTAAATTAAGCTAATGAAAACTACCCAAACTCCATCAGAGTTAATCCAAATTAATCCATCTAATTCTTCTTCCTGCATCTTAGGTTTAAAGTTAACATAAAAAAACAGTGGGGAGAGGAGTCCAGCTAAGTCTCCATGCATTCTGAGCTGCAAATTGATTGCCAATGCACAACGAATGTTAACGTCCTAAAAAGGCTGTGACCCCATCTGCCAAGTGTGGTGTTGCACTCTGTCATTCCCACTCCACTTGGAAAGACATACTTCAGGCCTACAGTAATTTCTAGCAGGGGTAGCAGGCAAACACAAAGGGCATTACTGAGTGAAAAGAGTCTTTATAGAGTTCTGGTCTTGAACAGAACAGCATGTTTCAATTACTGGAGTCATAACCCCCTACTTTGTCAGTTTGTTTAATGTTGTTTAATGAAAAGAAGGCTTCTTAAATCTAAATGTTCCATGTCTGTATTGTTATTTTAATAGGCAAATATATAAAAACCACAAAGGCAGCATTAGCTACTGGCTGTTTTGAGGGTCCCTGCCTACCCCCCCATCACCTTCCTTTGGCATAAAATTTTTTATGCTGTTGCATTTAACAGAGACATATGTTTCAGTATTGGGAAACCACTGCGATTAAAAGGTATCTGACCCACATTCAACCTTGCAAGTCTCCTGTTTTGCTCATAAAAGGTATATCATATTGATTTCCTGTTTCTCCTTTGGATAAAAGCAACTTGCCACCTGAAAAATCCATGTTTTCCTTTTTTATGGAGATCCTGCAACCAGTTAGTTATTTCACAGTATGTGCCAACATGTCAGCAAACGAGCTGGTGTGTTTTTTGCTTTCATTTTATTTTTGGAGGGAGGAAAAAACCACAACAAAGATAATGATCCACAACATTCAAAACCTCCTAACAGCTGGCACAGCTCCTGCAGAAATTAACTCCTCCAGGACTGGTCACATGCACTGTGGTAAAAACCAAGCTGCTTTTGCAGCACTCTTACAGGCAAGGCCAGGAAGCTTTGAAACGCCAGTAACTAATGCAGGAACACTGGCTAGTTCCAGCAGCTTGCTCAGCTAAGCCTGCTATTGCTGTTTGTGTGAGTGTGCTGCCTGTGCTTCACACAACAGAAATTGTAGCTCTTTCTCATAGAGAAAAAAAGCTCTAGGGTAATTACAGCAGTACCCAGGGAAACCAAGCAGTCTCCTCCTGCCTTGAACTACAATGGAAGTGCGTAGACAGTCCTCCTTTTTTTATTTACCAGGAAATGTTAAGCACTATTGCCTCAGTTTTTCTGTATCAAAATCCTCCCTGCCCTCAGTTCTTGCTCTTTTCCAGATTTGAACCTTTTCATAACCCCATCAGAGCAGTTTGGCAGTGCGTAGAAAAAGGAGAAGTGAAGACTTTCCTTGTCTACTGCAGTATAAGAAGGGAAGATAAATAAGACAACTATTGTGAGATCCTTCCTCTGTGAGTCAGCGGGCCTTGCTGCTCTATTAGTGGCAACCCAAACTTGTTCCTTCAAAACAGCACACTGGAATCTAGATCATCTCTGGAAGGCAAGTGGAACACTAACTGAAGGAAAAAGTCTCAGTTGGTACATGTACAAACCCCACAGTTTTGCTACAAAGTACATGGCCTTCACTGAGCTCTGTTTACAGTATCACAAAGCATCTCAAACAATTGCCTTCCAGATCTGATGAATAATCTGAAACAAACGCAATCATTTATAAACATTTTTTTTCTGTTCATGATAGCAAATGCTGGTGATTTACTACTTACATAAAGAGACAGCTCAATTTAATACCGAGCCCCAAATCCATATGCTTGAATAAAAGTTATTACAATTTAAACTCTTTAAAAAAGTTTTACTATGTGGAATTTCTTCCAATTGTTTTCAATTACTTGCCTCAAAATTATTTTAATATGCATTTATGAAGAGAAGGATTTGAAGAAAGGGAGCAGCTGGGATCTCGGACTACTATATCTCTATCTCCATACTACATGCCTTCCAATAAATCTTGGCCTGGTGGTGCAGGATTAACATTTTCTCTTCTCAGGCCTACTAGGGTCAGGCTTTTTGGAGCACTTTGTATTACTGCAGTCTTAAAAGGTAGTATTGCTATTATCCACCATACCAAGCAATCTATTGGACATAGCTGCCTGGAAAGTATTTACTGAATTACTTACTTGGTAAACTTTCTTTCCAATAAAATCACTTTATGACCAGCCTATTACTAACCCAGTTTAGAGAATGCGGTAAAAAAAGTCTTCTGAAGTTAGGAGAGAGAACTCCATTGACTCCCAAGGAGCTCATGCTCTGGTAGATCTGGCAGAGTAATTCCTTCATGTATCCGACTTTTTTCAAAGCTCACAAATGAAATAGCTGCCAAAGGGGCTTTTTCTCTCCTTCATTGTTTGTGCAACTCTCATTCAATGCAGCTCAAGTTACCCAGCTGAACGTGTAAACATCGGTAATACAGCATATGCAAAACTGCATTTTGGACCAGATTTTCTAGAGATTAAGTTCCACATAAACACCAAAATAAGTAGTCAGGTTTTCAATAAAGCTCTTCTGGCTCCAGTTTTGGAGGCTCTACACATCAGACTGGGCTGTGACTGTTTTGAAAAACTGAGGGTGGATTCTCAGGGGCTTTAATTGGTGCCACTCTGTGGGACAGTTTACACACTGCTGGAGATCTGAAACTCAGGGCCTAACTAGGTATAGGAAAAAAGTCGCTTATGATGTAAAACCCTATCGCTCAAATATCTACTCAAGCCACAACTAAATCCATTTTAAAAACTTTTCAATTTATTGAGCACAAATGCAAATCTCTCTTTATTACTCTATTCTTTATAAAAAAGGAATTATTTTTAAAGAGCAAACAGAGAGTCTTCTTTGGCAACCTTTAGCACAAAATCAGCTACCACTGGTCATCTTATCCAGGACCAGGGTTGTCTCCCCGAGGACAACCGCCCCAAGACAGCAGGTGCAGGTCTCCCTTTCAACTGGTATATGGAAACCACAATCTATTTCCTAAGCTCCCTATCTGTCACAAGTTCTTTCATCCAGCTCAGCCTGACCACCTGACAGTGTGCTGGTTGCTGGAGTACATTATTCACTGCTTATGGGGGAGCTGAGCCTCGAAATCCTACTGATGATCCCAGGGTGGAAGCTGGAGCGAAATTTCAGCAAACCTACACAATCCCAACTCACAAAAGGATGGAAAAAGGTTCTCACCTGAGCTGAGCTCAGACGGTTATCCCACATGGCTGCCACAACCCTCATCCTCAAAAAGAGGAAGGAAAACTAGGAGGAAGTTAATATATGTGCTTAAGTCATTCTCTGTAACACTCATCACAAAGAACTGTCCTGTGATTACATCTACCAAAGACAATCCCTGATGGAAGAAGCATCTAGAAATAACTCTGCTTCCACAGCTCTTAACTACTCCTTACCAGCACAAACAAAGAGTTAAGATGACAATCAGCACAAGACCCAGAATTGCTTGTACAGAGTTTAGACCAGAGTGACAAACCCATGTTTCCAGGGAGATAAGGGCCTGGACTTCAAATTGGCTAGTCGTCACCACGGACAACAAGGAATAAGGGAAGAGCCAGCTCAGGGAGAGGCTGGGAAAGGAGAAGTATCTTTCAAAAGAGAAGGAAAGATAATGGATGCATATATGCATACATACATATATAGATCTAACTATAAATCAGAAGCGTTATGCAAATTAATGCATGTCTGATTTTGCATAAGACCTCTAGCTCTTTCGCCCACTGCCTTCACATAATCAAACTTGTGTTCTGTATCTTGGTAAGATGAGATCCTCTAGAGAGTGGTAGTGTGGAACAGTATCAAAGGGTAGGAAACATTACCACTGATAAAGACGGATGTTTTATTTATTAAATAAATGAATGCTTTTGGTTTCTCATTTAATTTATCTGATTAACTTTTCAAACTAGCTCCACTGGTATTACACCCTGATCTGGCTCAGAACTTGCCGCAGTATTTGGCCTAAAGAAGCTATTCTGATCGAGTGTCCTGTTTGGATGTCACCGAGGGAGAAAGGTCTGCTAAAGGTACCCGAAACCAAAACCACAAGCAGGAAGATATAAAAGTGGAAACACTACACAGAGTCAATGTAAAGAACAGTATTTTGTTCCACTGTCCGCTTCCTGCCATCAGCTCTTCCTTTCTTTTGACATTTTTCTTTCACACCAGCATTTTCATAAGCACTTAAGCCCCTCCGAAAAGAGTCTCACCTTCAAAGTCTCCAAAGCATTTCAGAGCCACAGTACAATCCACTTACTATAGCATTAAGATACTTCTAAGAACTTTGACTCATGATTCAGAGAGCTGATCCCGCTAGTTTTTCTCTAAACTACTCTTTGAAACTTTTGGGGAAATTCTGTAAGATGCCTATTTTACCAGTGCAGAACATCATGATAGAGAGATGAACTGCCGATAGCAATACTGCAGACCTTCCTCAAATGTTAGCAAAAACCCACCACTGACGATATCTTGTATTTGTAAGAGAAATGGTTGGCAACTGCTAACTCAGAAAATATTGTGCTTGATTCTGGGATTCTAAAATCATATTCTGAATATTTCTAGTCAGAAAGTTGGCTGAAAAGCCTCATCAGAAAAATCACATTTCTGCATTTACTATAGTCATAGCTATTCTTATACCAAAAGAACATCTAGCCCAGCATCCTCTCTTTGACACTGCCCTGCAGTGGACACTCAGGAGAAGACTGTGGAAATGGGACAGAACCGTTGCTGGCATGCTCTCCCAGCTTTCAGCAATCACGTACCTATTAACCTTCCTAAATCATTTGCTAGACCATTGTCCTGCTGGATCTTTCCTGTATGAATTTGTCCAATCTTTTCTGAACACGACATGATGGGGCAATTACTTCTGCAATTCAACGATCAGTTACATTTAAAAAGACATACATTTGTTTATTTCAAATATACTGCTTCATAGTCTGAATGAATTCCTAATTCCACTATTGTGAGAAACAGTAAATATATTCCTGGCCTGCCTTTTCTGCATCTTTCTTGACCTTA
The DNA here is from genome assembly GCF_023634085.1 of Falco cherrug. Lineage (NCBI taxonomy): Eukaryota > Metazoa > Chordata > Aves > Falconiformes > Falconidae > Falco > Falco cherrug. Next base: position 15,975,391 of record NC_073701.1, on the reverse strand, counting down.
CCATTCCCCCTTAGCTTCATGCTGTCTACCTCATCTATTTTGAGCCCTAAAGCACAGCAATACACCAATATGATAATTACAGAGACAATTCAAATGACTTCAGTATATCATGTTTAAAACAAAAAGTGCTCATTTCCAGACGTTAACCTTAATGACAGCAACATTTGGCACATATTCTTCTACTTCTCTATTCCATCCCCTCCAAGTACCATGATCTGTACTGGAGTGGGTGTCTTGGAAGATCTGATTTCAAGACACCTGTGGAAGCCCAAAGAGTAAATCTGGAATGCAGGAGTGAAGCAAGTGGTATCAGATTAGAAGTTGTAGGTGGGTGTTCCTGCTGGAATGGCCATACAAGTAGCGACGCGCTGTCAAGGTAGGGAGGGTGATACATTGCATCAGCTGACGAGGTCATGGAAACAGAAATCATTGCTAATTGAAATTAATACTAAACCATCATTCTTAGACCAACTTTATATGAGCATGGAGAGAGAATTATTAGAAGAAAGAGAAACTACTACCTATGTACACATCATTTGCGCCTCCAGGAGATCTGAAATCAGACTTCACCCAGAATTTAAAAGCAGGGCCCAAATTTTCTACTATTTGCACATACAGCTAGAATTCTGCTTTTTTGCCCCCTTTTTTCAGAAATTGAAAAATCTGGTGAAGAGAATGTAAGAGTCGGTCTAAAGAGAACGATATTGTCTCAACATTGCTAACAGAGACCTGGAGATGGAATGTGCTCCTCATGGACACCGAGACCCTGAAGGAGAACTGCATGGTATGAGGAGTACTATGCCGCTCCCTGATACCCGGCGCTGGAAGGAACAACTACAATAAGGTCACATAACAACTGTTGTCGTTACGACGAACCATAACATGCGTGATAATCTTGCTCAAGAAGGCAGAGACTGACAACAAGCCATGTGCCAGAGGAGGAGCAACGTGTATTGCTCCGCATAAAAGAGGACTCTTTAGCAACCGAATTTTAGGAGATCTCCCCCACCAAGGATCACGACAATCAGAAGGACCGGCAGGACGCTGCCTGGACCTGGGACCATAGGGACACCTTGGACCTGTGGTGGTAGCTATAATCCTCTTTCCTTTTCTTTTTACTTTATCTTTTCTTCATTTTCTGTCTTTTTACGTATCGCACGCCGCTTTACGGGCAAACATTGTGCTGTTTAATTGAAGCATAACCCCTTGGCGTGGTCGCCTTGATTTTTGCCCTTTGAGATCATAGTAAACGAACCATCACGAGTCCACTGCGTGGACCATGACAGAGAAGGAAAAAGAACACCACATCCTTGAACGCAGTACTTCATTCACTACCACAGTGGAGGAAATGTTCACTACAGCCCTTGCTGAGACAAGATCCATTTGCAAAAAAACGGATCCTACAGCAGTGAATGTTTACTGAGGGACACATTAAAAAAAACCCCACAAAGTGTGGAAAATTACCTTTTCCTGAAAAATAAAGCACATTTTACAGAAGAGAAACATGAAGTACTAATCACAGGGATGTTCTTGCATTATGTATACTGAAATAATTCTAAAAAGATCAATGAATTGGTCTCTAGAACCATGCTTTCCTTATGTACAAGGATACAACACCTAAAATGCTGCCCACTATCTGTCCTGGAGAATCCCACCTCTTAACGGGCTACAATCACCCAACACCTCAACACCCGCTGACTAGGCTTCTTGTTCGCTTGCACAGTTATAGATGTGTGCAACTTGAAAAGGAATGCTTAAATATTTTTTTTTCCGTAGCTATTTTGTGACACACAGTGGAATTCCTTAAATTTCACGCTACACAAACACAGTGTAAATGCAGCTGCAACAGACTTCTTTGCTATGTATAGCATAGGAAATATTCATTTAATGCAAGAGCTTAACTGCTGCATGTGATGGGTGCCCATTTGCTGAGCTGAAGTAAACAGCCCCATGGATATTGCGCAAATGTTGCATCAAGTTCAAGTCCCCTGATGTCACTTGTTTATTCCTTTCTTAAACAACTGGGCACCATTGTCTGTTCTCTTAAGACATCAAACTTCTTTTCGCAGCTTTTAACATTTCCAAAATAAACATCCAAGCCCCTTAATGTGACATCTTAGTTGTAGCTTCTATCCTCTCACTTGACTCCTTGACAATAGTCCCTAAACACAGCAATGCTTCCAAACAACTGTTTTTTAATAAGTTGTCCATTCTTCTGATGCAGGTCTTTAAAACAATTTTGTATGAATTTGACTCTGCTTCTTTTCATCTACAGTGCCACTGTCCAGGAAATGCCAACAGCCTCCAGCTTGGCATGAGACTCTTACTGTGAGGCTCGGACAGCCCCAGCCACCTTAGCAATAAGCTTGCCATTCCCACTGATGTATGTATGCAGGGCACTCCAAGCTGCAATGCTGGATGAACAATCCTCCATAAACTAGAAGGAGGGAAATTAATTACAGAGGCAAAAAAGCAGCAGTCCTGATCAACTGACGCAAAAATCTGGGACAAGTTGAGTAAACTACCCAGTCTATCATCATAATATCCTTTACTTTGTCTTGTCCCTGGGCTTTCTCTGGAGCATCACTAACTGCATTCTCTGTATTCTTCTATCTGCACTGTATTCTCTATCCTTCTTCCAGGATAACTACTGCTTATAGCTGTCTCCTTTTACATCTACTTATAGATTGTGCCAGAACCAGAAAAATCTGGTTTGGTTAACTCAAAACAGCTTTTGTCATTATGATTTTTTTTCTCCCCGCCCCCCCCCCCCCCAAAAAAAAAAAAGAATTTGCTGTGGGTCAAACACACCATGCAACTTGACATGAAAAATGAAACAACCTTTTAATCTCAAGTTGACAACATTTCCCAGGACTATACAACATGAACCATTTTGTTCCTGAGCTTTGCTAATAAAAGCCGAGAAAATGGCTAGATTAATTATTTTCTTTGTTATCTATCAGTAACACAGTTAGGAGACTCTCTAGATTCAGATGAGGGATTTTAACATGAGCACTGCAGCATCCAGTAGTCTATGAAGATTCTCACCCTCTGTATCAATAACATTTGAAGTTCATGAAAAGTGGAAGAAACAGGAGAGTCTGAAGAACAACCACACCACATCAAAAAAAAAGAACGATACCAGGAGGTGAAAAACACTGGCTCAGTCAGGCACATTGGCTTAGTCAGGCACGTACCTACTCATTAAAATTTTGGGGAACAAGGAAATGCTGAAAAAGTTTTGGAAGTGCTGAAATTGCTCCTGTAGATGGTATCAAAACAATTAAATTTTCCTGAAAGTATCTCCATTGGTGAACAGTGTTTGATAAACGCAGCCTCAGTTTCTGAATAGTTCCAGAGTTCCAGTAGGTACATCTTCAGTGAATGAATGCTTCATTTGGCTCAAAATGTTTCTGCAAATGGGTATTTATGCCACCTGGGAAACTAGTTCAGCATTTCTACTCTCCTAAAATTCAGTATTGAGAACACATTTTCTCTGATTTCTCTTGATAGAAATATCTGAAAGATATTCAAGATCTTACAGTAAACATTTCTTTTTTACATGGAATGGTAATACTAGCTTACCACTCAAGCTAGTTGTGCTGTGTTACACAGTACAAGCTGGACTGGTTAGTTGGTTTGACAATATGGTTTTAAGAAAACAGCCTTAGAAAGGGTTGAACAGTGGTGCACCAGCCAAGCAGCAGCTGCCCATTAGAACATGTAAGCTGCAGGAAGATGAGTTAGTGCTATGCAACTCAACAAATGAACATCACCAGCCACATGCATCTCTTATAAAGAGAGATCAGCGTTGCCTTGATCAGTAAGAGTGCCAGAAATTATCAATGAAAAGCAACAGTGGTCAAAAACCTGACTTCAGGAATGTCATAACAATGTAAAGAAGGGAAGAATTTAATAAGTTTGGAGCTGGCATGGTACCCTAAAGCCAACACAAAGAACACAAATCAAAACAAACAAGTGCCTTATCCCCACCTTCCCCATAAAATTCTCCAGAGCTGAACTTTTCACCATCACCTGGGAACACATAAATGGATTTCTACAATGGCAATATAAGAGTGTGCATTTTTTCTTAAAACAAAGTAGATAAGAGTCATGGTCTTCTGTTATCAGTGCCCAATATATGAAGCTAATGCATCTACCCACTTTGCATTAGCATCAGATAGGTTAAATACCTATACAAGACAGATAAACCTTGTGTTTCATGCACAAGTTAATATGTAAATAACAGGAATCAGTCAGAGCTTTCTATGGGCAACTAATTCCACTAAGAGCCTTTTTACCTTTTACTCTAAGATATCTGATGTTGGTTGTACAGAATCTTAAGTCAGAGGGAAAACTGTTTACATGTTAAGGCAAATGGACTGACCATTCACTAACAAATTCTGCAACTTGAAGTCCCTGAAGCCCCACTCAGAAACATAGCTTGTGTGAAATTACGAAGTGGACACTTGTTGGAATCTCTTTATTTGAAGCTCAGCTTCCTGGAATTCTTTTTTGAGTTCCGATTTCAAATTCACACACTCAAAGCAAAATATTCAGTGCATACACAGGATATTTGTATCATTTCAGAGCACAAGAATGAGTTTTCACATTCTTTCAATGTGCAGTCATTAACAGGCTAAGCCTGTGGTCCCTTCAGAGCCTAATCGATACTCAATTTATAGTTACAAGGAGTTCTTCCAGTTATTTTTGAAGTGCGTAAAATCAATTCTCTTAGACGTCTGTAAGTTATTCATACTGGGAGTTTAGGTTTTGTTAAAGAACTGAATAACACTCGGTGGCATACAGACAGTCTCAGGCCTGTTAAAGAAAGCACTGCAGGTGCAGAGGCAGCAGATATTGTCACACATAGCTGCTGTGCACATAGAAGTTTTGGTGCACTGGGACTGGGGTGCTTAGCATCTTATAAAATCAAGCTCTAAACGATTCTTAAGTCACACGACAGAAGTCTGGCTCCCTGTCCTGTAAGTGCAGCTCCACACCTGTCACTATAAATCACTAGTGGGATACGGAACGCACTTTTTGCTGTCATATTAGTAATTTTTATTGTGTTTCTGACTGATTTCTGAAGCAGTTCCTTAGTTATGGCTTGAAAATAAACAACAGAAATAATTAAATAAATTTTCTCAACTTTTTCAGAGGCAATCATTCAAGCTCCCCGGTTAAGTCTAAATATACCAATGTATATACTCATGATATTGAATTGCAAAAACTATTTTTCTGAAGGCAATACTGAAATATTGCTACTCTTTATTTACTATTATGTATCTAAAAAATATGGCTCTGGTACTTTAATCGAACAATATAAGTTATCAATAGTGGAAAACTTTTCAGCCTGTATTGGTCATGATAGAAATACAGTAGGAATACTTTAGGGATTTTTTTTTTATATTATTCAGATACACAAAAATAGATCACTTAGTTTCAAGTTGTTTGTATACTTAAATATGCACTTTGTTGGAAAAAACTCTGTAGGAGTAAAAAAACCCATGTAGAATAATGTAGTTCTTTCCCATTCAAGCTTATTTTGTCAAAAAATTATTACAAAATATTTCACCTATGGGTTTTCTCTGGCTAGTATGTTGTCTGATACAATAGCTAATACAAGGAAGAAAAAAACAAAACCAAAACCCCAGCGTGAAAAAACTGTATGGTGTACCCTACAATTCAAAATTAACAAAAAACCCACAAAAAACACACAACAAAAAAACCTCCAACCTTTTTCCCCCATGAAGAACTATACAATTTTACATTCATAATTTTCAAAGTAGAGCCAGTTTTCAAGGTCTTGGAACAGAAATCTTGTCCTCTCTGCACATTTCTTCTTATGACAGGAAAAAACGCCATGACAGTATGCTCACTAACATACAACCTAGAGTTCACAACGCTGAAGGCTCCCGGAACTCTGGATGCCTGACTTGCTGAGGAGTGTCTGCAACACTGCCATCTAAATAAATTCAGCAAATATATCTTTCCTTTCTTTTAAACTCTTCAATTCTATTCCATTCTGCTTTAACTAAGGTATAACCACTCTGCTGAAGAGGCTGTACTACAGCCCAATACTCATTCCTGTAGGAACTTCCTCCTCAACTAAAATTTTCTTTTGTGAAGATGGAGTGGAAGAGCTTTGCCCTGACTTTCATTTCCACTCCTGTCCTACAGCACAATACCATAGGTCCACTCCAGTCTTACTTATTTAACAAAGTATACCTCTATTGTTTCCAAACATTTCTTTCCATATCCACTAGAGCCCCTTAATCAAAAATTTTGCTTTAATCCTAAACCTTGCAAATTCTCTGAACAGTCATTCTCATAAAGTATGTCTAGTGACTTTTTAATTAATTAGCAATTATTAAGATTATTATTTAGATATTCGCTACAGTCAGCACAAAGTCATATCAAAATAAGTTACCATCAACTAGTCCATGTTCTTTCCTGCCCCTCTTTTATGCAAAACTACATCTTGTGCTCTGATACAATACAGTAAGGAATGTGTACACAGGGAATATTTTGAGATACTTAGGAAGGATCTGGATTGAACTCTGCAGAAGGTAACAGAAGCAGTAAAAATAATCCTCTATCTAGATCTTGTAGTTTGATTCTTTAAGTTTGCACATTTACACTGAAGTCAAAAGGATAACATCAAGATGCAAAAATTCACAGAAAGTATTAGACAGCAAAAGCAGGCCACTACAGAAAGCAAAGGCCCTGGAATCTACTTAACAAGGAAATTCACTACCAACCTTTCATCTGGTACTCATCCATACTGGAAAGGAGTTTTTTTTTTTCATTTTCTAATACTGTAAGCAACTATGCAGCAACTATTCTTTTTGATGGCTATTTCCTGACTGTATAAATCATACTGTGTAACATAAACCAACACTGCCAAGAACTGATTGATTCTAAGCATAGTATAATGATAGTGACTATATTTGAAATCAGAGACCAGATGACTTCATGGCTCTCCACTTTGATGTCTTTTTGTAATCCATATGAATTCAGTGTTTTAGCTGGATCTATGTAATTTCTAGGATTGAAAAAGACACCACTCCATGAGGGAAGGCTCGAATGTCATACACATATGACTGGTAAACACACCCGTTACAGGCTGAAATCTTGTACCCTCAGGTGAATACATTTTCTCCCTTGCTTTAAATAAGCGCTAAATACAAAACTTTGGTTATATTTTATAGTTTTTGTCTTAAGGTATACATCAATATAGGCCACACTGGGTTAGAAATTTGCTATTAGGAGAAACAAGATTAGTTAACAAAAGACATGAAACTAATATAAACAAGAAAAAGCAGTAAGCATGCAGAATAAATAATGGAGAATAAAACTGACTTTGCTGAACTAAGACACAGCCGTCTACAGTCATATCAGACCAAATAAGAGCACCCATATAGGATTTAACTGATTTAACTTATTAACTTCACACTCTAAACTGATTATTCTTTACTTTCCTGATTGTTCCATGTAGAGAAATCTTTACCATGATTGATTATCTCCTCCAAGGAGTAAGTATTTAAAAGAACGAGGAGGAAAAAAAAAAAAAAAAAAAAAAAGACAGACCCGGACAACAAGAAGACTTGCAGAAACAAGAGACTGAGATTGATGCTGCTGTCACATAGCTCTCAGTTTCTTAATTCATTATGACAGTCTGAGAATCTAACTTCATAGTTGGCAGCAACCAAGATTTATTCTAGACTTTTGATTATTTCCCCATAAAACCTTAGGCCTATGATGATTTATACTGTCACTTGGTTTGGTACTTCTCATATCACATTGGCTTAAGGAAGCAAACATGTCAAATTAACATGTAAAGAAAGTTATACCTCATTTGAGCTCAGAAGTTTAAGGTAGGGTGACCAAACATTAGAGTGTTTTTGAAGGGGGAAACTTTCAGATACAGAAATAGAAAAAGCAGTGTGTTCAGATCCTAGCTTCAGAGAGGGCTGGATATTCGAGGCCTTCCCATCAATCACAATGAGAATTCCATACTTTTGTTGGAGTTCCAGAGTGAACACGGACATATTTTCAAGATCAGTCTCCAATGTTGGGCTCCAAACGAGCAATAGGAACAATCTTACTTTCAAAGGTGTTGATTAACTGAAGTCCATGGGACTACATCCATAAAAAAACACCAGGAAGTTCATCCCAGCTACAGTAAATACATACTTTAGGATGAGGGCAGTCACACACACAAAGTACTTATTTCTCTCTAGTGACTCCAAGGTGAATACAGATAGATGGCTTATATGCAGACTTTTACAGTCCATCAGCTGAAGCACAGAATACGACGTTTAAAGTAAGTGATTCTTAATGTGAGGGCTTCATAAGCTTTATAGACATGCAGGGCTTGACTTCTTGGTTATTTAATGCTTTTCAAATTTGTATGCAAACACCATGATAACTATTCTCATCTGTCCGTCATGGAACCTGCCATGAAGAGAAGAGGCTGCAATGGCTCACAGTCTGGAAATATCTACAGCTACTGGATGCCATAAAACTAAATCTAAGGTTTTGAAGAGGAAGCAGAACTAACGTATTATAATCCTGTCTCAAAAGAGACATTTAACTTATTTCTACAATTGTCTGCTACCACTTGCACCATGAACATTCTCACAAGATGTAGACAATCAAGTAACAAAAGTAAACACATAGATACATAAGCTGTATGTAAACATCTAATACAGAATTGTCTATAGAACATTTACTTATCACTCTAACAATTCATATTCGCTCAGTACCTAGTCACTGCTTAGTAGAACGTATTGCAGAATGGTAGCATGTGTTATAAAAATTAATGTATGCCACCGTACCACAAAGACTTGATACTTTAAATTACTGTGATGAATCCCAGCTGTTATCATTAATCTAAACGTACAGACCAAGCAAGACTGATAAAAGAACTGAAAACAGTAATACAGTAAAAACTAGTTTACTGCAGAAACATTTCAGAAAGTAACTTTCTTTTTTATTTAGGCTTGCATCTGAAAACCAAACTTCAAAAAATGCACTCAAGTTTTTCATTCTGAAAGAATGCATTCACCACTGCAATTCAGTTAGTTGTGCAATTTGCAGCATGGATTTTTATGTATGCACCCACTGCAGCTTGTCTGGGGGAAGTTCAGCAGCTTAATACCTCTAGGCCCCAATTGCAGGGGTCCTCTAATCCCAAGGTTCTTACTGTTCTCCAAGGACCAATCACTGCTAGTTATCATTTGCAGAAATACAGAACACAAAGATTTAAAACACACAGAGACATCTATTGTTAAAACTTGCATTTCAACACTTTTCATCCTGTCTATAAGTATATATTATATATATTGTGCCGGGGCCCCTCACATTTAGAACAGATCCCTGCTACTCAACCACTGAGCCCTGATTTGGGAATCTGACCTCCTTCTCTTAAGACCTAAAACAACTGCCAAGTCCTGAAGTTCTGCTCAAGCACAACTCGCACTGGAATCCTGGAAATGAGTAAGAGCTTCAAGATTTAGATTAATAACTTTCTCTACAAAAATACCGTAATTTTACTTATGTTTTAATGAAAATGAAGAGTTATGAAAAGAAGGCTATTGGGTGTATTCAACCCCCCTCCATCTGCCAAGGAGCTTAAGATTAGCAACCATGAAAATCTGGAAAAGTTTATGACTGATAATATTATTAGAGGCCCCACTGATGTGCTAGAGGAGGACAATACTTAACTGTCAGCTCACCTAATAGTCTCCTGGAATTAGGAAAGAAGGGCTCGGAAAACTGGAAGACAGCCAAGAAAATTAACCATTTCTCAGCTTCTCTTTAAAGTATTTGTTTTTATGAAACTAAAAACAACTTTACAAAAGCTCTTTAGTTTTATATTAAAATGTTCACATAAAAAATAAAATCTATTTGAGCTGTTGGGAAACATAAAGAAAAATAAACATCAGTAATAGAAGCATTTGTCTGGAGTTCAAGCAAGGAACACATTGTGCACAGCTGCCTGGAGAAGAAGAGAAATAAAGCTAAATTAAAAGGAAGACATTGGTCTCTAATCATACCAGTGATTATGCAATCCTAAATGAGTTATGTACCCCTTCTTGACATATTACAGCTGGGAGCTTTAGAAATGATCTCTCATACCCTTGCAACTCTCCTCCCACTTCATGTTGATAGGCAGATTAGGCCATAACCCCCATCCCAGTGTATACATTCAGACAAACAAGAGCCGGAATAGGTAGATTTGGGATTCTGGTTTGGGCTTGTTTTGAAAGAAAAACAAAGTACTGGAACATTCACTGAAAGAGGATGAATGATATGATGTGATATACATACATACATACATACATACTAATGTTCTTTTTGGCATCTGCATCAGACTGTAGGCTACTACTACCCAGTCAGGAATTAAGCCTACATGCCAGGGCTAAAACCTCTCCTCTCTTAAAATAAGCCAACAGATTTTAAACGGGTGCTGCAAGACAGGAATGCTGGTTTAGGCCCTAACCTCAGACCTTAGAAGAAAATAAATTGTGTGATTTCAAATATTTTTTACACTGATTTGGGATCCCAAGGCCCATTCTATAACAGGCAGATGTTACTTTGCCCCAGAAGTTTCTCCTTTAGCTGCAGGCTCCCAAATGCCTTGCTGCAACGGTTGCTCTCCTCTACCTACCAGAGCTGGCAGGCTACTACCACCGCTCAGGGAGCAGGTTCAGTTGCTCCAGGGAAAGTGCCACCTCTCCTTTCCTACAGGGGCTTCCAGGTGACTTGGTCGCTTTGTCAAGAAATGCAAAATAGCATCTAAGAACAGACAAATAAAACAGTAATGTCCATTTTCAGGCTGGAAAATCAGGCCTTCTGCCCATAACCAGGACTTTGCTACTCAATTTTTTGCTACTGAATTCAGAGCTGACACTGTGCTTGTGTTTGTCTACCATACTGAACATTCAGGTCTTGAAGAAACCGCCATCAAATCTATAATGCACATGAGTAATTGCATTTCTGACATGATTTATAATCAGAAGTTCATTCTGCTTCCCAGGACTCTTCTCAATCAGAAACAGGTTTAACTGCTGAAGAACCGTAAAGTATACTGGATCATCAAAACCTAATTTTATAGTTATTTTCAGGATGTTTGACACAGAGGAGAATTTACTGAGATATATTATAATGTCCACATTTAATTGTTATTTTTCTGTAAAAGAAACCAAAGTTACACAGAATATGCAAAATAAGAGAGTGTAAACAGGGATTCAGAAGGGTAAGTATTCTACTTTTGGCTAGCGGCAGACATCCAGACATCCTGTGTAAAGGCTAAGAAGTAACTTAATCAGTTTTCCCTAGTTCTTCATCTAGAAAACAATAAAAAATATCCTTTGTTTCCTTACAGGATTTTCTGAGGACGAATCTATTAGTATTTACAAGGTGTTAATGTATGTTCCTGTACTACAGCAGTTAATACCACAGAAAAACCTATAAATAAAAGGAATAGGTCTCTGAATACATTATAGTAAATTTTTTATTCATGCTACTTTGTATCTTTTTTGGTGGTTTCTAAGAAGAGTTTACAAAGTTCTTGAGCACACTAACTAATCAGAGAAATTTGGAAGAGCAGAGAACTTCACGAAACCCATGTTAACCTTTAGAAGAAAAAGAGTTAAGATGGGTGCAACCTGGCAGCAAAGTGTTTTTGCAAAAAAACAATGCTTACTCCCTACAAAAAAGGGACGATCACAAATTTGAGCTAAGGAGAAAATAAAAAAAACAAACACACGAAACAGAGAGAGATGAGTAGCACTTCATAGCTATTCATATTTATATCTGAATAAATAAGCAAAAGAAAATCATCACTCCATGCAATTCCATTCTTTAACATGAAATACTTTTTTACACCCAGATTTGGTTTGAGCAACAGAACACAATGAGATGTGTTGATTTTTTTAGGAAGAATTCCCTAACGAATGTATACAAAAGTGTGCCTCCAGGAAAAAAGGATAGAAAAGCAGAATCTGGAGCAGGTATTACATGGTTTTCTCAAGTAAGAACCAATGGCAGTCAGCTTGTGTTGCTACATACTTCTCTTGCACACTCTTCACTCCCCATTATTTCACATTCTGATCAGATAGGTGAATTCCAGAAGGCTCGGAACAGCTGGAGTATCAGCTGATAAGTAAGCCCTTTGGCAAGATTTTGCAAAGAAAAAAAAAGGAAAAAAAAACCAACCCCCCAAAAAAAAGCTCTGCTCTCTGATCTAAATAGTTACCACACTTTCTTCCACTTTCTATTTGCAGATGCTGAATAAATTTGTAAGACACAGTTAGGAATACCAGCAAGATCTGTTTTCAGCAAGATTTCTAGCCAGCTTTGCCTGGATAAATCCCAAAGTTTAGTAATCCATGGTAAGTTTTAGAAAGCTCTTCCTTGATGATGCTTCAGACCAACACAGCACATAATACTCTCCCAGGAAGCTTACATTTTTATATAGTAGGAGAGAGATTAAAGTAAGATAATGGTAGTTCACATGAGAGTCCTTCAGGAGAAAGGAAAAATAACTCAACGCTCTTTCTGAATTTCCCAGTTTGAGTAACCAAATACTATTGCACTAACCTCATTCACTATACATAAACATACAGCAAAACCATACAAAAACAAAACAGCAAAAGTCTAATTCTTCAAAGCAGCCTTTTTTGGATTTGATGACTACTGCACCTTTTTCATCTTCTCTTCTCTAGAAAAAAACTGTACCCTTTCTTTCATTCTTTTTAGCATTAGCCACATCAGAATTCATGATCCTCATGGGTCCCTTCCCGCTCGAGATACTCAATGATTCTGTGTTTCCTAGATCATTCATTATTCTCACAGCTCTTTTGGCTTTATCCAAGTGCAATGCCCAAACTGAACAGTCCTCCACCAGCTGCAGCCTTACTGCTGCTGAAAGAATGCAGGGTTTCTTTCCATGTGACAATTCCTATCCCAACAGCTTGAAACTAAAAAAATCCCAGGAAATTCTCTCTTACTCTCTGTTCTGGAATCACCATAGTGGCAGCTATGCCAAGCTTCCCTGAAATTTTCACTGAAAAGGAAGACAAATTCTCAACCCTTCTCTATGGCATCCCCATCCATCACGTATCTCATTCTGTACAACATCCAAGCTTACAACACCAGACTCAACCTACCTCCTCCGCTATCTGTCTTACTGAAAGCCTGCAAGAGGACACAAAAAGAGTAAAAGTATATCCAGCTGCCGCAGGCCTCAAATCAATAATGCACTTACACATATGCAGAAGTCCAGTCTTCTTTCTTAATATTAAATCAAGAAAGTATAAAAACCTAGGCAAATTAGGAACTCCTTTAAGTGTCATGCTGAATCAGAGCAGGGAGTATATTTTGAATAACCAGTTTTAAAGGCATAAGTCTTATCCATTGATACTCTATAGTACAGATTCTACCAGATACCTGAGAACAGACTCTGATTTACTGCAAATGAGATGGGTAAAATGTTTGGCACTGATGATCTGTTATGCCATAATCTCTCCTAAAGGCAAGAGAGAATGAAAATGGATAGCATGCCTCAGCACGCAAAAGATGCAAAGAAGGAAAAGCCAATTTATCAGTAAGATCATGGAGAAAAAATGATCAAACATGAAAGAACATCTAGACCACTGAGCTAATTGCTTATTAAAAAAATCTCAAAACACAACAGACTGGTATTTCATATATGAGAGGGGAAACCATGTTTCACGACTAGTTTCAAATGAAGGATAAAGAAACCCTATTGCATGAGACCAAATATTAGTCTTGCATCCACTGAGCAGAATTTAGAGCAATTTTCAGAAAGAACTACTGCTATTTCAGGTGATTACAGTGCTAAAATAAATTATTTTAGCCAGGCAAGGATCTCATCATAGCTTGAATTTCCTATGGTGTCATTTCATGTTATATTTGAGAAATTCCTCAATAAAAATATCACATAGAGAGCAAGTCGAGTTCCCTGGAGGGCAGGTTTGGACATTTTCCAGTATAAATTTTAACCATGAATTCCTAACCTAACACCTCCTTCCAACAAATAAATAAGAAGTTTCACTTGATTAGAAAGGAAGAAATAAATGTTGAAACTAGAACTCAGGAAAAAACACTTAGCCTATCAACTGCACCTGATCTAATTAGTTGTGAATACTCCAAGTTTGCCATTTATAGAGGAAGATTTTAATCATCTTGCTATACTGACATTACTAGAAAGACATCCAGTGAAGGTTTAGAAAGGAATGTAAACCCTGACAAGAAGAGACGGCATAAGATTTTGCATAGACTTTAGTCAAGCAAGAGATGCAGAAATCCTGATATAACAATCTTGTCCATTACAAACTGCTTCCTAGAGGGCCAACAGAACTATCAATGAACTATTGTGGGGTCCCATCCCTAGGTCTTCTATCTAAAATCATTAGATGAAAATTTCTAGTGACATGTGCTTGATAAAATGAGGCCCAAGTCACTGAGAGAGCAATTCAGCTGTCTGAACGTTGGAGTCAGATGTTATTTTAGATTCCTAATACTATTCCACCTAGCCTCCATCTCATACTCCAGATCTATTCCTGTAGATCTCTGGATTCGATGATCCTTACAAGTCCCTTCCAACTCGAGATATTCTATGATCTTGTGTCACATCGGCCAGCTCCAGGGTGTTCTCAGTGTCAGGAGGCTCCTATGTTTAGGCAGTCAAATTGCCCCCTAAGAGTTCTTGCTGCCTGGCTCCTGATGTGCTGACAAAATGGACCCCAACAGTAATGCCTGGAAGGCCAAAGGATGGGGGAGAAGTAGGAATAGTGTAGTCACATGTTGGGTCACTCTAGCAAATCTTCTGTCCAAGCATGTACACATCCATGGTGCTGTATGAGAAGATGGTTCAGGCAGGGTTTTCAAAATCAACCTGCCAAGAGTTTTATAGGCTTATCTACAAATTCTGTGGAAAGGACATAATTCTATGCAATATCCACTACGGCCCTACTTAATGTGAATACAGACTTAATTTCAGCATGCTAATCAAACATTACATGCCTCTTCTAAGAGGAATATGAACTTGATACATAGAATATATGGCATGGTACCTAACTACAGAACTGTCAAAATTAAGACTGGTAGAGTCCTACAGAGGTTGGGGAGGGGGAGTGAGGAGGGGGGAAAAAAACTTCTGTAGAAGAATGCATTTGAAGGTAAAAACCAAAAAATAAGTGGTTTCTCAAAAAGCAAGAACAGGTGGAAACCAGTGGATTCATCAAAACTTTAATTACTTTCAATGTCTAATATCCTCATGGGAAAAAATCCATATATTTTTGGACTAAATTAACCAAGTTTTACATGTTGTGAAAATTTTCCAAAAGGTTATAGAACTCCTAATTTAAACATGCACAAATACAAAGTTTGGTTTTGATTTGAGACCTCACCACGTCCTTTTAAAAACAGCAAACTGCATTTACACATTTCTGGTAGCATAAGAGAAGGGAAATACAACTAGGCCAGAAGGGAAAAGACTAGAACATCTCCCTTTTTAAAACTGATATTGTGCTACTAGGCACAAACAGGCTATCCCAGCAGCCAGCAACCAGCTACGGACCAAATGAAGACAGAAAAATGAAGTTCTCTCTTTTTGAGTAGTGGTGTTCCAAATCTGTGTTAGCACACAACTGGCAGTTATAGCAATATTTGCATGGCTACTGTCAGGATTAAAAACTGCAGTCTGAGACCTTACAATCAGACATTTTCATCCTTGGTAAACTCATTCACATTTTTAGACTGAGAAAGAGGAGCGTACCTTGATTCCTTTCTCAGTGCCTATAAGTAAAACCAGCTATTTCACTGAGACATATCATTAGCGGCAAATACTCAATCTGCATTTAAGGAACAGGAACTTCCCCAGTCTGTGTTCTCAAAATTAGAGACAATTGCAATCTCTTTCAGTGTGCTAAAGTTGCACACTGTGAGAAAGGGAGCCCTTTGCTAGTATTCCCACTCATCTAGATGTACACTGAACCTCTTCTAGAAATGTGGTTTTAATGATTTTTTGGGTAACACAAGTAATCAGCTCAAAGTAGACCATGAATACAGGCAGACGCCGATTCTACAAAAAAACTGAAAGAACCCTTGGCAAGCTTTGGATTAACACTTTCAACCATAGCCAGATGTTTATACTATTGTGGGGCTTTTTTTCACCCCAAAAAACCCCAAGTGGCTGAATAGAAATCAATGAAAAGAAAACTAGAAATTTGGCTATCTCTGTAGATCCAGCCTATCTCTGTAGATTAGTATGTTTCATGACAGCAGAGCAACAACAAAGACAGCGGGGGTCCAAAAAAATCCAACAGATCTGAATGGTTCATCCTTTAACAGGTCACTTCTTTTGCTGTGCATATTTGCTAGCCTACTTTTCCCTACCACTATGGAAATAATTTTAAAACAAAGTTGAAAATAGAAAGCTGTTTGAAAAAATGTATGTGCACAGTTATTTTAATTCCAAATAGCTAAACTATTTGATTATGTTTGTGTCCTGTTTTGTTAAGAGATACTTATGAACATTAGTATAAATATAGTTTGGTTGGTTTTTTTGAAGAAGTATCGGGCTATTTTTTGTAAAAGAAATACCTCTTGCACAGTTAATCCTTTGACCACCTCAGACTGAGGTAAATAAATCTATCCTAGTCTGTTCTTCAACAAATGAAATTTGGAAGTTTGAGTCAAAAGCTTGTCAATGGTCAGGATATATAACCCATCTGAACAAATATCACTCAGTTTGAATATGAATGTATTAGGAAATAAATCTACTGAAATCTAACCAAATCCTTGCTCAGAAACTCCAGCTGTTCCATAGCTTCAGTGAGTGCAAACTGGTGTTACTGGACTTCTGCTTCACTACCTGATTTCCTGACCTAAAAATCTCAGTTTTTACCAAAGTAAAGGTGCTGTGTGACACAGAAAAAATACCCCCTTTTCCACACAGTTTTATAAATATCACCTTGAAATTAATTTTGGACAGTACTAAACACTGGTCATTGCATTTATATTGGAAATATTGAGAAAGATAATCCCTAGGCATTACAATTTAGCTAAAATGACTACCAAGTAAGCAGGTATGGGAAACTGGACACAGCAGTAAAAGTTCGTTTCCAGGTAACTGGTGTGAAGAAATTTCAAAATAAAACATACACTTTTTTAGCTTATAGAACCATGAAGATGACTAGAAGGCTGGAGCATCTCTCCAGTGAAGGCAGATTGAAAGTGTTGGGGTTGTTCATCCTGGAGACGAGAAGGCTCCAGGGAGACCTTATAGCAGCCTTCCAGTACCTAAAGGGGGCCTGCAAGAAGGCTGCAGAGGGACTTTTTACAAGGGCATGTAGTGATAGGACAAGGGGTAATGGCTTTAAGCTGAAAGAGGGTAGATTTAGATTGGATATTAGGAAGAATTTCTTTACTGTGAGGGTGGTGAGGCACTGGTACAGGTTGCCCAGAGAAGCTGTGGATGCCCCATCCCTGGAAGTGTTCATGGCCAGGCTGGATGGGGCTCTGAGCAACCTGGTCTAGTGGAAGGTGTCCCTGCCCATGGCAGGGGGTTGGAATCAGATGATCTTTAAAAGTCCCTTTCAACCCAAATCATTCTATGATTCTAGGACAAACCCAACCTATTTAAACCAGAGCAATGGGCACAAATCAAAAAAATAGATCCCAAAATCCTCAGACTGCTGAAGCAGTTAAGACCCTGCTCTGAATATGGCTTTGTACAGTTAGTGGACTGTGCCCCTCCCCTTTGTAAACAGCTATTACTGATATAACTGTTTGTTCTGTCCTGTTTTATTGTCCAAATACTCCTTCATCATACTTGCACTTTTAACATTCTGTAATTTATGTTCTTACAGCGTATCCTCGAACTATGTTATCCTACAAGGGAAAAAGAGAGGGGGAGCTCCAAAGATATGACTGGAATTACAAAATTTGCAAGAAACAGACAAAATACATTTAAGTGGACGGGACAGATTCCTTTTCTTAAAAAAAGGAAGCTCAAACATCCAGCACAAGCTTTGGAGGTCCAGGATTTTTTTAGTAATGTCACAGATAGGCAAACTGATTTGAGTATGTTAGGATTATAAGTGCCAGCTTTAAGGGTCTGGTCTAAACAACACTGGATTCAGTAGACAGGTTTGAACTTACTCAGTGTGATCTGGATCAAGTCTTTACTGAAAACATACCAGATAACAAAACAACAAGCAAATCAGACCTTCCTATTACAACCATGAAACAAAACTTTCTGCATTCACTACTTACCAAGACAGTTGTGGCCATCATGGGCTAACATGAACCCATCATAGCATGTACACCTGTAGTTGCCTGGAATGTTGATACACTCGTGGACACAACCCCCATTGTAGAAGTCATTTTCACACTCGTCAATATCTAAAACACAAGAGGAGGGAAAAAAGCTTTTGTAAATGAGAATACTAAGAATACAGAAAAAATTCTCCAACTGAGCACTGTCTTTGAATATATGCAAGTGCATAATCTTTCTATATACTCATGTTGCATATATCAGCTAACAGATGGCTCAGGGAATTACTGACTGAATATATAAGGGTCACATATGACTGAAAAGCAGCAAGCCAATATATAGAACACTCCTTCCCAAAATAATTGTAGCATCATCACAGTAAATAATGATATTTTGTCAAAAATTAAAAAGAAACACCTGATTTTGATATGTTTTTTATATTTATAGGGTAGGTTTGAGGGTTTGTCTTCAAATTAATCAAGCAGACAATGAGCTAAACCTTTGACTTTGTTGTAACAAACAACTATCTGAAACATGCTATTAATATGGCATAAGACAAAAGTATGCCTTGTTTAGCAAAAACATGTCTTCCCCACAAAATAAGCCCTATTATAATTTTCTATATTAATTCACATACAGCAACAAGTCCAATGTTTTTAGAAGGTATGCTAGTATTAGTTTCAGGGTTTTTTTTCATACCTGTATCTGGAAGAATACCATGAATGATGAGAGAGATGCATTCTGCTTCAACTATGAACAATCCTATTATCATCTTCCCTCCCTCATACAAAAAAACCCCAAAATTTCTTCACTCATTCTAGAAAGTGCAAATTCTTTAATACAGACTGTATCTTGGCTTATACATGGAAAGTCAGCATCACATACACATCAGATGATCACTGCTGTGAATCCTCCAGTTGTGCACATCAACCAACTAAAAATATGTAAATTATTATAGACAGCCTCACAGCTTGATAATTATCAGCTCTGAATCTGTGGTGCACTAGACCAAAAACCCCAGCTACTGTCACACTAGACCAAAAACCCTATCTACTGTCCCTATGTTAGACAGTGCATGATAAATGGCTAAAGTAATCTTTTTTAGAAAATCATCTGTTAGTACATCAGAGCTACCCTGGCAGTACATTTCAAATGTGCCTTCCATTGCAGAGCTGGCTGAAATACTTCTGAATTAAGTTCACGTTCACACAGTCCTTTTTTTTTTTTTTTTTAAACTTTTAAAAGTACTCCAGACAAAGCTTTGCTACCTGGTATCATACCCAGCCATAATCCCAAGACAGCAAGGTAGTATGGTAAAACCAGATTCTTCTGAAAAGCCAGCTCAGGCTCTCACCCCATGCCTTCAGCATTTCTGGACCTTGGATTCAGCCTGACTAGATTTGTCCCTCCTTGCGCAATCCTCTGAGAAGTTTGATTTGTCAGAACAGCGACAGGCTTCTTCCAAGTTTTTTTGCAAGCCTTCCCCCTCAAGTTGGAGGTTCCCCCTCCCAGAAGCCTACCTTTAACTCAAAATAGCCAAGGTCTCCATCTACTTCCCTTGAACAGCACTGAAGCCCTCCTTCTACAATCTCCTCAGCAGCTTGAAATAGGAATTAGAAATTTGGCTCTGTCTGCAAAACCAGTTAGCTTTTTTGTAACAGCATTCAGCACACAAAAATGCTGGAAATAAGCTGCAGAAAGGATCTTTCTAACAAAAAACGCAACCTGCTGCTTAAAGGTAAAGCCCCTAGCCTTTCAATCACTGCTCTGTTTCAGAAAGCTCCTGTCCTTTACTAAAATTTCCACCATTAGTTGTGCAAGTGCTGAGCCAGCACAGCCTGGGGATGTGCTCTACCTTCTGGAGTCCAGTATGACAACAAAAAGACACGTGTGTGATTTTTCCTGAAAACAATAACCAGCAAGTCACTTCCTGCATATTGGGCTCATCCTGAACACACCTGCAGTATGGCAGCGCAAAGTCCCCAAGAAGCTGCTCTCCTTTATTTACAGCCCAGGTTCCTGGGTGCATTATTGCCAAAGCATTCCTGTGAGGT
The DNA here is from genome assembly GCF_023634085.1 of Falco cherrug. Classification (NCBI taxonomy): domain Eukaryota; kingdom Metazoa; phylum Chordata; class Aves; order Falconiformes; family Falconidae; genus Falco; species Falco cherrug. The sequence goes on along the minus strand of NC_073701.1, from coordinate 15,955,021 downwards.
TTCCACTCAGCAGATATTTGCAGCTTCCATAAGCATTCATTAATATTTCCAGAAACTTCCTATCATTCTTGGGCTACAGGGACAAAAATAGAACTCTACAGTAATGCCATCTTTTAACAGGCCAAATCAATAATTAAAACATGATTTAGATGTCAGGCCTGTGGGTGTTCCTTCAGGACACTCAGAGAAATAGTAATTTCATTTTAAGATTTGTTCTTAACTTCTATCAAGCGCCGAGTTTCTTCACAAGGGGGAATTCACAAGAAAGTGTTATCAGCTGTTATGTTACTCAGCATCAGACTGCCGATGGCTGATCAATTAATTCCCTTTTTTCAAACAATTAAACAAATAGGACTATTGGTTTAAGTAAGTGATGGGAAAGCCGTCAAAAGGGACAAAAGTCAAAGAAATGTGAAGCCTTTTGAATGTCTACCCCTTACAAAATACTTATTTCTAAAAAGCTGTACTATGATTAGCAGCACAAGGTGCTGATGTAATAAAAATACTTAAGTTCCCATAAGGGTAATCCAACAGATACATAAACCGGGAAAATAACAAAAGGAACAGATTATTTTCATATCTCTCTGAAGGAGTTCCAGTTATGTTAGATTTTGCAAAAGCATTAGAAGATTACTCCTCCCTTTTGTACTCCAAGAGCTGTACGAAACTAGGAGTGGAGCCAAACATTCTACCTATTTTTAAGAGCCATGTTGTTGGGTTTTTGGTGTTTCTCCTCCAAACCCACATGTTATTTAAGAGACTTCACCTGGCAGGCTGACCAGCATTTCTAACTCCAGTTCTGCTAGTAAAACACCAAGGGGATAAGACTGGTGAATTTAATGCTTTATTTTTTAAAACAAAAACAAACAAAAATAACCCACCAAAAGCATGCACAAAGCCTGCGAAGTCCAAAGTTGAACTTTTTTCAAGCTCCAGGCTGCACCAAGAGAAAAGCAGACAATGTGCCTGCAAACAATATGAACACCACCCCATCTTCGCTTTTCAAATACCTAAGAAGGACATTTTTTAAAGGATGCGTCAGTGAAAGTGCTGAACAACTATAATTTACAGAGTATTACACCTGATGTGGCAGGATATGGCTTCCTTAGTAAGCTTAACACAGCGATAAAAGCAATAGGAGTACATTCAAACACCTAAAAACTGCAGGCTTGCTCTTAATTTTATCTATTGTAAAAGCCAAAATTTGCATGGGCCAGCTATGTTAATTTCCTTTTGGTTGGGTCATATCCTATCATTCTTTTTTTTTCCTGTAATTGATAGAATTGGGTGTTAATCAAACTCTTGACTCCAAACACCTCTAACTCAGAAAGTTAACTCTTCCCACTAATTTTGTAGCTGCAACTATCCTTAATGTTGTCTTTCACCATGAGGGAATTACCATAACACAAAAATGAAACAACAGAAACAGAGAAATGTTGCCATCTGACCACGAAATTGCTGTGCTGGATGCAGGTGCATATACTGTTGAATTATCAAGGTTTACTGCAATCTAGCTCTCAATGGGAAGCCTAAAGTTTTATCTACACTGGCAAAATATTTACAAAGCTTTCACTCCAGTAAATTCTGGCTGTGTAGATGGGCAACTCTTGGGGTATTAAGTGAAGAAAACACCTTTAAAAAGTATTGCAATTTCCTCTGTAAAAGGAATTAATTTCATATAGTAGTATAATGGCAGCAATTACAGGAGCCCTGAAAAATAATTAAATGCACCAAAATGATTAAGAAGGTGTAGGGCCATTTATAATTATGACGTAGTCTGCCAAGAACCTATTTGGGCTTACTGTGTTCAAATGAGACAACTCCCAATGACAGAGCTGGATATATGCAACCACACCCTCAGCTCTTGGTGAGATAATTTTGACCATCTCTTTCTGGAACTGTTTTGGGAAATCTCCAAAATCCACTGCTTGTTTCAGAAATTTTAAAGAAAAGAATTTCCAGGAAAAAAAGTCAAGATAAAAAGAAGTTTGCTTACTTGGGTGCACTAGTAACTGTACTGGTTCAGCTATTTGCCAAGGTCAAAGAAGCTTTGAAACTACGTCATAATTCCTTCTGGAAAGCAGAGCTGAATCTTGGTTGCTACAGCCTGGAAATAACTCTCAGCAGCCCTAGGGATGCTCTGCTCTTGTCCTCCTCGATGCACAGCAGTGTTACTTAGAGACTTCATACTATGCAATTATTATATAAGCATCTGAGAATGTTTTGTAAAAAACCTAGCCAAGCACCTGACAAAATCTGAGCATCCGTTACCATGAGGAAGTGCTGTAATTTACAATTGCTGTATTTCAGTTACAGGAAACGAAGTTTGAAGTTGTTCTTTAAGTGACCTAATTCTTTTTAGTCAGAGGGGACCTGTATCCACCTTATGCATACTGGGGTTGATTCTTCTTTCACTATTACAGGTGAAACTGATGCTCTCCCAGAAATTTGTTTCATTTATGTGTTTTGCAACAAAGGGATGGTACTCTCAGAAGTCTTGCAGAGCCAAAAAAAAAAGTACTAAATCTACCTCCAGCAAAATCCATTCCTACTCTTCATTATACCAGTTGGAATTCAATAAGTTCCTGAATGTTCAAAAAGCATTAAAACACATATAACAAAATTTGTCAGCACAGCTACAGATCATTATGGGCAAAACTACTGAAATCAAAATGTCTGCATGGAATTGATGAATTTTGGATGAGTGTCACAACTAAACTGTCACAGAAGCCTTATGGCTATTAACGTGCAAAAGGAAAAATGGCTGAGGCCTGAAAGTGAATGAGCCAAATTCAGCTTTTAGTGTTGAATTCCACAGATTTCTATAAGAAAATGGGAAAGTGTTCATCAGCACAACCTTTATCTTGGCATTTGTCAAGGCCACAGAACCCAACACTCACAGTGCAACAGAAGATATTTGAAATAGCAGTAGGATTGGGTCAAATCTGTGTTCATTTTAAAGGATTTCTTGACTACTAATATGAGGGAAAGATCTGGAGTTCATTTAGTAAACACAAAATTTAAATTGACTTTGAAAGGAATAATTTATGTGCTTGGACATTTTAAAATAAATAGCTAAAGGAAGCTGTCGGCCCACATCAATTTCTTCTAATTTAGAGAACCACAAACAAAACTTAGCACACAGGTATATTGTTGCGACGGAGGGAAGACACAGTCACTCAATATGAGTGATCAGCAGACTTCCTTTATTGTCTCTTACAGTCACCTTTTATGCCTTCTTATAATTAGCTCATACATATTACAAAAGTTAAGCTCATTATTGGTTAGTTGCCTAAATACCAAGCCCGCCCCTAGTTTCTCTTCTGTAGTTATCTGTTCCCACCTGCAACATTCTTTTCCCACCAAAATCTTCCTGTTATTGTGTAACAAGGACAGCCAAAGACAGTGTATTTTGCTTTACTTCAGATAAGCTGAGAGCGATGTGCATTTTTGTCCAGCCAGCTGGACTATGTCTATGTGACCCTTTTCAGCTAGCCAGTTATCCACAGTATATTATGCAGATCCGGAATATTTCCTAAAGGAGCTTTATCAATAAAATAGCTAGAAAAATATGTATTGAAGTTTTTGTAAGTGCATCTTGATGGATAAATCCACATATGTATTCAGTATCTGAAAATAGAAATATTTTGGTGTTCATCTTTTCCTATTTATCTAGCCACTTTAAACAAAATACTGTCAAAGAGGCATTATGGAGACAGTAAGTAATGTTGTCCTTACAAACTTGTCAACAAAGAAACTGTTTTTATCTTCCTGCTCCATGAGAGGCTGCTGCTAGCCCCCTACAGAGGACAAACAATACCACTTGCAGAACTATCTATTATCAGTCATCTTCCACTAAAAAAGGTCATACTACAGTTCTGCAATTGCAGCATGTTGCCTGCTTATCCAGAACTTCCATGCAGCAAAGGACATTGCAAAATGCTAGCACACATCTTTCCACATGGTAATAATTTGCACAGTTACAGCTTTTCTCTTTAAACCCTCCAAAAATTTTTACTGATTCTTTACTGAGTTTTGGTCACTGTTCCTCTCAGGACTAACGCACTAACCTTGTTTCCACAGAGAGACACAGGGAAAAGCCCCACTCTAGGTTCCATATCCTGCACAATTAAGAACAGAGCTCCAGTCCAAAAGAGCTGTCTTCCTCACTGCACAGTTTTATGCAACCCTGATCTCAGATGCTTGGGAAAGAAATGACCTTGTAATAGCCAAAGGTGAAATGCCTCAAGGTGAAATCCCAGTCCTACAGAAGTCAAGAGATATTTTTGCCACTGGCTTCATGGAGCCAGGAAGACACATTTCCTGGGAGTCACAGTAGAGAGATACACAAGACAGAATCAGCACTTAATTTTCTTGTTCCCACTTCCAACTCAGAACAAGCAGCAGCATAGCATCAACATCATTACTTCACTTTTAAGGAAACAGGCAGAAATGCAGTCACATACACACTGACAAGAATATAAACAAGTTCCAAGTCCTGGATCATAATCTGATCAGCATCTTATTCTTGTTAATGACTGGATTTGGAGACTGTAAAGGCCATTCAAACAAATTAAAACCAACATGGAAGTATTTATATATACTCTGTTTCTTTGGCTGATTCTACGTTTAATATACTTTCAGCAGTTACACACCCACACTGGATAACCTGAACCTAAGGCATTTGTAGTTCTCTTATGCTGCACTTCTCTTAAGGGAACCAGCTCTAAAGGCCAGAAAAAAAGCTCACACACAAGTTAAAGACCATTTTGGTTAAGTGCAGGCCAAATTTGCCAAAAGTTCAGCTCTCTGGAAAGCATTCAACCTTAGCAAGAATACTAACTGACTAGATTCTCAAGAGGAGTTTAGCATCAGCATATTTCCACATGTTCAAAATTATCTGAAGTCCACATAGCTCTCCTCTTAGAATTTTACAAGTTGATCCAGCTAGATGTATGAAGAAACAGCTGGGAAAATGTTACCAACTCCACTCAACCTGACCTGCTGAAATACACTTCCACTGTGAATTTTGTGATAGCAGAATTCGGCATCTACTCCAAGTCCAAATTTTGTGAAGAAAATATTGATGTATCAAGATTAATTCAATTTTTTTCTACTCCAAACAAAACATTAAGCTTCATCTCAGAGTGAAGTCCTTTTCTGAAAATTCCCTCCCATGAAAAGCTTCGTAAGTCAATTTTTCTGTAAGAGAAAACAAATTAAAATCTATCATTTGTTACTGCTGGTTCTTCCTGTGAGACTTTATTTTTGACTCATAAATGTTAACATCTTTATTCTTTAGATGCTGTGACCTTGGAAATGTTACGATCTAATGAATCAGAGGAACACACAGTGCAGTTTTTACAGCTTTCAAGTTGTCCTGATGTTTTCAAGACCCTTGTGCAGAAGAAAACTGTAAAATTTGATAGCCATTAGGACTACTCTGAAAGCCAAGGTCAAGGGTGAACAGGCTGGGAATAAGGTAAAAGCAGAAAAAACAGCCTGATGTTTCTCAGTGGAGAAAGGAAAAAGAACAGGTACAACAGGTTGTTTATCATGAGGTTTTTTCAGTGTAAATCACTCAAGAGCCTTTCCATTGCGGGCACTGCCCTTCCAATGCATTTCCCATTAGTGCATCCACAAAGAAAAAAAACTAAATCCAGTTTTACAACTTCCTTCAAAAATGTCACAAACCCCTATTTTCCGGTATGGAAACAGCAGTAAAATGAAAATTCCATGCCAACATAGCAGAGATGATTTGGATGCAACCTATGGTATTGTTGGGATGCTTTTCTGAAAGCCATTTCATTCAGTTTCCAGAAAACATCAAGTACTTTGTAGCAGTTTTACTTGTTTCCTTTTCTTTTGTGATGGTTGAGCATTAAAGTACATGTCTGAAAACAGAGGGGGAAAAAGTGGAATACAAACCAAACCACATAGAGGTATGTGAGGCAGGTTAAACAGCACATACATTTTAAAAGTGTGAACAGCTTCATATTTACAACTATCTTCCCTAAAAACATTTAGGATGCATTTAGCAGGTAGATGAGACATCATCCCATTTATCACTGGCTGTAGGATGGGACATTTTACTTTCTATTTGTTTAATATTTTTTTCTCTGACCACAATTACTATCTCCTAATTTTAGAGAAAGCACAGAGGCACCTATCGCAGATCCTTATTTTGTCCTGTGTCTGAATTTGTTTCCTATTATTACACTGATCACAGCAAGCATGAATCAAATTGCCAAGTTGCAGAGAGTAAGGATAGCTTTGTGTAAGGGTCATTTTCACTGCTCAGGAAAATATAGACAAGCTCTCAGACACACAAGTCCTTCTCTAAGGAAGCAACAGAATATGGGAACTTCTGAGTTCATCAGCTGTAGAAAACATAGGTGTGTTTAACACTTGTTATTTTGCAGATTTTAGTTAATGATCTCCAAATATTGTTTATCATACAAAGGGAGAATTAAAGAGTCACAGTTAAAGATTCTAGTGGCTAGACAGTGTCAAGCACCCAATGCTGTAAGAATTCAGCTGACCCAGCTCACATATTGTTAAATGAAACAAGGCAATAGATTGTGAAAAACCAAACTTGCTGCAGTAGCTGAGTGTTTGAGATGACCATCATGTTCTTCATTTATTGATAAGAAATATGGTCTCTGGAGACTCCCTTCCTTATATTTTTCTTAAATTCACCTTGCCTTCCTCAGTTTCCTGTCTCTGTTCTCTTTCCTGTACGTTCCCTCCTTGCTTCAACTCCTTGTTCAAAAAAAGAGAACATTTTTAATGGCTGCACATTGATATGTCAAAAAACCCTGTCAACAGACAAAAGAATCTACCCCTTTCATTCATTCTTGCAGGATGCCTGCAATTCAAGGCAAGTATTGCACATGTACTTTGCCAACGGAAAGTTATCACTGAAGTACAAGGGAATAAAAAAATACTTAAAAATATAAAAAAAACCCACAGAAACTGAAAGCTGAGATTCTGGGTGCACTTGATCCAATTTGCCAGCCATCTAAATATTCTTTATGGTGGCATGCTACACTCCAGGAACAGAAATGGAGAGATCAAATAGATGACATGGAACACTCTTCATTTAGGACCATACAGTTTTTGACTGCTTAATTGACAAGTCTTCCTACTGCATTAACATTAGGTTTATATAGCATTTTTTATCTACAGTACCTTTTGGGGATCTAAAACCTTTGGACAGCTACAGTCACTTATGGAAAAAAATAATTAAGCAGAGTTCTTTCCCTGGGGAACAATGTATTTTCTCTTCATAAACCTGAGTATTATCCTTATGTGACATTTGCCATGTCAATCGACACAATGGAAACTTACCTGGGACCATTCCAGCTCCATTCATAGTTAACACAGTATTTTTCTAGATAAAACTAAAATGATTGTTATCCTGCATTATGTATCTTGAACCCTTGATTAGAGTTTGTTGTGGTTTGACATTTTTCTTAATTGGTGTTTAAACAGATTAGCTACAAGTTCTTTGAACCACAAGTGAGATACCCAAATAAAGATGGATACCTGCAGAGCATCTAACAGTTTCAGAATGTGTCTTTATTTAGTAGCTGCCATACCCGACAAACTCAAGCAGAGATTTCCTGTTCACAAGCTGTTATGAATGTGAAACATGACATTTGACAGCGTTTTTCCCAACAGTTCTAAATCACAGCCATTTCTACCACAATTCCCTTTTTTAATATAATGGGAAATGTTTGATTCCACATGTAATCTTGCAAGTTCCTGGAGATCTAATGGGAGAATATTTTTGTGCACCTTGCTGCCACACCTGGTGTGCACATATCCTAATGATTATCATTTCAGTAAGTCATGGCAGGAAGTTATTCCTAGATCTTAAATTGAAATATGCATCTAAAATTCGAGGGAGAGTTTTAAAACAGTGAAACTAGCTCATTGATACAGAAGGGATCTCCCTCATTCTGAGACTGTGTACCTTCAACCTCCCTTTGCATTTAATTTTTAAATTTCTGTCCATTGACAAAAGGAAACAATCCCAAGCTTCAATTCTGAAATAAATTTATTACCTGTCAGTGGATGAATATTCACTTATTTTCTGTGGTCCTTCATGTGGGAGAAAAGAAGGTGGCTATTCCTTCTTGCTCATTTCAGAACAAGTCAGTGGCAGATCACATACAGTAAAATAGAAGATTTCTTGGTATCATATAGCACATGCTGTAGTCCCTGGCACATTAACACTACTTCAGTTTCAGACTGAGATAGGTAAGGCCACAAGCAGTATGAGAGGCTATATAGCAGTGGTTTTCAACCTTCTTGGATATGAGAAGCTGTTGCTTTCCAGCAGAGGCTTAAATTCTTGTATAGCAAATTTATGTCTTCTGACAGCAGGCTTACCTTTTCCAAGTATTTTTCCACATATGCTTTAGCAGTAGTCCTTGGGCTACTGCAGATCCTGGCTGAGAACTGCTCTGCTGTGCTAGCTAACTACTTGGGAAATATAATGTAATTTATATCATGTAGGATTTGTAAAATGTAAGGCTTCCTGTCATCCTGTATTACTTGTTCAAACTCCCTGCTTCGCATGGGACACATACCAGACATCAATTTTATCAGCCTACAAAAGTTGTATGAGAGTATCATACAACTAGCCTATCTATGAGCAGAGCAACTTTGCATTATGTACACTGTTGTGCACTGCCATGAGAGAATCACTGCACATACTCAAATGATCTGTTCAGGGCTGCCTTTCATTTCATCGCTTAGTAAAGTCATGGGGCTGCTTCTAAACTGGATACACAGGGGATCCATGGATTTGCGTCCTGTGACTAGGCTGGACCTAATAGTTAAGAAGTTCAAGAAACCAACTCTGCCTATTATTTTGTCACCTGTTCCCCAACAGCAAATTCATACAGTTCCCCAACAGCATCCTTTATGAAGTGAAGGCCTCCCAGGATTTTGGTTTAAAGAGAACAGCAAGGAGCAGCCTGTAAGGACACTCTTAAGTCCTTCACAAGTATGAACGCCGTAACTCCCCATCTATTAAACACAGCTGACTGGAGGATAACTTGGATCCTCGAAGCACAGATTCTTCTTTGTTTAAGAATCACTATGTTTACCTTTTCTGTAAATAGTTTTTCCAACTATAGAAGTGTTTATCTGGACTAGGAAGGTCCACATGATGGTAGAGCAGCTATAACATACACAAAATGTACTGAAAAATAACAGTATGGATATTCATTAAAATTCAATGTTAATAGAAGTCCCTCACACCTCATGGTAATTAAGACTCTCAATATATTAACTCTTGCCAAAGTTAATCAATACCAGCATGTTGCATAACTTCCAATATCAACCATTTTACATTCCACTTTTCTTATCCAGGACATAGTACTAGGGTTTTCATAATTTCCTTCTCTTTTCTATAATGTTGTGCACCGATAGTAAGTCTGCCTAAAAATTATTTCAGTGCTCCACGCTAGACACAGATGCATTATCTGTATTTAATTTAAGTTTTCAGGAGAGTGGTAAGTATTAAATTTTCTTATGAGTCCTTTGCAGGGCTGTGGGTACTCAACATCATTAGGAAACAAACAAGAGTAACTAAGCTGAGATGACCCCACATTTAAGAGAAATGTCTCCTTTATCAGCTTGATACATTTGCTTCAAACAGATCTGATAAGATGCAACCAAACAGAAATTAGATCAAAGATGTGAAAAATTATTTTAAATCTGAGATTTGTTTACAAAACACTCAAGCTCATTTTTGTCCAGCACCCTTCAGCTTTGTGTACTGTGTAGAAGGTTAAAAAGTTATTAGGCTACAGATTTTGTTACTATGCAAGAGTTAAAGATGATCAAGTCGTATTTTACTCCTGTAATGACAAATACAACTTGTCACAGAATTGTGTTTCAGAATCTCAACTTTCAGTAAGTTAAACCATATTAAACCCGTGATAATAAGGATAATACCATAAACATGAACAGACACAGAGCACTATCTAAAACAGTTTACAGCTCCAAGAGCTGTTTCAACCAGAAGTCAATGGATTTGGGAACTGTACAATGATGAAAAGTGGAACTCTTTTCAAGATGCCAAAACATTTGACAATTTTGCTGCACAACTTGGAATTCTGGCACAGCCTCTCAGCTTCTTAAACAACAATTCTATCTCCATGATGTGTAAAGTACCTGCCATGTAATTTTGTTTGGGTGCACAGACCAAACATTTTCCATTTTTTGAAAGTGCGGCCCTGGCCAGTATCAACAAGAAGCCCTAGATGCTGTTGTAGTAAATCAATGAAAAAGGGGATTGTTTTCAAACAAATATTAACATACTTTTTGGATTCAAGCTTTTTATCCCTGAACCAGAGAACCTTGTCCTACTGTTACACACTGACAATTCTAAAACTTTTATTCACAAAGAGAGTTAAACAGTTATGATGTAGGCTCTCCTCAGCCTTCTAAAAAGCCACACAATCAGTCTTGTGATCCAGAACTCTGTTTATTCACCAGAAACAAGTAGTAACAGAGAAAATCTGAAAACCAGGAGTAAGCAGCCTTTGGTTTTCGACCTGTGGATGTGTAACAATTGCCCAACAGAGACACAGATCTACAGATAGTGAATGCCAGGATGCAACCCATCAGCTTTTCCATCATTACCCTCTATGGACTCCTCAGAACATTGCCTGGACTCTTTAGCCACTAGAGTAGTAAGCAAGAGCAGGAGCTCTCTGAACAGGAACTAACGAAGTTACACGCTCCTGTTTTCCTGGCACACAGGGGTGAGGGTTAGACAAGGCCAGGACAGGCTGTACAAACACCTACTCCATCGTGAGGAAAATATAAGAAAAGTGATAAGGATGAAAATTAAAATTCAAATGTGGAAAACATCATTGCTGACCTGAGAATCATCAAATATTTTCAATTATAAGCTGCGCTCACATCTGATATTTGGACATGAAACAAAGAAAGCAAACAGATGCAATCTTTTTTAAGCCAAGAAATTATACATTTCTGTTCCAGTGTTCAAATATCCTGTACTAGAAAGCACACACAGCTTCCAGCACCGTTAATACTATTCAGTGAAAAAAGGATGAAACTGCAGATATGGAAACAGTCACGGGCATTTGCTGAAAACTGAGAAGAGCTCATATTCATAGCCTGGAAATTTTCCTTTGGTAATTTCATGTAATTATATTTGTTTGTTAGGTTGACTAGAATGTTAGGTAGAAACAACCAAAGAATGCCTACAACTTCTGTGTGGTATTAAAATAATAATATGCATTTGACAGAACACACCACAGAAAGCCAGGCAGTCTAATTATACTCCCTCCTCTCTGACAGTAGAAGGATAAAAGTGGATAAATTTATATAAATATTTGTTTAGTCCTGTAGTTATTCCCAAGACTCTCATTTAGATGATTTCTCATGAGATACCTTTTACAGCAATGCTATTTTATTATGCACAGATAAGCAAAATGCAGCAGTCTCTTGACTAAACACTTGATTAACAACCCAGTAAACAGTTAAAGTTTGTTGGGGTGTTTTTGTGTTTTGTTTTGTTTTTAATTGGATAGTACATCTGATATAAAACTAGAGATTAGACAAGTCACTTTCTGAATTCATGATTCCCCATGCTTCTCCTTCCTCCTTCCCATCTTTCTAGACAGCCACTCTTTTAAGGCTTTAGGGGGTGTATGTTCATAGTATTTTTAGGATATATAAACAGAAGTCCAGAAGATAACGTATTATGTCCTCCTTGGTTATCCATTTAAGTGTCCATTATTTTTTTTAAATTTATTACAAGTTATTAATTACAAGTAAATTAAAGTTTAACATCCATTAAGTGTCCATACAGGACACCAAGGCCTGACTAATTAACTCACCCATGATTAATACAGAACTTCACCCTCAGTAAAAGGTTCAAAATGAAATAATAGGGTTATGGATGTTTATTCATGGCACCTGGTTTAACAATGTAAGCATCTAAATTTAGGTTAAACATCCAGGTCAAGCTTTTCAAAGTACCTATTCATTTTTCACAATTGACTTGAGACTTTCCTTAGCAAAATCTCATTTTCAGAAAAGTGGGAAGGCCAGTCATTCTGAAGATGAAGTTAGCTGCCAAACCAAAACTTATTATTTGGTTTTTTAGGGTTTGGCCATGTAGAGAAACATGATGTGAGATGAGAGGCTGAAAAGAAACAGGTATATATGATTACCTGTTCCTGTACAATTCTTTTCCAGTATACTGAGCATGGCTAACCACCTATCTACTAGTCATGGGTATTGCAAATCAGCTGTAGAAGCAAACATACTCGTTTTCCATTCCTGTTCTGAAAATGCCACTAAGCACAGCGATTTGAATGAAACTTCTGGCTCAAAATGCCTCTAAATCTCTAGCTGCATTCTTCCACATCCCATTTTTTATAATCTATTCTAAGCATCCACTGTTGGCCACTGTCAGAGACTGCACATCAAGGTAGACACACCTTTAGTCAAACTTGGTCTGGCCACCTTACACACTTTGATATTACAAGATAAATACACATAGGTTATATAGCACAGGAGGGATCAGAGTTCTTTGAACCTACTGTAAAGACCCCTGATTTTACCCTCCTGTAATGGGTCTAATTTAATAATCTTTGTATGCTCCATCAGCACAGAACACACAACAAACTGGACTATAAGGAGTAGTTCTAAAAAATACTTAAGGGGTATTCCAAAGATCTGGTAATTAAGCAAATGAGACTGACATTCAAGAATGTCTGTCCGTCTCCACAACTGGCACAAATGACTTTTCATAGAAGTTACTTCTAGGTGCATATAAAGGTCTATCAGGCTTAAGTCTAAAGGACTCTTCATTTGCATGTAGTTTATGCAAGCAGTCAACTTCGCTACTGGAATTAAAATCAATGTAATTTAAACAAAGGTACAATCACATAGTCTAGCCGTGCTTCCTGAGTAGGATGCACCAAGAAAAGTCTTAAGGCTGAGTCCTAAGAAAACAATTAAAAAATAAATTTTTCCTAAAATAAAGTTGTGTGTGTGTGTGTGTGTGTGTGTATTTTGGCTTTTTTTACCTATATATCCGTGCTGGACAGGTGGGGGCCTGTTTAAAATTAAAGAGTGAAAAATTGTAAAACTGAAACTGGAAGGATTAATTTCATCACAATCAAATTATTATCTATCAACTTAAAAATCCTCTGTCCTGGTTAAATTCAAAGCACAGTTAAATACAGAATATTTTCCATTACTTTCAATGGACTTTGAATCTCACAGCTGCAGATTCTTTGGCCCAGATACATCTTATCCAGCTTTACACACCTACATTGTAAATGTCCAGATCTGTGTTAGACTATTATTTTCAGGACATGATTTATCTGACCTATTTTTTTTCCCCAGTAATACAAGGCAAACTGCAATAAGGAAATTCCCATTTCTCTCCACCAATTATAAATGGAAAGCAAGGTGAACAGCTTAAGTGTACTCATCTGTACTACTGAGATCCGTATTTGGGCAGATGAAATCCACCCTTTGTCCTCTTCACCCCTGAAATGAAGAGAACCCTACCAGTACACCAAATGCTCAATAGATAGAGCCAGGGTCTCCCTCCCTGTGTAACAGACTTCATTTTTACTGGAAGTTAGGTTTCAGGAAGGAGTGCAATGTAAAGGCCATAATCAACAGTCTGAGCATAATTTCAATGTTAAAACTAAATAAAATATAGGATGTATTATGAATGGTTCTAAGTGTTCACTTGAGGATAGAGAAATTCAAGAACCTAATGCTTGTACCGATTCACATGTTAATTTTCTAACTTGTGACCCCAGAAAACTTTTAAAACAAAGTGTAGCAACATATTTTCAAATTACTACAGGAGAAGTAAAGTAATCCCACCCCCCACCAGTCAAACAATTTTACAGCCAGCAGAAGGCACAAAACCACATGGAGGAGATATTTTTAATTAAGTGCAATATAAGGAGAATAATGGTTACTCATATTCAGTCTAAACAATTATTGTCAAAAGGGCCTTAGCATTTTAAAATAAGCCATTTAAGAAAGGCTTACTGTTATAAACATAGGCTGTTTCCGATTATAAAGTAGAGCTTTTAATTAAGATAGTAAGGCCTAATTCAAGCTATAATTTGGTTCCTTTAGTTAGCAAATGTCTATTAAAACTGAGCAATTAAGGTTAAATGGGTTGAAGCATTTAAAGCACTCCCTCCTGCTTCAAATACTATAATAGAAAAGACCATGTCAGTGACTAATTCAGACCAGAAGACATGTATTTCCCTTAAGTTTTATACTTCCTTGTTGATCATAAAGTTTACTGAAGAAGAATCCATTGGTAAACTAGATTTTCAGTGGAACGTAACGTTGTTATGTTTGTATGTTACAGCTTATCATGCATAATTTAAAAAACAAAGTATAAAATAGGAATTCTGTAATTGTATAAATATAGTATAAAGTTTAGTCCTATTATGGCTTTTCTTCCTTAATTTTATATAGTTCAGTAATAAGAATATGTAGTAAACTTCCCAGTAGCATATTTCTCCCTTTTTATAGTTGTGTTCATACTTGACATAATGGTCTTAAGTGTGTATGTTTTGTGTGTGTACTTCTGACAGATAAAGGTAGAAGCATACTATGATTTGCATTACTTACATGAGCCGCCTTTCAAAGCATGCCCACCTCACCTTCCACTTCCCATTTTCACAGCTTCTTCAGAGACTGAAATACTTTATGCCTGGTCTCATCTTTGAGATCAAGTCATTTTAGCAAGTTCAAGCAAAATCAGCTGAGCAAGCCTGAAGCCTGCTATTTCTGAGGGCAAGACACAAACCCACACATACCCCTGCCCAGCTGTGACAGAGCCCTGGTCCAGCAGGACCCTCTAGTAACACCCACGCCCAAACAGCAAACCTCTCATAAGTTTTCTGGACTCCTCAAGACTCTCCACAGGCACACAAATCTTGCCTATATAAATCAGATAACGTGATCAAGACACCAGGCTGTCCTTTTCATTAAACATGAGACCTAGAGAATATGCTGTGTGCAAACAGCATCATTCAGGTGGCTTCACAAATACAAACACTGGGACTTTCCGCAGTGAATGGCAACATTAACAGACACATGCTAGTCCTTCCAGAAAGCATCCCTTTCAGACCTCCATCCCCTGAGTCCAGCCTCTTGCTAACTCAGGCAATTATACCATGTCATCCTGCTCAGGATAAGGATTGATATTGTCTTCCCATTGCAAAGTAGGCTACAGCAACTGCCTGTTACCTTCCATACAGTTCACCAAAAATACTTGCCTTAAAAACATCTAAAATTTACCACCAGTGCCTTATCACAACATAAATATTCATGGTAATGACTAAAAGCCTTTCAGCATAAGCAGTACAGGAACATATTCTAGTAACTCTGTTCTATTCAGATACAAGCTAACATGCAAATATACAAGTTGGAATTTCTCAGGATACCTAAATATATTATGATATACCATAATAAAGGTTTTCTGAAGGAATGTGGGCACACACAGGTATTCATGTATGTGTATGCAGTCACTTTGTGCAACAAAGTCCAGTGAAACAACTCAGAAATGTGCACTGGAAACTTGTATTAACTTGAAGTAAATTATGTCAATAAGCTATTCTAGAAAATGATGCAATTGCTGCTGCTATCCTGAATAGATTTGTGTATTCCCTATTTAGAATAAATGCTAAAGCTTTTGCATTTTGCTTCATAAGACCACATGATACAGTCAACTGATTTTTTTTATAATGCAGTTCTCACACTTCCCTCAAGAAAAAGAATTTTTAAAAGATTTCAAAACAGAAACAGTGAAAGGATGTAAAGTGCCAGAAGCATAAAGAAGAGAAATCATTTTATACAGGTTTAGAAGTGACTGTCAACACAAAATTTAAGTGACAACACCTTGGGTTTTATCTGTATCACTAAAAAAAGTTGCCTCCTAATCAACTGGAATGGTTAACCATACTATAAACAATTTGAGGGGGTTGCTTTCATTGTTAAAGCTTTTGAGAGAACTGTAATAGAAAAGTTCTTCTATTCTGCAGCCATAATCTCCTTAGATGTACAATTGTCTGTATACAGGATAAGCTGCTTCCATTTTCACATAGTGAAACAGTCCATACCAAATGAAGCTGACTATACCCAACCAAACCATTTTAGTCTTCAGGTTTTTATTTCAGGAAAACAGGCCAAGTTTGTCTATTCCTGCATTATACTCACTCATTCCCTGGCTCCCTCTTACAAGTCAAAACAGTCAGAGGTCAGAGTAATTCTGGCACCCTTCCTTCCTTCATTTACTCCTTGCACTCTGAATATGTCTACACACTCCAGTCTGAATAGAGGTAAATTCGCTTTCTGAGGAATTGAAGCCAAGCAAAAGACACAGGGCTCTGCTTTTGTCTGCCCTCCTGTAGCCAAATAGTTCACAGCTTCACTAGTGAAGCAATCTCATGGCTTTGGGTCAGTCTGCAACACAGGCCAAGCGAGACTGCCTTTCTCCCCAGCATGCCCATGCAGACAAAGCCTCTATGAGGGCCCTTGGGAAAATCCTGCTACAGTCAGAAGCAGGAGCAAGCACTATGGAGCACCTGCCTTTCCAGGTATACTGACACCAGTATTAAGGATCAGATGTGCTGTATCATTGTGCAAGCAACAGACGAGCTGCTTTCAGAGAAAAGTGGCACGTGGGGGTAAGGACGTGAGAAGAGGAACTTTGATCATATTTATCTTTAGACAGGCTGGAATGCATCAGAAAAATGGAAATTTCTAAATAAAATCAGACTTTGGTGCTGTGTAGTTAAATAAAAATACAGGCATGTCTCCAAGTCACAGTTTTTACAGAGTCCTTTTCCAAAAAAGTGTAGCAAACAGGAATGTGCAAAAAGAATAAAGTCACAACTCTACTCCATAGATACTAACATCATACAGGTATGAAGTCAGATACCAAATTCCTCCTACATATGTGCTGCCAAACAATTTAGATATGCATTACCTATGATCCCCATTCAGCACAGTAAATACCCACTTACTTCAACCACTTTTTCACTGTACCAGGGAGACAGCTTGCCTGAAAGTTGTGAATATAGCCTCTGCTATATAATTAAATCAGAACAAAGGCACTTTAGTGCAATTTCCCTGTAACAGCAAGAACCAGAATGCACAGCAGTTACATCCTGTAGTACCATTTTCAGCAATGATATGTTCAATAAATAACTACTCCTGCAAAGGTTCCCATTCTTTGGTCTCTGAAGCACAGTCTGCAGGAACAGCCACCTCCTCCATCCCCGAAAATATTAATAATCACCATATCAGTATTATACATCACTCTCCCCGCCCCAGTTAAAATTTTGATGTTCTGTGAGCGTGATGCCTTGTGAAACATAAGGACTGACAGTAGTTCATGCAGACTAAGGCATGGGAACAATGGTATGCAGAGTTTAGCAATCTCAAGCCGAGAGTAAATTACAATTGGCTTTTATATTTTCTGAGATAACAGTTCATCTGCTTAACAAATTGATTATAGGAGTCAGGATGATCTGAAGGTCATTTCATTTATTTAATATTTCTGATTCTATCTTTGGCAGCTGTACTGTGAAACATCAGCAGCAGTTGTGAAAGCATGGTCTTGAATTTGATATGTTATCTATGGGGCTTACAGCATCAAACAAACTGCTCATGCGTTAAGCACCAAGTTCAGGTCTAAAGCACCTGGCAAGATGAAGGTCTTACATCAGCTTATTACATGATCGAGATTTTTTTTTCCTATTGCTTGGTCACTGAAGAAAAAAACTGTGATCCACAGCTCAAGAGAAGGAGCACTGTAAAGTAAAATAAGACAGTATCTTCAATTTAATAAAGCACTTAAACAGAATTACTTTTAAAGGGTAACAACTTCTTAAGGTTAAGCACATGCTCAAGTACTCTGATGAACGAAGGCCTTTGAACAAAACAACTCTTCAAATTGTAATGTAAGTGTATTCCTTCTGCTGAACGTCTTAAATGTATAGAAAAGTCTTGAAATTTCAAGGCAGTCTGTTAGACCCTATCTTCATTTTCTTATAACTGCCAAACTGTCATGTATGGGCTAGAATTTTTCATGCAAGGTGTCTGCTTTAAATCAGGTCTTTTTTTTTAGCTGAAATTTAAAACAAATATATACATGCTAAAACAAACAAAGAAAAAACCCCAGAAAGTTGGCTTTTTTATAAAGTAATTATATGGAAAATTCACTGCTTTGCTATATTTAAAAAACCCCTCCCCCAATTACTTGAACAGATTTCATGCTCTCGGATTTTGTTTCCTCTAAGGAGGCAGGGCGTTACCTGTTAGTAGATCTCTTGGGAGTGAAAAAGGTGGCTAAATTACAGCTGAAAACTCATCAAACCAAAAATATCCAGTTAAAAAATCATTAAAAAAAAAATCATAATCAAATAAATTCACAAGCTCAGCAGGCATCTGTTGGAATTCAGATAGCTGAAGTTCCCAAAATGTCCTTCGCAGTTGGTGTTTTTCCAGCCTTAGGCTGTAGTTTCACAACACAATGACTCCAGAAACTAAATCAGATTAGGAAATCTATTCACCTTGTCCACCAACACCTTCTCCCTGCTATAGTATTTCAGCCTCTCTACCCCAGTTCGTTGCTTTTTCAGTGCAAACTGATTATAGGGCCATGCTGTAATCCTCTGGGTTTTCTTCCACTTTTGGGGGATTATTTCAGTGATATTCTTCACAGCATAGCTCCACATCAATTGCCCCTATGCAAAAAAAAAAAAAGGGGGGGGGGGGGGGGGGCAGCAGGGCAGGCATGATCAAGCGAACAGGAACTTCCTAAATCGGCGCATTGAGGGAGGGAGTATTACTCCTTTCTTGCCCAGACTGTACATACAGTTTTCCTACAATCTCCTGCCATACATCCTCGATCCTAGGGCTACCTGAGGCTTGGTCAAAACTGCCCTGTAGTTAAGGCTCCCAGCTATCCTGGTCTAGAAGAGGGCAGGACTAGTACCATGGGTACAGAGACTGTATCCACCATCCGTGATTCCCATTACCTCTACAGTGTCCTAACAGCATCACAGTGGATGCTACCTGGCTCCAAACCCATATTAGTAGAGTTTATTTGGGCAAGGGTTAAGGAAGTAGCAGAAGGTCACATTCCCCAACTCCCCTGCCATCATCCAGCCAGAGGTTCCCTGAGCACATCATGCAGCAGCTTACATTCAGCCTCAGAATAAAGAGTGGGTATTTCAGCGGTGCAATGGACACACATGAAGACAGTTCCATAATTAAATGGGAGCTGACAAATGATGGCCAACAGTCATGCAAAGATGTCTTTCCAGCCAGTCACCTTAAGGAAAGAGCCGTGAGTCTGCAGGGGTGCAAACAGCAGGTAATGTGGTGAATGAAAGATGAACTCCGAGCTGGTGGGGGGGGCAGGAAAGAGGTGGAGAAAAAGGGAAAATGCTGACAGCTGGTGGGAGCTGTTTTGACTTGAAGACAGAACTCAAGTGAGAGGACTGGTAAAAGGGGTCCTCAGAGCTTACAGCTACCAGCTGTCCAGACCCAGAGGTCTTGCTGTAGGACACTGGCTCTCAGAATAATACTGCTGTAACTGCAGTAAGCCACTGAGAGGACAATGGAAGGAAAACTGAATAAAATAAAAAAGAAGCAGGTGAAAATACACTAGAAGAGGACAAAAGAAAGAGAAGCAGGGGAATTACAAGGTTAAGAGACATCCGAGTAACAGAATATATAAGACAACATAATGAAGGGAAGGGGACTGCACCAGAAGTAAAGGTGACAGGTGGGAAAACAAGGAAAACGAGACAGTGTCTGGCAAATGTATAAAGAACAAAGACAAAAGGAGGACAGATTCTTACATATTGAGCTTAGTACATTCCATTTATGCTCCTTCATTTTATTATCATTTTCCTGGCAGATAATTTCCACAGTATATTTGGGGGAAAGGAGAAGTTCCTTCTAAATACCAAGTTTACATCACCACAGGAGACTACACTGGGTTCTGCAGCTTAGCAACTGTTGGACTGATGAAATTTTACATACATTTATAAGTTCCCAGAGTGCCTATAGACCATCCAGCAGACAGGGAGCTTATCAACTATTTAGAGAAGTGTCCTTGGAAAAAAGCATATTTTTTCCAAACTTAGATTTAAATGTAATGCTGCTGAAGAATGAGGCCATACTTCTATCAGCATGGTATTTGTTTATGCAAAATACAGTGGTATTTGTATCCAAGAAGCATTTCTGGAGGGGGAAAAAAAAAAAAAAAAAAAAAAAAAAGAAGAAAAGAAGTTGGAGCAAATGTTCTAAGTAACAATGGAAGACTTCCAACCTGGACCATCGGGGGAGCTGTTCACTGAAGCAGTATTATGGGCTGCCAGAAAGTAGCTCTTAAGAGGTAGCACAGGGTAGGGAAGAAAAGGGAGAGAGGAAAACAATAGAGTGTGTGATACATGGGGACTGATGGCACTACTAGCAGTTAAACCGATCACGTCATCTCAGCTAAGGGATATTCTGGTTTTATTGGATAAACTCATGAACAAAGTCAGAAAAATAAAGCAATCTAAATAAATAACAAAAGAAAAATTGAGGCTCAACCCTGGCCAAACAAAAGTCCTCTTCAACGAACAGAAGCATGAAGGAGAAAAGAAAAAAGTTATCATAAGCTCTTACTTAGACTGTAATAAAATTCTGTTTTATTACAAAATGTTCTCAAGAGTATTTTCTTGCTTGCTACTTCTTCTTCATCCTCTAAGAAACTCCATTCCCTGAAGTAATTCAGAAAACTGGCAAGCTGGGAATTGACTATTAAATGGTACCAGACAACTTGTGGGGAAAGGGGGAGGGGGGTGTGGTGGTTTAGCGGAAGAAGAAAAAGCACAGATATAGAAGTCTTCAGAACTGGATTCTGGGAAACACTTTTATCAGTCTAAACCAAAAAAAAGATGTATCAAGTTACCCAATCAAATGAGTAGGATTTACAGAGAGAGAGAAATAAAAAGAAGTAGTTACTAGCTGAAATAAAAAAGGCTAGTTTACATCCATACACACCCCCACACCCATTTTTTGACAACATGTACTGCTTCATTGCTTCATTCTGGAAGCTGCCTTCAGTGAAATCAGAACAATGGCTCACCCAGAGTAAAGCTATAATCCCTGTGAATAAAACTGGGAAGGAAGATTTAACCCCAAAATAAAAATTACCACAAAACTGGGAGGTGGCAGAGCATCTCTTCTTCTCTGCTCAGACAGGCTGCTGCAAGCCAACAGGAGAAATCCAGCATCACAGACTTGTGGCAACAGATCTCATCCAGGAGACAGCCATTATGTGAGGGTGACATAAGTTCAACACATGACATTAATGCCATCTGTTAAGATATTGTAACTGTAAAACTAGAAAGGACAGCAGTTTCAGTACCTAATACTCACTACAGACCTCAAGATTACTGGACGACCAGTTCAAAAGTCATTAGATCAGTGTCAAAGCCTCAAGCACTAAACTGTGATCGAGTCACAGAATGGTTATACAGAAGATAACAAAATTAGAATAAGCATATGAACAAAGGATGAAACAATATTTAGGAAAAACGTTCACATTCCATCTTCCTGGATGGCAAACAGAACAGATAGACAAAAGGTGTAGATATTTATGGTTTTTTTGGCAGGGGGGAGGGGAGGGGGAAACTCATCACACCAATACAGAGCTACTCAGAAAATTCTTTGCTCCTCCAACAGATATGTAGTGGGATATTACTAGCAGATCTGACCAAACGAACTTCCCAGAGCACCTTCTTGCAAGCAATAACAGTAACACTATAGATGTAGTGATAATATTCAGCCTGAAATGATTCAATATTTGCAAGATCAGAGAGGATGATCCTTCCTTCAGGGAATGAATTCACCTTCTATTGCAATTAGAAGAATCATCCATCAGGAAGAAGTCACTTAAGCTGCCTCGTTCAGCAGCATCACTGTTACTCAGCAAAGACAGATAGCAGAAGCCTTAGCCCACTAGAGTTGTGCAAGCATCAAGATGCCCAAGTTTCAGAAACCAAAGGACACCCAACAGTGTTCATTTACTCTCACACAACATCATTGATAAAGGTGGTCCAATTAAGAAAGAATTGCTGAAAGTAGATTGATGGGACACCATGGCGCTCAAAAAAAATCATTGTTCCATTTAAGAGACATCCAGAAGTCCTGTACTTACTTACCCTGCAGACATGAGGCTTCAGTGTGAGATACTGGACCAGGAGCTGGGGAACAAGAACTCTGAAATGTCCTGTGCTGTTTCCAGGTTGATTGACTCAGATATTTGGATTCAATTTTGAAAAGCATGAGAAGAACACAGCAGATATTTGAAAGACTACAGTGAAATTTAAATCCAATGAGTAAGACCAGCTTCTTAAGAAA